>NC_134312.1:158253128-158917399 GCF_964195595.1 Calonectris borealis | reverse complement strand
TTTATACGCTGAGCATGATGTCATATGGTATGGAGTATCCCTTTGGTAGTCGGGGTCAGCTGTCCCGGCTGTGTCCCCTCCCAGCTTCTGGTGCACCCCCAGCCTCCTCGCTGTTGGGGTGGGGTGAGAAGCAGAAAAGGCCTTGGCTCTGTGTAAGCTCTGCTCAGCAGTAACGAAAACATCCCTGTGTTACCAACTTCCAACACAAATCCAAAATGTAGCTTACAGGAGCTACTGTGAAGAAAATTCACTCTATCCCAGCCAAAACTAGTGCATTTAGCCCAGAAACATTCTAGAGTGCTCTGGGTATTTTAAAATGGAGAAAATGAGCCTGTCCTACTACATCCTAATGACCCTGGGGTACATCTTTGTCTTGTGCTTTTCTACAGCCTTTCTGTCCTGTACCCATACATAGCCTCACTTACTCAACCCTGCCTGGCCCGCATACAGTTAATCTTCTGTGTTCTCTTTCTGCTGGACAAATTGCCCTATATCAGTACAGTTACGATTACTAGTATAAGTAGTATTACGAGGGCCACAATGATCATTAAGGGACTGGAACATCTGTCATATGAGGAGAGGCTGAGACTGTTCACCCTGGAGAGGAGAAAGTTCAAGGAGATTTTGTCTATGTGTATAGGTACATGATGCGGGGAGTAAAGAAGATGGAGCCAGGCTCTTCCCAGTGGTTCCCAGTGACAGGACAAGAGGCAGTGGGCACAAACTAAAACACAGGAACTTCTACTTAAGAAAAAGTTGGGGTTTGGTTTTTCTATGTTTTTTTTTGGGGGGAGATGACAGTGTTTGGGTTTTTTTACTGTGAGGGTGATCAAATGCTACAATGGGTTGCCTGGAGAGGTGGTGAAGTCTCAGTCCTTGGAGATAGTCAAAACTTAATCGGACATGATCCAGGGCAACCTGATATAGGTGGCCCTGCTTTGAACAGGGGGGTTGGACTAGATGATCTCCAGAGCTCCCTTCCACCTTCAACCATTTTGTGATTCAGTGACGGCTTGGCAAGTAATTTATGTAGCTCACCAGTGTCTGTGGTGGTTTTCTTCATGTTTTCTGCGATCTAGGAGCATGTATGTTGGTCAGTAATGATGTAGTGTTAGTTTTGCTAGCTATCAATTTAATGTGTCTAAAGATCACACGATGGATGTATCCTCTCATCTCTCCCGTGGTACTGTTCAGTAATTCTAATCCCAGCAGTACCAAAAAAGTAAAAAAAAAAAAAGTTTGAGGGGAAAGAAATACATGCTGCTACTTAAAGCTTTCATATGATTATTGGAACTGAGATTTCTGGTTGTTCACTTTTATACTTTGAGGTTTTCTTTTTCTGGAAACTCTTTGAAGCGATGAGGAATGAGAATAATGTGTCTTGGGCCTTGATGGAATTGAGAATTTTGCTTTGAGAGGAGATAGTAGAGCGCACTAATGATTTTCCCTGATAACTGATTTGGAGAAAAGGACTAGGGCTAGGGCAAAGGGAGTTATTTTCAATTGAGAAAAAACTTTTTTGTTTTTCCTTTATTGCTTACTAGAAGTTTCATGCTTGCTGCTGTTCATATTCTTTCATTTCCTTTACTAACAGGTGTCATGTCCATCTAGTAGTTTCATAGGAATTGGCTGTGGTTAGCAATTACACTGTTCAGACCAGCTGTTTCAGCTGTTAGCACTACAGTTTCCAGCCAATGACAGAATATTCTTTGGTCATTCAAAATCATAAACAGATGATGAGGATTCAGTTATGCTTTATTTAGCTTTTTTAAGGGTCACTATTAATGACTAAGACTACGTAATTATGCTATGGCCTGACACAAAAAAGCGTAAGAAAAAAATTCACAGTTATATTTCTACTGTCTTTGTTGTAAACTGTGAGAATAGCTGTACATGTGTGTCATGGGCTATAACTTTTCTTCAAAAATTAACCTAATACTTTACAATGCCTTCATTCCACCCACCTCTGCCAGACTGCATCTTACATTCAAACTGTCTGATCAGTATTCATTCATTTTTATTTATAATGGCTGACAAGTTTTGTAAGTGGGGTTGTGGCTTAAAGCTCTCTCAGCTTCCTGTTTGAATAAAAATAAGTGTCTTCTGCCCTAAATGGGCCAACAGAATGTTTTAAATATCTGCAGTGGCCTTTGGTCTTCCTCCTTTGCAGCTTCTTCTGTCTGTTCAGAAGAAACAGTTGTATAAACCTCTCCACCTCAGTGTTGCATGCAATATGCTGTTGTATTTCTGGAATATTTTGCTACTTTAAAAAAAAATTGAATAGCTTAGTGCAAATGATTTTATATTACAGACTGGTAGAGGAAAATTTGGAGTTTTGACCGTTTAAGGGGAACTGTACTGTTCATGTAGCTTGCTTCCTTTGAGATGGGGAGCTTAGGAACAATGTTGAGAGCTTAATTTTGTAAAGTAATGTTTAAGGCTTCAAAACAGATTTTGGTCTAAGAAACAAGTATTTTTGCTAGGGTAAGGGCAAAATCACTGATTATGTTTTTCAGTCCAGCTGCCCTGTGCTTGGCAAAATTCACCTTGGTAGAGAACAAGAAATTACGGCTTTAACAGCCTTTCTGTGATGCTACTCTGGACTGACTTAGGCCAGACTGATAAAATGAAGTGTTGTGTCTTGGCTCTATCACCTAACCTTGCATGACTCATTCGCCTTTTGGGGAATAGAAGAGGTGTGGAAGAAGGAAGGGTAGAGTGGAGTAGTGATGTAGGATCAGGGATAGACTTGTGTGAATGTCTTTCAAATGAGAGTCCTCAAGAGGCAACCAGCTTATTCTAAAGCACTATGTTGGAAACAAAAATGTGGAGCTCTTCCTGTACGTGGACAAGGCTTTGCTCCATCTTTCGAGTGCCAATGCCACAACTGGGTGAGAAAGGATGGAAATAAGGCACTTGAATACTGCACTGATTGTTCAAGTATATATATGGCTTTAGATAGAAATGTTGCTCTAAATGTTTTTACTTCTAAGCTTCCTATAAGTCAAAGTCCATCCAGATGTCGGTGATTAAAAGGCTAAGTAAATTTTTGAAAACAAAGAGAGACCATGTTTTCTGCTATGTTGTTTTTAAAGATGAATGAGGAACATCATCACTTTTATATGTGTTTCTGCTCACCCTCTAATAAACCAAGTACTATCACTTGTTTCGCATCTCCTCTGCAGGTGTAGCACCTGTGTTGCCGCAGGGCATTTGGTAGTTCCTTTGAATTGCCTGTTTTCCATTGAAGTATTGTGTTTGTCCCCATATTGTAGCAAGTATGTAGGGAAGCTGGTGCTGACTTTTGATAGTGCATTTGTTCACACCTTCAGCTATTCTAGTTAGATCACTTGTCTCTGAAGGTTTATTTTAAATGAAACATGAAAGAAAATATTTATGTCCCCTGTGTATACAAAAGCATTTCAAATAAACTGCAGTTGAGACAGCTGTATGCAGCAAGTATTTGTTTGATTATGCTAACACATTTGTGATAGTGCTTTAGGGGTTTTAGTAATGGAATATAAGTTGTGCAATTTTTCTTTTACCTAGAACATAGCATTAAAGTTTGTAGGCCAAAATCCCCAGTTTTAAACAAAACTGCTACAGGAGGATAGTAGGATGTGGCCTGTTTGTTACTGTGAATGACTCATTTGTAGAATTTAATGCCCCTCAACTTTTAAATCATCTGTTGGGGATAAGCCAAAAGTCACGTTTAAAAATTAGTTTAAAAACAAATAAAAGGTCCAGACCTTTCCATCTTGTCTTTTAAACATCTTTAGCCTGGATTGTTTTTCATATTACTGTCTGCACTGACAGATGCAGCTGTCTCTTCCAGCTGATCATATTCAGTCACTGCCAAAAAACTTGTTGCTGGATACTTGATTCCCTTAACTCCCCTCCCTCTCTTGAAAATATGATGAGTCAATTTTTTATATGAATATTGCTTTTATTTGTAATAGGTCAGTTGATAGAGCAGAGAGGAGTCAACTAAGTAGCTAAGAAACCTCAATTTCTTACCATAGATATATAGAACCTGAAAAAACTCGTTTGCTGGTAATTATAAACATTACAACTTCAGTGTTCTTCCAAGTAGTTGGAGTGTGTTATCTATAGATTATGTCAATTAACCTAGTATTTTATTTATTTGTAAATGTAGATACATTTTAATCAACTGTTTAAATAATGAAGTAACTAATTATACAAGTCTGTTTTCCTTTTCATAGGTAACAGTATTAGGATACCAGAGAAGTTTTATTAGGTAGTTTAGTGTTGCTGGATTCAAAAAGTGTTCTTTTTTAAAGAGTGTTTTCAGGCTTTTAAATACTTTAGCCCTGCAAATGTCTTGGGAGAGATCGTTTCAGCATTTTACTGTCCTAAATATGTATCTTTATGTAGCCAATGGCAAGTTAGGCAGCTAATTAGAAGATGGACATCCAACCACTTTCATGGGTCTGGCTCTTAGCATACTTAGTATTACAGGCCATTAGCTCGGGGAATAAAGGATGTAACAGTGATTTTCCCCCCCAGTATCCTAGAAGTACGCATTGCTTTTTCTTATTACTCTTTGTTTATCACTCTTTGGCCAAGTTCTGGGCCATATCACTTGTTCTCTAAAACTAGCCTTAATTATATTTATTGAAATTATGAAATAATATCGAATACTTAAAATTCATTCCTGTTCTAGCAACTGCTTTTAGATACTACAAATTCGTTTATTTGCTGTTGTAATACATTCAGATAGCAGCTGTTTTCTCTATTACATCTTAATAGCACTCCAGTTTACATTTTGTTTACACATATCAAGGAATCATAAACTTCACTTCTGTGATCTTGTAAAGCTTGCAATATTTTAATTATAAGGCTTAATTTGACCAATATGTGTACGAGTTATAAAGTATTGTTTCTTATCTAACATTTTTTGTTTGTAAACCTATTCTGATTTTAAAGCATCTCATGCATTATTCTTAACTTCTGAAGTGCTAATGAACTTTTAGTAGTTTTACTTAACTTGTATACAGTTGACTGGGTTTTTTTCCCAAGCACTAAGACAGAAATTATTGTCTTTTATCAAGAGCTCTTGGAGCATTGTTTTCAACATTTTGGTCCAGCAGAGAACTTTTTTCTCATTTAGAAATACCCAAACTTTTATTTGGCCAGAGCAAGGGTGTTTCGTAAAATGCTTTGTTTTCTTGCCACAAAAACTCTAGGAAGCCCTGTTACGAAAGAAATGCTGTCAAGTGGCTTTCCTCCTGCCTTTATCACTGATGTTCAATAACCATTCAAAACTTACAGGGTCAGGTAAGAGCTTTCTTAATAGAGCAGTGACATTATTTCTGGTTAGCCTCCAATGTTATATTTGCTGAGAGCTCCAATGCATTTTTCATTTGATTTTGTTTTGTTTTGTTTTTGTTTTGTGGTTCTATCATCTTTTACAGAAGGGACTTTTTTTTAAGTTTAGTTTAACCAACTAAATCTGCTAATGGTTCCACTGAGCAGTTATTCAGAAGTGTTTGCTAATGTGTTTTGCTTTAGGAAAATATCCAAAATAATTGGATTGAGAATGCAGCATGCAAAGTATTTTTCCAATAGCAGTATTTGGAAAATCTATATGTGAATGGTGCTGTATGCTCATTGTTGCATATATGTGTGTGTTTAAGCTACAACAGCTTAAGTGAATACTTGAACACAACAAAATAAGTACTTGAAGACAGAAGAAGAATGAGCAACTGTGAGTGCTTGGCATATAATTTAGAGCTTCAAAATTACATTTTTACTTGCTTGATAATTAAGCTTGTTTTTTCTTTTTTTTTAGCTCAATCTTTTAAGTATTGATCCTGCAAAGACTTGTGCATGTGATTAACATTCAATGGAAGTGTTCAGGCAGCTAAAATTAGGCAGGTTCTTCAGTCCTTGCAGGATTTGGATCTCTGATTCCTTAACGTTTATATTCTTAAGAAATATTTAAATTTTTTTTGCTGTAATGCAAAATATTTATTTCTGAACACCCTTGAAATGTTTTTGTAAGCTTTTCTTAATGGGATATTTCAAGTGGACATTGGGAAAATGTGACTTTTCTTGGAGGAGTTAGAGGAAAGGAAAAATATTGTAATGAGCGAACGGAAATGAATAGCAAACTCTAATACGAGATTTCATAAACTTTGCCAACAACAGAAATACCACCATGTTCACTAACTTTGCTGCTATGTCACTTTTCAGTAAAAAATAAAAAAAAAGCTATTTCCTATGAATGTTCCGAAGGGAATATATGAAACAATGTCTTGATTGCACTAATTCTTAGTGCTGTAACTGCTGAAGTGGTATGAACTATCTTGCAACACCCTGAACGCTGTCAGTGTTTGGGTGTTAAGAACCTGATTTATTTTACATTAGGTCTTAAGTAGACACATTCATTTGTGCATGTTAGTTACAGCATTGACAAGTATCGTAAGCTGTCTCTTTAGAATTAGTATTATCAAGAGGAAGCTTTTTTTATAATCTCTTCTTAATAAATTACCAATAGTGAGGAGCTGACCCAAAACCTGAGGCTTGTCTTCATGCTTATCTGTCTTCATTGCTTGTTTATAATTATGTGCACTTCTCTGTGTGTGTGGGTGTGTATATATCATTCACTATGTACATTCATACTTGTTTCTGCAGTAAGTTTGTGACTTCCTAGGAATCAAAACTCTCAATTGGGTCTTTGTTTCTGTAGGTTAAAGATATACCTGTCTGGTTCTTGATTTTTTTTTTTAAATTTTTTTTTTATACCATACAGTTGCCTCTAGAGAATGAAAATCCAAAGAAGCTAGAAATGTGATGAATAAAAAATGAGAATAGTGACATCTGTGTTACATAAGATGTTCTGAAGTCAAAGATGTTTATGAAGTTAGAAATAATCTCTAGGAAGTTCATGTTTATGACTCCTACTGTGAATCATCTGTTTTACTGCAAAGAAAAATGCAAGCTATCTTGTGTAAATGTTTTATTTTGTTTAAATCACTTCTGCTACCTGAATCTGTTATTACTTATTAAGCCTTGTAAGATTAAAATATTAAAATATCTAATTTGTTTTTGTTTTTGCATTGTAGGTTTTGACTTTTGCCTATAAGCATGCATTGGTAAATAAAATGTATGGGAGAGGTCTCAAGTTTGCCACAAAACTTGCAGAAGAGAAGCCAACGAAGGACAACTTGAAAAACTGCATTCAGGTAAGGTGTATTTGGTAAAGTAATGGGCCATGTTCACGCTGAGTAAGCTTTTAAAAGTAAGATATAAGTCTTTTTGAATTTTTGATACCTTTTACATTGTAGAACTCACTAAACTTAACATTTTAATTTTATCCAGGCTTTTGTGGCTTGACCTCCATTTTTAATAGTGATTTCTTCTTTCTTTTTCTAGAATAGCTAGTTTGTGAGTAACTGTCATTTTTTAGCAGATTTACTTTCTGGAACTTACTTTGGGGCGTAAAGAAAGTAGAGACAACTTAGCCAAAGATCTTCTGCATATTTAAAATCCCATTACGTTGCTGTTTAACCACTATTATTTTTACTATTATTAATCACAATTATTGCTAGTAGAATTTAGGTGGAGAATTAATGGGAATTACTGTAACTCCTAGGACAAAACTTTTGTGCATTGAGTTGAAAGACGGTAGATCATATAGAATGGTTTTCTTTTTCCCCTTTCAGGACTAAGTAATTCAACATCACCAGTTCTCCAATCTGTTGTCTTTCTGATAATAGACATCTTTAGTAAGATGTTCATATCAATGCAGTGTTTGTTGGAAAGATTTAGATTTTTAAAAGAATAAGACCCTAGAGCTTCTCATTTTTTTTTAATGTTTGCTTTTTTCCTTCAGCTAATGAAGTTGCTTGGATGGACTCATTGTGCAACTTTCACTGAAAATTGGCTTCCTGTCATGTACCCACCTGATTATTGTGTATTCTAGAAAACCAACAATTGTAAACTTAAAGTGATTTTATATGGGGCAGGATATGAAAAGATAACTTTGACTTTTTATTGGAACGCATGTTTTCATTACTGAATGCTGATTATTAAATTGTGTGTATTTATCAGTAAAGGCACCTGGGTAGAGCTTAATACCTGTTGACCTAACTCCTGTCATCAGGGAGTTTCCTTATTGTGCATCCCATTGCTGGCAATGGATGTGCCAGAACTGCCAACACCAAGGATTTGGAATTAGGCTGGAAAGGCTTACTGCATGCATGTTAGGTTCTTAACTGTTACTTTTAACTGCAAACCTGTAAAAGCTCTGTATTTTTTACAGTAAACTGAATTTTAACACGTTTGATCTTAATTTCAATTGTATGAAGGCCTTAAAGCTACTTGAAGAGTAGCTAAAATCTTATTTATTAGACTAAAGTAACGGGACATCATTACCTGTATTGTTTGCAAGAGTTTACATTTAATTTTTTTTAAGAAAAATTCAACCTCTCAAACTGTTACAATGTGTCACTGGGAATTGCTGATGCATAGGTGCTCTTGTAAATCTTCATTTTGGAGTGTTTTCAGGCAAACTCAAAAATCCATGTGAAGTTGAGTATCAGGACAGGCTGATACATGTATAAAAGTGCCAGACAGTTAAGTCTTGATCAGGTATTGTAAAGCTATACATATATGTTTAATAATGTTAAAAATGTAAAACACAGCAGAATAAATGTGCAAAGTTGAAGATCAAAAAACACCATGTGCACTCTGATACTTTAAAAGATTATTTTGTAATTAATAAAAACAAATAATGAAGCTGAAAATCGTATTGGTTTCTGAAAGAATATATAAATGAAACTTGCTGAAAGAAAACACCTTACAAACCACAGAAGTTCAGTGCAGCCCAGAAGATCAATGCTTTCTGTTAAAACCTTTTTACTAACTATTTCTACTATCATTGTTCCTTCAGTGGAGTGAAATTGGTCTGTTTGAACAGGTCATAAGTATCAACCAGAGACAAATTGCTATATCATTTGTCTTGCCAGTTTTTTCATAACTTGTAATGCAAAACTCGGATACAACCGCACCTTTACAAACATGAATGCACAGAAGATGCACCATAATGCTGCAAAACATTTAAGGTGCTGCCATTAAATCAAAATTAGTAATAGTTTTCTCTTTAATTCTCTCTTACTGTGGCTTTAAGCAGCTTGACATTTGATTCTGGAAATTCTGCTAGAATGGTTGTGTTAAATATATTGCAAAGTTTTTCCAAAAATTCATAGTCTGTACTGAATCTGAATTTATTTGCCCATAGTAATACTGTTCCTGGCTTACAAAAATACACCATTGTTGCTAATAGGGGGTCCAGAGCTGCATGATGGTATACAACATCAGTTGCCAGTATGAAATCATAATGGTAAGTTGATAGAGGGAAGTCTTCATTGAGGCCTTCTCCCCATACCAGTTTTCTCACTTCAGGTTTGTGCATATTCATGTTCTGTGTATTTCTTGAAATATTATATGAGAGATTTTCAAGAACTTCAGGCAAATCAGTAGCTGTAACATAAGCTCCTATAGAAAACATGAATTTGTTTCAATTCATAGGTAGGTAGTTGAAAATATATATATAAAACTTTATCTACATAACTTCCCCAGCTTCCCCCTCACCAATAACTAGGGTAGTTACTTTATTAACAAAACAGTATTTTACAGTAATTTTCATTTTAAAAAAAGCAGTGACAAACAAAGTTTACTTCAACTGTTGCTTCATTTCCTTAAAGTGACAGTGGCAGATCTAGATCATCTTTCACAAGAAACCCAAAAGGAAATACAAATTTACTAACCTAAGATAGAGGCCACAATGGAAACCAAGCCTGTTCCAGCGCCAATTTCCAAAACTTTTTTGTCTTTGAGGTTGAATTGTTCTTGATTTGATTCCAGATATTGAGATAAAGCCAGTGCCTAAAACAGTTAACACATATCCATAAGAGGGTAACAGGTAAGTTGCACAAAAATTCATCAGATGTTTTTATACAGGGGAGTTTTTTATACAAACACTGAAGGCTGTAACATAAAAATGTAATATGGAAAGAATTATCATGTGTCCTGCTTTTTATATATTAAAAAAAAATTAAACAGCTTATTTTTAGTTTTGGGTTTATGGATTTGCTACACACTTCTATACACTGTGAGTCCTCTGACAGCTTAAGACAGGCAGTGTTTAGATGTGAACCATACAGTCAGAACAGCAAACAAGAGGTTTAACAATACATAAAAAGTAATGTTGTGGTTTATTATCACTACCACAAAGTAGATCCAGGCTTCAGCAGAGATTTTTTTTAAAACAGACTTTTTGTTTGGTGGTTTTTTTTTTTGCAAAAGAAATATTAAAAAATTGTTACCTACCAACTCAACACTTGTCTATTGATAATAGTATAAACTTAAAAAAAAAAAAAAAAAAAAAAAAAACAAAAAAAAACAAAACAAAAAAAACCCTGCACTGTATGGAAGTATTGCTTATCAGACCTTTGTAAAGATCTTATCAATAGAACATAAATTTATTGTTTATAAACAACGTAAACTGATGCCAGAGAAACTAACTTCCCCCTTTTGCTTCTCTTCTTTAGAGTTGTGTTACTGTTTTAACTCTTGTGCTTTTCATAATGCAACAGTGGCTACCTGCTCTGGGAAAGCTGACAGCTAATGAATCACCAGTCCAATTTGTGCATTCTGACACCTGATTAATGTGAGAACTGATGATCTGGCATGTCAAAATAAGATACTGTTTCACCCACCCATACGCTTTCTTTTTCTCTATTGTTTTGAAATTGTCTGCCATTTTCTGTGAGCTTTTTCAATAAATGTGGATCTGAAAAATTTTTAAATCCTAATTTTCATGTCTGTATCAGTTGACCCTATTTTCCCTCAAAGGCAGTTTTCTCAGTCCACATAAAATTATGTTTTTAAGAGCAGGAGAAGCAAAGACTGAAGAAGAGCTGTTTGCAAATATGGTTTTCCATACTGCAATGGAACTGTTCCAGCCTGTTCTTTAAAAAAAGCATATTTAATAGTTTTAAGCTCCTTTATTTAATCTCTCACAACTTTCTTCTTCAGCTTCCTTTTTGTACTGCTGATTGATTGCTTCCCAACAGTGCCTGATTGGAAACATGGAAGAAGCTGAACACTTCTTCCTGAGTTCTCTTTCTTAATTTTTTTCAACACCTGCATCCAACTTACAAATTACTTAGGTGCCGCAGTTCTTCTGGCATGAACTGGCAAATTAGCATAAGGCAAAGCTTTCTGCTGAAGTACTTGACAACTTCGTCCTGCATAGGGAAACCTCCGCTGTCAGAAGTGTCATCTAAGAAAGCTTCCTTAATATTTGTGTGCCACTGTCATGGTTTGCTCTTGTGTCGCGTCAGCTTTCTGGGTGCTGTATCACGTACTTACCCCCGGCCATACCACAGCTCCAAAGTGTTCTATGGACTCCTGAATGACGATCTGGTGGCCAACATATGTGTAGTGCTCTTTATCAAAGTAGTGGGAAACTCTAGGAACCCAGTTCTGTAGAATTTTAAGAGTTACTGGTGAATCTGTGAGAGAAAAGACACAATGTGCAGGTGTTTATATGCAACTTGTTAAAGAGCAAGAAGTATTTTGTGAAGAGAGTACGTAGGCACATGGACTAGAAGAGCTGTCAGGTCATTGGCCTCGAGACTGGTTGCTGTCCAGAAGTGGGTGGCCTGGCTGGCCAGGGAGTGAAAGAAGCAGTGGTCGTTTCCTGCCATTCTGAGTGTTTGCGTGGGCAATTGACAGCTAGAAATGAGCCTTTTAAAAAAGTCTATTATTCAAATATATAACTCTGCTAATAACAGCTAGAAGACTTTCAGGACCAAGTTAGCCTGTATTTTGGGGTATGCTGTAGTTCATACTATGCCAGAGTATGCCGCGTCAGGATATATGCTGTAGTTTTTGTTTGTGGGGCCAACAGATCTAGAACATTAAGCTTCTTTTTACAAAAGAAGGATTTAGGATTTACCTCTTACATTGAAGAAAACCTAGCTCTTTTTAGTGGTTATTTTTTGACCATTCTTCCACAAAAGGAGGGTGGTAAGATACTCTTTAAGTTTATGTTGACGTATATGGTGCTGTTCAGCGAGCATCAGTACTACAGTTGTGCTAGCATGTCTCATCATAGCGAGTGGGTGAGATTTTTCAGGAGAGCTCTGCTGAACTGCTCCATCTGATCTCACTGAAAACAAGGACACTCTTCTGAATGACTACTGTTGCTGGAAGCCTGTTAGCAGGATATGCATAGATGGTACAAAATTATCTTTAACTGCAAAGAAAAATTTTGCTCTGGCTTGCATGGATTTTAATTGATGCCTGTCTGGAGTCCTTGGTAGGTGTTTGAGCAGTATAGCCTGTTGAAATTTGTAATACCACAGCTTCAGCAGTGCCAGCCCAATTAATGCATGCTATAATCATATCTCTGATTGTAATTGAGAAATAATTCTTAGATGTCTAAATAAAATCCAGAGACTTTTTTAAACGTACATCTCAATTATGGAGGTAGTCTTTTTTCGAGATTTGGTCAGATAATAAATACAAACATAGGGGGACATGATGGAAAAAAATAGAGATCAAAAGGAAAGTTGACATGGTGATATCTATTACTTGAAGACCAAGAAAAGTGAAAGTATGAAATGCTATGGCAATTGCAGTATTTAAATTGGATTAAACCTGAGTTGGATTCTGCTGTTGATGATGCATGCTTGGAGCTGCAAGTGCAGTTTTCAGAGTCGTACTCCTCTTCACAGGTTTCTTCTTCCTCCGTTTGGCAGTCCATTACTCTTTGAACTTTGTTGGGGAACGGTGGCTGCTGTGCAGAGATCATGGCAAAAGAGCTGAAATAGAAGGGGGAAAGTAATGTTGTAGAAGCTTTGTATGAGATATGATTGGAAGAAGACAGGGAGTAGTTTGGGTGGGCTTTGGTTTTGGGGTTTTTTTCAATGACAGGTTGAAGGGACAGGCAGCCACAATGAGAGGTGACATCCCCACTCCACTGGAAGTTGCTGCGAACACTTTCCGGTAAGGCAGTAATAGCATCAGAGTTCTTATTTTATCATGTTTATCATGTTTATTATTTTATCATGTTTATTTTATCATCTATGCAAAAACTTAGCATTATGTCACTAAATGGATGCCACTAATTAGTATGAAAAATAAGCTACTTGCATGGTACTCCTATCAGTTGAAGCAACAGCTGAGAAAGATGAACTGTCTTTTAATGTTTATGACTTCTTATCTGTGTAATTTACCATTTCCGAAAGAACTTGGGATTTGGCGTTCCTGCGATAAAATGGGTTAATTTGCTGCATCCAGTACTCTTGATTTTGTCCCCTTGTATACCGTTGCCTTCTCTCCTTTGCCTTTTCCTGCAGAACAGCTAATTGAATTACCCTGAAATGTAGTGAACTGCAGAGTATGTAGATTGCAGTCAAAAAATAATTGCAGTGAGAAGTTTGGATCGGTAAGCTTTTTTGGAGAACTCTGTGTGTTATGAATGACTGCATCTTCAGCGTACAGGGCAGCGCCCATAAGAAGGAACTGCTTGACAGCAACTAACAAGCAGTAAAAGAGGAGCCTGGGGAGAAATATGCCAGTGAAACTTTTCACTTAACTATAGTTTTCTTCAGTGATAGCACCTATGTATATGCGTATCCATGTGTGTGTCTGTGCGCACAAGCAATTCACTACCCTGGACTTCGGCCTCTTCAGGGATCTGCTTGGCAGAGTGTCTTGGGACAAAGCCCTGGAGGGAAGAGGGGCCCAAGAAAGCTGGTTAATATTCAAGGATCACCTCCTCCAAGCTCAGGAGCGATGCATCCCAACAAAGAGGAAATCGGGCAAAAACGTAGGAGATCTGCATGGATGAACAAGGAGCTCCTGGACACACTCAAACACAAAAAGGAAGCCTACAGAGGGTGGAAGCCAGGACAGGTAGCCTGGGAGGAATACAGAGAAATTGTCCGAGCGGCCAGGGATCAGGTTAGGAAAGCTAAAGCCCAGATAGAATTAAATCTGGCCAGGGACGTCAAGGGCAACAAGAAAAGCTTCTATAGGTACGTTGGGGATAAAAAGAAGACTAGGGAAAATAGGAGCCTTCTCCGGAAGGAAACAGGAGACCTGGTTACCCGGGATATGGAGAAGGCGGAGGTACTCAATGACATTTTAGGCTTGTGTTCACCGGCAAGTGCTCGAGCCTCACCGCCAAAGCCGCAGAAGGCAAAGGCAGGGACTGGGAGAATGAAGAGCCGCTCACTGTAGGAGAAGATCAGGTTCGAGACCATCTAAGGAACCTGAAGGTGCACAAGTCCATGGGATCCAATGAGATCCATCCGCGGGTCCTGAGGGAACTGGCAGATGAAGTTGCTAAGCCACTACCCATCGTATTTCAAAAGTCGTGGAAGTCCAGTGAAGGTCCCGCTGACTGGAAAAGGGGAAACATAACCCCCATTTTTAAAAAGGGGAAAAAAGGAACACCCAGGGAACTCCAGGCCAGTCAGTCTCACCTCTGTGCCTGGGAAGATCATGGAACAGATCCTCCTGGAAGCTATGCTAAGGCACATGGAGGACAGGGAGGTGACTCAAGACAGCCAGCATGGCTTCACCAAGGGCAAGTCCTGCCTGACCAACCTAGTGGCCTTCTATGATGGAGTGACTACATCAGTAGACATGGGAAGGACTACAGATGCCATCTGTCTGGACCTCTGTAAGGCCTTTGACTCGGTCCCCCACAACATCCTTCTCTCTAAACTGGAGAGATATGGATTTGATGGGTGGACTGTCCGGTGGATGAGGAATTGGTTGGATGGTCACATCCAGAGGGTAGTGGTCAATGGCTCAATGTCCAGATGGAGGTCGGTGACGAGTGGTGTCCCTCAGGGTTCCGTATTGGGACCTGTACTGTTCAATATCTTCATCAATGACATGGGCAGTGGGATCGAGTGCACCCTCAGCTTGGTGTCATCTGCAAACTTGCTGAGTGGTGTGGTCGACACGCCTGAGGGACGGGATGCCATCCAGAGGGACCTGGACAAGCTTGAGAAGTGGGCCCATGTGAACCTCATGAGGTTCAACAAGGCCAAGTGCAAGGTCCTGCACCTGGGTCGGGGCAACCCCCGATATCCATACAGGCTGGGGGATGAAGGGCTTGAGAGCAGCCCTGCCAAGAAGGACTTGGGGGTACTGGCGGACGAAAAGCTGGACATGAGGCAACACTGTATGCTTGCAGCCCAGGCGGCTAACCGTATCCTGGGCTGCATCAAAAGAAGCGTGGCCAGCAGGTCAAGGGAGGTGATTGTGCCCCTCTACTCTGCTCTGGTGAGACCCCACCTGGAGTCCTGCATCCAGCTCTGGGGTCCTCAGCACAAGAACGACATGGACCTGTTGGAGCAGGTCCAGAGGAGGGCCACAAAACTGATCAGGGGGATGGAACGCCTCTCCTATGAAGAAAGACTGAGAGAGTTGGGGTTGTTCAGCCTGGAGAAGAGAAGGCTTCGGGGAGACCTTATTGCAGCCTTTCAGTACTTAAAGGGGTCTTATAAGAAAAATGGGGACAATCTTTTTAGCAGGGCCTTTTGTGACAGGACAAGCGGGAATAGTTTTAAACTAAGAGGGTAGATTCAGACTAGATACAAGGAAGAAATTTGTTATGATGAGGGTGGTGAAACACTGGCACAGGTTGCCCAGAGAGGTGGTAGATGCCCCATCCCTGGAAACATTCAAGGTTAGGTTGGACAGGGCTCTGAGCAACCTCATCTAGTTGAAGATGTCCCTGCTTATTGCACAAGGGTTGGACTAGACGACCTTTAAAGGTCCCTTCCAACCCAAACTATTCTATGATTCTATATGTACACACACATATATATGTATAAAGAGAAAAAAAATTATTCATAACTTGCTCTGTCCAAAGGCTGTACAAGTTCACCCTTCCACGTATCATGATGGCTGGCGTATGCTACATTTTTCTCCATGACTGGCCCCATTCTGTTCATTTTTGAGAATGCATATGTGTTTGCTCTCTCCAGCCACATGCACTGCAGACGATGTATTGTATTAATTTGGGTTGCATCATACTGCAGGCGGCTGTTCTAGATATCCTGGCCAGAAGGGGGAGAGGTTTGGCAGCGGCCGGGAGGTTCAGCAATGCCTGCAGGTAGTTTTTTAAGGAGCAGAGTGACTGCTAACTTGTGTGGGTGGTTTATTTGCACACAGGGTATTGACACATTACAGTTTTACTGATACCTGATATATTCCTTATTGCTACTCTGCTTATTCACAAGGACCAGATTTGTGTTCTAACTCCTGTAGCACTGTGTTTGTTCAGTCGTGGCAGTGGTTTTGTATTGTTTCAGCAAAGAGTGTGCTCTGAAGTAAATTGATATTTTCCTCAGAGGGCCTCCATCTAGCTAGTAACAAGTTCTGGCTATGCACCTTTTGTGTATAATTTGAGATATGATGATGGTAGGTAAGAGACCGAAGATAATGCTGCAGTTACAGCATTCCCTGGCGCGTGAGTGAATGCTTCCGTGTTCGTTTCACACGTGAAAGTGTGCCTCCTTACAACAGCAATGGTTTCTATGCAGTCTCATGTAATCAAAAGTGTACTTCCAGTTTTCAGCAATGCCTCTTTTTCATATCTTGAGCTAGAATAAAATCTGGTCATGTTTTAATGTTTTAGGAGATCTCTGGGAAAAATATATTAAGACTTGTGTAATTGGCAAAGTATTTAATGAAGAGAGAAGAATGTCAGAACTGGTGATGGCTACAGCCAGAAAACACTTACTTGAAGACTCAGTCTTCTGAACATTTCATGTTTAAACATGCAAAGCACTAAGTTTTCAAAGTTTCATTTTGGTTTTGGGGTTTTTGGGATTTTTTTTCATTTGGTAAGGCTCTTGTGGCATGTAATCTGTACTATTTAAGTGAAAGACTAATCCTGAAATTACAAAGCAGGGGGAAACTTCGCATTGTCCAATACCCTTATATGTAAAAACCAGAAAAGCCTGTTTAATGAGTAAACTGTTTAACTTGTCAGTTTGGGTAGAAAGTGATCCTTCTGTATTTTTTTCTTTGCTTAGATAAGTTCTTACTGCAACAGGTCAAAATTTCAGTTGGCTATGCATAGCAGTGCATACCACGAAATAGCTTGGAAACAAGCTTAGTAAATATATATTTGTTGATCAACTGTTGAGTACTTGCAGTAAATACAATTGCATCTCTGATCATGAGAGATAGATATATACCCTGTTATCACTCATTCAGTACAGACTGAACTCTAAATTAAATTAGACGTGTTACATTAAATTTTCAAAGTAAAAATTGGTATGTTTTCTTGTGCTTTGTCCTTTGAGCTTCTCTAAAAGAGGAGTCTGCTTAAATACTTATGAAGATGCTTTGTTTTTTTTATTAAATCCCTTCTTAAAACAATCAGGAGGTCTGGAAGATGCCTAGTGGTTACACTGGCACTGTGGTGAGACTGCTGTGGTCCTTAAGTCCATCAGGTGCCTGAGCTCTTAGAATGGTAAGCTGGGGGGATAAAGATTATGCGCTCTGCATTTGTATGTCACCCAAAACACTGGGCTCCGGTTTATGGCTGGGCTTCTAGATGCTATAATAATATCTTTTCATAGGTGTAGTTTTTGCAAAATAGAAAGGTGGTGTTGATTTTTGGTTTGTTTGGGTTTTTTATATAGCCTACTGCCATAACTATTAATTACAGATTTCATAAACTGGAGTAAAAAGTAAGGCTTTTTTTAGCTGCAAACTACAGGATAGATGTAGTCTTATAATTTCAAGAATTCAAGTATGTTAGCATCTTGGCATTAATGATGCATAGCTTTATTTTATCATTTTAAATGACAAACTGTACCTGAAGACTACAGACACAAGTGAGTATTGAGTAAGCTGTTTGCATTATTATATACCCTATGTGTAATACGGTCAAGTTGCTGCTGTGCTTCTAGAATTGTAAATGCTGACGTTTCTTACTGTTTTGACATTTTTCTGATCCATATTTCACTGAAAATGGTATATCTCTAAAAGCATTTTGATTTAATAGGATAATATTGCAACCTAAATCTGTTTCCTTAGAAAATATTGGCTCTTTTTGAATGTTAGCAGCTGATTTCTTTGCAAAATGATCCTGAAGGGAAATCATCATTAAATTCTGTGCTTTCCAAAGTTTTCAAACCCATATTGACTTCATTAATAAACTATTGTGAACAAAATAACGTACCAAATCACATTTGATTTCTTCAGAACCTAAGGAAGAAAGAATAATTCACAAAATTATATCTATTTGACAATGCTACATAAAATTAACAAGGTAATTAAACACTGAAGGGCAAATTGTAGGATGGTGATAAACTTTAAGGTAACAGTTTATCCCCTATAAGAATAAACTTTGTGCCTCAACTTCTAAAATCCATTGCTTTTCAAATCTAGCTACGTGGCCCAAAAAAACAGAAAGTAGGTTAGTGAGCAGTACTGTGTCACTGGGTCTTCAGCTATAAACACAACTCTGCTGAAATGTGTTTCTCTCACCTCTGCGCAAAGTTACAGAGCGTAGTCTGTTTTAGTCTGAATTATTTGGGCAAAAGCCAATTCCATTTGCTCGCATGGGAAACGCAATTGCAACGTGTTCTTTGCGAGATAGGGCTTAGCCATACACCCATACTATACACAGACATCCGTGTTTCTTAAAGCTCACGCAATTTTCTCATGTCCTCCTGTGCTGTATAAAAAAAAGTATTCTGAAAAGATGAATATAAAGTGCTAGGAAATAAAGGAAATGTCAGTGCTAGGAACATCACTGTAGTAAACCTATATGATATTTGAGTCCACAAGGTAAATGCATCCAAATACTGAAAGCCAGCAACGATAGTCACTCCTCGCGAAACAGTGGGGGTTAGGTAAGCTGGATTTCACACAGCTGACCTGAAATGTAAGAATTCAGACAAGCGCGTTGCCTTTGTTAGTTAGCAGAGAACACGAAGGCACATCAGATGAGGTTAGCTGGACAGCTCTGTGGTTACCTGCTGAGACAGAGGGCCCTGGAAGTTTCCTGTGGGCAGATGCACGCTCCAGAGGTTTTTATACAGGCATGCACCTGGGAGGAATAACTCTCTGCTCCGACCAGTCGGATTGCAGGCTATTTAGAGTAACATTACCAGGCAGCGCTCAAAGAACTTACTATGTTACTCTAAACTCTTCCACATTTGCAGTACAAAATGAAAACGCTCTTAGGCTTTGAAGTCCCAAGGGTACCAGCCTTCAGAAATAAAATCTCTGCTTCCTCCAACCTCTCCTTCTGTTTTTGCAGATTAAGTGGTTCCCTGCGTTCGCCTTACGGTCTCCAGTGCTGACCCAAACAAGCAACTTACCGTGGGCAAACTAGTGCATAAATAATGTGTGTGGCCACTTGGCAGTAGCCCAAACGCAGGGAAAAGTTCATGAAGCTCCTACTGCCAGGAAAAGGTCAAGTCTTCCTCGCCCCGCTGAGCGTCTGGCTGGGGAAGCTCTGGGTACCCTCCCCTGCCCTGCGTCACGGAGGGTATGGGGAACTAGCAGTCCTGAGGAAATAACAGCTTTCCCGTCGTCTTTAGCGCAGATGGATATTATAGATGTTGGAGATAAACCAAATATGTATTCCTTACGCGTTCCAAGAATTTGAGTTTTATATGCATTTACCACTTTGCTGCCCTTCTGCTCTCCCTTCTCCTTCTTAGAAGGAGAAAGAAATTCAACTAGAAATTTGCAGAAAGAAATTCAACTAGAGGGTAGAAAAATTCAAAAGGAACTTTGAGAATCATAAAGCTGGAAAATAACCCCCGGCTAATTAATGAACAACTGAAGGTTGGCAGTAGAAATAAGGGGTGGGGGGTGGGAATGTAGATTTTTAACTCTATAGGCATTTGCATGTTTAGATGAACAGCTTCTGAATTCAGGTAATGCTCTCTTGAAGAGTGCAAAGGAAAAAATGAGCCTTTTCTGTCGCCGTGGCTGTGTATTTCACCCCTTAGCCGCTGCGTGTCTCTAGTAGTCACACCAAGTATAGGAAACACTTGGCTGCCCATTCGAACGCTCACCAGTTTCTTTCCTCTGAAATTTGATAGTTAAAAGACACTTTTTTTTTTATTTGGGACCTAGTATTAAGATCCTAACTGTATTAAGTTGATATCATAAACATTGCATTTCACAGGCCTGCCTGACTTTACAAGCAGTGCAAATGAGCGGTCCTGAGCTAGGTCAGTAGCTGTTATTAGAAAGAAAAAGGCAGATACGCTGCTGTTGGAATGACTGCCATACCTTTCTTAGAGACACGGTCTTTTTAGCAGGCATGTTCCCGCTGTCATATTTATTGTATTTGTCACCGGGGGTGAATGTAGCTCAGGCTGGTGCTGCTGTTAAAGTTCTGTCCTAAGCTTTGGCAACGGGATTGATGCTGAACATAAATAGTTTATTTTTTAAATCAAATCAGAGGAACTGGCTTATTCTATCTTGTGTCTCTTGTGTAAGCAACTAAAAAGGGTGGCAACCATAGGGACAGTGTTACAGCTTATTTACAAATCATGTGGGTATGGATTTTTTTCATGTTTCTAAGTGATACAGGAATCAACACTGATACTCCGAAAGGTAGCTGTGGTTGACATATATTTACTATGTAATTTCTATAAATGCTTCTTGTGCTACAGTCTTATCTCCAAGCATTTCTTGTTTAACATTGAAAATTAGTGTTGTCTGGAGGTGTAGCCCCATGGAATTAAAATTTCTCCAGAATTCTGTGAGTAGGCAGGCTGCGGGGAGTACAGCACCTCAGTTCTACGTGTAAAAGGGTGATTTTCAGTTATTAACTCAACATCCAATTCCACAAAGCTCTGAATTATTCAGCTGGCTTTTCTGTTTCTGTAAACACTCATGGGGATTTTGCCATCTAGACCGTTTGTGGAAGACAAAACGCAAGAGGCTGCCGAATGCGATGAAGTAAATCAAACTTCAAATATTTTTAGAATGTATTTATTTTTAATGTGAGTGTGTGGCTTGGGTTTGGGGGGTTTTAAGTCTGGTTATATGAAACCTAATTGGTGGTGTGGGTCTTTTTCCTTTTTAGTGCTGTCATACTACCAGGAAAGCTGGGAAGAGTGTTCTTCCTAACTCTGCCTGTCACTGAACTCAGCAGTAGCATCCTCTTCAGTGTATAGGCAGAGTAGAACTGTATTCATATTATTGGATTATAGATTAGAGTGATTTAAATTTAAAACAAATTTTAAAAGTTCCTCTGCTGTTAATAATAGCAAGTTCAGTGTAAAATGATGTAACAATGTTAAAAACTTAATTAAAAACTTGTGAGAAATAGGTATGAAAATGTTAAGGTCTTCTCTGAACCCATCAGGAGCAAGAAGCCTGCCAGATTTGTGCCAAAAGAAGGCAGAGTTAAACCAGAAAAGTTAAAAGATATTCTTATCAATGAAATTAAGAGTCACAAATCACCAGGACCAGATGGTAATTACCCAGAACCCTGCAGTGAAATTACCAGCTCCGAACCAGAGCGTGGTGCCTGCTGCTGAAAGTAGACTTGGTACCAGAGCCCAGGCAATTGTGCAAACGTGAGGCGTATTTCTAAGGGGGTCCTGGAGGGATCTGCGGAACAGTGGGCCAGGGAGTCTGACATCTGTGCTAAAACTGAGAGGAACGGTAGTGTTGGTGTTACCTGATAAATAATAGGGCACCGTGTGGAAAAGGAAGAAGGTTTTCTTTGAAAGTGTCTACTTTCTTTGAAAGTGTCTACATGTAGTTCAGTGTCCTCCGGTTAATACAGCGTACATAGATTTCCACAAGCTTTTGATAAGGTCACTCACTAAAGATCCTTACAGAAATTAAGTTTTGCTGGGATAAGAAGGGGGAGTTATCTTTTGTTTTAATAATCTGTGAACAGCAAGGAGGCAATAAATGGTCAGGTTTACAATGTCCCCTGGGGAGCTGTGCTACCGAGTGTATTCCTAAAAGCTAACAGGAAATGAAGAAAATAGTGTGGTGACAATAATGTAGAATTATTCAAGATATTGAAAACAAAAATAAGCTGGAGAGTTCCAAAAGGATCTCTGACACGTTATGAGAGGTGATAATATCGGTGCTGACAAGTATAATATAATACACAGGGACAGCCTCTAACTCGCTACCACCTAGGAAAGAGATCTTAATGGCACCAGAGACAGCTATATAAAAATACCTTTGCAAATCATATCAGTAATCAAAAACATAAAGGGACTGTTGTGGTTTTGTAAGGAGAAGGAAAAAAAAAACAAACAAGCAAACAACGAAAAAGGAACATTGTTTTTCCACTCCAGCAATTCAGGGTTTGTCTCGCATGTTCAGTGTGTGACTCAAGTCTTCGATTCAAGCATTCAGGGTCTCAGAGCTCCTGCAGGATTTGCCGCGGGTCCTGGGTGGCCTGGTGAATGACTGATGAAGAATGGCAGACTCCCAGTTCTAGAGCAGATTCTCCTCGTCCTTATTGCTGGAGGCATCCGCTGGACTTTTCTGGATGTGGAAAGCATGTTTGCATTCTCCAAATCGCAGGGACTTCTTAACTGCTGTCAGCAGCCAGCTAAATGTCTACAGCATGGTGTTGACAGGGCCTGTGCTGTTTGCTGAAGTACAAACAACTGCAAGGTGAAATTTGTTCCAGGTTAGCATCTTCAGTGTTTGGGTTCTTTTTTTCCTATTCCTTATGGCTGTGGGATGAATCCCCGGCTTAAAGTCACTAATACCCAAAGGTAATACTGGTGGCCTTCCTGATTAGCGGCAGCTGAAGGTGTAGAGCAACACAGAATATGACCCTCAAACCAAACCCACTGTTTTCATTATTTTTAAAATGAGAAATCCTTTCTCCTTGGTACGGGCCTTCTTTTGCTCGCCTAGCTGAGGGGACTCCGGACTCAACCGCTTCCCTCAACCAATGCTTGACAAAAGCATTCTTTTTTTCTTTAATTGATTTAATGTTGCATGTTAAGTTAATAAGGCTTAACCTTATTTGCACATACAATGAGATGACACACATCTCAAAGAAGGGAGCAAAGCAGAGTGTTGCCAGGTAAGTAATTCTTTAAAATTGTGCTACCACATATGGGATCTTCAGGAGCATGGAAGAATGAAGAAATGCTCCAAGATTTTACGCTGAGAAGAGGGACACCAGGCTGCCTTGCCAGCGGCTCCTGACTGCCGTTAGCCGTGTGTCGTGTATTTAATGCCTGCTCTGTCCTTCCCTGGCAGCGCAAGCGCTGCAGCTCGGTAGCAAAGCTGTTGGGGAAACCAGTGCTGCATCACTCGGGCTCACTGCGAGAACCGAGACGGTGAGGAATGGGACCACGCACTGAGTGTTTATTTCCATCATCTAACCATCCTCTGTGACTTAGGCTGCTCTGGATTAGGCTAAAGAGCCTTGTTTATGTGAGAATAGATGTATTCTGTACTTTCCGTGTCCATCTGTGTGATCTGTTGAGCAAGCGCTCTTCCTGCCTTGCAGGAAAAGCAAGGAGACAGGTGAGTCAAAATTTGACTTTGGGTGGTCTGAGAAAGACCGCCCTGCACTTGTCTTTAAGTGAAGAGCCCTTTATTTAAGCACACACTCTGTAATACCAGAAGTAACAGTTTCTTTTTTTTTTTTCCTAGTAATCTCCTTGTTGAGATTTTTGTCCAGCTTTTGTATGTCTCCTCCCATAGCAGAGACCCGTTAGGTAAATGAACACAGGTCATTTAGATACCGTGCACTTGCCTGAGGAGATTGGTTAGAGAGGCACAACTGCAGAGGGAAGGCAGTGGTGGGGAACAGGGAGGCACAACATCTGGCACCGCTGGATGTGCAGAGTGCTTTGACTGCGTGAAGTCACGGGTGAACCGGATCCTTTGCCCTCGTATTCACATATTGACAGCAGAGGCAATATAACACAGTGGATTTTTTTGCAGCTGATTAACTCCTGTGTTATTACAAAGCCACATGCTTCTGCTCCCCTCTGCAATGAGTTTTGGGGATGTGTTCAAGCCTTCTGTAGTTAATTTTTCAAAATCTGAAGCCGTTTGCCTTCAAGGGATTGTTTTAGTTTGAATTTCCTTGCTAATCTTAGTTCCCCTCTGTATTTGGACAGCACTGTTTTTAATAGGGACAGGTTTTTCCCTCGGTGCCCCCTCTTTCTCATCTGCTTATTCACCCCGCCTGTTTGGAGCTCTGCTGCTCCCTGGGGAAAGAAGTCCTTAAAGCTGAGCTTTCATCTGAACTCTCTCAAAGCTTGGGAAGAATTTTACCTCCTCGCTAAGGAGCCCTCTGCCCTGCCACGGGGTGTTGTCTTACCTCCCGTGGTCCCTCTGCCATTTCTCAGCCGGTTGCTGAGAGAAGGACTCCACGCCATCTGCTATTTTTTCCTCGTGGCAAGGAAAGAGATCTTGAACTAATTCCATGGGGGCTTTTTATAGAGCAAAGATTGTGATGGTCTTAAGGTACCGAACTGGAAGTTTTACAGCAGGGCTGCCTTGACTCGATCTGTTTGGGGCTGGTTACTATACACACAACTGAGGGACCAACTTAAGGTGCCTGCGTTAAGGATGAACACCCGCTCCCCGTGCTACAGCTTTGGTTGACTGCAGTTACCACCATACAGAGATAAAACTGGCAGGGCTTTTTTAACAGCCTTTTTGGGGGGGGACACTTAGTTATCCCCTGTTGTAATAGTATGAGGATTGTAATAGCCTAGGATTAAATTCTGCTGAAGGCAGGGAGAGTTTTGTTGTGGTGAGAGATGATTAAATGACCGAACAAGAAGAATACAAGATCTGATTAATGGTATCCTACTGAAGAGTCTCCTTGCTTCTCTTCCACTTGTGAAAAATCTGGTGTTTAGAAGGAAGATAAAAATGGATTTAAAGTAATTTCAAATGAATGACTCATGAGTAGCTCAAGCAACATTTACAACTAAGCAATTAGTTTTGCAACGGGAATTATTTAGAAATTAGTCTTTGCAGACTATTATTAGAAGTAACTTGACCTTATTAAAAAGCATCATATGGAAGAGTCTCTATTGACCTGGCAGCCACCTTAATGCAACGTTTTTTAACAAACCTGGCCTCATACGAGCTTAACTATACAAATACAAAGGACAATAGAAAGTCTGTTTCCTTAACTATTGCGCATGCAGATCAAAAATTTAATGCAAATCAAAGCAGCTCTGTGCCTGAATTAGTTCTCAGGCTTGAAACCACAGTTAAAATGTCAGATTGTGACCATAAGGTAAATTTCTATGTCATTGGAGTCAGTGGGATTTTTGCCTTGGATTGCGAGAAATACAGTATTTCATCATTTCCTCAGGTTTAGCTGTAAGAGGGCTCTTGTGCATTTGGTATTGTGCTTTTTTTTTCTTTTTTTCTTTTTTTTTGCGTTTATAGAATGAGTTTGAGTGCAAAAGGGATCATTTGAAGCCTCCAGTTTCACTTGGATTTAATCAGTATCTGCGTGCTGCAGTATGCAGTATATTTGAAAGCTCAGCAGGCTTGTCTAAGCAAGAACTGCAGAATTTAATCCTGTCTCACTACTATTTTTTTTTTTTAACAATCTATTAAGCTCCTACATCTATTATTGCATCTTTGTGACTGCTTTCCAGAGCTATTAATGGGCTGTAAATTCAGTACTGACTGACCTGCTGTGTCTTGCTGTGCACCTGCTTCACAGGCAAACCTGTGCTGGCTGTCTCTGAAGTAAGAATAGGGTGCTGACTTTGCTCTGTAAAAGTCTAAAAGGATTACAATCTGGATATTTAAGAAACAGCTTTCTTCCTATGACAGTCAGAAGTCATCATTAAGCCCTTCCTAGCCCTGTAAAGAGGGAGCTGCCGGCAGCGTGCCCCTCATCATTTCTTTAGGACATCAAAACCAGTCGCTGGTGGGGTGGGTGGGGCTTTGCTGCCTTTTGGGGGATATAAAGCGAAGTTTGACTGTTTAAAGGGCACGTTGGCAATTTTTTGGCAGAGGGACACTTGGATCTTGGCACGTTTCCTCAGCTTCACCTACCGTGTCGGTGTGTTTTGTGGAGGTGAGAGGCGAGAAGTCCCAGGAGCCGGGCTCCGGGGAGGTTGTCGGTCTTGGCAAACCTTTTGTTGCCTCTGCAGTCCGGCAGCTGCGCCTAAGGGGTGAGGAATGGCCCAGAGAAAGCAGAATTACGTTATCTGGAAAGTACCAGTAATACTGAAAGCCATGAAAGATTTGCCTGGCAGCTTTTGTAAGGCTGCTCAGAAAAGATATTTTGGGATGACTGTTACGGCAAGGTTAAAACTATTCCCCACCAGCACCGCCGAAAAGACGAGGGGTCGCTTCATGCGTTTTAAGCCAGTGGTGGGCCCCGCAAATACGCCTTTGGCCCGCTCCCCGCTGAGGACGCGGTCCCAGACGCATTCCAGCCTACGTGGGGAAATAGGACAATTATTTTAAAAGCTGTTTAAGGACCATGATTTCAGCATTTCAGCACAGACAGAAGCTCAGAGGAGGGGTGGCCGTGCAGTGTAGGAAATTATCATCAAGTGAAACGTATGCCACGAGTAACAGTGTCCTGCCACTAATCCAGCGCTACAGCGGTAGCAATCCCGGGCAATTACATCTGGTGTTACAAACCCGGTTCTGCGTCCCTTACTTATCCTCTCCTCTGTCCCAGAGCTCCAACCTGCCTGTCTGCAAGCTGCTTGTGGCTGGCAGGCGCGCTGCCTTTCCCCCCGCGCCTGTGTCAACAGAGGTGACCTCCTCTGCTGTCACTGCTCTGAGTGACGCCTTTCTGCGGGGAAACTGTTATTCACCTATCTCCACGAGAACATCGTGCCATTGTATGGATGCTTTCATGTTATTTCTCTTGCTGGTCAAAGACTGAAATGTATTGCTAAGATTGTAAGGAGCCCTCTCCAGCTGTTTCGTATGGAAACAGTTATTGTGGATGCTATATAATAAATGCTTTCCTATGCAGTTATCCATGCATGAGTTATTAAATTCATTTAGAAGTATAATAGTCTTATTTTGATTTTAATTATCACCTGTTCTGCAATGTAGCTGTTCTAAAGAATGTGGTTAGTGGTAGTACCATGTAAGCTGAGCAGTTTTTCCCTGCAACAACTGCCACTACAAAGACTTTAAAAAATAAATAAAAAAGAACTGAGCTTTGCAGTATTGGACTTGTTTATAATAACATGTCTTCTTTGGCCTGGGTCCTTGATCTAACATTTCAGTGACTCCAGGCAGTCATCTTGATGACTTCTGATTGAGTTGGTACCAGCTCGATCTTTAGCAAAGTCTAAAACATGATCTAGGCAAAAGGAAAAGACAGGAGCAGAGACAAGAGACGTTGTCTACTATGAACAAGACTACTTGGTGTAATTAATAGGGCTCAACTTTTTGCAAAATGTGTAGTTGTAACTTGCATAACTCCGTGTGGTAACACTGGCTTTTAACTACATTATTTCTGTAATGTTAATTACTGCGGGTATATCCAGCGCCTGGTGAGTTAAGGCAGCTGTACCCTCTTTGACCGCAGTCTCCTGTTGTTCCCGTGCTGAGTGAGACGTTTGTGGGGGGGTGCTTGGGGCATCGCTGACTTATCACTTGGATTTGAACGTGGTCAGTGCTGGACCCTGCGCGTCCCCGACAGTAAATCTCCTCCGCTGCTGGAAGCCGAGGCTTCCTCCTGCATCTGCGGGTTTCGGGAGGTGGCGAGCAGGCTGGTGTGCCTGCCCGTTGCTGATGGACGTAATTCTCGCCCAGCTGTTGGTCCTCCTGCCGTGCGCTCGCAGAGGTATCTATCGCAAAGGCACTTGTGACATTTTTTTTTCAGTCCTTGCTGACCAGATCCTGCAATGTCACACAGGCACTGGGGAGGACGCGAGAGCACGGTGATGTTCACACCTTGCTGATTCTGTGCCAGGTTGGCAACAGGAGCGGCTGCTCATGTCCCCCCCCTGCCCCTGGCAGAGCCTTTTTTTAGGCATTTGTTGGTAACTGATGCTGAGGGCAGGAACTGGATGCTCTTCAGGGATCACCCCGATTGGCCTCAGGGCAATACATGGTGCTTTGAATCTTAAACCTATATTTAAGCGCCACCAACAAAGAAATCCAATATCTTAACACTGTGAGCAGATTCATCCTACTGCAAGTCGAGTATGTGCTGAACATGGAGAGTTCAGTGTTGGCGAGAAGCTGAGAACACCAGGGAATGAGGATGGTCCGGACTTGTGCCTGGGGCTCTGGAAGCATCCATAGCCTTATGCCGTCCGTGAATAAACTCTTCTGTCCCCATCTCCTTTCTCCAACCTGAAGGGGAAGGGAGTCCTTTACAAGAATCTCGCTATAGCTATAGAAGTTTCTGAAACACCAAATAAAGGATTTTTTTTTTTTTTGTGTAAAAGAGTTGCTACTTCTTTCTTCCCCAACGAGTGATAACTTGTGAATTGGTCAACTGAATCAAGTACCAGGGAAAGACAATTTGCTGTCCTGGAAAGCCTGCACATATGCAGGGCGTTTCTGTGCTTTTAGCCTCCTGGTTTGCACTAAAACTGCTTTTTTTAAAAAATTATACTTCTGAATTTTGATGCCAGGGAATTCCTTGGGATTATACACAGTGAGCTGAGTTTGAAAACTGGCTAAGGGGGAGCAGAATTTATCCCCTTAAGTTAAATGATTATTTTAGTGAGAGAGAAGATAGCTCTAGATGTTTGCTGCCTGAACCTGTGCAAACTGTTAATTTAAAGCTTCCATTTTTGAAACAGCTGGGATGGGGTTCAGGGATCTCAAATAACAAGTTTACCCAAACCCATCTGAGTTTAGGTGTCGTCTTTGCTCTCCTGTGCTGCTCACGTGGTTGTGCTGGAGCTGACAGTGGAAACCTTTCATCATCTCGGCACCAAGGTTTCCTTTTATCCCCGCTACTCCTCCCCTGACACGAAATGGCAACGTGGCATTAGCGGTTTATTGGAAGGGAGTTTGTTATCCTTACACCTGCTCACTGAGATAAAATAAGAGATGTGAATTGCCATCTCGCAATAGAAAGACACGCTCACAAGCAAGAGTACTTAAGATTACTTGCATGTAAAGACAATTCTGTATGTTTGCCAAGTGAATCTCTTTGCAAAGTCAAAGAAGACACCGTAAACAATTAAGTACGGTGAGACGTTCAAGCTCTCCTCCTTTGCCTGGGGATGATCCCCATTAATTTCTTTAGTTTAGCCCCTCCTGTCGTGGCTCCAGTGCAGGTCAAGGTTTCTCTCGCTCTCTGCTGTCTCTACCCTTTTACTACTGTGCACAGCAGCACAGCAGAGTTTTTTCTCACCCAAAAAGGCGGGCAGACAAAGCCTGTATACTCCAATGATAAATTTTATCTGAATTATTCAGACAGCAAAGTCTATGCTGATACCAAAAAAAATTTCAAACCACTGAAAATTGAAGTAAAATCTCTCCTGAGGACTGGGTTGGCAGTAAAACCACAAAAACCCAGCGGCACAGCTGTAACTAAAAGAAAGCGCTGGGGGGTCCGTGATGGGCGCTGTCAGTGTGAGAGGGCACAGCTCCTATGACTTTGATAGGATCACCGGGTCAGGGAACTGTAGGACAGAAAATGGAAATTTCAGCGTCAGCCTCCAGTGCACTTCTCAAGCCGCAGAGTGGTTCGTAGCGCAAAATCAGCCCGGAGCGAATCGGTGCTGCCCCTGCCAGCCGGCGGTGAAGCCACCGCAGCCAGCAGACGTGACAAAAGTCTTGTGAATGGCACCAGCGCAGACTTGGGCTCTCCCCTTCCCAGAGACGTCAGAGTGCCCCTGGCGCTGACCGTACTGACAGCGTCCTCCCAGCCATCTTCAGGACACCACGGGCAGGATGTGGTGGCCTAAATACCGGTGTCCAAAGCCCTCTGAGACACCTCAGCATGTCCAGAGTAATGGCGTGGTTCTGACAGAGAAGACACGGCACTGCTGGGAGACCCTCACCCTCCTGCAGCAGTGGCTAGAGTCCAGGTGGGGTACCTCAGGTTGTACTAGACACCCATATTTAGGCTACTTAATCCTACTGGGGGAGAAGATTCGATTCCACATGAGAACACCTAAATTCAGGCATCAATGTGGGAGTTCAGTTCACTCCTATCCACAGAGATAGATCAGCGACACGATCTAGTTGAAGATGTCCCTGCCTATTGCAGGGGGGTTGGACTATATGACCTCTAAAGGTCCCTTCCAATCCAAACTGTTCTATGATTCTATATATTCTGCATAATTGATGAATCTAGAAGTAATTAATCTCTCTAAAACCAGGATTCAGTTGTCTAAAAGCAGGTGTCAAATGCTATTTTAGGTGTTCTGGAGTATCCCGGTTGGCATCCTGTTGCTGCACCAAAAAAAACATGGGCTTCCTCCATCTTGCGGCATGTCTGCCAGCCCTGTGCAGACGTCTCATCTGCCCTGGAGTATCAAATGGCACGAGGAGCCAACATTAAGGGAACTGAAAACCATCAGTGCTAGTAGGGCATCTGAATCACCTTCCAGGCTCCTTTAACTGTATCAACCAGATCTCTGCTGATTATAGTAGGAGCCAAGATACTAAATTTTAAGAGAAGATATAAGCCTGACTCCCCAAAATTAAGCTATCTCACTGAGAAAATCACAGGAGTTGGGACACTGAAACCCCCTTTTTATCCGCAGGAATAAACCTTCCACAAAAAGGAAGCCTACAGAGGGTGGAAGCCAGGACAGGTAGCCTGGGAGGAATACAGAGAAATTGTCCGAGCGGCCAGGGATCAGGTTAGGAAAGCTAAAGCCCTGACAGAATTAAATCTGGCCAGGGATGTCAAGGGCAACAAGAAAAGTTTCTATAGGTACGTCGGGGATAAAAAGAAGACTAGGGAAAATGTGGGCCCTCTCCACAATGAAACGGGAGACCTGGTTACCTGGGATATGGAGAAGGCGGAGGTACTCAATGACTTTTTTGCCTCAGTCTCTACCGGCAAGTGCTCGAGCCTCACCGCCCAAGCCGCAGAAGGCAAAGGCAGGGACTGGGAGAATGAAGAGCCGCCCACTGTCGGAGAAGATGAGGTTCGAGATCGTCTAAGGAACCTGAAGGTGCACAAGTCCATGGGACCCGATGAGATCCATCCGCGGGTCCTGAGGGAACTGGCAGATGAAGTTGCTAAGCCACTACCCATCGTATTTCAAAAGTCGTGGAAGTCCAGTGAAGTTCCTGCTGACTGGAAAAGGGGAAACATAACCCCCATTTTTAAAAAGGAGAAAAAAGGAACACCCAGGGAACTCCAGGCCAGTCAGTCTCACCTCTGTACCTGGGAAGATCATGGAACAGATCCTCCTGCAAGCTATGCTAAGGCACATGGAGGACAGGGAGGTGACTCAAGACAGCCAGCATGGCTTCACCAAGGGCAAGTCCTGCCTGACCAACCTAGTGGCCTTCTATGATGGAGTGACTACATCAGCGGACGTGGGAAGGACTACAGATGCCATCTGTCTGGACCTCTGTAAGGCCTTTGACTCGGTCCCCCACAACATCCTTCTCTCTAAACTGGAGAGATATGGATTTGATGGGTGGACTGTCCGGTGGATGAGGAATTGGTTGGATGGTCACATCCAGAGGGTAGTGGTCAATGGCTCAATGTCCAGATGGAGGTCGGCGACGAGTGGTATCCCTCAGGGTTCCGTATTGGGACCTGTACTGTTCAATATCTTCATCAATGACATAGACAGTGGGATCGAGTGCACCCTCAGCAAGTTTGCAGATGACACCAAGCTGCGGTCGACACGCCTGAGGGACGGGATGCCATCCAGAGGGACCTGGGACAAGCTCAAGAAATGGTCTCGTGTGAACCTCGTGAGGTTCAACAAGGCCAAGTGCAAGGTCCTGCACCTGGATGGGGGCAACCCCTGGTATCAGTACAGGCTGGGGGATGAAGGGATTGAGAGCAGCCCTGCCGAGAAGGACTTGGGGGTACTGGTGGACGAAAAGCTGGACGTGAGCCGACAATGTGTGCTCGTAACCCAGGCGGCCAACCATATCCTGGGCTGCATCAAAAGAAGCGTGGCCAGCAGGTCGAGGGAGGTGACTCTGCCCCTCTCCTCTGCTCTGGTGAGACCCCACCTGCAGTCCTGCGTCCAGCTCTGGGGTCCTCAGCACAGGAAAGACATGGACCTGTTGGAGCAGGTCCAGAGGAGGGCCACAAAACTGATCAGGGGGATGGAATGCCTCTCCTATGAAGAAAGACTGAGAGAGTTGGGGTTATTCAGCCTGGAGAAGAGAAGGCCTCAGGGAGACCTTATTGCAGCCTTTCAGTACTTCAAGGGGGCTTATAAGAAAGATGGGGGCAGTCTTTTTAGCAGGGCCTGTTGCAACAGGACAAGGGGGAATGGTTTTAAACTAAAAGAGGTTAGATTTAGACTAGATACAAGGAAGAAATTTTTTACAATGAGGGTGGTGAAACACTGGCACAGGTTGCCCAGAGAGGTAGATGTCCCATCCCTGGAAACATTTAAGGTTGAATGAGGCTCTGAGCAACCTCATCTAGTTGAAGATGTCCTTGTTTACTGCAGGAGGGTTGGACTAGATGACCTTTAAAGGTCCATTCCAACCCAAACTATTCTATGATTCTATGATTTGTGGGTACAACTGTCTCTGTTACCACCCTTCTCTTACCTCCCAAAATGGCGGTCCAGCTTACAGGCTGATGGTTATTTTTAAGTCAGTTTTTCACAGTCCCTCCTGTTGTAACTGTACCCCTGGTATGAAGAGGCTTAAATATCCCCTATTACCTTCAGAAGGGTGCCATTGTCACATTCAACCAAGCAGTCAGCAGCAAAGTATGACATGAGGTGAGAGGTAGACTTAAACTTAGGTCTTCCCCTTGCAAGACGAAATATATGGGAAAACATCTTTTTGGGAAATCAATCAGGGCTTGTGCTTGGACAACAGCACTTGGATTTGACGAATTGTAACTATGGCCAGCAACTGACAAGACAGAGCTTCTACCATGGAAACAGAGCTACAGGGAGATTTTGCCAGAGCCAAGCGGCAGCTTAGGGTGGAATTCACAGGAATTTTGGATTTAGCTGCCCAAGTGGGGCTTATGATTGCCTTTTGTGATTTAGACTTTTTTCTGTCTGTGCCAACCCTTGGGAGAAATAACAGGTAAAATGGGATGGAAAGTACGTCCTCTCGATCCTCTCAATTAGTAAGTTGAAAAGGATTCTCTTCCAGATGACGATTCTTCTTGCAGACAACACCAAGTTGGATGGGAGTGTGGATCTGCTGAAGGGTAGGAAGGCTCTGCAGAGGGACCTGGACAGGCTGGATCGATGGGCTGAGGCCAACTGTATGAGGTTCAACAAGGCCAAGTGCCGGGTCCTGCACTTCGGCCACAACAACCCCAGGCAACGCTACAGGCTTGGGGAAGAGTGGCTGGAAAGCTGCCCAGAGGAAAAGGACCTGGGGGTGCTGGTTGACAGCCGACTGAACATGAGCCGGCAGTGTGCTCAGGTGGCCAAGAAGGCCAATGGCATCCTGGCCTGTATCAGAAACAGTGTGGCCAGCAGGAGCAGGGAGGTGATCGTGCCCCTGTACTCGGCACTGGTGAGGCCGCACCTCGAATACTGTGTTCAGTTTTGGGCCCCTCACTACAAGAAGGACATTGGGGTGCTGGAGCGTGTCCAGAGAAGGGCAACGAAGCTGGTGAAGGGCCTGGAGCACAAGCCTTATGAGGAGCGGCTGAGGGAACTGGGGTGGTTTAGCCTGGAGAAGAGGAGGCTGAGGGGAGACCTCATCGCGCTCTACAACTACCTGAAAGGAGGTTGTAGCGAGGTGAGTGTTGGTCTCTTCTCCCAAGTAACTAGCGATAGGACGAGAGGAAATGGCCTCAAGTTGCACCAAGGGAGGTTTAGACTGGACATTAGGAGAAATTTCTTTACTGAAAGAGTGGTCAGGCCTTGGAACAGGCTGCCCAGGGAAGTGGTTGAGTCACCATCCCTGGAAGTATTTAAAAGACGTGTAGATGAGGTGCTTAGGGACATGGTTTAGTGGGCATGGTGGTGTTGGGTTGACGGTTGGACTTGATGAACTTAGAGGTCTTTTCCAACCTTAATGATGCTATGATTCTATGATTCCCAACAGGAAAACATTCTCTTGCCTCCAATCTTCTCTTCTTTGGGAAGATATTTAGGTAAACTTCAAAAGCTACAGAAAAATCTGCCTAATGAATATCATTATTTTTAATTTTGGCTACTATCTAGTAGCTGTACTTGTCACCCATGCAATAGTCTAACCATCATGTAGCGTAATTTCCTAGAAGCCTCAGAAAGTGGGATTGCAATTGCTTGTAGAGGGCCATTCTTCCAGCTCAAGGCAGAAGCAACTATACCTAAACCATTCCTGGCAGATGTTTATTTGCTCTTCAAGACCACTAAAGAGATGCAGTCTTCACTTTGCTGAGGTCTGTGATGAGCAGTGGATTGCAGGTGCAGGGCCTGGGTGCAAGGATGAGAGCAGGTTTGCACAGTTTGTTTTTGTACAGCCTCTGGTTGAAGCTCCAAGTCAGAAGATCACTCAGCTGTAGCACAGTCATTAAGGACATTCCAAATCCCATTAAATCCAATCAGATTACATTGAATAATATATGTAAGCACTTTGCTGAATGACAACTGCAAATGTGTTTGAGCGTGAGCTGGGATTACTTGCCACCTTACCATATCACTTGGTGCCTCGCTAGACTGAGACACGGCAAGAAGTCGCTCCAACCCCTTATGAGCCAACAAGTTTCACAGGGAACAGTAAGTGTAGAGTGTCCTCTGAGATAAACTGTGTCTTAGCGAGATTACAGGGCAAATGCTCATTTAAAGAGAATAAATAGCATAGGTAGACAGATACACTACTCTACTCCCACCCCCACTAAATTTCAAAACTATTTCTAAACTGAAAAGTGTGTACACCCACTGGTGCAGACATCTATCCTGACAGAGGACCACATGGACGGAAACTTTGCTTTGGCATGTTTTTTTTTTTTCCAAACTGCATCAGTCTGAAGACCGGACAAGAATGTACTCACTCTTCAAACCTGGAACAAGATCCTGCAAACAGAGCTATATCCAGCAAAATTTTATAGACTCAGAATTATCTCCAGCATCTGTGCAGGAAACACGAGAAAGGACATTCTCGCTCTGTGGTTTAAGATGTTGCTAATGAGGGTAAGGTTGCCTCCTCTCCTTCTTGTCAACTCCCCCAAGCACACTCAAGCTATTCCGTCATTTCAAGCCCTCCCCTTCAGCACCGAACCGCTAAGTGCTCTTTTCTAAAGGCTACCATCTGACGGGTCTCAGGTGCTGTGGTACACCTGTGAAAGCAGGAAGACTTGTCTGAGAGCATTCTCTGTGGCATCTGCCACCCTTCTCCTGCATAAAGCCGTATCACCGATTTGTGTGTTGTCTGACTAGAAAAACATTTCTCAAACATTTCTCTGCTGCTCAACTGATGGGAGAATTTGGGACCACTTAGTCATTGCCTTAGTCCTTGGTGATAAAATCCATCTTCAAAGAGCAATTCTGGCATGACTATTTCGAGCATCGTAGCACAGCTGTCTTCAGCCAGCTGCTAGCCAGGACCAGGACAGCAAAAGCCAAAGCCACCAGAGTCACCTGGAAGTAGCCAAAGCAGCATGAAATCCCTTAAAAACAATAGCACTTTCAATTTTTTTAAATGATTGACAAAACAAATATAGCCTTAGTTGAAGGGGACAATTTCTGCAAACGTCCTACTTAACTCTCAGAGTTTTAAAGGTTTACTTCTGCACTTCTAATTCAACATCTGGCTATGCTGCTCTGAATAGGAGACGACCTGCTTCTATGCTCAGAAACTCCTTTAATAAGGATCTTTGATTTGTTGGTTTTAAATCACAGCTCACAAAACATCAAAATTCTTATCTGCTACTAAGCAATATGCAATAAGCAACAGAGGAAAAAACATGCATACAGCTAAGCTTATCGTGTGTAATATTTCTCTTTTCGTTTAAATTCACCAGTGAGTAATAGTGACCTATTATTTAGGAGAATGCCTTGCCAGTGTTTGCTAATCACTCTTCCTAACAGTAACAGATGGTCCAACAAATTGTAAGTCAATCTTCAGGTTCAGTGGAAGGCAATATCCTGAAAGAAAAATGACTTTGGCAGTTTGTGATCAGCAACTTGAATTACAGCCTTGGTACTCTGAGCACCACACCGTTTCATTTAAGAAGCATGACCACATGCTTGCAAAGTGAGGACTGGTTTTTTGTTTCATTGCAGAAGCCAAGTTAGAAATCATAAAGATAGCATGATAGCAAAAGCCTGCCTCATCCAGGGGAGGAAAAATCAGAAACTAACTGTTAAGTATAAGAGGAAATAATGATTATATAATACATGTATAATGTTTTATATAATATATATAATACTAATTATAACACTGGGCTGATGATTGTTTAATAAGAGAGCTTCTGTGCTTGTTCCATTGCTCCGATCTCTGAATACAAATGTGGTATTCATTTTTTCCATTGTGAGTACCAGTTCTTACCAATTTATCGGAAACATTTAAATGACTGGTGTCCCCTATCTCTCGAAAGGTCCCTTTGATATAATTTGGGCTCTGCAGCATTGCTGAAAGGTGGGACAGAAGAGAAGCAAAGGCCAGGGGCTGCCTCGCTCTGCATCCCTGCCGGTGATGCGAAGGACCAGGCTATGACCCTCGCAGGCTCTGCCCTTGCTGCCAGAGCTGACCTTGGCTGAGCACGTGGGATTAACCCGAACGGTGCCCAGCGCGTGCTGGGAGAACCTGCCCCGGTTATTAATCCAGAGGAACAACGACAGGAGCTGAACGCAAAGCAACAGGCCTTTTGGCAGAGCCAAAATAAATTAGGAAAAAGCATTCACCCCTCGGCAGACAAGGCAGGGTTGGGCAGGGGACACCTGGACGGGGTTCGAGACGGCTAACGCAAACCTCGCAGTGTGTGCCAGGTGAGGAGCTGCCCAAGCGCAGAAGGGGGAGAGGTGAGCTTTCCTGGTCCTGGTCTCTGGCCATGCCACCCAGAGCCAGACGGGATATTTCTGACCTGCTGTCTTCAAGGCCTAATCAGCTCAGGCTGAGTTTCCAATGACCCCCGAGACCCTCCTGAGTCGAGCATCACAACGTCGATCACTCGATCCTAGATCTGACCTACCCAATCCTCTGCGGGGCAGGAGGGCACAGCCTGCACGGGCACCTGAGCTGGTTCCCAGGACCTTTCCAGGAGGGGGACCACCAGCAAGCCAGGGCTCATGGGGAGCTTGGCAGCACAGCACCCACCTGCTCACTCACCTCCACATCAAGAAGTAGACACCTTGGTGCAGCCAGCCGGCAGCTCCCCCTCACTGGAAGCAGGACGTTTTGTGGTGAAGGAGGAAGAAGAGGAACCACGTTCTCGCTTCCATGCACCATCCTGTGCTGGCACGGAGGCTCCCACCCTGCCAAGAGTCCTGCAGCTGACTCGTTTAAATCAATTCAATAGGGTACTTGCACACCAGGAATGAAGCCTGTGTTTTGAAGGCTTGTCCTCTGCAGGAATGCTGCAGCCACTCCTTCTCCAGCCAGATTCAGGAGTACCTGGATCCAGCATATTTGCATTGTACGTGGATAGCAATAGAGATGTCGAGAAGTCACCTCTCTCGCCCATTTTTCCCCATCCTCCCTCTTACCCTGCTGTGTTTCCAGGACACTCTCCTCACTTCTTGGCTAGAAAAGTCCACTGGCACCATTTTACATGAGCAAAGACTCCTTTCACAGAAATAGGAGCTTTCCTAATCTTGTCCTCTCCCTGCTTTAAAGACCTGCATTTAGACCTCTGACCAGGTGCCTAATTAGTTGTCATGGCTATTATGGCATTTCTAGTTCAAGAGGACAGAGAGTAACTCAGGCTGCCTTTTCTGCGGGGCTGCTGGACCATGGAGAGAAGTAGTCACACCACCTCACCCAGGCACCTCTGTCAGGTGGCTTGAAAATCCAGGCACCAGGATTATTGGTTCCCTATGGAAAGGGAACCGCGGTTCCCTGATGGAAAGCCATGACCCTTTCACTATTCAAAATGTAATTTAAACACACCTAAGAAGTGCTTAAGTGCACTACTTGTTGCATCTGCAATGTAACATAGCCTCAGCAGATGAGAGACTCTGGAACCTTCCAAGCAATTGTGTTATTTATTTTCACCTTTCTACTGTCAGTTACTGTCTCTTATTGACTCAAGTAGTGTTGAGTTTTCCAGAGCGGGGACCATGTCTGTTTGCCTGTAAAGCACTCAGCATAGTGAGCTTTCCACGGCCGGGCGTCCTTTCGTCCCATGCAGTTGCAGATGTCCCATCTGGACAGGGATTTCACCTCCTCCTTCAGACACAGGGAAGGAGAATAGGGAGGCGATGAATCCTTTGAATTACAGACTTTGATAGACATGTGCTGTAACGTCTCTGATTCAAAGCTGCCTAGCGCAATGGGACACGTTTGTGCTGGAATGGAAACACAATCCTGTTTGTTAGAATAAAGTTCATTATAGAAACTAGGCCTCCTAATTCAATGATTTTATTTCACTAAGCCAGCACCCCAAATTCTAATTCAATAAAGTTCACAGTGGCACAGATCTGGCTTGTACAGCTCTATATACATACTCGGGCATGTATAGCTCTAAGCATCAAGTAATGCATGGCATGCTCAAGTTATGCATGTACTTAAAGGCTCATGTTTGACCTTGGTCCCCAGCAGCAAACTCTTTTGGATCCGATGTGGATGTGATGTAGTTGTAAGTAATCCCTTCTTCAGTTAAATATGGCCTGGAAAGCAGCTGTTTAATAAGCTGCAGATGCATTTAGGGGTCTTCATATTTAAGATTACTTCTTATTTTAAAAGAGCCTGTGAGTGTTTATTTCTATCAGAGGGTGCAACTCTTCACAAGTAATTATTCTTGTACCCTGGAGCTTCCCAGCCTCCCTCAACAATTTTTCCTAAAATTCTTTGACTTTACTGTATAAAAGGATCCTGAAAGTTTTGGGAATAATCTGTTCCCTTACCTCCATGCACTTAAGATGTTTAACCCTCATGGAATAGCCCCGTTACCCCATTCAATGCTCCTGACTATACATACAGCTAAGAGAAATTAAGTTCAGGTTGAAATACGTATATCCATATGTGTGTACGTGGACTCCACACATACATGCGTACACACATTTCTTTAAAAAAAGACCTCACAAAGCCTTTGACATACACCTATTTAAAAACGTGCAGTGAGCTTTTTAAACCCAGGTGACCATGTCTCACTTCAAGCACTCCCGAACACATCTGGATCTGTAGCTCTGCGGCTGGATCCCTGCGGCACCGGGAAATACGCTGGAGCTGGACACCTGACAGGGCCAGGCACCGTCAGGCCAGCGCTCTCCTGATTCTGCTCCCCACACCTCCGAGGAAAGAGGAAATATCCTGGCATGGTCCTTCCCTGGGAAACTGAAACCTGAAGTCAGAAGCACACGTTACAGCCCTGCCGTTGCCTCAACTACCGATCCGCCGGGATGGTGCCAGGGCGTCGCCTCTGGTATCTGTCATAGTGTCAGAGGTGTTAACATCCAGTTACAGGAAAAAATGAGCTCTGCAACCAAGGGAAAAACTGGTGCTGCCTTTCCGTTGTCCTGGGAGATTTTTGTTCCTGGGAGAGAGGTTTTTTTTGTCGAGTATGAAATAAATAGAATTACTGTGAGATGTGCTTCCATCACATTGAAAACAAGGGGTTCTTTTAATGCGTAGCTATTCTTCCAAAGTACAAGGAACATTATACACAGAAAGATTTTGCTAACGTATGAGAATGGGGAAATTAAACTCTCTAGCACTATCAAAAACTAAAGTTATCTTGATGAACATCTGAGACCTCACTAAGTTTCAGAAACACAACTTCTTACTTTTCTCCATTTTTATTCTGTTCATTTTACAGGTCCATTGGCATGGGTTTTTATGCTTGTGGTTTTCAGGGTCCGTGGCAAGCTGTTATGCGAGTTAAAAAGGCTGATGCAAAGAGTGGCACCAGACATTACCCTCTGCACATCGGTATTTAGGATCCCCCTGCCTCTTGTGGGGATTAGGTTACTGGTGAGCGAGAAGGCCTTCATGGTCAAAAACACTCTGGGGACAGTCCACTTCCCAACTGTCCATAATAAGAAGCAACAAAAGAAAATCTGCCATTTGTCCCCGCAGACATAGCTCCTCTCTTCACTCTCTCACACAGAGAGAGTGTCTCTGTTTGGGGTGTCTCTGCCTCGGGGAGCTGCGGTTCCTTCCCTCACCCCAGGGGGGACTGGGAGATGCTCTGTCTTGAGACACGCTCCCCAAGGGTGACAGAGGCTCTGCTGTCCCTTTGCAGCTACAGCAGTGAGATGGCGAAGTGCCACCTGCGGGGCCAGGCTGCTCCCGCTGCTCCCTCCCGCTCCTGTCACCCCACAGGCAGCTGATGCAGAAAACGGAGTGGGCAGGAAACTAACCCTATAGGGGCAAAACAGGGAATAATCTTCTCCAGCTTTTTGCCCATGCAGTTCCCTGAATGCAGCAAGACTCTCTACGGGAGCATCATAAAGCAGCTCATGGAAGGAATACAGGAGAGAGCGGGAGGAGGGCCGGGCAGACATTGACAGGGGAAGGAGCGAAGTTAAAGGGAGTATAACCTCCACCTTCGCATGGGACGTGGACATCTTGTCTCATAGCAGGGGCTGAACCACATGCTTGCGACTTTTGGCAGTCAGAAGAAAATGGAAAGAAGATGAACCTTCAAAGACTTGCTTCAGCAGCGGAAAGTCCAGCCCTGCTCACGGCCCCTCCGTGAACTCGCTGCCCGGTCCCCAGGAGGGAGCAGGCAGAGCATCCTTCCTCTCCAGCGACTGAAACAAAGAGAAAAGTAGCCATCACCTCTTCCCCCACAGCCCGGCCCGGTGGCCTTTAGCCACACTGGGGCTGCCTCCTGCCACCAAGAGGTTTGTCACCTCTCCTGACCGACCGGTAATGGCACTTTGGGCTGCTGAGGACAAGACGGTGGTGCGCACTTGCCCAGAAAAGGAGAGTCCATCCAGGGAACGGAGCTGTGGGGCATGATCCAGTCGGGATTTTGCAGGTACCTCTCCACTGCCTGGGGGGACACCTAGACACAGCCATGATGGAGGTCACCTCATGCTTTTGGCAATCATCTCCTCCACAACCGTTCCCAGCACTGCCTTCCTTGCCCTTCCTGCAGGCACCTGGCAATTTATTGATCATATCCTGGCATCATTTCAAAGTCTACCACTCTGCTAGGCCAGGCAGCCTGAAATTATTGTCTGGGACATGGTGACAGTAGGGTAGGAGGCTCCTCCAGAGCTAGACATTGCCAGCAGTTAGGGAAGTGGGCCCCGAGAAGAGCTTTGTGCTACACCCAGACCACTCCTGTCTCACATACGGCCTCAGACATGGTCTCATATCAGCAGAGCGAACTCCCTGACCTGCCTACTTCTTGTTCACAGGGCTGCCTCATGGGCTGCCTACTAACGCTATGGATATCAAGCATGGCCTGAGGAGCATATCTAAAAAATTGTGTTCCCCCGGGGACACTGATTTTGCAGCATCTGAATGCTGCAGGAGCATTCAGGAAAGCGAGGAGGACGCTGCCACCGACATGTGCAGCCCTGCCCAGATGCAGGCATTTTCCGAGGCTACTCGTAAGCTCCGCGGCACACGTGAGGATGTGCTGCCCTCACGTCCGTGGCACTAGCCACGCACATTTTGCCTAAGCCGCACACCAGATGCCTTTTGTAAACATGGTGTCCCTTGCACAAAGACTTATTTATTTATATATTGCTGACTGACTGATCCCAAAGGGCCGGGATGTCAGAGAGATACTCAATACGTGTTTCTGTCCCGTGGACGCGCCTTCAAGCTCATTACCCTAAGCACTGGTGGCTAGCCACCCACAGCAGCATGGGGTTCAGACTAGGCTTCAAACCCTACCACACAGGTGAACAAAACAGCTCAAGCTGAGCTCTATGCCGCAACATTTTACTGGTTTGATGCTACTAACCTAGAAGTGTTTTTGACGTGCTTATCTGAAATGAAGGCACTACAGGCATACCTCAGGCTGTTTTCACAGCACCGCTGCTCTTTGCGTTCTGGCGGGTGTTTTGATGGAGATTTCTGCTGTCCGGGGAATATCTGGAGAAGAATTTTCTGAAGGGAGCAGCTGACCAGCAAGGGATCCAGCCGCCCTCAAAGCCGTCATGTGAAATTTTTCACAGGATGCCAGAGAGGGCACCGAAATCAGCAAGATCACAGGTCTTCCAGGCATGGATTCCCAGTCACCCTACCTGTAACTATTAACACAAGCATTACTTCACAGTGAACGAACTCTACCCGCTCCCCTTGCGGAGACATGGCATGAGGCTCCTGCAACATTTAATACTATTTAAGCTCTCAAAATAGGACTTTAACAAGGCTTAAATGCTGACTTTGTGCTAGACCTGCCAGAGGAGTTTATTTCATGCTGCAGGCCTAATATTTATGAACTTGAAAGCAACTCTGGTATAAGTAAAAAGAAAAAAGTGCTGTTTTACATGGCATAAGCATATGTGCATATTTTTGTAGGTATTCCCATGTGCTGGTATTTGAAAATGCACCTCATGAAATTTCTAGTCAAAGATGAAATGGTATAAATATAAACATGAGAAGAGCTGGGTTTTTTTTCTGCTATATTTTATTGTCTTCAATAAGCACCCATCAGCACCGCAAATCAAGAATGGGAAGCTCCAAAACTATGAACGTAGCCCACCGATGTGTACTTACTGCAAGTCTCCATGCATACCCACAGTGCACTGGACAGAAAGTGTTACCGATGATCCCTGTGGTCCCTTGAGGCTCAAGAAGCTCTAACCAGTCCTTGTGGCTTGGAAAATCCTTTTATCAGTTCCCTGTAGGTTAGTCAAGTCTTGCCTGCTGTGATATAAATGTTGTAATAAATGTACATGTATCTTCCAAAGATGTGGTCCTATTTTTTACAGCTGCTTTGGGATTGGGAAAAGTAAACTGGGAAATAGAAGACCTTTTTTATTAATATTTCTGTCATTTTGTTCCCTTGCTTTTCTCAGCAGTTTCTCACCATCTCTAAGATGCAGAAGGAGGAAGCCTATGCTTACTATGCTCCCGCAGTTCTGGCTAAGGCAGGAACTCAGTAGGCTCCAGGAGGACCATGTACTTCAGCGCGCAGAGCCAGCAATAGGCCATCCATACGGGTGAACACCTAACTTGCAGCATGTATTCGCTTTACTAGCACAGCTACCACTTTGGTGGCTTCAGTGCTCCTGCTGCTGAACCAATGCCTTGTGGTGTGGCCAAGCTGCCTGCAGTTAGTATGAGAAACTGTTAGCGCAAGTAACACACGACTAAACCTTCATCAAGTTCATAACAAAAAAAAGCAACTGCCACTGGAGGATTTAAGGCTCCTTAAGAAGAACAGAAAGGAAGAAAAAGAAAGAAAAGAAAGAAAGAAAAGAAAGAAAAGAAAGAAAAGAAAGAAAAGAAAGAAAAGAAAGAAAAGAAAGAAAAGAAAGAAAAGAAAGAAAAGAAAGGACAGAAAAGAAAAGAAAGAAAAGAAAGATAGAAAAAGAAAGAAAGAAAGAAAGAAAAAGAAAGAAGGAAAGAAAGTAAGTTAGTTAAGGAGAGTGTCCTTCAAAAGGTAAAGGAGAGGAATGTAACTACGGGAGGAGAAAAAGCAACACTTGATGTATTTGAGGTATTATCAGCCTCGAAAAATAAACCAGAAAACTTGTGAAAGGAGGCCAGAACAAGAACCCATAAGCACAGGAACTTAAAGGAGTACATCTTCATGAAACTGTGAAGTCTCTGTCTTCAGGTTCCCCAGAGTCTCCAGGTGTTTGGCTAGCGGGACCTCTCAGCAAGGTCTGCAAGTCACCGCTCGGTTTCACAGTTATGTGCGTATCCAGTAGACCTGGCTGTCAGAAGAGACACTCGGCTGCTGACTGTTTGACTATTGGCTATCCAATTTCACCACCTTGGTAACAATCAACTTTGGCCCATCAGTTTCCTTGGGACATATCTGAGGGATGACAATGTGGCATTTCTGACCACTCTGCTAACCTAAAATGTGGAGGTGAGTCTGCAAGAGTAGAAGAGTGGTAGAGCTGTACAAAACAAACTCTTCTCTACAGTGCTCCACTGAACAAAGTCAGAAAGAAAACAGAGAGAAGGACAGACAGACATCAGTCCAGGAAAGAGAAGGCCCCAAAATTGCATGTAACATCCTCCAACTTCTTCTTGATGGATTCACCTGTAGTTAACTGACAGCCCTGCCTGGTCTCAGGTCAGCACAATCTGCTCAGGCCAAGCCCCTTGGGGTGCCCACAAACTCTGCCAGTCTGCAGAAAATTTGCCTGCCCTGCCAAAAGAAAGGAGAAACGTTCTTGGGAGTAGTGGAATAAACACAGTGTGAAACTGCAAGTGCAGTTTTAAACAGTATGAGACAGTATTCAGTATTATACAGGCAAGCCCTGGGACTTTGCACCAAGTACTTTGTCATATGAACATTAAAATAAGCATGTACTAACCTGTTCTGTGCAAACAGAACACAAGCAATACGTTTCAAAAGAAGATACACGGTTGGTTGCACAATTCCCCTTGGCAGGGGGGGAGAGAACAAACATCTGATGCTAATGATATTCTTTAATATAGGCATAAGCTTACAGGGAGTGAGACGGCTACAGGGACTAAACAGATTACCTGCTGTGTTTGTACTGGCACAGCCTCTTCCTTCCCCTATTTGGGGCTGTGTCACCGCAAAGATAAGGACTGCTGCCATAATGTAGTCTTAAAAGTCCTCAACAGCTACCACAGTTAATGTCATGCAACGTTGCACTGGCAGGGATAGGACTAGATGACATGCCTGGCTTCTGATTCTCTAATTTGTATGGGGTCCTAGGAAAATGCCCTACCACTTACAAGATTCTTAACTGCAGAGATGTCAAAGCATCTACTGAGATTTCTGCTGCATCTCCTTCCATGAGATCCCACTAATACATATTGAAAGAAAGATTTTAAGAATTTTAATAGATTGATGCATTAACGCAAAATTGATGCAAAACCATTATTTTCTTCCAACTGTTATTTGACAAATCAACTGATCGATTTCACCAATCAACTGAACTGACCTCCTTCTTTGCTGATGCAAATTCATACCTGACTTCTAGTTTAGATAGGGTACAGACCACATGAGGGCCTATAATCTCAGCCCAGCATTTAGACAAGGTCAAGAGCTCAAAGCAAACCGACCATCCAAGAGAATGACAAGTTAATAAACACAGTTGGCCACCTAAGACTGATTTGGCCACAGTACAACACTGGGCTAGATCTGACCTTGATCCAAACTGAGGGCTGATAGATCTCCCTTAATCTGGAAGTCATTCATTTTCTTAAGGATCAAAATTCTAAACTCATTGCCCAGAAACCCCGCAGTCATTCCCTTTTGAAAATTAAAAAAAAAAAAAACAAACCAAAAACCCCCAACCCACAAAACCAAAACCAAAACCAAAAAAGCCCCACAGGGAACAAATACTCCCTTTGGAGCATTTAAAATTGCTGCTTTCAGTCCTTCCAATTAAACTGCAAAACAAATAGTATCATAAATTCCATCCTGCAGATGATCTTTCCCTAGGTCCCCTTTTCACCACCCCTTTCATTAGCTCTGCCCCTGTCCATCACGCTCTAAAGCACAAGGCCAAAACCTCGCCGCGTGCACTGGCGCAAGCTGGCATAGGCGTGATGCAGTTTGCCAAGCCTGTCTCCTTCTGACTTTACCACCAACTTGCCTCTTGACTCCAGGGACGGTGTGCCTGATGTCATTGCTCAGACATCCTCAGTCTGATTTGCTGCCGTTGGCAAAGACCTACGAATTCCCTATGGAAACGAGCCCTCCAACTTCTGAGTGTAATGTTTCTATCCTTAGCGTTTTCCCTGAAGCTGAAGTGCAATGAGCTTTTTTTTTTGTGGTTGTTCTTCAGCTAATGCGATTAATTGCAGAACAGACATGTGAGAGACCTGTGATCTTAGATCCCACCTCCGAAGTCAATGATTGGGCTTTGCTTGTTAAAGTAACCTGGTGATCAAGGCAAGGCTGCATGTCCCAGAGTTCGAAGGTTAAAACTGGGATGACCAGTTTCACATAAATAAAAGTCGTGTGATGCTACAGGATCTTTGAAGTACTCACTGTGCTTCATCGTTCTTCTAAACTTACTCATGTCTTATAATCTATTGATTTACAAATGCTGAGGAAAAGAAGTGCCAAACACATCGGGGACTAAAACCTGTCATGTGGACTCGAGTAATTTGTTGCCCCTGCAGCAACACTAGCACTAACAGAGGCCTTGTAAAAGGAAGGCAGATTTTGTGACATGCAACCCATAACTTCAAGCAGAGGTCAGGATACCTGGCATGGTTAACTTCACACAGCAAGAAGCTCAGGACACATTTAGTGGTGTATCAGAGAAGCCCTTACGAGGCTCAGCTTTATTTAAAATCTGGATTTTAAATGAGCCACATGTACAATGTAAGTGTTACTACCTGCACCATTCCCAAATCTTCTCTTCCAGCCTATCAAGGTCTTCGCAATGGCTGTAAGAGCCATTCCTGTACAATTTTATAACAGCTTTGATCCATTAATTTCAGCTGAGTTCCAGATGACTGACCCTAGCACGAGGAAAAAAACTAGCATAGTCTGACCAGGTCTTTCAGCCTTATTCAAAAAGCATTCTTTGTTTGGTCAACATATAATATTCAATTTTCTATGCACCTCTCTCGTAGATTTTGCAACCAAAACTACAGAGCACAAATAGGTGGGGTAGAGATCACTGACACCATACTTAACCATTGCTTTTCAGGAAGCTGTAAGAGATGTGAAGCACACTTGTAAGAACTGAGGTGACAGTACAGTTGATTGTGATTGGAAGCTCCTGAACAACATTGTTTCTGGCTGGCCTTTCCTTGGGAGGGAGATTGTGGAAAAGAGAGAGTGAATGTTCCCCCACCTAAGACTCATCGGACATAGTCAGGTCATGTCTGAGCTGTCCTTTGGGCACACTGTGAGCTAGAAGACAGCTCTGAGCAGTACCAGGACTGTTAAAAATTCTGCCTGAGGCCATCCACAGCCACACCTGTCAGTTTTCAGACATTTACAGACTCGTTTCTTTGCTTGCTAACACTTTTAGTGTGCATGTGTCGGTAGCAAACTAGATCCTGTTACGTATGTGAATTTATGACAACGTGCAAGTTAAAAGAGGAAAATAAGGAAAAGCCAGTAATTAGACCTTTCAGTTTAAAACTTCAGCTCCTATGCACTACTAAAGCAAATACACACTCCTTGTGTACACTGAAATCTACTTAAAGATGAACACTATCCAGAACGGATTTGCTAAGTTGTGTCAGACCAAATTATTTTTCCTCCTACCCCAGTATAGCAGATTTTGTGAACAGCAGTAGATGCTGACTTTAGTAAAATTTGCCACTGCTTCTTTCTATCAGACTAGAGAATCATAATATAAATTAAACTTCCAACAGCACACGTGCAAAGCCAGAAAACACTCTCAGTGATGCGAGTGATATCCTATCGGACAGAAGAATAAATCAAAGAGGGTTCCATGCGCTCCTTTCTGGAACTCACCATGTTTAGAAATATCTTGGATTACAGAGTAGATAATGCACTTCTTAAATGTACAGGTAATGTGAGGCCAAGAGGGATTGCTGGAATGCTTTGGGGAGCGGGGTTAGAAGGCAAACGTCTGCATAAATGAAAGAAAGGACGTGGAGGAATGATAACTGAGGAAGGTACGACAGACATCTGCAGAGTCTCAGGGTTACTCTGCAGTTGCCCATGCTCTGACAACTTATGTATAAACAAAGGGCTTCATTTTTTAATTTGTGTGAATCTCTGTGAGTTAAAGGTAAAGAGAGGTGCAATGTCATTTTCTGCATTTTAGACTGAATCAATTTATTAATGGAAGTGAAAATGGCCTAGGAGCTCGCAGCAAGATGCAAAATGTACTGAGTTCCCATATTTAGGGGCTATAACATGGTGTTTATAATTATAAATAGCAATAATCTCCAGATAAGTAACTCACTTGGATGACTGATGACATGACTGCAGAGGGTATCAGTTTTTTGGACTGAGAATTAAATGTTAAAGAGTTTCAGATCTTAACACAGTGTTCACAGTAAAGGTAATCCTAGCAGCAGCAGCAATAATGTTCTTTACCATCCCTAACCATGCTAACCTTCTGAAGAAGCAACAGATTGAAAGCAACAGAAGACAGAAGCAACAGAGAGTGAAACTTTGGAGTGAAAACATACATGGAATTGAGTTCAGCACTCAAAGATTGTAAGAACATGCCAAAACTATTAATTCTTCCCTCGCAGCAGTGGGAGCAGAAAGGTTTGTTCCACTGGCTTCGGGCCAGGTCAGTTCACCATCAGCCAAGGGGAGAGAATAGCGAGAGCCACCTCCCGCCAGCAGTCCCCCGAGCAGCCCCAGCACACGGACGAATTGTAACAGCTGCCACTGGAAAACAAAGTGGTTGCATTTATCAAGAACAATGAGGGAATACAAAATCCCTAACAAAGACCGTGAGAAATGTATAGCATCCGAAAGTTGCCATCCAGAAGCACGGGTTATGATGACACCTTCCTTAATTAAAGAAAGGACCTTCCATTTAGCACCAAATTACAAGGCAGAAGCGTTCCCAAAGAGTCTTGTGCAGTTCTAAAGGGAGAGAAAGTTTTTATGCATTGCACATTTGTTACCTGACGTTACCCGTGCCCCCAGAGTTTGTGTATAATGCTACAAAAGACACCGGTCCTCCTTACATGTCAGAGTTTCATAAAAATCGGTATCTAGCAAATACATATTACAGTAAGTGTGTTACTGATATATTACAGTACAAATAGGCTAATTAATGATGGACAGACACAAGAAAGCTGGGATCACACGAAAAACTAGAATAATAAAACAATAATATTGTTATCAATGTCGAATGAAGCAATTGCCTAAAAAATACATTTTATCAGCCTGAATTGCAGAATTACCACTAATAGAAATGGTTTCAGTTTGGTTTGGGTAATTCGCCTTCTGACTAGCCTACGGTCCCAAGGGAAGTTACAGTCAAGACAGTTCTGACCTCACTGGTGGGCGACATCCACATCTGCAGAATGTGAGCATCTGGCTTGCTCCTTCACCCTTCCCGGAGAAAGTCGTCCAATGCAAACAGCTGAGTTCTCCACTCATCGTAGAGACATGGGGATTTACACACGCCATGCTAAAATCCTGTATTTTTCTGCACATTATAGTGGTTCTGCTTATTGCCTGCCCATCGCTTCCTCCTTCACAGAGGACCTCAGAATCTTTTCAGACCCTCAAGAAGTATGATACAATAGTTAAAATCAGTCAGCGTTATGGGTATCTCTATAACTCAGGAAACTATACTGGCTAATCAAACAACAGTTTGCTGATCACTTTCAGAAAATTAGTAAAGGTGCTGTTGATACATGTGCATGTGTTGCTGTGTATCCACAATCTCAGGAAAAGAAAAAATGAAGGGTCTTGGTCAAAAGACAAGTTTCTAATTTAGAGTGAGAGTTGAACTTTTTAAACAAGTATGTATGTCTTCAGCCTAAAACAAAAACTATTTGATGGTCTTTTATTAAGAAGTTTGAGAAAAGAAAATAATGGTCTGTTTCTGATCCCCACATGCCCTTCAGCCTTTAGTTCTTTTGCACTGAAATACAGAAAAAGCCCCGTATTATTTTATACTTTTATAATTATTTTTATACATTTTTCTAAACAAATCTATTCCGAGACAAGATTAGTGGGAAAGGTCATCTCTGTTGTTCCTATTGCGTATAAATCTAAGTCTCTGGCATGAAAAGATGTATTTATAATCCAAGGAAAAGAACAGGGATTGTCTGATGCACTACCGAAAGTTAACAGGTCCCAAGTTTAGATTGGGGATAATGTCATTCTTTGATGAACAGCCACTGTTTCTTCAAACCCAGCTGTCTTTGGCATATCAAATCTGTCAGAGGTGCTTACAGCAAGCAGTGTATAGGTTATTATAACACATAACGTATATTCTCATTGAGACATGCCAAATCACCTACCTTTCATAATTTTCATATTTGATGACAAATTTAGATTATTATGCACCATATATTGTTTTCAGAATAAACTTCTATTTCCAGGACTGATGTAAGGTTAAAGTTATAAAATGATGCCATGCATCTAAGAAACCATGATGTTTAATTAAAAACATTAATTCAGAAGTTCAGAAAAGATTTATAATCAGTATTTTCAAAGGCGGGAGGTTAAACTTAGACTCTTAATTTATATTTAAGCATGTAAAGAAAAGCATTATGATTTTCAATGACTGCTGGCAGTGAACACCTCTGGATTTCAGAAGAGTTCCTCAGCACACTTGAAAATCAACTAGAATCTACTTAAATGTCCCCCTAAGCCCACAGAAACCCAATTTTGAGTAGCTAGATATGAGAGTTGCCTTATGTTGCAAAATTAAAAAACAATTCCTTCACATTTAAATCAACAGATTTCATTACCTATGCAGAAATTCATAAAAACAGAATTTAAACATCATAAAATGGATATCATAAAATATATACCCATGAGTTGGAATCTTATATATATATTTATATCTAAAGTTCCTAGCCTTTTACATATTAGCAACACTTGGGCCACTATGAAGGACCCTTATCTTCCAGAAGGAAAGCTATTGCAGAAAAAGCGTGGCAAAAATAGACTGGTCTGACCCTATTCCCATGGACCAGAGGATTAAAGAACGACAGAGTCTCTCCTTCCTCCGCACATTTACACGTTCATTTGCATTGCTCAGGACTCTACTGGGTATTAGTTAGCCTACCCCAAACGCTGTGCTTATGCAGAGAAGAGTTTTAAGTATTGAAAGGAGATTTGGGCTAAGAAAATGAACGGAGAAAATAGGAAGTAAACTGGTAGCAGCTTGCTGTAGAAAGCATAAGAAAATAGTTTTCCAGTGAGAAGAGGTTACACATGGATAGATTTAATAGGATACACATTCCACAAAACCTGCTCTGGAAACAGCATGTGAATAACCAAAAGCAGAAATACTTCAGGCGGACTGAAGAGGGAGGAAAAATAAAAAAAGAGAGAATGCAAAAATCAGACCAAGAAAGAACCAAAACACCACCAAAATTATAAACTATACCAGAGCACATAAGCATCCATTAAGTATAGGAAAGAAAGCAATGAAGAAGAAAAAACATTAAGAAAATTAATATGAAGTTTTCCTTCACTCTCTCTCTTCTTTCTTGCATTCCTTTGTTCCGAGCTGAGGTTGAAGCTGTAACCACTTTGGGATAACAAACCTTCTCTGTCCCTTTTTGCTAAGTATCTCATTCATAAAGGCTTAATTGGTGTTAAGTATTAATCGAAATAGTGTGATCTCCACCCAAGATAAATTAATCTGGCATTACTCTGAAGCATTTTCTTTCCCCTAGTCTGCTGGACTCCCTGCATGTGAGCTATGGCTCAAGGAGCTGCTGCCTCCACACCGTCTGCAGCGCAGCTCCCAGCGACCTGAAACGCGTACAACTCACGCAGGCTGTGCTGGTGGCTTTCACTCGGCTTCCACATCTCGCTTTACCTTGACATTTTTTAGGCAAGCTAGAAATTTAGACAAGCTACAAATTTAGACAAATAAAGCTTCCTTTCTTTTTCAGCTTGATTACAGCTAAACTTCTCCACTTCTGTCCTTAACACTTACATTTTACGGTAATAAGGCCTGGGCTGGGAAATTGCCTGTGAGGCTGGCAGTCCTCAGATGGCAGGGGTGGTCACCGAGACAGTGGATACATCCCAGCTGCCCTGCCAGGTTCACTTCTCAGAGGGCCGCAATATTTGGATCCCAGCATTTGACAACATGCAGCCAGCAGAGTGATGGCGAGACACTCGGAGCACAAGCCAGAGCACGCTTATTTTCCAGCAGGTGAACACATGAAAAACAAAGTTTCACTTGGTGATGGCATCTTCAATCAGCTAAGTAATAGGGCATCCTAATTTGTATGAGTTTTATACACTGATAATGGAAGAAAATATGATCTCTGACTAAATACCTTGCCATAGAGGATCTTAGAAATTTTTTTTTTACATTATTTGTGAAATACCCAATATATAAATTTTGCAAGCATTGTTGTAGAATATTGGTGCTGCGTTAAAGGCTGTGTTTTGAACACACTGTTTTTTTTATTGTACAATAAAGCACAGCCCAGGGCACAGCCATATGTTGGTACCTAAAATGCTACCCATGTAGTCTGCCTCTCCTGTTTGTGAACGCCACATGGATCCAGAGTGCTGGCAGCTGCCGGAAAAATCACCTGATGTCGCTCTGGACACCCAACTCATAGCAAGGACCATATCCGTACTCCTTGAAGTCAGCAAGAACCTGATTTTCCAAGCAACTGCTAAGCAATTGTCTTTATTTCTTCTGAATTATCACCAACAGTCGGTATTTTCCACTTGTGGGTGAATAAAAACTATTTACGGGGAGCGGCGTGAGCTCTCCAAACAGCACAGCTCAGACGTAATTAACTCAGCAACTAAATAACAACCATTTTTCAAATTCTCTCTCTAGTCACTATGATTATTAAGACGTTTCTTCTTGACAGACCAACAGTTTTCAAAAAATGCAGTTACTGGTGCCTGATGCCCACACGATGCGCACTTAACCACCTAACCCGCTAATTCGGGCACCGTCGACACCCCCCGGTTACCGAGGGCCCGCCGGACGTGCCCCAAGCGCCCCGGTTTCTCTCCAGACCTGGTCCAGGGACGCCTTCCGCCGCCTCCCCAAACGCCTCAACCCAATCCCCCTTCAAAACTCCCTCCCGCGCAGCCCCCGCCTGCAGCCAACAGTCGCCCCGGCCGAGCGGACCCGCACCTCGCTCCGCCATTATCTCTCCCCTCAGCCCCTGCGCGGGCCCGCTGCCTAGCCCCGCCCCTCACCCTTCGAGGCGGGGCTTTGCACACCTGTGGGCCAATCAAGCACCGCGGTAGCCACCCACCCGGGAAGGCCTCTCAAGTGGCGGGGCGGCGATGGTGCGGAGGGCTGTCATTCGCGTGACGTCACGGGTGGGGGCCGGGAGCGAGATGAGCGGGCAGGCAGAGGTATGGCCGCTGTCGTCCTCCCTCCTGCGGGCGCGGGGCCCGCCGAAATCAGCTGCCCCTTCACCCGTGGGGGAGGCCGGCGGTTAAGGCTGTCTCGCAGGTCGAGAGGCGGGCTGCTCTCCTCGGCAAGGCCCCGAGGCCCCCGCGGGGTCACCGGCGCTCGGGGCGGCCCCGGGCTGCTCTGGGGTGGCCGCAAGGTGCTTGGTCTGACCCAGCAGCTGCGGCTGAAAGCAGAGCAACCGCCCGCGGGGGCCTGAGCGGCTGTTTTGCCTTCGGCTGTATAAGGTCCTGCGGCAGCTGCCCTTCTCCTCAGAGGAGCTGGGGACGGGGGGTGGGGTGGGGTGGGTGCGCTGCCGCTCTGCCTTCCCGGGAGAAGGTGTAAACATGGCTGCTGGCCAACTGGGCCCCGCCTGGCCTGGCCTGGCCTGGTGTCCTCACCGAGCAACGGCCTGGTAGTCAGGAAGAGCAGCTCCGGCTGTTCGGACTCCTACCCACCTCTGTACAGACAGGGGTGGCTGCGGGCTGTCCCACAGGTCTGACTGCCGTCCCCTGTCTGGCGTCCTCTACCCATTTCGGGTGGGCAGAGACTCAAGGTAGCAGCTCCGTGAGGCCACTGACAACCTCCTCCTTCCCTGTGCGCAGTGCTCCTGTAGGACCGCTGCCAGGGAGAGCCTTTGGGAGGCGGCGGTGGCATGAAATAGTGTTTCATCCCAGCCCCGGGCTGTTTTCTTTTTTGCTTTCAGAAGCTGCAGCACGTACAGGGGCATATGTGCTGTCCAGTCCCCTGCCACTCATCTCAACATCAGCTGGTCTTGTGTCTCATTCAGCTCCTCCAGATGTCTATCACGACTGGAGGCCCTCCGCCAGCCTGGAGCTGGCTTTGTCTGAACCTGTGCTGTCTCTCTCCTGTCCTTGGGGAAAGTTCAGTCTTTGACTGTAAGCAGGCTGCCGCTCCACTGAGTGGTTACCACATGTAATTTGGAAATGCTTGCTGGGCTGTGTCTTCATGTCTTATATTTCTGTGGTTTAGACTGCTAGTTAGAGAGTAAGTGCTTTGCTTGTCTTAGAATATCAATTATACAAATAAATGAAATATGTATCTTGAGACATCTGCCAATATTTGTTATTGAACTCTTAATGAAAAAAAGTAATTCCTGTGGGTTTTTTCTTATAGTCGCATGTAATATCTAAAACTAGTGTATGCAAGTCTGTTTTTCGTAATACTCTTAGTCTTCTCTCTATGTAATCAAGCTTGTACATGGATCCTACAGTTACAGGATTAAAGAGTTGTTGCCAGCATGGAGTTCTCTTAATCCTGTATACTCCATATGGCTCTACAGACCCAAAGTAATTTGGTTGTAATAAATGTTTAGAGGCGTCCTTAATTCTTTTATTTAATAACGTCTGTGAGAGATGAGAGATAAAAATATTTTTTCCACTACAGGAAACTCTAATTATAGAAGAGTTCATATTTCCTATTTATTTTTAAATCTTATAGAAGAGTTAATTTTTCTTATTGTGGAAGACTTAATAGTCAAGTCAATTATGACAGTTAGCTCTGGAATAGCTAGATATAGATATGTAAAGAAGGTAGAAAGCATTTCAGATTATGCCTTGAAGCATCCTTTGAAGCTAGGGGTGGTTCATTTTCTAATGGAGAAAATAAGGTGTGGAGTGATAAGGTGACTTGCCCGTTAGTGCATGGAAAATATTTGAGCCAGAGTTAGAGTTACTTATTTAGTACTCTTAAATAGAAGAAATAAAAGTGGATTTGCAATTTTGGTTTCTTTCTTAATTGTCCGATTTTTCTTCACCATAATGTGTAGACTGGGAACATGCTTTCTTCTTTTTTTTAAAATTATATTGTTTTTTGTTTCATTTCTAGGTTAAAGTGAAAATACCTTTTGGAAACAAATATCTTGATGCTATCTTTTCTGTCCCAGAGAAGAAATCAACATATGGAGTGATTCTTACCCATGGAGCTGGAGGAGATATGAATTTCCCTCACCTAGTGTCTTTGGCAGCCTATCTTGCATCCCATGGAGTTCTGTGCCTGCGGTTTACTTGTAAAGGCCTTAACATTGCTTATAGGACTAAGGCCTTCAAAACAGTTGTGGTAAGAAGTGACCAAATTATGCCAAAGCTTAGGTCCATGGGTGCACAGGATTTAAAAAAAACCACAACAAATCCTGTCTGGTTCTGGCTTTCTTAAATTACCACCAGCTATTAGTGAAGCAGCAATGGGAAAATTAAAAATGGTCATTAGCTGAATGGAGCAGTGCCCATGAGCAGAAACAGCAGGAGCGATTTTTATACAGGCAATAGCTAGAACAGCTGCAGCAAATACGTGGGTTTGAGTTCAGGGAAAGAAATTAAAACTTGAGAAAAGGATGTGAAGAAAGGAAGGATGTTTTGTGGGAAAACAGCTGGAAAAAATGAAGTATTTAGGATGGAAACAAGAGGTTTCAAGTTCTGGGAGGAAACAAGTTCTGGGAGGGCTTGGTGATGGGATTAAGGGATACAGCTTTGGGAGCGGTTTTGAGAGGAAGGAAGCTGATCTGGGAATTGTGGTGGGTCTCTGAGGGTTGGCAGCTGGGAGAACAAGACTTTGGGGAAAGAGTAGGGGACTCTGGGTGGCAGGAGGAGTTGAAGCAAAAGAGATCAGGAGTAGCATATGGGAGCCCTAAGAATCTAAATAGTCTTTGATTTCCAAATCAGCTTGAGCTGTTATAAGTGTGTGTTTATCTCTTTCTGCTGCTGCTACATTATTTAAGATTTTGTTAAAATGAGCAACCTTTTGTTATAATAGTATCAGCTTAGAGTATCTTCCTGTTCCTGGAGTGTGTAGGAAAGAGTGGAAATTTTCTCCTGATTAGCTGTTTTTACTGGTGTATGGGAAGGTACCTTGAGCGCTTTGTATTGAGCATCAGACATTTTTATCAGGGAACTAAGTGCAGTTCTTAAGGAATTAATTTGTATGATGTCATTGTGATTATATGTACATTAATTTGAGGTTAGACTTTGCTAGCTTTAATGGGGATCTGTTCTCCATTTGTTTTTTGAAGAAGCATAATGTTGTTAGTTTATATTAATATGCTGCTGTGTAAAGGTAATTGAAAGGCCTCTGCTAAGATAGCATCTGATTAGTTATCTCCTGAAAACTGAAAAATTTATTGCTGAATTTTATCTTCTCTGTTAGACATAACTGATGTGTCTTAAACTTTTCATTGGCAATATGCGACGTCAGCCTTTACTGCTAACTTGTTTTGCCTTTTGATGGACTAAGAGTGTGCCTGTGGTCTGTTACTAGAACTAAGTTGATACACAGTAACCATTTATGTTTTGGTAACTTGATAGGGCATCTGAAATTTTAGACTTGCTGAGAACTAATGTGCAATTGCTTATGTTTATTATGTTGTTACTGCAAAATGTTATGAAATCATTTGTGTGAAAAAACAAGATAGCAACTTGTATGTATCTGTTCTTTGTTTAATCTGCAGTGCTGAAAGAGTTTCCCATTTTGTGTTTAGTAGCTACAAACAAAAAAATCCCCGCCTCTCAGCTGCCTGAATACTGACTTGTAATGTTTCTCTTTATTTTATTTTTTTAGGAATACTTAAAGCTTTCTGACGATTATAAACTTTCGGGTGTCTTCCTTGCAGGTATTGTTTTTATTACCTATAATCTTCTCTCTTATACTGCCTCTAATGATAGCAATCTGTAATTATTCCATTTTTTAAGCCTGTCCCACTTTGGTAAGAAGTGAGTGAACAGATGTGGATGACAGGTTTCAGTTTGAGGTGGGCACTAAAAGCTTACTGTCTAACTTGGGAACAAGGTTAATAAACTCCCACTAGTCCGTATTGCCTAGGGAGGGCAATTCGTCTGTCTGCTGGGAGGGCCTCCTGTACAAAGAGTTGAATGCTCTGTCATCTTCATTAATTGATTAGCAGTCCACTGACTGCCATGGGAGCGCAGGTGCCAAGCCCATGCCGCCAGCCCTGTAGCTGGTGGCTGCGCGGGGCGGGTGTGCAGCTCGGCTCTCTCGCCGCTGGCTTGAGCAGCGCTGCTTCTCGGGTCGCAAATGGGGACAGCCAGCCTTCACCGCGGTCTCTTGGGAGCATGGCTGTCTAGACCTATCCCCCCTCCTCATGATGCCACAGATCTTGCTCCAGAAGGAGGAAGGAAAGAGCAATAGGCCATGTTTTCCGGGTACTTTGGGAGAAAACTTCCTTGTCGCTTGTAAGTGGCAGGGCATGAGTTCCCTGATAATCCATGTGTGCTTTTTAACTGTGGGTCTTGAAGAATTCCGGTTACTGGTAAATGTAAAACCCTTTTGCCAAAGCAGGTTTTGGTAGATAAAATCTAGTGGCAGGTAGAAAATCAGTTATATTGTGTGAAAAAGGGAAGTAGATGGGTGTGATTAGGAATAACTTGCTACGGGAAACCCTGAATGTTCTCTGACTAAGCGAAACAAAATCTGCACTGATGCAAATTAATCCCACTGGAATCAGCCACTTGAACACTCAATTACAGAGCATTGTCAGCTCATATGCCTCTTCGTTGAGGAGATATTTTGATATCCCCTTGCTATTACTGACTGACCTCATGCTGCAAGTTCACACTTTATTATTTTTTTTTTTCCCCCTTCTACTTTTACTTTTAGGTTTAAGTTTGAGGTATGCATAAACACTTGCTGGATTTGTTTTGGGAGTAAGGCACATAAAACTTGCGTTTAGTTTGAGCAGATTAAGGTTGCATAAAAAAAAAGATACAAGATAATAGTATTGCTATCTGGAATTTCAAGGGTCCTGGAGCATAGGACCTGTCCCTCTCTTCCTCCTGCCCCCAAGATGGGCTGTTGTTCCTTCCAGTATTGCAAAGGATCCCTCTCCATTTATCTTTTCTTTTTCTTCCCCCTCTCCCTTCTTTTTTTTAAATGGGGATGTGAAAACATAATATAACCAGACAAATATTTTAGCAGAAAATGTTGAAACTAGGATTAAGATTTTTCATGGAGTAGATGAATAAAAGCATCCCTAGCATCTTGTATTACTGGTATGCCGAAATACACTCAGTTGGGTTGTTTTTAGGAACTGTTTTCTCGAACAGAATGTAGATGAGGTGACAGCAGATACACTTTTTTCCTTTATTTTAACATGGGAGAAAGGCCGTTCCATGGGCTCACGAGCTGCTGCCTCTGTGATACGTCATCTTAGCCAGGAGGAGGATGATGACTTCATTCAAGGTCTAGTATGTTTATCTTACCCATTGCATCGACCAAAACTTCAGTCCAAGCTCCGGGATGAAGATTTGTTATTTATCAGGTGTCCGGTGCTGTTTGTCTCAGGATCAGCAGATGAGATGTGTGAAAAAGTGAGTACCCTTGTAAATCCTATGAAGGGGCAGTGTGGAGGAATAGGAGTGAGTCTGAGTGACGTCTGTACTGGTATACACAGCTGTGACTTTGATTAACAGCCTTCTCTAAATATATATATCTTCTGAAGGAAGCCTTGGGTAGGAAACTTTATCGGACATAAGGAAGCCTGGGGGTGCTTTCTTTTGCCACTTAAAAATTCTGGATCGTTCTTGATCATCCACTTTAGCAAACTCATCTTTGGGCCACTAAACTACTGCTAATTTAAATGTTTTGTCTTTTTTGATAGGATAAGATTGTACAAATTAAAAGTGGCCTATGAAAGGAGCAAGTTATTTGCTATTCTGTTAACCATTTCAGATCACAAAACATAAACACTGTGCTGTGCTACCAGTCCACATTCATCACATTTTCATGACAAATTCTAGCAAAGGGTTCTGTGGTAGAAAGCGATTATTTTTGTAGAGACGAAGAAGAGGTGTCCAGAGATCAGAATACAGTGGGTTTCTGCCTTGTTTTCTTGCAAATAGGTATCTGTTGTTCTTGAACAGTTCAGTTTGAATTTGGGACTGTGTGCAATTGACATTTTCCATGCTTGGACAGTTTCTAAGGAGTCATAATGCTTTTGTGAGGAGTTGTCACCACAATAAGTCAGGCTAGTGACCAGTAGATCCTTGGAGTGCCCTCTTAATGGGGAAATCTTTAAGACTTTCTGAGCTGGTTCGTAGATCTCTTTGCTGAGAAAGTTGAACAGAACAAAAGCCAGTCTCTAGGGAATTATATTGCTACTCTGCCACTGTAGACAAATCTGATGTAAGAAGCTCTATCATTTTATTGCTAGTACTACCCTCTGGCAGTAAAAGTGGATTGCTTCATCCTTCCCCCTTCATGGGGAAGGAGCCTGCACAGGGTTGTGACCTTTGCCGTTTTTTAAGTTCTAATTTTCTGCTGTTCTGTGTTTGAGTGAGGGCTAACCTTTGAGCAAATTCCATTACTGAGCACAGTATCATCACATCTTTTCTATCAACATGTTTTTAATGTGCACGCAGATCCATTTTGTTTTTAAGAGCTACCTATTATGTGTTGCACAGGCAACGCAAGAGACATCTATGAGTTGCACAGCTTGTAGCAGCTGATTCTCTAACTTTTTCATTCTTATTTTCTTCACAGCAATTGCTAGAAGGTGTGGTAAGCAAAATGAAAGCCCCTAAAAAGATCCATTGGATTGATAAAGCAAACCATGGGATGGCAGTCAAAGGACGAACAACAGACGACGTCATGGAAGAAATAAATGCACAAGTTGTTTCGTGGCTTGGAGAGAATATTCAACTGGAGCACACATGATTTGCAGTGTTTAAGCAGTATGTTCATTTAGTTTTTCCTAAATGCAGCAAATTAGAGTTTGTTATTTCTGAGAGACATATTTTTTAAAACAGGTTTTTTCAGAGGTCTAAGTGTAAATGCAAATAAAACATTTTTGTGTGAATGAAAAAAAATTATGCAAAACAATAAAGAACTTTTTGAAGGAAGGACAGAAAATTTACCAAATATTTAGTACTGTGGCAGCATTGTTTTCTGTGTTTCTATGCAAATAACTGTATGTAACACTTAGTGCTCTGCATTAACAAGTAAATGCTTTTGACTGACATTTGAAGTAATATACTGGAAAGAATCTGTTTTGACAGCAAATCTTTAGATGCATTTCATTTCTGAGTATGTTACTGATGCTGTACTTGTTTGAAATTAAAACCTACTGATTTGTAGAATTCTGTGAGCATAGCCCCTGAGGCTGGCCAGCATGTGTTGTACTACTCTGCCTTGCTGCCGTATCCTGGCACTCCAGCGTGCTTCAAAACCTGTCACGCAGGTAGAGGAATCCCTCGTCATGTACAGCGTCACTACCCTAAGGAGCCAGATGCTCGGCCTGCGTGGGGAGGAGGAGGAGGAGGTAATGCAGGCACGGTTGTGCATGAGGAGCAAAGAACATGGGTCAGTTTTGAAAAGTCACCCTCCAGCAGCTTCCCTTGCGTAAAGGACTGGTCGCAGAGGCCCTTTGGAGAGATGGGCATGGAAGATTATTAAGTAAGAACTGATAAAAGACAAATTATGTTTATACTGTTTATGTGGAGGAACTCCTGGAGGAGGAAGCAGTTACGGCATGTTGCACAAGGCTTCTGTCAGGAGGGCTCAGAAGAGGCAGGTGGGGGCTGGACCTCATCACCCGTTGGTAGAAGGCAACTCGGGTCTTCAACTGAGCTCTGACGTTGCAGGGTGGATGAAATACTTCGTGTGTGCTTGCAGCTGCAGGCTTCCCCATTATGGGCTATCAGAAGCTTGTTGGTATAACCAAAGGTTATAGCAATGTATTAATTGCTTTCAGCCAAGTCATCAGCAAGTATCAGCTGAATGATGACCCCTGAGATTAAATGTCTGGTTGGTCCTGAGAAAAGCATCTTGGTTTTGTCTCCTGAGAGGGTGGTCTCATCTCTACTGCCAAGAGTTGCCCAAAACCTGCTCTGGTCGTTCCACGTCTTATGGCTTGCAGCTTGCTGCGGCAGTGCGACCAGTTGAAGGTGAACAGGCAGCTTTAGCCTAGAGGGTGTTCCTGGGAGGAGCTGTTGTGTGCAACAGCGCAGGGCTGCTGAAATGTATGCTGAGTCAGTCCTGGTGTGCGGAGAGGATTTCTATGATGTTTTGGTCAGGTGGCTAGATCGGATAGCTTTATTTTGGTGCTGTATTCTATAAAGGATCTATTTAAGACTCTGGGTTAGTATAGTTAAATTACAACATATATTGTTTACCACATGAGCAAACAAACTATTCCTTAGGCTTGCTTTTACTATAGTAAAAATAATAGGCAGGTGGAAGTTAAAAATCAGATACAATATTCTTCCATTGTTTCTCACAAGACGCCTCAAGAATGCTGATCTCCCAGCAGTAATGTTGTTCAATAAGTGCAGCACACATCTAAATGTTTGCAAAGAACATGTGGCTTTTAAATTGACTGGCTGGAAACATATGTGTCAAGTTTAGAATTTGATGAATTTAGACTTGACTTTAAATCCACGTATGGTGGATCATTTTCAGATTATGTTGATATGCTCAGAAAGTAACAGTTGAATTACTTAGTATCAGGAAGTATTTTAAAAATAGACTAGACTGTTGAAACAATGATCATTTTAGTTTCAGCAGTCACTGCTCAATGCTACTTAATTTTTTTCATATTGCCAAAGAGACTGAGTTTCACAGACAAAGCATCTGTGAAAAATCATATGGAACTTTAGGAATATTAGATAAAAGTTTTAAGTGTCCAATAGCACTGTGTTTTTCCTTCAGGTTAAAAAGATACATTATAAACCCCACATCATTGTCTTTGAGAATACTGATTCTCTCAGAAGGAACAAAGTTATGGTCTGGAAAAGATGACTTTGGATAGCTACATGAGGTGGGGGAGTAGATTTACAATTCTTATCTGCCCTTTTTTGCAAAACACAGTTGTGAATAGACTCAGTAGAACGAGCATGAGTAAAAAGTATCGGCATTTCCAAGTATCTATCTCAGGACAGTAACACATGACTGATACAAACATGGTTTTTATTTAAAAAAAAATTATAAAAATGTTTTTGAACAAGGCTCTGCAACTACTGCATGATAAAAAGGAAATAGGGGTGCTTGCTTTTCTTCCATATGTAGATCATGATACAGTAAACTTCATAATATCCATTGACATTATCCATTGGCATTTTAATCCAAATTTTTCTTCTTTCCTTAAGGCAGCATTCTGAATGTAGGTAAATATTAAAAAAATTATTTTATTTCTTTCTGTTAGAGTTCATCTTTGGCCTGTAGTTAAGAAAGAAGAAACATTTTTCAGTTAATTGGAAACTCATTTTTTAACTGTCTAGTCCTGCAAATACATTAAGAAATGTTTCTAAGTTCGATAGGCTTTAATGGTCTGGTAACTGGTACCATAGGCTATTAAGCCATGGCTGTTCCAATTTGTTTGAATATGAACTGAAGACATCCAGCGCTTTATGTTTAATGGTGTATGTACTGTACCTTTTTTCTGTGGCAAGTACATGGAAAAAGGTCATCATCAGGCTGCTGCACTTTCTCCATCCCATCTCTGATTTTTGGCTCACTCACTTGCAAGCTGGCATATTCCTAGTTTTAAAAAAGGAAGGTATTGTTAATTCATAAACTTGTTAGATTGTACATCTGGTTGTAAATACTGCACCAACTCAGCGGAGTCATTCTGCAAAAGCTCTGGGGCTACACAATCTGTTACTCCATACTGCGTCGCAGACAGGGTAAGCGGATACTTCACTGCAGACAGGAGCCCCTTCGGCTGCCTCACTGGAGTTTCGGTATCTCGGTGCTAATGCACAGATATTTTCAGCTGTGGTTCACAGGGCGTGCGTCTGATGTGGAATTCTGTGATCATTGTGGGCAACATATTCTTGCAGATTAGATCAAGATTTATGGGATCCGATTGCTTCTCTCAAACCGCCAGCCTAGTCTTAGGGGTTTCATAGGAGATAACTGCATGCAATGCTTGTAAACCAACTGAAGTTCTTAACTGCTGCTGCTTGCTTTGTGGCTTCGAGTACTGAACTGGCCGATTTCCAGCAGCTCCGTTGCCCTGAATTCTTTCTGTGGGATTTCTATTTTTGTGGTAGTAGCCATTAAAAATATACTAACCTGGAAAAGTTTGAAATAGTAACAAAAAATGTGATCTCCCATGAGATTGTTTCTCGCAAATTCTTGTCCAGATTTTGCAATATTTTTTGCCTGTCAAAGAAAATAAAAGTTTTTTTAAAATTCTCCAAAAATAGTAGTTATTTCAGTATTGAGTCTGGAGTTAAGTATAGTGTTGACAGTTTAGGATAACTTATTTGTTTTTATTTAAGCATTCTTAATTTTAAAAGTAAGGCATTCTTATGAAAATACTCCTAGTTTTTCCAAAGTTCAATTTAATTTCAAATTAAGGGCGTTATTATGTATTTTTTAAAAAGTGTTTTTCGTATTTGTAAAGTTGATGATAATAATTTCAAGTCCTTCTAACAGATTTTTTTGTTTTAAAGAAGTGCACTTTTTGCTCTCTCTATTTTGTCTAGAAACATTGCCGAGTACTTCTAAATGTATATTTACCTCTTCATCATGCTCTTTTGCCCACTGTAGTTTTTCTAGTAGATCACTCAGGTCACTTTTAAATGGAATAAAATGTTTCCATGGCTGCAGCTCATTATAAAAATGCTCATAGTAGATGGAGTCTTGCTTTAGCACCACACTGTTTCCTGCTAGTAGATAAGGCAATCTGTATGCTGCCACTGTGCCATCAATATTAATTTGGTATTTATACTGGAAAGAAAATGACCATAAGTTATTAACAAACAGAAGATCCAAGTAGCTTGCTTAGGTTATATTGTTGTGAGGGCACTGGTATTACTGACTTGCCAATATTGAGAAATGTAGGATTGGCTAGGCAAGCATCAATGTTTAAGTAGCTTTTATTATTTAGTTTGGAATTCATCACAGTGCAGGGTACACAGAGATGCCCTCTTCATGAACTAAGTTCTCCGGAAATTCTTAAACGCTCATCCTCGGATGTGAGGGTAGATGTGCCACTTCATCCACTGATTTTCTCACTATGTTAGTTATGTTAGTAGTCCCGATTGCTGAATCAGGAAAAAGAAATAAAAAGGAACTTGGAGTTACATAGATGACACAAGGTTCTACAGAACCTTTAGATGTAAATCAAACATTATTATCCTCAGCATAAGAGCTACATAGCAGTTGATCCCACTGGAGGGATGCCTGTTCATGCTTGTTATTGGTGTTGTGCTGAAAAACTAAAAATCACTTTATTGTCAATAATACGTACAAAGTTATTTGATCATGGGAAACACTGAGAACGTAGTTCTATGAAAAATGGTTAGTGGCTTACCTTAAAAAAATCAAAAAATGAAATGTGCTTAACTATGGGGCCATAGAGGCTTTCATCATGTTTAAAAAAAAAAAAGTTTGTGAAAGCAGCGTCTATGATCTCTGGGTATTTTCTGCTCAGTTTTACAAGTTCAAGCCTCTCTTTGCGGCTGTCACGTCCTCTCCAGAATGCTGTGGTATTCTTGTCTTCCCATGATGGGCCAGTATTTGCTTGAACTGACATCATATCCAGACTGACTCTGGAGGAGAAAGAAGTGATTTAATAGCGAAGCCTACTGGAATTTTTTTTAAGTGCAATTACTTGAAAGAGTTTACAGTACCAATAGGGAAATACCAAGGATGAAGGTAAGTCATGAGCACACCCGTATGTGTATTGTATCAGTATTTTTGCACCAATAAAAATAGATACGGAATGTCGAGTTCACAGGCCTGTGGCAAGACAGCATCAGTTCAATGACAACGTGGCGTGTGGAAAGAGTACCTGTCAGTTGTCATGGAAAAAAGCGGCTAAACGTGGATATGGTTGCCAGACAGATGAAGGGGATACAGGGTAATGCAACAGCTGATAATGGTGATGAGGCAGTCATGATAGTCCAAAGCAAGGTTTTTATGTAACTAGCTTAACACAACACATTTCACTTCTTTTGCTAAATTAAAACACATAAACTGGGGGGGCTGGAGGGAGCAAATTTAGGAAAAGTCGTGATAATAAAGACAAGAAACCTGAACTGAATGCAGTGAAATGATAAACAAGTTCAAAGTAGTAACGCCTGCAGTGTTTACCATCAGATCGGATGAGATACACTGAACGTGTCGCTCTAGCTAATTTAAATGGGGAAAATAAAGCAGCACATAGTCATGCAATGGCCTCAAGTTGCACCCAGGGAGGTTTAGATTGGACATTAGGAAAAATTTCTTTACTGAAAGAGTGGTCAGGCCTTGGAACAGGCTGCCCAGGGAAGCGGATGAGACGCCATCCCTGGAGGTATTTAGAAGACGTGTAGATGAGGCACTTAGGGACATGGTGTAGTGGGCATGGTGGTGTTGGGTTGACAGTTGGACTTGATGATCTTAGAGGTCTTTTCCAACCTTAATGATTCTATCATTCTATCAAAGTGGATAACAAAGATCTCTTAGAAGCTGGCTTTGTAGTGTTTCAAGTCAGCGACAGAGCAGTTACGAAGGCCAGTTATGATCAGTAGCCCAAGTGGGAGATGGTAGGTCCCAGGTTGAGAATTCTGGCCACGCAGGGCTTTAAAGGGTACAGAAAAAAGATTCTAGGAAAATCAGGAAAAGAGAGACCTGGCCAGTTGTCAACATGTTCATGGGGGAGAAACAAAGCAAACAAACAAAATACCTACCCTCGAACCATTCCCTCTAAGTGCTGCGTTCAGTGACTTGACCATGTTTAGATTAATTTTGATTTTTGTAAACAAAACAGTGAAGTATTTTAATATATGTCATTTATGTTATATAATACATAACGTGGTTAATGTTAAGATACTGATTACGCAGTTACTGCCTACCTACCAGGTGCCAATGTCTCAATGAATAAATAAAGAGTAAAACAATTAATACACTGTTAATACAAATATCTTTTTGGAAGATCATTCGCTGTGAATTTTGTGAAAATTTTAAGCAATTTCTTACCGTCCCATAGTCTCCAAAACTGAGTCTGTTAAGTCATATGTTGGCATGACAATGTCTTTTGACTCAATGGACCCACACCATGAGAAGATGGGGTGCAGGTTCTGTGGGGACTTCTTTTTCTCCAGAGGCCAGTCCCCCAGATTAACAAAAAATTCTACATCTGGCATTTTCACCTAAACAGAAGCAAAGTAGGCACAAATGCATTTTAATACAAAGCAGTATTCTTCTGCTGGCATCTTGCATTTTGAAAACAACCTCACTAAGAGGAAAAATAGCCAGGTCTCTAATATACTTAAGGTACCTGTAAGAAATCGTTAAAGTGTAGAAACATGTTAAAAGTACTGAGACCACAGAGTAAAGCCTGCAAGATAATTTTTTTTTTTTTAAAGATTTGCACAAAGTCACATAAATGCTCTCTCTTTTTTTTTAAAGGGATACGAATACCCCAGTTTAGAGGATGGTTCTTGTTATACTTTACATGATTGGCCACACAAATCCCAGGCTAGCACTGGGATCTAGTAAGCAATCGTGTAGTTCCAAGGTAAGTTGAACCACCTTGTTGACTGTATGGAAAATTGCTGTTGGGTAGTAAATTAGTTTTCTGTCACATCACTGAACTGATTTGCCCTGTGTCGGCACAATGACTAAATCCAACAGAAGTAACAGAAATGAACAGCCATGACAGGAAGACCACATTTAGTCAGCGCTGTCGTTAATTATCAAGTGTAACATCCTCACTCATACGGAACCATACCTGAAATCACCATCGCAGCGAAAAAGCAAGCAATGGCCAGGAAATGTTGTAACAACAGGACAGAGGGCATAATTTTGCTGCTATATGAAACTTTGATGCACCCCCATATTGAGCATTGTGCGTGGTTCTGTCATTTGCAAACGAAGGAAGAGAAGGTACAAAGAAAGGCAGCTACTATGATAGGGATGGACCAGCTGCCTTGTGAGGAGAAACTGAAAATGATGGGGCACTTCCATTTGGAGAGCAGAAGGCTGAAGACGACATATGATTGAGTTTTACAGAACCCTGAAGGCATGTATAATGTCAGTGCAGAACTGATGCCGTATCTGTTCTTAGTTCACCCTCTTCATGACATTAATTTTTTTAAAATATGAATCTCCACTACATCCCCCTCAGTTGCCTCTTTCAAAGCAAAAGAATCCTAGTCAAATTAGCTTGTCTTTGCATGCCCGAACAGCCTTCTTGCTGTGTAGTTCTTTTTGAGAAAGTGAAATGAGAACCGCACCGTTTTCACAAGATAGGCATGTCATAGGTTTTATACTGTGACATAATCTTCTTTTCTTTTGTGTTTTTCCTCCCTCCTTATAAGTCTTAATTGGGTATTTGACTATTACGAACATCTGATTATTATACTGGCATTTTTGGAAAACTGTTGGAATAACGCCAAGATCTCTGTCCCGACTACTAACAGATAATTTAGAGATCATGATTGTATGTGTGTGATTAGGATGTTTTGTTCAAGTGTTATCATCAACTATCTTAATATCACAAGAAAATATCTTCTCTGAAGAAAGAAAAATTATGAATGTCAATAATTCCCAAATTAAAATACACATATACACGTAAAAATAGAGTTTAAACATATTGCTGACTCCTCATCATATATATGCATCAAGGCATTTCTCCTCTCAAACCCCTTTATTCTTCAAATCAGAATTGCTGGTCAGAGGCTAACACTTCCGGATTCTTCTGTGGCCCATATAAGTTTCATTAAATTTCTGATTTAATTTATCTTTATGGACAGAGATAGAAATTAATAATTTTGCCAAATATCAAACACCCTCCTAAATGATTGAAGATATTCTTCTCTAACTTGATGACATGGGAAAACCTTTGGCAAAGACATCCAGAAATTCTACAGACAGAGACCCAAAGCGGTACTTTTTGTCTTCAGTATACAGACTGGCAGAAAAGGTTTTATTGTGTACCTTCATTTCAAAGGGGGTTTGGCTACACGTTCTAATCTTCAGCACTAAACTTTATTAGTACAGTGCCATCTAATGGTTGTAATGCACACAGAAAAGCTACAAATTATATTTTATCTACATCCTCAATGGCAGAATAATTCAACAGGTTAAATCTTCTTCTCCAACCCAATAGATCTAGTGTTTCAGTGACACTGTCTTAATAGAAATTCCTGAAGTATTTAATGGGGATGAGACAAATTGTGTTTTCTAGACCTGTAAACAGGTCCGTCTTTGGAGTTAGCAAATCTTTTCCTACATTTAGCCTAAATACCTTTGATGCAATTTAATTCCATTATTTCTTGGCCAACACTACTGACACCAAGAACAGCTTACTTCCATCTTCCGTAGAGCAATCTTTTAGGTAATTAAAGGCTACATTTATGTCTTCCCTTAGACACTGTTAGATGAAACTATCCCCACTTAAATGAATCTTCATTTATATGTCTAGTCATTCTTACCACTTTCCTGTGCAATGTCAGTAATTGAACAATCTGTCTTGAAGCATGACACTCAAAGGCAGACACAGTACCATAACTGATCCATTACTAATCCTGAGTATAGTGGAAATACTTTATATTTCTTTCACGTTTGTTCTGTTAATGTTGTGTTTAGCTTTTCGCAACAGCATGCCACTGTTGACTCATGTTAAATTTGTGATACTGTAACCTCCACACTTTTCTGCAGAAAATAACCACTCACTCCCTATTTTAAATAGGTGTCATAACTATACAACTTATCCAGCCTTTGTGTAGTAACCTGCCCTTGTCACTTTATTTTATCCATTTTTCCATACAATTTCTCTTACTTGTTAAGAAAATTTTTAATTATGGTGCTGTACCGTGAGGTGCTTGCAGGTTCTTTCATTTTTGTTATCTGCAAATTCAATAAACATATTCTCTAGTCCACCATTCAGTCAAAATATAACTAAGTTATTAAACGGGACTGAACCTAGGACAAATCACTGAAGGATACATTTGTGACACCTTTTGCCTCTCTGGAAACATCGGCAACTATTATTTAAGTAAGGCTTTCCAAGCAGGTTACAGTAGTTTCTTCTAGGCAAAGTTTTCCTGTCTTGTTTATGAGAAACTTGTGAGACTTACCCTCAAAAGCCTAACTAAAATTAAGATACTTGACATCCATACAGGAAGCCTATTAACTTGTTATATAAAGAAATTATATAGTTATGACTTATTTTTTATGATAAATCCATGTTGTTTCATACCAATTACCTTATCTTTCAGCTGCTTATAAATAATGTGTTTATTTTTTGTTAGATTTTTAAGGAATTTTTTTTAGGTGAACAACTCCATCCTTCAATAGCTCCTCTCTCTTCTTTCTCTCCTTTTTAAAAGACAAAGTGCTTTGTCTTTTTACAGTCAAAAATAGATACTAACTCAGATATCTTCGTATTTCTCTTACTACTCTCCTTATGTAATAATCACATATTTGTGTGTGCTGAAACTTCAGCCCTGCTATATTCTGTCACTATGTACATAATGTCAGTTTTTTCCCAGAGTTTCCCTAGGAAAGAGTCTGCATGGTGCTTTTTGCTTGTACATTGAGGGAGATTCCCCACATGCCACCTGCTGGGCTTTTGGTGCTCTTTCTCAACTCTTCCTGACTTGTTTTTAACATATGGAGAATGATATACATTCCCTATTTTTTTAGTCATCCAGTAAAATGTACTAGCAGACTACAGAATTCTCTATTAGATGCTACAGAATGATTTATTTAGTCTATAGGAAAAAAAAAAAAACAACCCCAGACTGTCCAAATCTATCAAACTCTGCCATAAAAGCCTGCTATTCAATTAACATTTGTGATACTCCATACACTGATCAGACAGCATTCTAGAACATGCCAACTTCAAACAAGGAAAATCCATCTGACCTTTCCATTATTAATCAAAGAACAAGAAGGGCTTTTTAACAGAAATAGCCACAAATACGCTGAGTATTTTTGTTAAACCCAGGCTTCTATAAATTAGGACATATAGAATAAATGACTGTACAGATGTACTCACTTTTCTTGTCAAAGAAAGCAGTATGGCATCCATGAAAATTCTGAAGCCAACATGTTCCCCATACGTCTTTATATAAACCTGAAAATAAACAAAGGTTTTATTGGTCTGGTGTTTTCATTTCAGAGAACAGCTGGCACAATTTAGAGCTCTTTTAATCACTTATCAGATCTTTTAATCACTAGTCAGTGTTGTGGTTCAACCCAGCAGGCAGCCAAACACTACACAGCCGCTCGCTCACTCCCCCCGCCCAGTGGGATGGGGAAGAGAATCGAAAAAAAGTAAAATTCGTGCATTGAGATAAAGACAGTTTAATAAAACATAAAAGGGAGGGAAAACAATAATAATAATAATAATAATAATAATAATAATAGAATATACAAACTAAGCGATGCACAATGCAGTTGCTCATCACACACCGACCGATGCCCAGCCAGTCCCCGAGCAGCGATTGCTCCCCCTCAACCAACCCCCCCAGTTTATATACTGAGCATGACGTCATATGGTATGGAATACCCCATTGGCCAGTTGGGTCAGCTGTCCTGGCTATGCTCCCTCCCAGCTTCTTGTGAACCTGGCAGAGCATGGGAAGCTGAGAAGTCCTTGACTTAGTATAAGCACTACTTAGCAACAACTAAAACATCAGTGTGTTATCAACATTCTTCTCATACTAAATCCAAAACACAGCACTATACCAGCTACTAGGAAGAAAATTAACTCTATCCCAGCCGAAACCAGGACAGTCAGACAGATTGTATGGCTGTATAGATTTATGAATCAGCTGGGAAGCTTTAGAAATCTCATCTCTCTAACTCATCACAAAAAAGTGATCAAGAAAACCCAGGACAAGCTTTGCTTGCTTTTGCAGATGTTTTAGGTCTGTCTCATGGAAACAGAAACTGGTTGCCTGTTTCTGTTGTGTTCCATTGTTCTCATTTCCATATGAAACTCTACTGAAGTCAGTACAGTTTTGTTAAAAAGAATTGTAGCTCTGATGCTCAGTGGAGCTAAAAGTGGTATTTCTTCACCTCAGAATTATGCACAACGTAATTTACTGATGCATGTCAAATTAGATGACCGTGACACTCCACAGCAACATTACTCAGAGAACAGGAAACTGAATTAGCATTTAGGAGACTTGGGTCTGTGCCCAGTACTCGTGTTGATTGCTTGGAAAGTAATTTGCCTTCACTGTGCTTCAGTTCCTTAAGCTGTAACGTGGACAAAAAGCACTTTACAAAGAAGGACAGATATTGTTGAGCTCATATACAAAGTGCAAAGTATTCAAGGACGGAGAAGCAAGCAAAGGAAGTTTCTTAAAGAACAGACTACAAGAAGCCTTTCAACTGGGAACAGCCAAAACTGCCTAGTTGTATGACTTGCCACCAAATCCCCGCATGGACTTCAGATCAACCCATTCCATACCTCGTTATCTTTGATGGTGTAATGACACAAACTCTGTCTTTGTCCAAACCTCTGTGGAATTTCTTTTGCAATCTTATCTGGATCAACAGTGGGAAAATTTGCTAGGTCTCTTTGAATCTGTGGAATGATTTGAGGGCAGTTCATCTCTTCCAGCCATGCACTGCTTTCCTCCTGAGGGCAGTCGCAGTTTTCATGGTAAATAGGTCCTATCAGGAACAAAATTATTATTTTATTTTTAAAAAGTCACGCTATTGAGCTGTTGAGATCACAAAAGAGGATCAGGCAATGAGTATTCATTGCTTAGGGCCAAACCTTCAGCAACTCTAAACGGATGTTTGAACTCTTTTTTACTCCAATGGAGTCATGCCAAGCTACATCAGCTTCTGTGTGAGCCCTCTACATGTATTTGCCAGGCAACAGATTCACAGCATTTGTTTCTTTTCATTATTCTGAATAGTATGCACAGGACACTTACAATGAATCCATAATTCCAATGGGATTTGACAGTCTGGAGAAATAATGAGGTTCTGCAGAATCCCATCCTAGAGGACATTCTGGGACACAGTTTGTGAGAAAAAGCCATGATAAGAAATCTGTGTGTAGTGCCGCTTCTTACCTTTTAAAATATATGGAGACTTTGCGACATGTTTATCTCCAGTTTTGACTTCTATCTTCAGGTTTTTGTAGCTTGCATACATCCTGTATCTTACAAGGAAGGAACCATCTTTCCTGTCTAATACTTGCACGCCAACCCGAGTGAACTGTTCATCAGGAGCAGTGATCTTCACCTGGAATGCATTTTCACCTGGTGATGAAGTGAACCTACCCAGAGAATAAGTGGGAGCTTAATGAAAAAGGAAACACACAACAGCTTTCTTAGTCTATCCATTCCTTTTCAAATTGACAGATTTCCAGTGACTTCACTGAGCCACGCTAGGTCTTTATGAGCACATCCTGACATTCGCAAGCAAGGCATGATTTTTCCGAAGAGAACTTGTTAGGCTACCTAAAACATCTCACGCTGTTAGACGCATTAGGTATCAAGAAGGTTCCACGCAGATACTCATGAACACACCTCCAAAATCACCAACATGCCCTACATGTTGAACTGTGTTGGAAGTACAGTCTTTGATTATATGGGAACAGAGCACCTTTAAAAATCCAGCATAGATCTTGATTAATGGTAGCTAAAGTGTAAAAAATGATGGGAAGGTCAAGAACATGCAGATAAATGGATGTTATCTTGGTGTGCTGTCCTGTAGTGACAGGACAAGGGGCAGTGGTTTTAAACTGAAAGAGTGTAGATTTAGATTGGAGGACAATTGTTACGATGGGTGGTGAGACACCGGAACAGGTTGCCCAGAGAAGTTGTGGATGCCCCATCCCTGGAAGCGTTCAAGGTCAGGTTGGATGGGGCTTTGAGCAACGTGACTTAGTGAAAGATGTCCGTGCCCATGGCACGAGGTCAGACTAGATGATCTTTAAAAGTCTCTTCCAAACCAAACCATTCTATGATTCTATTAAAAAAAAAAAAATACTAGAACAAGCTTCACTTTAGCAGCTTAATAAGTCTGTTATTTTACATAGAGAAGCAAAATGTTTGCAGATTACTTTACTTCCTTAAATAACACCTGGAACATAAAGAACGCAGTTAAACTTCTCAATCATTATGGTAGCTCATACAGGGGAAAAAAAAGATATTACAAATGCCAGTGTCTTGGAAGGGAAAAAACATTACAGTGGGATCATGTAATTCAATGTGTACTTACAACATTTTGGTAAAATTTACCATACACCAATCATAGAAAAATCTCCATAAAACCGAATAAAATAATTTGAAAAATCATGACGTTATCACATATCATTGATGTATTAACAAAGTTGGCACAGTCAAAATGCTGCATCTGCCAACTTTCTTCCACCTCTTTAAACACGGTCCCAAAAATGTAGGGAGATCTTGGGATAGAAAGAGAAGTGGTGGGAGTGGCTGGACTAACGGATTACAGCCCAGCAGCCTGGTCATCTTTCTTAAAACTTGTGCAGACATACTAGAGAGCTGCCAGTTCAACTAAACGCAGGAAATATTTACTCTCCCAAGATACGCCGAATTGGCAGCTTCCAGACTTGCACGTGCCATGGTGCATCTAATCTGGACAACCTGGACAGAGCACTCCGACCTCCTACCTAGCTTGTACGGTCAGGGTTTCTTTCCTGTAGAAATGGAAAGCCATGAGTGTCCCCTGATAACTAAGTTTATCTATTTCATTCCTATGAAGTTTACCTAACGGCCTATACAGTAATTCCTAAATGACTCTACTGATCTTGTGCCTACACGTTTAGGAGAAATACTGATGTTCCTAACAGCGGAAACAAGCAGGACACCTGAGCAGGTATATCATAAATTAAATATATTAGTTATTGTTAAGGTTTTGACAAAGCAGAATAAATCATAAATTGTTGGTTGGACTAATACGCGTGTTTTGCTGTTGAACATTTTCATCCTCTTCTCATCTCATCCCCTTGTGCAGTTACTTGATACTCCTAAAACGATTAATTAGCTTTTCCTAAGTGATATACAGAAAAAGTCACGTAGGGAGCCTTCACCTTTCCCTTTCTACAAGAAAATCCCAGGTAGATTTCTGCCTAAAAGGTGAAAGTGGTTCAGCTGGGACATGGGCAGGCAAGGTCGGCCTCGTCGAGGACGGGGCACTGCTGCGATCCAAGGGCGGGGGGAGCGGGACGCTCCGCTCCCTCACAAGAGATCCAGCACCCGGGCCCGCAGGTATTTAAGCGGCTGCCCAACGTGGGTAAAGTCGCACACCCGCGCACCCGTGGAGGGGTGCTGATGCCTGGGGAAGGGCGCGTAGAAAGCAAGCTCTGCCGCTCCCCGCCTAACTCGTTTCACCGGGCGGGGGTCGGTGGGCAGGGAACGTGACGTTTTAACCGGTCTCTCGGACTTTTTTCTGCCCACAACCTCCGTGAAAAGCAGCCGCCGCCGCCGCGCTTACCTCTGCCCTTCGGCGTCCACGGCCTGCACGTAAAAATAGCGAGCGGGGAGGGCAGCCTCGGCCCGCAGCCCGGGCCCCCATACCGCGCTGCGCTCGGGGCTCAGCCGGCCGCCCCCGCCCGCGGCGGCGCCCGCCGCAACGGCTCCCAGGGCGACGCAGAGCGGCCACAGGCCACGCATTTACAGCGCTTCCCCTGACGGAGAAACACCGCCGAGGCGCGGGAGGGAGCGCGGCCGGGACCTTCCTCCTCCCCTCACCGCGGCACCGGGGAGTCCCGCCTTCGGCGCGGCTGCATGGAGCGTGGGGCGGATCGCGGGGCGGCTGCCGCCCTGTCCCTGCTCTTCCCCCGGCGCCCGGCTGCCGGTTCGACTCCTCAGGGCACCATCCCCAAGGCGTCTGAGGGGAGCGGGGCGGGGCGGGGCCACCGCCCGCCACACCCACCTGCTTCCGCGGGGGCGGGGCGGGGCGGGGCGGGGCGGGCGGTGCCGCACTTCCCGCGCGGAGCGGCGCTGCTGGGAGACGTAGTCCGATCCGGCGGGGCGGCGGTCGGGAGGCCGTTGGCGGCCCGCGCCGGGTTAGCTCAGGGCCACCTCAGCCCCGGAGCGGCCCGGCGGCTCCGAGCGGCCCAGGGGCTTTGATGGGACCCCCCTCAGAGGAAGGAGACTGGGGAAAGCTGGCTCTGGCCGTGTCTCTGACTTAACGCATTCGGATGCCTCCATGTTGCTGTTTTCTCCATGTCATGAGCTGAAGTCCCCCCGCTCACTCCATTTCCGTAACATTAGGGTGAGAAATAAAGAGTTTACAATCGGGAAAATGAGTTTTCAAAATCCTCCCTAGAGCAGCTGAAGCCGGTGCGTGATGTCCAGGAGCTCAGGTCACCGTCCTGGATTGCCTGGAGCAGAGGTGAAGGGGCACCGCACCAGCCTGCGCACCTCAGGTGATTCAACGGCCCTTTGATCCAACCTCAGGTTGCAGAAAGCTAGGGTGAAACACTGATGCTGTTCTTAACTACATATAGAATCATAGCATTGTTTAGGTTGGAAAAGACCTTAAGATCATCGAGTCCAACCATCAACCCACCACCACCACGCCCACTAAACCATGTCCCTAAGCGCCTCATCTACACATCTTTTAAATACCTCCAGTGATGGTGACTCAACCACTTCCCTGGACAGCCTGTTCCAGTGCTTGACAACCCTTTCAGTAAAGAAATTTTTCCTAATATCCAATTTAAACCTCCCTTGGTGCCAATTGAGGCCGTTTCCTCTTGTCCTATGGGTTGTTACTTGGGAGAAGAAATCAACACCCACCTCGCTACAACCTCCTTCCAGGTAGGCTGTACACATACATACCCAAATGCTTTTCTTTGTCATCTAGTTACAGAAATGTCACCAAAATTAAGGCTTCTTTGTGGGAGAACTTAAATCCTAAACGATACTTTCAATTTTGCTCTTTATTGCTTTTCTCTTGTTAAGGCAAACAATACAGAAAATTGAACCTCAACATCAAGGAGTCATGAATTTCAAAGAGATTTTATATTTTGCATTTTGAAATACTGCAAATGTGTTTTTAGAAAAGCACACAAAAAATCACTTGGTTTGAGAAAATTGCAAGCTGAGAAAGGACCACGTGGGTCAATGAATGTTATCTTTTCCAACCAGCAACCTCATTACAAAATGCCTTAAAAAATTATCAAGCTCTAACTTTTAAAGGCATAGTTTTTGTCTCCTGCTGTTCCCATTGACATTATTTTTCAGGACATTCAGCAGTAAGGAGACTTGCAATTTCCAGTCTAAAAATTCATGCAGGCCCTCTTTTATATCCATAACCCTTTAGCTCCTCTCCCTCCCCCTTCTTTACTCTCTTGATGTATTTTACAGGCTGAAATCACACTCCTTCTCAGCTGATGTTTTGCTGTACGAGACAAGCCAGTCTCCTTTAGTGGAAAAGAACTTTAAAGATGGTTTAACTTAAAAAGAAATTTCATAGCTATAGAATTCACAGAACGTCCTTCCTCTTCCTAGCAGGGCGGCATTGGCATGTTAAAAAAACCACAGCAGCCATGAAGTAAAGGTGACAGACTTCTACCCTCCTGCCTTTCTCTCCTCCAGCTTTTCTCCCCCAGATAAGCGCAGCTTGGGGAATCCGTGTAGAGACCTGGCACTATTTGTCAGCACCCAAACAAGCTGCAAAATAAATCATGCAACCTAATTTTAGTCCTGGCTGGCAAAGCCGATGTTGCTGCTATCCTAATGCCTGTAATTTGGCTCAGAGAAAAATGCTTTGGAGGCAGAATTATTTAATTACTTCAAAGGCTGTTGGCTGACTAAGGTTCAGCAGGCTTCCAGCTGGCAAAGACATAAGAGACGCTCTCCATTACGAGAGGCAGGTTGCCTCAGGATGAAGCCACATCAGATTCTGAATCTGATCTAGGTCTTGTCTTACTCGTGTCCAGGGGATGGCAAACTTGGCTGTGCCGACAAGTGTCAGAGGACTTTTGCACCTTTGCTCTGTCTAATCTCTGAAAACTATCAAATAACTCTTAACATTTGAGGAGAAATTTCATTCTTCTTTCCATGGTTTGCAGCACCTCTCACAGAAACTGCTGCTGGGAGTGGGGGCTCTGTGGGCTGAGGGCACCATGCTGTAACCACTGGCATTGAATCTCCTGTCAGCAGGACACCATATAACTTCTTTTTGATCCTTCTCTGTTTTGGTTTTTATTTTAAGTTTTATAACTACTTTGTTATAAAAGCAATCATTTAATATTACAAACCTAAATATTTAAAAATAAATTAATTTTAAATAATTGTGGCAGTACCGGAAGTGTTCCACTCACGTCTTCAGTGCCACTGTGTTTGTGCACGTTGAAAGTATGCTGATTGCAGTGCGGATGAGACGGGAAATATTGTCAGCAGTTCCAGAGACTGTTACCTGAAATAATCTTTTGTTCCTTTATACAGTTTTGCGGGAGCATTTTTGTTACATGTATTCTTCCAACGGTCAGGGAAACCAGGAGAGATCCGGTGCAAATAAAAGGCCCAGACGCCTGTCCGTTGCTCCCCAGGAGGAGCCCCACGCCCACTTCTATGCTCCTGCACGCTCCCTGCCCTGAACGGGAAGATGTAGCCGCGTTAGAGGCGCGACACCAAAGCTGAGCCAAGACTTGCTGTGAGCCGAGTCGAGCCTGCTTTAACCTAAGGGCAGCCCGGTGCAGCAGGGACAGGCACCCGGGCACCCTGCTGCCCTCGGAGCACCGGGCACAGAAGAGCGGCCTCCGGCCCCGCCACCAGCCCGCACCAGGCGCCTGCGCCGGGCCGCGCGGCGCACGGCCGCAGCCCGAGGACAGGGAGGCACCGAGCCCGGAGCGGCCGGCTGGGGGAAGGCAGGCGCCGCAGGGCCCAGGCAAGCAGGAGCGCCCGCATTCCAAGAGGGTGCGGTGAGGGCAGGGGGGTGGCCCCGAGCCCGCCGAGGCAGGAGCTTCAGCGGCCGGCTGTTCCGGAGCCGGGCAGCTTCACTCGGCGCCTGCAGCGCTCTGGAAGACGGTCGGCGAGGGGCAGCTTGCCTCGGGACGTTCTGCAGCCAGGCACCCGTCAGTCAGCACGGCCTCGCCTCACCTCTTGACATGCGCTTGGCGCGTCCCGCTCCGAGCGGGCACGGGCGCAGCAGGCAGCCGCCGCGCCCGGCGGCGCTCCTCTCCCCCGGGCGGGAGCTCCCGCCCGCTGTCCCATTTACGCCTTGCCTTTCTCGAACCCCCTGCAACAGCCAGAGCCTCACCTCGACGGGCAGGTGAGAGCGCTTCCCTGCCCCGGCCACGCCAGGCAGGAGCGCGGCCACCAGCCGCGGTGGGCCCGGCCCGACGCCGAGGCCCCACGGACGGAGCCGCCTCTCCCCGTCGCCATCCCCGAGCTGCTCCGCCCCTCCCCCGCCCGCCCGCGGGGCAGCAGCGGACGAGACCATGAGGGCGCACACGGGGGAGACACGGCCAAAGAGGTGCCTCTCACAGCGCCGAGGCGCAGCCGCGGCCTAGCCGGGAGACGCGCAGCCGGTTCCTTTGAGACACCGTGAGGGCCCGCAGGGGGAGCGCGGCCGGCGCCACCGCCGGGCAACCCCGCGCCTCCCCCCGGCCGGCTGCGGGAGTTGGTGCCGGCCGGCGGCGGCGGCGCTGAGAAGGCGGGGGGCGGTGGGGGCGCAGGTGAGCCCGTGGCGCGGCGCCCTCCCCCCCGCGCGCCGTGTCTGTTTCCGGCGCGCTCGCGTCCCCGCTCCGCCGCGGCCGGGGGAGGCGACGCAGGCGGGCGCCGCGCCGCACAGGTAACGGGCCGGGAGCGCGGGCCGCGCCGCCGAGCAGCCGCTCTTCCCCTCTCCACCCGCCGCTGCTGCGCTGCCGGGCGCCCCTGCGCTGCCGGCCCTCGCAGGCGCCGAGGAAGGGAGCGGGCTCACCCTCCCGGCGGGCCCCGAGCCCCGCTGCCGCCCTTCCCCCAGCCCGGGGCTGTTCACTCTGGAACCGACTGGCGGCAGAGCGGGGGGCGGGGCGGCAGAGCCGCGCCGAGGCCCCGATTGGCGGCGCCCCAGCCCTCCCGCCCCTCCCCGGTGCTGAGGCCGGGTGTCCCCCACTTCGCGGGGGAGCTGTACGCGCCTTCCCGGTGGGTGAGCCCCCGCGGAGCTGGCGAGAGCGGATCCTACCGGGGCCGCTCGGCAGAGCCGGGGCCGGGCGCTGCTTGGCCGCGTTCTCTGCGGGCAGCTGCGGGGTACCTGCATGCGTTTGGGTATCTCCTTGCGGTCTTTCAGGTAGAGCCCTGCCTGTGTTTGTTTTCGAGACCCGCTGCCGGCGGAGGAAGGCTCGTGCACTGTTGGTTCCGTGCGGTGACCAGAAATCGGTGTGGCGGGGGTCTGCTCTCGTGTGAAACCCCCGCCTCCCGCGTGCCGGGTTTCCCATCTTGCCTATCTTCGCACCGCAGACGTGCAAACCGCTGAGATGATGGATAACACATACTATCAATTTGCTTTTTAAAAAAGATCATTAAAAGCAAGCCAGCCTTCTAAATTTGTTTTTGGTAATTCTTAGCTGCTATAAATAAAACCTGATGCTTTTCTTTCTCACATCTTGAAGAATAGGAGGCGCGTAAAAATAAAAGGGAACCCTTAACAGCCATACGAGGAAAGCAGTGAAACAGATTGAGGGTAGTGTTGTCAATTTACAGTCAACAGAGGTCATAGTTACTGTAATTTTCTGTAAGCTTGAACTTCACTTGCAGCAAAAGCATGCAGGATTCTTCAGAATCAAGTGACCTTAAGTTGCTGTTTCTGTGATTTATTAATTTGTATAAATTATTTTGTACTCCACACATGCAAGGTGTTGTGACTGTAAGGAATAGAAGTGATCACCACAACTACATAAACATAGGAAGCTTTTCATTTTTTTTAATTTTGTTTTTTTATTCATGTGCTGGTTTACAAGTGTAATTACTCATGATGTCTTCATGGTATCACTATGGTGTATGCTGTTGGCACCTCACAAATAATAAAAAGTGCTGTTTGTAGAATTCTAGAGATGCTTAGAAAAAGACATAGTGTAGTTGTGATGTGTCTTGAAGGGTATTTCAGCGTTTATTGGATATGAGTTCAAAGATAAGCTTTGTGTATATTTTATGTTGATTGAGACACCTGTAGTAACTTCTCATTTTCTTTTAGGTACCTCGTCGATACCTTGCAGAGGCAATGGAGACAATGATACAAAATCTGTTGTAATTAAAACATAAAGAAAAAAATATTCTTAGGTGTGCAATACTCTTTCAGTATCATTCAATGCCTAACATTTCAGAAGATGAAAAGGAGAATGGTTCTGGAAATAATGGAAACACTGAAAACAAACCTGGGAAGGAATCCCCAGAAGGTTCTCTTCGTGATCCCGTGAAGCGATACTGCATGTCAGACGCCTCCGCTGCGTCCTTGGTGTCTAGGGGAGATAGGCATTATCCACGGGGATGTCCTGTGACTCATACACGAGAGAAATTTTATACCATCTGCTCAGACTATGCTTTTTTAAACAGAGTTACATCTATTTGTAAAAGCCCAAGTGCTTCAGTTAGTGCCTGCCTGTCAGGCAGTGCTGCCTTAAACGTTGGAAATAACACACCTAGCTTACTCGGCATTCAAACTGGTGCTTCAGAGATAATCTACAGTGAAGATGCTGACTTGGAAAGCTTGCCTGGCGATCTTGGAAAGCTTCCACTGGCATGGGAAATTGACAAATCGGAATTCAATGGCGTGACCACAAATCTGAAGAACAAAGCAGGTGAGGTGGTGAAGATTTGATGTTGTGATAGGAAGAGGCTTCATGTTTACAACTTGTTTGTGGAGGGGGCTGGTCAGCACATGCGCCTCTTGAGGAAGTGCTATAAAAGAGCCTGTCCATCATTTCAAACAATTTGCTCATTGGGAAAGGAGAGTGTGGTGTAGGAGGAGTGAAAGTCAAGTGTAGCTGCCTGGTGAGGTGGCTCTAAAACAAGGCTGGCTTCTACTTAAATGTTTGTGGGTTTTTGGGGGTATTGTTTGTGGTGACTGTTGGTTTGGGTTTGTTTTGTTTTTCTTGGGTTTTTGGGGTGTTTTCTTTTTTTTCCTATTAGTAGGACCTAGTGCATTGTGCAGTGATTAGTTTTACCTGTTAAGTACAAGTTTGTCACTTGCAGAAATGTTTCAAGGTACTTCAGAGATATATTTTGAAATTAAAGTCGTGGTTTATTTGTGACAAGAAGTAAATGAAATCATTACAGTCATTTAGGAAAGCAGTTGTATATATTTTGATTGGCTATATGTATACAATGTTAGGGAGCCCATTTCTTTAAAACTGGCTGCTTTGCTGCCTCTTATGTTCTTTCTCTCCCTAGTCACAGATTGCATCTGTGAATCAGGCACTTGCACACTTGGTTCTCTTTGTCCTGTAATCTCTCTGCTTATCCAGAGCTGGCTGCAGATTTTCTCCTTAATGGGTTGGCTAGCTAGTCAAATTCCTGTTTTGTCTATTAGTGTGAAAGCAGTTTAGCAAAACTTAAATAGGGTTAGCAAATTGCCTTTCCGTGTGTATGTGTGGTGTCTTTAAAAATAAGAAACAAGTGATAATATCTTACAGCATGGTAAATTCTGCTGAAATATATGTGGTGTATTTCATTTGGATATGATGGCTTCAAAATGGGACAGAAATATTCCTGCTCTAGCACGTGGCCCAACTCTTGTCATCTTCCACTGTCACAGTGGCGTACAGAAAGGAAAAGACCTTGACAGTATATTATTCTCACTGAATTTGTATGTAAGTTTTCATCAGAAAGTGTAGTTGGTTACAGAGCTTGGCTGTGAAAAACAAACGTTTCATTATATTTCCCTGTGCATTTAATGTTAGGAGCAGGGAGTCTATTTCTGGGATGATTTAATGCATTAGAATAATCAGATTGACTGTCCTCTCTAAACAGTCGGGCAGGTCATCATTAATTTTATTCAGAAAAACACGATGTTGTTTACGGAGCTAATGGCAGCTTTACAAACCTGTTGACACTTACTGACACAACCAGCGTCTCTATTTGAGGTGCATGCTGTTACTAAAAATGCTTAAGAAGAAAGATGTAAAAGGTAAACTAGGCATTAATTTGTTTCTGAAATCTGTTTTGCAGGCAACATGAAGAAACAAGCGACAAAGAAAAAATCCCTAGACAAAAAAAGCAAACAATACAGGGAGTGTCCTCAGCGTTCTGCTCTTGAAGATGTGAAGGAGAGGAAAGTGTTGGACCTCCGGAGATGGTAGTATTTATGAATTGTATTGTAAAGATTATCCCCATACAGTTTGTCGGTAAACACTGTTGCTGGTTATCTGATTTCAAACAACTTAATAATGTCTTCATACTTTTTTTTATTAGAAATGGGGATATGTTAGGCATACATAAAATAAATCTCATAATTTCCACAAGAAGAATGAGAGCTTCCCTCCCATCTGTTGAAATTCTAAAAACATTTTTCTTTCTAAACATTTTTTTCTTTCAATAAGGAAAAAATTTATGTGGGGATTCATTGCTTTAAAAAAAAAAAAATGCAGGTTCCTTAGCATGGTCAGGCAAAAAGTAATCTTAAACATAGTACTGATACGTCTTACTCCTGATTTTTCTTTTGACTGGGAAACACTTGATCAGAACCTGTCAGTTCTATACAACCTATATCATATGAATATAGTTCACTAAATTCTCTTAGTTTAATGAATCAGTCTGGTTCTTACTGTATATCTGTGACATCAGAAAGTTAGAGTTAGCCTAGGGAATCTGCGACCCCGGAATGACATTCATTAGTAAATTGGTAGAGATGCAGCTTGCTACAAGTTCGCGTTAGAAGAGACTGCATCAAACTGTACATTACATTAGCACAGAACCATTTTTTCCTGCAGGATCATTTGTACAGAATTCCTGAGGGGCTGTCAGAAATTTGACTAATTTATATAAAATAGGGTAGTAGTATCTGACAAACTTAAAGAAATTGGTTAACATATTTGCTCATTTTTTTTTTTAAAGCATGAACTGCCTTTTTTTTTTGTTTTGTTTTTTAATACAGGCAAGAGTAAAAGCATTTGATATAACATGCCACTTCGATGGCATGGCACACAGAAAAGTAATTTAGGTTGCTCCTGTAACTAAATCAAGAATGCTTACTAATGTGTTTGGGCTTTTGTTTGTTTTAGGTATTGTGTTAGCCGACCTCAATACAAGACTTCCTGTGGAATTTCATCCTTAGTGTCTTGCTGGAATTTCTTATATAGTACACTGGGAGCTGGAAGGTAAGTCACAAATAGGCTGCTTTGCCTCTAGAGTGTCTAAAATATATTGCTAATTACTTTATTAAACAATACTTTTTTTTTTTTTTCCAGTTTACCACCTATTACTCAAGAAGAAGCTTTGCATATACTGGGCTTTCAGCCCCCATTTGAGGAGATTAGGTTTGGCCCCTTCACTGGAAATACAACTTTAATGAGGTATGTCTGATTCTTTTGATGCAGGTAAATTGTTAATGTATGCAGAATTAACATAAAACTAAGAGATAGAACCTTTAAAAATACAGTAGTAGTTCACGTATTTAAAAAAAAAAAGTGGCTGACAAAGTCTTAAGTTTTAGAATAATGAAGCATGCCTGGGTACTCTGACAGTGCCCATTTTGTATAGTGCGATGTTGCTACACAGATCAGGTAAACATGAAATTCTATTTGATTTTTGATTCAGTTTGTTTAATGGTTGTATAATACTGTAATGAATCCAGTCTCCTGGGTTCCAGTTAGGAAATTTTTTCTTTACCCTCATTTTCCTGTTTTTGAAAATGCATGTTAAATACTTGTTAATGGCACTGAAACAGCCTGAAAAGGCAATTGATATACTAGTAGCTTTATGTAAAAATTAATTTAAGAATTGAAAATGAGATAGTGAGTGCTGCACCTTTGCAGCAATGGAGCTGTTCAGGAGGAGGAGGGGAAGAAAAAAAGAAAAGATGGGGCTGGAGTCACAGAAGGCTTGGACTTTCAAATACTGTTTCACTTCTGCTCTGCTGTTTCCTGATCTTGAAGAGTTGGGTCTAAAACCTTTGTCCTTTTTAGTTTATTTTTGTTTTATTAAACTCATAAGGAATTTTAGGATTAAACAGGGCCAGAAGCATATTGTACTTGAGTGTTGAACGTCTTGACAGGGCTTTGGTGTGTTACCCTTCTGAGACATTTAAAAGTTCTGCAGTGTTCTCGCCTGTTTCATGAGTTGCATTTGATCTAGTTAGTATTTTTTGAAGGAGAGAGAGAGATATATATGTATGTGTGTATGTATATATATATTGCACAGAGTGTGGATGCTGGATTTGAAAATGTGGCAGGTGTCTGTTCTTTAATGGCAGCATACTAGATCATTGAAGAGTGTCATGAAAACTTCCGTCTCTGCCTTAGGAGACTTGGATCCAGATTTTTCTGGATCTCTTTAGGAGTATGTCAGGGTATAGCCACCCTTATAGCCCAAGCTGCTAAAATGTTCTGTCTCTTTATATCAACAGTCTATATAGCCAAAAGTTAAACTTGGAATTCTTCTTCCTTTTCCCCTGTGAGTACCCCAAGTGCTGCAGTAAAGTTACCTTTATTAGTTTTTTTTTCTGCCTGGTCAAGTAATTTTTATGTACCTGGCAGACTAGAAAACAGGAGGGCTGAGAGGCAAACCCATCACCCAACATGGTTTTATGATTGAGGTATTATCTTCAGAGAGATGAATTTGAATCTTCTAATGCGGAAAAGTAAATATCTGAGACAAAATCTTCTTGGCAGACCTGTCCTCACTTACTGCTGCTGTGAGGAGTTGCAGTATGGGACTCCTGTAACACTTGGGCACTGTGAAGCTTATGTGATAGAAGCCCAACGTGACATGCAGAAAGTCTCACTTGGAGGGTCCTGCCTTCTGATGTCTTAGAAGATTCCCTTCGTGCAGCTTACAAATCATGGTTGAAACTTGGCATTTCAGAATTTGAGTGTCTTTCTAAAGGCTGACTGACTGAAAGTTAGAGGTGACTGGACTGAACACAACGGTCAATGTTTCAAATCCAGCCCTTTGGTTATTATGGATCTATGTTGGGTCTGAAAAAGCAAGATGGAGAAAAAGGCTTTGAGTATTTATTTCTCTTTCTAGGATATGTTAAGTTTTGTTTGTATTAGGCTACTATGGTCATCTACAATCTATATACTAATGTAGTAGGTACTTAGTAGCACGCCCAGACTTTTTTTCTAAACTGTCAAGCAGAGGAAAAGTGAGAGGAAGGACAATTGCATTTAATAACTCTTGAGTTACTACAATCTTTAAGCTTATTGTTTCAGATGGTTTAGGCAAATAAATGATCACTTCCATATCAAGGGATGCTCATATGTTCTGTATAAACCTCATGGGAAGAACAAGACAGCTGGAGAAACTGGTACGTAGCTAATCCTAAAGCATTCATCTTACAGTATATAAACTGAAAAATCCTGCAATATGTAGCATTTGGCAGGACAGATTCTGTAAGTAGTACTTCCAGTTTGAGATAAGCTATGAAATAGCTCCAAGTTGCCTGATTTTTCTGGTTTTACTTTTTGTCTTACTTTGCTAAAACTTTCATTTATTTATATAAAATATATTCTGTGCTATATATTCTGTTATCACAGAACTGGAATTCTAAGGTATCCGGGAGGACACTGCACTTCCAGTTCTGTGTTGGTGTCCTGGAAGATGTGTTTGCTGTAGTAGCCTGGGGGAGCAGCATGTTTTTATTTCAGCGTTTTAGAAATCTGTGTTGTATAAAAACTTAGAATGTACAACACAAAAGTATTAATGTCTTTAATAAATGTTTTGTACTTTTAAAAATGCAATTTTAAAGTTAGTGAACTCATCTGTCTGCCTGACTTCAGCTAACATCTGTCTCCAAAAGTTAGGTGATTATTCTCAATTAGCTTACGAAGCTGCATTTTTATGTTTACTTTTAAGTGTGCTACCTAAAGAAAAAATATACTTTCACATACAGTTAATTAGCCTTTGGTATAGTCTGGGTAATTATCTTCTAACTAGAAGGTTCTTTAAAAGGATACAACCATGCTGAAAAGTTTTGGGGGAGATTATTAAAGTGGGAATCCCCTTTTTGTTCATGGTGTCCCGTTTGAGAATTCTTTCATGTTTCAGTGCCTTTTCCAGTCTTTTCCTGAAACAGAGCACTGCAGTCACATTACAAAATATTGTATGCCCAAGGTGGGAGCTGTTCCTGAGACTAGGAAACTCCAAGAAGCTCATGATACCAAAACGTTTGAAATCTTTCAGGGATTTCAGCAGTATCATTGATAAATGCTACATCTGACTTGGGACAGTGGGACTGCATTGTGTTGTAGTGTGTATTTCCTAGGTTAAGAGACACTTTTGGTTCTTTTTTTTGCAGAACACGTAATTTTTAATATGACTTTGATCTAAATACAATGCATACTTTATATTGCATTTCCCTAGTACAGACTGTGTGGCAGATGTTTTTTTTTTTGTACCAGGCAGGAAATTAAATACTAAGAAGTTTGAAATCAAAACTGTATTTTGTGCATGCCTGTCAAGTCATGTCCTCTAATTAAAAAAACAGTGTAACTATTTTATGTTATCAAATAGGTCTTTCTTGCTGGATATGTTATGCAGGATCCAAAGCAGTCTGGGCCGTAACCTGGTCTTTCTTTGTAGCTGCAGGAGCCCTTGCAAAGCTAACACGTGGACTGAAAGATGAATCAATGGCCTACATCTACCATTGCCAAAACCATTATTTTTGCCCAATCGGATTTGAAGCAACCCCAGTAAAAGCTAGTAAAGCATATAGGTAAGATATTGTGTTTATGCTTATTTTAGTGGAGGAAACGTACAGAAAAATTTACTGCAAGTTGATACTATTTTCTCCCTAAATAACATGAGTGTAAGAAGACAATCCCTGACAAAATTAGCAGATACCGACAGTGGGGAGTGCTCGACAGTGAGAAGAGTAGGTCACTGGTGTAGGGTGAGCCTCAGTCTTGCACTTTGCTTACCAAGCAGTTTACCTTTGGCTGCGTTGAAGATGTAGAGTCACATCAAGGAATGGAGAATGCTAGCTCTGCTTTTAGAGTTCAAAATGGTAATTGTGTGGAGGTAATAAAGCGTAATCATCTGAATCTAATTTGTTCCCAGTGTGAGACCGTGACCATGGGGTTAATGAAAGCTTTTAGTATATGAACAAAAGAATACAGAAGTTTTTTGTTAAGACTGCATTCATTGACATGCTATGTGAGTGAGAAGAGTTTGGAAAATATGCCGCAAACAGAAGTCCCAACACATCAGTCTGCTTAAATTTACCAAAAGGTTAATGGATTGCTTACTTGATCAGTTACTGGAAGAGCAAAGTTAAAAAAAAAATTGTTTCCTAGATCAAAAATGCAGTTTGAGAAATAATATGGTCCAGTGTGTGGAAACTTAACACGCCTTTGAATTTATATTGTTTAGTAATGACTGAGAGCAAAAATTTCAATACTTTACCCATGGTTAAAATGGATTCTCAGTCACTACTGATGTTATTTTTAAGTCAATACTAGATTTTCTTCCTAAAAACAGATCTCTTGTAACAATGTAACATGAAGTAATGTGTTCAGGGAGCTTTTACAGCCTTATTTTAGGCGGGAGGTCAGACCAGAAGAGCATCCTGTTCTCTTCATATCTTCTAATATCTGACCAGGAAAAATTATGTTTGGATTCCAGAAGCGCTATCAATTGATTCTGCAGCAGTTCTTGTTTACCTGTTTTTGCATTCTAGTTACAAAGGAAAGCTTTTCTTTAAAAATCAAGCTAAGAAATGTTTAAGTTCCAAAAGAAATGGGCAGATAGGTTGCTAGGCTGAGCTTAGGAGACAGTTCTTAGGTCACCCACAGACTTCCTGTATGATCTTAGGTTGCTGGATTTGGACTCGGGAGACCTGGGTTCAGTTCCCAGTTCAACCACAGACTTCCAGTGTGACTTTAGGTAAGTCAATTAATCTATCCTGTGTCTTGGTTTCCCGTCTGTACAATGATGGCACACATTGTTATTTTACAGGGAATTGGAAGTAAACAAATTATTGCAAGCAGTAAGGCCATATGCTGTCTACTTCCCTAGGCAGAAAATTCTCAGTTTTTGTTACAGTTGAAACTGGAGTAGTTTTTCATGGGATAATTACACACAGGAAGTCACAGAACAATCCTCTGTATCTCAGCAGTCTGCTCTGATGTCTGTCACAAATTTTCCCTGACAAAGGTACTGCAGGCTTTGAGTTTCTTGAAGTTGTTCACAAACTTGAACGAGTATTGGTTGAGGGTTTTGTTTTTTAATGTGTGGTATTTGATGCTTAGGAGGAAGGGATTGAAGTTACCAGCTGTTTTCATACAGGTTACCCTACAGCTGTTAGTAACAGTTGTCAGCTGGGGAGTAGTTTAAAAATAGTGGAAGGGGCTCTTTCATGACGCTGTTGAACATCACAGGTAGGAGGAGGACGTTTGTTCCACCTTTGTGTGGCTTTCCACAGCTCTTATTTCCGTTATATTTATATATTTATATTTGGGTCTCACACTAGACTGCCTTTCATCCGAGTAACACTATTTTTTAGGAGGATCTGTCTTTTTCCCAAATAATAAGCAATGGTTTCTATCTTGCTTCCAGGCCTTGTGAAACAAAAAGTTTCCCTGTATGAAATTGCAAACGCTATAGCACAGGAGCTAGTTTTCAGTTTGGCTGAGGAAACAATTTTAAATGTTAGCAAATTCTAAAAAGAACAATAGAATGTTAATCTCTCTTTTTCTTTTTAGTATGCACAATAAATCTTATTAGCATTGTATCTTCTATTGAACAGAGGTCGTGTCTTGCAGCAAGAAGTAGAATATTGGATCTTAATTGGAGAGCCGAGCAGAAAACATCCAACAATACACTGTAAAAGGTACGTTACTTGGTAAGAATTTAAAACAATATATTTTCTTTCAAAACAAATTGTATTTCTCTACAAAGGGTCACCAAGCGCCTTTATAGTTTTTTTGAATGAATATACTATAGTTCTAACAGAAACAGGTGCTTTAGTGAGAAACTTCATGTTTTGACCTCAAGGCTGGCTCCGCAGTTTTGTATCACGTGGCAGGACGTGTGTGGGCTGCTGAAAGCCAAAGCCTGTTTCTCTTGTTTGAGTGTGACACAGCTCTCATTAGTCAGGAAGAAAAGACACCTCCGCTGTCTGCGATCGTGCCAATTGCGACTTACAGGCTGTACGAACCTTGGAGGAGCTTATGCTGCAGTTGAGGACGTACACAGGCTGTGTCTGGGGTGTGCACAGGATATTATGCTGCTGCCAAGATCTCCTAGCTCAGGCGCAGGTACAGCCTGTACTCTGTTGCGTTATTAGCTCATCTGTGCATTAAAACAATACATTTATGATGGGGTCTGGCTCACACGAAGTTGGTGTCTGAACTAGATGTACATTCTAGGAGAGCTAGAGGGTGCCATGTAGAAATTCCGCTGATTAGTTATATTTGTCATGATAAAATTAATAGAACAGCTTTCTCAGCTTTACTCTCAGCCAGTTCATAATGCCTAACACTAATTTCTGAAATGAGGGAACAGTGCAAAAGAATAGTATTTCTCAAGAAACCAATTCCGTGGTCAAAACATAAGTTTTAGCAAATAGCTTCTCTGCCTGAGTTAATTATGGAGTGATTTTTCTTGATACATTAGGAAAAGAGCTGTGGGGAAAAAAAATAAAGATCACACAACTTCTTCTTTGTTTCCTCTTTTTTATTCTTGAATTATTTTGAAAAAATTGTTTGAAAGAGCTTATCTGACTGTTTCGTAGCCAGTCAGCTCTATCCCAGTACCTAAAACCCAGATATCTTTTTTGTTTTTTTTTGCTTTGTCAGTGATGTGACTATGTCAATAACTGTAAATAGCTGGATATTTTGGACTAATGAGATTAAGTATCACAAAATAAAAATCGCATTACACATGTGGCTGCTGTGCTGAGAAATGGCGTACTGTCCATCCCACTGACAGAATTTTGTCCTGTGGTATATGAGCGACAAATGGCACAGGAAAAGGTTTCTGAATATAGAAGACAAACCTTTGTAATATTATTTTTAATTGTGGAGACATTCTTCCTCCTGCCACAGTCCCAATGAGAGCTAGCACAAAGTTCTGTGCTTAAGGTAGGAGGGCAAAGGTTGGGGTAGAAATGGATTTTCTGAACTGGGAGGATGATGTTAGAGAGAAGTGAGTAATTAGACATTGACAGAACTGAAAAGGTGATGTGTAGGCTTAAAGAGGTGTGGAATAAGGGGGTATTTGTTTCAGTTGGGCTAGAAGCAGCTATGAAACTCTGAAGAGGTGAGTGAATGGGGAATGATTGAATTGGTAGTTTATTACAAATGGGAATTAAATAAAAGGGAGGAGTGAGTTATGGTGAGAGCTGTCTGGTTAAAACGGATTTAGTGGGCGAAAAAACCAAATGGGTTTGAACAAAATGATATAAAAGGGTAAGAGAGGATTAAATAAAGTAAAACCTAATGTTTCTCCTTGCCTAAACCGCACTTTGCATTTTCCTTTCACAAACCGATGAATTGGTAAGGGTAAGCAACGCAACTAATGACTCATGGTGCTCTTAGTCATTTTGGAAGGTGTTTCCCAAGAGCAGGTTTAATCACTGAATGCTTTGATTAAAAGTGACGCTTTTACATCTAGCTTGATGTCTCCAATACTGAGGCTTTTATAGCTTTACGCGTTCGTTTATCTTTAAATCACTGGTAAGACTGAAGCTGCAGGTCTGTATTTGCATGTGTGTGTACGTGAGTCTTAGTGGTGCTGAGGTTTCATAAATGTCAGCTGAATAGTAATAATATTATTCTGTAGGTGGGCAGATATTGTCACTGACCTAAACACCCAAAATCCAGAATATCTAGATATTCGACACCTAGAGAGAGGATTGCAGCATCGAAAAACAAAGAAGGTAAGGTAAACTTATTAAGATGGGAGGAAATTCATGGTACGTTTTTGGCAAACTTACTCATACTCCTTCACTAGAAGGAATTTGCTATGAAGTGTTGCTGAAGACAAAAGTCAAATATGGGTACTGACATACCAGAGTCATTTATATTTACTTGCAGGACAAGATACAATACAGCAGTAGCCTGGCATATGCTAGGATGAACCAGGATATACAATATATTTGGTCACAATATTTAATGTTGCTGGCTTAAAATGTAGCTGCAGCAAGTATAGAAATACTCTACAGACAAATGACAGATCCTTTTGGTGCATGGCCTTCTAGGCACATGTAAGCAGGAAAGAAAGTACAGCAGAGTAAGATCAAACATAAAAGAATGCATGTGTGTCTGTTGTGTGGACTTACTGTCAATACTTACAGCTTTCTTTCCTATCGATAGGGCTATAGGATTTGCAGATTGAAAGTCTATGAGAAATAATAGGCTGAAGAGGTGATTTAAAATGTGGAGATCCTATGGAAGACAGTGTCAGTAAGATGAGAAGGGACCAGAAGAGCTAATTTGTGTGACAGTGGCTGGACAGTAAAAAGACTAGAAGAAGATAAGTTATACTAGCCCATGAAAGTTAAAAAGGATAACTTAAAAAGATGAGAAAGAAGGCAGTAATTGAATCTGGGAAACAATGAAAATTGATTGAGCAGAGTTGTTTGTTTGTGGATACGGTTTTGTGGGGTTTTGTTGTTTGTTTGTGTGTTGTTGCACTTTTTTGTTTTCTTTTTTAAAGAGTTCTGTTGCCTGCCAAGACGTTAATTTCAGATATCTATGTATGTTACAAATGCGTGCATTTAACAACCTTTTTACTTTGATTAGGTTGGAGGAAATCTTCATTGCATCATTGCCTTTCAGAAACTTAACTGGCAAAGATTTGGTCCTTGGAATTTTCCATTTGGAAACGTTAGACAAGATAAACAATCCCAACCACAAGGACAAGGAATTTCCAAATCTGAGAGTGAAGACAATATCTCTAAGAAACCACATGGACGACTGGGTCGATCTTTCAGTGCTGGCTTTCATCAAGAATCTACGTGGAAGAAATCTAATCTTCGTGAGAGGAGGAACAGTGGGTATCAGAGTTATAATGATTATGATGGAAATGATTAAAATTAACTTTAGATAATAGAGTCGATATATTAAAGTTAGTTTTAATCAAGACATATTAGGGATCTTTAGTCTTAGAATACATATGAATAGAAATTATGGTATAAGATACAGCTTCATAATTATTAAATAAATCTGATGATATGGCTGCAATGGATGAGATCTGATGTATAAACTGACAGATAAGCACAAATTATTGTACTCTGCAATCAAAAGTAAATATGACAGCAAAATCAATCCTTTCTTTTGAAATAATTGTACTATGTCCGGATCTGTGAAAACAAAAGAGCAGATTGAAATTAGTCAATGTAATAAACAGACTTCATTGGAAATACTTAGTATGCAAAAGCATGAAAATTTATTATGTGACTTTGTAAAAAGGGTTATTCTGCAAGTAAACATTGCCTTCCTTTTTAACACTCCATTTTATTAAGGCTGCCCATATCCAGTGAAAATAAAAAAAATCACATAGGTTCGAAAACCCTGTCAGATTTACGAAGTGAATGTGCGTTCTCCATTTAGTTCCCAGTAGACTTCTGTCAGTCAGATAATCATATTTTGTCAAGTAGGTCTCAGTTACTTTTCCCTTAGCTGGATGCCTGTTGTAGACTGAGAGGAATCGCCTGTGGCAGGGAAGGTTCGAGGACGGACCTTCTTTATTGCTTTTGCTCTGTGGGTACAGCAGCTGAATTCTTATCCTGGAGCCTCTTGAGAGCACGGACTCACTTGACACAAGCTTGTGAAATTCAGTATTAAAAAGCTGCATTTACCATTAGCCAAATGAGCCAGTTGAACACTGTGTTCTGTTGGCACTTCTTTTCCTCGTTCAGTCTTAAAATTTCTGTCATTTTTCTGCTGCTCTTTTAATTTTGTGTGAAAGTGATGCAAGTGCCGAAAACTGCTGGCAGCCCTGATGATATTATATACCTCTCAGCCAGCAAACGATTCAAGCTTTTTCAGGTGTCCATGTGCCGTCTCTATTTTTAATTATTTTTTTTCTAATTTGAAATGTATCCAGTTGTTTGCTCAAACACATCTCAACAGTTGTAACTTCTGCGTACAAATGTTCATACCTGCTCAAGGATTAATTTTTTGACATAAAAAGATTTCTCATGGAATGCAGGGGTTTTGTAGATTGCTGCTTTTGTTAACCAAAAATGGGAGACTTTTAGACTTTTGTTCATTCAATAAAATTTGTTTTCTATTTTGTTGTTTGCTTTTCATTTGTCTCGGGAATGGTGACCCTATGTTTAGTGAAGATTTTCAGGAAAGCAGGTAAACGAAGGATCAGAATTGCAACCCCTGCTTAGCAAAGTAATCCTGGAGGTAGGATCTCGTTGCTCATAAGCCTGTGCAGCCTCTGTGACTTAACCTCTAATATTTAACTTCCCAAAATCTGCAGGCTTGTGACTGAACAAAACCCATAGGTTTTGAAAATGTAGATATTTTTCAGATGAACTATTTTCAGACTTCATTTTTGCAAGCTGGATTTGGGCTGAGGACTCAAATCTCTTTAGAATACTTGAGCTGTGTTCTTTAGCGCACTTCAGGGTTAAATGAGTTATATAAATGTCTCTGAGTTTTGCCTAATAATGATAGTTGCACTGAGGAACAGGGAGTTGCCTCTCCGATATTAGCTTGCTGCTATTCTTAAATGGGTGTGTTTGATGGACTTTAGTTTTACAGTCACTTTGTTTTGCTCTTGCTTTGGAGACTCACATTTCATAAAATAGGTGGCGTCTTTAATTCTTCCAGCATTAGCAGAGGACGGACACCCCCAGGTGTCCCTGGGGATGTGCTGCTGGGACCTAGGAAAGGCTGCCTGCAACCTTCCCTAGGGATTCTGTAGTGGGAGAGGCGGGGTGCGGTGAGGGGCACTGGGGATGTGGTGGGAGCGGAGTGGGGAGAGTGCGGGCTGCGGGGGAAGTCATGCTACCTGTGCCGTTTGGCATGCTTCTGGCTCATTATCTGAGAAGTCGGGGAGATGCCTACGCGGCTAAGTGCTGCCAACAAAAGAAAGAAAAAAAAAAAAGTGGCTTTTTTTTCTTTTTGCGTTACGTTCGGTACCTCACCTCCGGGCAGGCGAGGACCCGGCGGGCAGGGTGCCTCAGGCAACAGCGCGCTGCTGCGGTCCTTCCGCCTGGCTTGAGGGACCCGCACGCCCACGGCAGCTGGAGCCAGAGGGGACGGCGCCGGGGCGTGTGCGGGGCGAACGGGACAGAGAAGCAGCTCCTCGCCGGGCCGGGACCCGCGCCGCCATGGCGCCGGGCTCCGCCCCGCGAACTGCACTTCCCGGCGGGCAGCGGGGCAGCGCGAGGGAGGCGCATGCGCACGCCGCGCGGGGAGGCCGCGGGGCGGGAGCGGGGCTGCCAGGGGCTTCTCGGCCCGAGGCGGCCGGTCCCCTCCCCGCGCCCGGGCTCCGCCCCCCGGGAGCCCTCCTGCCGCCGCCGCCGCGGCGGCTGCCGCCGCAGGTGAGCCCCGCTCCGGCGGGCACCCCGCTTTCCCCTACACCTGCCCCACCGCCGCCTAGGCCGCCTTCCCCTCCCTCGGGCCGGGGCCCCCGTGCCTCCCCTGGGCGGCGCGGCCCCGCCGAGCACCTCTGCATGTCCCCGAGGGGCGGAGGGCGGTTGTCTGGGACCGTGGCGGTCTCTGCAGAGAGGAGAGCCGAGGCTCCTAGGGCGGCCTGACGGCCGGCCGGCGAGCAGCTGTCACGTTGCTCTTGACCGGATTTGTAAAATTTCGGTAGCTTTTCCCTACCGAAAGCTGAGGGAATCGTCCGGAACCGGCCCGAGCGGCGGCCGGGGCGGCGGGGCGCCCTCCCCAGCCCAGCCCGCCTCCGTGTTTCTCTTTGCAGTGATAATGCATCCTGGTTGATAAAGCGTACGTGGATGGTGTAATCGTTGGATCATTCCTTCGTTTGCTCCTCACAGATTCTGCTCTCAAAGTCGCTGAGAAAGGACAATGGGGGTTCAAGGACTTTGGAAACTGCTTGAATGCGCTGGGAGACCTATAAACCCAGAAACGCTGGAAGGAAAAATTCTTGCTGTTGGTATCCTTCAAAAGTAAAGCTGAGGAACCAAATTTGTGAGGGAGATTATTTTAACTATTTCACTTATTTCTACCTGATCTGTGTGTTTCGCTTTGTTTTTTTTATATATTTTAAATCATGACAATATTTTGATAAGTAGATTTTATGTTTTATAATATCTGGAATACTAAGCTCTTTTTTTTTGTTTGTTTTATGTTCTAAAAAAGAGACTTTTTTAATAGATTCCTTGCAGAAGTGTTGGACTATAGGATTTTGTGCTTTATAAATAAATGCGCTGCTCTCAGTAGGACTGTAAGATGAAAAAGTTTTAAATACTTTTGCATCAACTTTCCTGTCATACATACTTGGTTAAATGCTGGAAAGATGTGTAAAGAAGTTACCCTTCATTTATTTGTAAAAATAACTGGGGAGGTACTACTTGCTGCATAGTTGTTTCAACTCTGCTTTTTGTCCAGGGCGATAGGGGCAAGAATTTATTCTTCTCTGAAGTTCACAAGTATTTGTATAATCTTGGTTTCGATAAGCCAAGCCTAGAACAGTGGGCAAAAACCACTCAGTCAAATGTGTGCACTTTATAGAAACTATTAATATGGTATATGTGTAAGATAGTACATTTTTTCCTCTTAACGGTTCTTTTAAGATATCAGTATTTGGTTGAACCAAGCAATAAAGGGAGCCAGAGATCGTGGTGGTAACTCCATCCAAAATGCTCACCTCCTCACTCTGTTTCATCGACTCTGCAAGTTACTGTTTTTCCGAATTCGACCTGTCTTTGTTTTTGATGGAGAGGCACCCCTTCTGAAGAGGCAAACCTTGGTAAGTACCTTTGCTGAGTCATTGCAATGCAAAATAGGATGTACGTCTGCTGATACTAAGTAGCCATTTTCAGTTTCCTTCTTATTCTGCTAATGCTTCTGAGCCATGAGGACGGAGGGCTTGAAGAGCACCGCTGTGCGGGTGTTCTTTGCCATCCCAGTCTTGGTTAGCTGTTGGAGCATGCAGCAGCTCCCTTTTGATATACTCAGGTTTGATTTGCGTAGAAACCAGGTTGCAGAGAGGTAGGTGATGGCATAAGCCTGGGTCTTGCTCCAGAATGGACCTGAGCGCAGCTCTTGCAAGCATTTGTACCCAGAAGCTGAAAACTGTCCCCGAGTCCCACAGAGGAAACCGACATAGAGAGATTTAGAGGATCTGAAGGCTATGTCCACGTTGATGTAGGGTGAGTTAGGAGTTGCTCATAGACTCAGCACACAGAATTATAACAGTAATTCACTGGATGTGTATCTTCAGCGTTCAGCAAAATCTCGTTGGTGTTAATCTTATTTTCACAGGCTAAGCGAAGACAAAGGAAGGAAGTCGCCATCAGTGATTCCAGGAAAACTACAGAGAAACTCTTGAAAACATTTTTGAAGAGACAAGTTATCAAAACTGCTCTTGCGGGCAAAAGGCAAGAATAAAAATTGTTTTCCCCTTGTTTATGGGTGGCAGGTAAGTGTTTATGTAGCTATTAATCACTGTTTTTCTTTCCCTAAGCAGTGAAGTTTTGCCCAGTATTACACAAGTTCGAAGAGAAGAAATTGATGATATGTATGTATTGCCTTCTTTAGAGGAGGAAGAGAAGAACAGGTAGGTAGAATTAAGAAACATAGCTTAAATGGCTATAATAAACTCAGAGAAAAGTTATAAACCACACTTTCTGATGCTGCTGAAAGGCCTTTGATCTGTGTGACTCCATAATATATAAAGTATATTTCTTTAATTTATATTTCATTTCAGTTTCTTTTTGGAGAGTTTGGTTTATAGCTCTGGATACAGAAGTCTTTGGGTTATTTATGGGAAAGTTACAGAAGCAGCTTTCAGCCCACAGATTAAATTTCTACACTGGATTCATGTTTAAGGATGAAAGTGCTTTCTCAGTCTCTGTGGCCATATCTATATGACTAAATGGAGCTGATTGTTCACGCTTGGGTAGCTGGTGTGCGGCAGCTTGATTCCGGTTTGCGCCCCCTCATTCAGTAGTGTAGACGTGTTCAGCAGAAGTAGACTTTGTATGTACTTGTCAAACTTGTGACATCTTCTTAAATAACTCTAAGTGGGAATGTGAAGCTATCTGTTAGATTACTCTCTGCACATCTTATATATACTTTTATATACTTAAAATGCTGATCAAATAAGAATCAGTTATTGATTTAAACAGCAACAGTTGTCTCAATCTAATTTTAACTCACATAAGTCTGCCTTCTTGCTTTCTGTTCAGATCTTTTTGGCTTGTGTATGTATTTATATGTTTGTGTGTATATGCGTATATATATGTGTGTACTTTGACGTGGTGTGTGAATTTTTGTACTTATTGGTGAAGGAATGACTAACGTCCTTTTGCTTAAAATAGGAACTTTATTTTCCTAGGTAAATATCTACATCTTTTTTTCTCTTTGTGATTTTTAGCTCAGAGGAGGAAGATGAAAAAGAATGGGAAGTGAGAATGACCCAAAAAAAGATGTTGCAGGTAAGTGCATGCTAATTGTCCTGTTCTTGTGAACAATCCTCTCATTCGTGTGCTATGCTTAAAAGACAAATAAAAAGGTTAAAAAAAAAAGTGTTTGGATGTATAGGTCTTACTATAACATTACTTATCAAGCAAACAAGTTAATGAGGAAATACAAATGTAATTTTCTCCACTAGAATGCAGCAGAATAGGAATTTCTTATAGTATTTTTTTTTTCCTTTTAACTACTTTCTCTGGACGTGTGGAGAATAAATTGTTTTTTGTAATCATATGTGAAATGTATGCATTTGTGCCCATGTGTATGCACATGTAAGACAGCATATTTAACAAAATTCTCATGCTTCTCCAAATATGAATTGATGTTGAAGCACTTCAGTCCTTGAGTTTTCACAGATAAATTCTGTAGTCCCTTCTGATGTGCTGATCTCATGGGAAGAGGAGAAAAGAAATATATAACCTAAGAAGAAGGCATAATGAATAATAAAATTATCTCTGCTTTCATCAAACTTAAAAAAAACAAAAAAGAAAAAAAAAAGAAAAAACTCTTGGAAATGCTGTTCATCTTTGAAGTAGTTCGCATTCAGAAGGAGAACCTCTTTGGAAGGATAAAATCGGAGTAGCTGAGGCAATAGGACCTGCTTCTGTGATTTATACTAAATATTTTTTTGTAAAAACAATAAACACAAGTTGCTCTGTATAGTGTACATCAATAATTATGTACTTTATTTTATTAGGTAGTAGTTAGCTTTTTTTTTTCTGAACTGTTTTCTTCTCAGTATAGGAAGTAGCAACAAAGATTTTGTGGGTGTTTTTTTTGTTGTTTGGAATGATGCTCTAAATATTTTATTATTGTTGTTGTGCTGTAATGTAAAATAGGTGTTTATGTTGTTTTCCATTTTTATAGGAAGAGTTATGTGAAAATCCTCATTCTGTAGATATTGAATCAGAAGATTTCAACAAGCTGCCTCCAGAAATAAAACATGAGATCTTGACTGATATGAAAGAATTTACAAAGCGAAAAAGAACATTATTCGAAGCAATGCCAGAGGTAATATTTAAAATAGTTTTCAAGCCATCAGAATGGAGCTATTGCCATTAATGCAGATGAAGACTACATAAGAGTATCACGTCTGGAAAGCTTTACCCCCAGGCCTATTTAACAAGAGATGTTATGCTGAGGGGAAAAAAACCCAGTGAGATAATGACTCTTAACAGAGTGGGTCTATTCAGAGTCCTATCTCTTGATTGCCACTACAATTGGCAGAGCTAATTCAGTTTGGCAAGAATGGAAAAAATCATGCTGTGTCTCATGCCTCGTCAGCATTACACCCAAGATTTCAACTGCAAGAACATACTACTGGTGTGGATGAACCAGACAGAATGAACGCAGCTTGAATTCCGAACCCTCGGGTTGTTAGGGGAGCTGGCAGCTGGGAAAAGGCTTTTGTAACTTAGGCAGATGTGTTACTGAAGCCATTCAGAGGCAAATGGGGAATCCTGTAGTGCCACTTCTACAATAGCTTTTCAGAGCACAGTTAGATTTCAAAAGTACAATATATGTCAGATCAAATGATAGCTTGTAGCCAAGTGTAAACTAAGAACCGTCACCTCAAAACCGTCCACATGTGGATTCTGTTATAATTGCATTGTTTTTAAGATGGGGACCAGCTCCGTTAGCCAGTTAAGTTTTGTTGGTCACGTCATTGAGATCTCGTTTTTAGCTAGCATTCAGAACTACTTAATTGTATCTTTTAGAATCATTGTGTGTTACCGGGCTAGTGTTGCTGTCGTTTGGGAGTGCAGTTACCTGCTTAAAGGAAACTCTGAAAAGGCTCTCCAGAGCGTGGTAAATGAAGTTGCTTAAAAGGTGCAGCTAGTGGCATTTATTTAAATTGACTTGGTTGTTTGTTTTGTGTTTGTTTTTTTGTTTTGTTTTGTTTTGTTTTTTTAAAGGAGTCCAATGACTTTTCTCAGTACCAGCTTAGGGGTTTGCTTAAGAAAAGCAACCTCAATCGCTGCATAGAAAATGTACAAAAAGAGTTGAATCAACAGCACTCGGGTGAAATCCAAACACAATATGAAAATGAAGGTGGTTTTGTGAAAGAAGTGGAATCTAGGAGGGTAGTCTCTGAAGATACTTCTCACTATATCCTAATAAAGGGTAAGTCAGGTCTTAATTTTGTAAAACCTCGTTTGGTGTGTGCAGTCTGCAGCTGTCAGTTTTAAGAAAAACCTGAATATTGTTTATAGGTGCATGTAGCCAATAGTTTGTATGAAATGTGCATTACTGTTAGACATAATTAACTGTCATCTGTAAACGTGTAGAAAACGGTTTTATTAATCTTTATATAATGATGTTCATTATGTACAATGGAATGTTAGTAAAAGCAATTTTTTTACTTAGAAAAAAAATCAACAAAAAACTTTCTTTCAGGTATTCAAGCAAAAGAAGCTACAAGTAGAGACTTGGAAACTACTGCAGGACCCTCATCAAAAATGCTTGAATTTACTAAATCAAATAAAATCAATGAATCTCCTGCTAATGCAAAGCTAGTTGCATCTGACAAGTTGCAGAGAGGGAAAGATAACAATGTGGTGACAGCACCACCCTCTCCTCGGACTTTGCTTGCTATCCAGGCAGCTATGGTAGAAAGCAGCTCAGAAGAAGAACTGGGGGATGAAGATACAGGACGATTGAACGTGTTACAGTCTGTAACAGAGGAAGGCAGTGTGTCTCCAAGAACACTACAGGCAATTCAGCAAGCTCTGAGTGGTGATGATGGTAAAAGGGAGGAAATTGTTACTGTTAGAACTGATGGAGTGCTACCAGAAAGATCAGAAGTGAAGGATTTTCTGCTTAGTAGCTCAGATGAGGAAGATCAGATTCCTGAAGTTAAGGAGGGAGAAAAGATACCTACATCTACAATTCATTTGTCAAACCAAGTGATTATGCAAGACGCTGAACTTGAACAAAAGAGTCAGGAGTTGGAAAAAAATTATATTACACCTAAGGACACCAGTATATCCAGAGCTGAAAATTATTCTTATATTGACAATACTAGAAAAGGCAAAGATGTTGTAGACAAAGAAGAAAATGGTTCCAAAACGGACTTAAATTCTTTGGGAGATAAGGTTATAAACTTGTGCATGCAGAAGCCAAGTTGTTCCCCTGTACAAACTAGTATAGGGGCTTTGATTCATGCTGAAACAACAGACCTTTCTAAAAATGAGGAAGACTTGAAAATTTCTGAAAATATAGAGGAAGTAATTTCGCAAACAGAAGAGAATGTATCTGAGGTACAGAAGGATCTTAGATTTTTTCCAGAAGCAAAAGGTCCTGAGGAGGAAAGGGAAGGGATATCACAGTCTGAAGACAGTGATTCTGATGGTATGTGCTTTTTAATTTGTCTAAAAAGATACGAAAATAGGACCTTATTGTATTTGTAGTCAGTTGAAGTTAACCTTTTCTCCTGGTAAGAAATGTTTTAAAATACATCTATTCCTACGTATGTAGGAGGTGGAACGAAAATCTGAGCTATGTTTTTCCCCTTGGTGTTATGTTTTTATCATGGAAACCTGAGCATATCAAAGAATATGGAGAGTCAGGAAAGCATGCTGTTGTGTACGTTGAACTTAACTGGTGTATTAATGGTTAACCACTTGGTTTCTGTAATTTCACAATCCTTATATCTATTTACTGCATATAGGAAAAAAAAATCACTGTCCAAGCTAAAACCATGTACAAATACTTCTTTTTAAACAAGCAGCGGGAAGTTGAAATCTTTATTTTCCTTTAATAGGAAGCTTTATTGATGTGGATACCGAAATCAGTAATGAAGCTGAGTTTCCTACTAAATACGATGAAAAACTGGGTGATGAAACAGCACTTCCAGAAGTGGAGACAGACAGACATGATATTGTCACACAGGACTTGCTGAAGGAGTCTGATGAAGTGCAGTTGGCAAACGATCAGAACGTTGAAAGAGAAGATGATGGTAAAGATGCAGTGGATGAGTGGCAAGACGTCAGTTTGGTAACTCCTTGTTACTTGTTTTGAGCTAGTAATGAAGTGCTCTGTCCCCAAGTTTTTAAGAAAAACTTCTTACTGTTCCATTGCTTTCTCATATGTGTATCTAATTCTATGGGAACTGATTTTTCTTAAAGATGATGATTAACCATAAGCTCTCTGAAATCAGAGGGAAACTTTTAAGGTTTTAGCACTCTGATGAATAGACCTATCTCTGGTCTTGTAATTTACTGCATTAGAGAAGCTATGACAACTTCCAAGGGTGAATTAATGGAGCGTATACTACTAGAATAATTATAGTTGGAGTCTTAGTGCTTTACTTAACTAAATATACCTGCATTATTGAAATAATGAAAAGCTTGTTTTATTTTTCAGGAAGAACTGCAAGAATTAGAAAATGAACTTTCTGGTGAGCAGAATATGCTTCAGGCTCAAAAACAGCAGCAGGAGCGTGTTGCTGCTTCTGTAACAGGACAGATGTTCTTGGAAAGCCAGGTAGTATTAGTTGAATCATTTTGATTTGATACAGTGTGATGTGGTTCCCCCCTCCACCCCAGTCAAACATTTTCTCAAAAGCTGTTAGTAATTTTGCTTAATTATAGGTCACCTTTTTTCCTCTTAGGAGCTTGTTTTTTTCAGTCTGCTTGATTTAAAATATTGCAAGTATTGAGATAATCTTGAATTCCAACAATTTTCAATAACTGTTATAACATTATAAAATAATAATAAAATTATGAATAAATCAACATTTTTTTAAGCACCAACTTTTTAAGGTTGGGCCAGTTTGATCTTTGCCTGTTGCTGTGAAAGGTGCAAATTGAATGAAAAATATTAGGAAGTTACATTCAGCAGTATGGAATTGATATAATCTGGGTGTTGGGTAAACTGTGATTTCCCCTAGGGATTAAAAGATAAAACCTTACAAGGAATCCGCATGGTAACCCAGGTTTATGCCCTACGTAACTCGTTTTAAAGAATCTCACCAGTAATACCTGCATAAGCCTGTAACTTCTGTTTCAGTATTAGCGTTTAAAGCTTAATGCAAGGACTACTTGCAATACAATGTGTTGGCGTTAACATATCCATAATATAGTAGACTAGTGATAGTATCTATGATGTAATAAACTTATTCTAACAAACTAATTCTGAGAAATATATAAATGCTTTTATTTTCTTTGCATAAAAGGGGTAATTTAGTCTCAAAATGATTGAAATTTTTGTTTCCTTTGCTAAATATTTGCTCATACTTGTTTCTGCAGATGATTTTTTTAAAGGCCAGTAGGTTGTGCTTTTGTAATATTATGTGCCATATAATGGTACATATACCATTATAGTTGTAAGTCTTTTGACCTTGTGCTTTTGCTCTTTATTACAGTAAAAGTTTTAAGCCTTGAGACTGACTTTGTCAGGGCACAAAAGCCAGCTGCAGCGAGGAAAAAAAAGTGTGTGTATGTGCAGATATATGTATACATATCAAATATATACTTAATAAATTTTACACCTTACCTTTTGCAGTGATTATTACAGGAGAGTAAATGAAAAGCATAATTTCTGGAGATGACGTAATCCAGAATTGTGTAACTAACACAAGCCTGTAAACCTAGTGTGTGTGGGATATTTAACTGAGGTTAAATAATGTATTCCATAAAAGCAAATTGTTTAAAATACATCAAAATACATGTATATCAAAACACCATCCAAAGGATGATTAGTCTGCCCACTGTTTCCTGCTTGATGTTAATGTTTCTCATATGCTTTCACACCATTTTCTGAGCTAAGGTGATAACTGATTTTTTTTTTTTTTTTTTTTAAATTTTATTTAACCTGCATCTTTCTTTCATGGAGCCCACATAATTGTAATGCATGGACTTTTCTCCATGTTATGGAAAGCACAATACTTAAGTATGCTTGTGTAATTAAGATAGCAGATTCTCAAACTGTGTAGTAATAGTGTGATCAAGTAGTGCTTGACTTATGTGGCACTATCTGCCCGAGACGAGTAAATGGGATTTCTTTCCCCCTTGACTTGACTGTGCTTGGCACTTTTTAGCGGAAATTAAGATTTGCTGTGAAATATTAAATACCTCCCAAGTGTGAACCTAGCAGTTCCGAGTCAAGCAGAATTATAATAGAAATTGATTCTTCAGATGAAATATTAACTGTTTTCTCTGCATCCTACAGGAGCTTCTCCGTCTGTTTGGCATTCCATATATTGAAGCTCCGATGGAGGCAGAGGCACAGTGTGCTATATTGGACCTTACTGATCAGACCTCTGGGACAATCACTGATGACAGTGATGTTTGGTTATTTGGCGCACGGCATGTTTATAAAAATTTCTTCAGTCAAAACAAATATGTGGAATATTATCAGTATGTTGATTTTCAAAACCAACTAGGTAAGCCTCAGGTATTGATTTGTTAAATACAGTTTTTAATAAAACAGCGCTGCCATGTATCTTTTTGAAGTTGTATTTTCTACAGAATATTGTGTCTGTTAATACAATGCTTGTCCTTTGGAGAGTCTCTAAAGACATTCAGTTGGGTTGCTGTTTTTACTGCCAGATGACCCCCCTGAATTTGCAGACACCTGCACTAAACTTCAGTGTCACTTAGTTTATTAAGGAAAATATGAGCCAATTTTAACTTTTTCTTATGCCTTGTTTAAGCAGAACTCATTTTAAAATCGGTTTTGACATTTTCAAAGTTGAGAGAGGCTATAGACTTTGAAATAATATTTTAATGTCTTCAGCATGTAAAATTTCACAACATTTTTATGTGGTGAAAAATATGTCTTTGGTTTCTTCTCCCAGCAAATTGAATGAAACATTTTTTTCCCCTACTTATACCTACTTAGGTATGTTACTGTAGCTTACTTGGAGAGGATTGCTATAAAAGCATGTGTGTGACTTTTAGCTGTTATTAATATAATAAACCAGAGCTTTTATTTATTTTTTTACCAGAGAAAAATGGTCACCATTGGTCTTCATGTCACATTCCTCTGCAGTCTTGTACTTCTACTCCTTTTTCCATGCATTGCACTATTGTTCTTTCTTGACAGTTGATGGTTTATCCTGACTAGCATGCTGATAGTCTGTGCTTAGACATACATCCCTCCTTTTCTCCACTGAATTTTTTTTTTTTTAATTTTTTTTTTTTTTAAATCTAAACTCCTGAATGTAGTCGCTGAAAATCAGTCTGGTTGCCTCAGATCTTACAGCGTACCAAGTAGAAGAGGTCAGCTGAGTTCTTCCTTCTTTCTGGCTGTTTCACAGGCTCTTTGGTCTACTTAGTAACTGCGCTAGCACAGAGCAAAAGGCTTCCAGTTTGGGAACACTTTTAAGAAGCAGAGGCATTGATATTATGGAGAATTCAAACAGTGTTTTTATTTCTGATTTGGGAGTTATTAAATTCAGGTCAGCATTAGATGAGGACAGGACAGTAACTGTAAAGTAAATGTAAAGTAATATCTCTTAGCTCTTAGAGACCCAGAATTTCCCAATGGTCTTTACATTATAACATTTTAATTTTGGCAAGATGTATTTGCCAAGTTAGCACAACTACCGGTGCTTGAGCTAGCAGTAGCATATTGACACTGCTCCAGAATATAATTTAGCAAATTCTGATGTTGAATTAAAAGTAATTTTACAGAGTTAATACCTTTGTGTTCCTTTTGGTTTTTGCCTTTCAGATAATATATTATTTTTTAATTTGTAAGAGAACAGACGCTGAATCCACTGATTTTTTGGTTTATGCACTTTTTTTACAGGGTTGGATCGAAGCAAGCTAATTAATTTGGCATACTTGCTTGGAAGCGACTACACTGAGGGCATCCCAAATGTTGGCTTTGTCACAGCGATGGAGATTTTAAATGAATTTCCTGGGCACGGCTTGGAACCTCTCTTAAAATTCGCGTATGCTTCGTCATATTTTGCTTTTTTTGTCTCTCCATAATATGAATATTTGTGAATATACTTTTCTGCTGCCTAAGCATACAACAAAACATATGACCATCATTAAGGAGGCTAAGTTAACTGTAAAATATGTGTTAATATTTTTAACTGTAAAAAAAATTATACCACTATCTGAAATGGCAGGAAAATAAGGTGACATGTTCATACAGCAATTACAGTGAGACTAATGAAGACAATAGAACAGCTGTAGAACTGTGCGACTGCCTCTGAGTTCATTGCAGAACTGGATCCGTAGTGGAGTGGAGGTTTATTCTCCCTGAGCTTGTGAGAAGGTGCTGTAGCTTGCTCGTAGAGAAAAGAGACTTGATGAGTTGAGGAATGGATGACCTGGAAAGAGACAGACAGGTAGGCTGTGGGGAAGAACAAGATTTGAAGAGGGCCAACCCAGTTGTATTGGCAATGGCGAGGATGGTTAGAAGTCTTTCTTTTTTTTTTTCTTTTTTTTTTTTTTTCCCCTTGCATACCAAGAAAACTCCAAAAATGATCATTATGTGTGGAACATTCTCCCCCAGTGAGGCTGAATTTAGGGCCTTCTGTTTAGCAGCCTATGGGGAATCCAGGTGATGTTTGCTACTGTGGCTTACAATGGCTGCATTTACTGTGTATGTTTTGTCTTTTCAGATTTTGGCCCTTTGGCCATTTTTTATTTGGAAATTTCCTACCTCATCTCATGTAGTAACTGAAGTAGGGAGACTAAGGCTATTGAAATTAGCACGATGGCTCTTGATATTCCAAATTATATTTTATGGAGGCAAATGAATACTTTCCTCTGTTTTTCAGTGAATGGTGGAAGGAGGCTCAGAAGAATAAGAAATTAAGACCTAATCCACATGATACAAAAGTCAAGAAGAAGCTGCGGGAGCTGCAGCTTTCTTCAGGTTTCCCAAATCCAGCAGTGGCAGACGCATACCTGAAGCCTGTGGTGGATGAGACAAGGGGTTCGTTCATCTGGGGGAAGCCTGATGTAGACCAGATCAGAGAATATCCTTTTACTATATGGCAAGACTTGTTAGCTAAAATTACTTGGATTAAAGTTCGTAAGGCTAGTTAGTGAGTCAGCAACAGAATGTCAAACGCTTAACATCTCATTGGTGTGAGGGGCCCGCCGCCCCATCTGCATGCACTCTACTGCAATGATACAAGCTCTGGAATGGAAGGGAATGCAGCCATGCATGGTGGCATTCGGGGCTGCTCTGCCCTCCTGAGAGAACGAGCTGCTTCGCTTTGCATGCAAAGAGTCTCGCAGCTGGAATGGCGAGTTTGTTGTGACGTTACATTTCTGTAACTGTGCTGTGCCTATTTCTAGACTTAGAGCAGGATTGTCTGCATGCTCCTGATGTATGTTTTCCATCTTTCACAAATGGGTTTCAAAACCTAGTCAGAAATGGTGATTCAATCTGCGCTTTATCCCTAGTTATTCACTGCGTTTCTTGCAATGATGTCTATTTCTTGCATCCGTTGCAGCTTGAGCTGCAGTGAATTGTTGAAGAGTAGACGGCAATGCACGCAGAGCTAACAGTGTTTTAAACAGTAAATGAAACTTCCAGTATGTGCAAGTGTAAAAATGAGGTTTACTTACAGGTATTTTGTCTTATGGCAGTACCGTGTAGCCAAAATGAGTTCTATCTTCACTGAGACATGCTTTTGGAAATGTTGATATTAGAGAAAAAGTTCTGTAACTAATAGAGATGTAATAGCGTGATTAAGATACGTAGTGTTATACTGGAATCATCCGCGTAAGTTAGCGGTAGTAACTAAAAGTATTTTCTCTGGTTTTGTAGTAGAAAAAGCTTTGAAGTAGAGTGACTGTCGCGGTTTAACCTGGCAGGCAGCCAAATACCACGCAGCCGCTCACTCACTCCTCCCACCCCCAGCGGGACGGGGAGAGAATCGGAAGGGTAAGAGTGAGAAAAACTCGTGGGTTGAGATAAAGACAGTTTAATAGAACAGAAAAAAGGAAAATAATAATGATAAAATATACAAAATGAGTGATGTACAATGCAATTGCTCACCACCCGCGCTGACCGATAACCAAGTAGCGATCGGTACTTCCTGGATCACGCCTACCCTTCATATACTGAGCATGACGTCACATGGTATGGAATACCCCATTAGCCAGCTGGGCTGGCTGTCCTGATTATGTTCCCTCCCATCTCGTGTACCTAGCTCAGTCAGTAGGCACGGGAGCTGTCCTTGGACTAGGAGGGCACTTAGCAACAACTGAAAACATCAGTGTGTTATCAACATTCTCCTCATACTAAATCCAAAACACAGCACTAGGAAGAAATTTAACCCTATCCCAGCCGAAACCAGGACAGTGACTTTCCTCCAGACATTGTTTATTTGAGGAATTTTCATTTTATGTGATTACAAAATACTAGTAATAGCCATTTTGTAAAGTTCCTTAACTTTCTGCACATTCTGTCAGGATCATTTTGGCTGGACCAGGACAAAGATAGATGAAATTCTTTCACCTGTGATAAAACAGCTGAACTTGCAGCAGGTAAAGTATAAAGCTGTGTATAGTTTAAGGGTAACTGGAAAATTGTAAGAGAAGCATTTTAAAATTAACAGCAAGGCTTTAAAATACATTTCTCAGAAACTGGGATTTGGCCTTTTTTTTTTTATCTCAATATATATATTTCTAAAAGTCATTAAACTTACTTCTCTAGACTTCATTTCTGTATGATTTGGGTGTGCTGTGAGGCACTCTACATAATTTCAATTGTTGGTTTCAAATTTTGTTATCTTTCAAGCACCTATCTCAAGTCCAGGTTGCTGTTTGTTCTGGATGTGGCTGAAACTACAGATATCTCAAGCACCTTCAGTGCTTTTAAAAGACAGCGTGCTGTCTCTAAAAATGATTTATAAAAATGCCTCTGAGATTTTGGTGAAGTGAGACTGACCATGTGGTACCATCCATATCTTTTGAGGAGGAGTGCAGACTGAACCGTTGAGCAAGTGCCCATGAATAATATTACTCTAATTTCCAAATAAATGTTCTGTCAGCTTTAATAAAACTTAAAAGCGAGGAGTGGTGCATGCTGTAATACTGTGAAAGTCAGTTGTAAAACTGATCACCTAAGGTCAGATTCTTTCCTCCTTTTGCCATAAGCAAGATAGATTCGTAGTCTAAACCAGTGTTCTAGGTTCTCTCTATCACTCAAAGGAGTGAAAGGTACCAAAACCCATAGTTAAATCCATATACTTTCAGGTTGACTGGAACATTCTTTGGAAGTGTCTGTCTCTCTCAGACAATTTTAGGGAGAATATAGAGGACTAGCTTAGTCTATACAGCAAGCCTAGCTATGGTGGAATAGCACAGGCCTGTTGTGTGTGACTACTTTCTAGTTCTACTCGTAAATCTTTATACTGTAGCAGCATGTGTTACAATGAACTTGAGTCAAATGACTGCATTTTGTTGCACTGGCAGATGCAAATATAAAGTGCACTTCCAACATTTGCTTAGTAAACATTCTGTTGTTTTAACAGCTTGAAGCTAAGGATGTGTTTGTAAGGACATACTTAAGAGCACTACAGAGATTCTCTGTGTTAGGGTTGAAAATAGCAACATATGTCTAATCAGCAGCAGCATAAGGTTTGTAAAATTTCACTGGAGTTTGCTTATTATTTAGTTTCTGTAAAGGTTCTTGTTGCATAATTTATAATAAAGTATAGGTATTACTATAATAATGCATCTTATTGTTCACATCTATTTGCATGCATATTAATTTCATTAGTCCTTTGTCCTGCTTTAATTTGGGATGCTTTATAGTATAGCTGAGACAACAGCTGAATTCCCATCTCAAAAACATCCAAAGGTGTTTCTCTGTTTTATTTTTGATAGACTCAGCTTCGAATTGATTCATTCTTCAGACTAGCACAGCATGAAAAACAAGCTATTAAAAGTCAGAGACTGCGCAGAGCTGTGACTTGTCTGAAGAGAAAGGAAAAAGAAGCAGCCGATGAAATTCGGGAGGCTACTGCTGTTACGGAGATTGAACTTAAACAGCACGAGGAAAGGAAAGGGAAAGGTACTGCAGGCTGTGCAAATCATCAAGCTGTGGCAACAGAAGTCCAAAGTGGAAAGAGAAGGAAACGTTCAGATTCCAGAAAAGAGTGTTTATATGGAGGTGGTTTTATTGGGAATTTCCATCTTTCAGAAACTTCTAGTGACTCCTCAGTAGAGGAATTGGAAAGCAGTGATTTAGGCAAGAGCAAAAAGAGGAAAAATGTCTCTGCAATGGAGACAACAGACCATAAAGAGAAAAAGGGGTGCAGTAGCTCAAGTGATGAGGATGAAGAACTGGGAAACGTAGTCATGGTGACTGCCAAACCTGTGTTTGAGGGCAGAAAGAAGAAATCGCAGAGTAAGAGAGGAAGAAAAAAGAAAAAGTCTTAAAGGAAAAAAAGGTCTTAAAGAGTGTGTGCATGTGTTTTTATGACTTAAGCTTTGTAAATATTCTAATGAATTTTTGATAAATAATAAATTATCCCTATTTGTCATGTATGTGTCATGCATTTTGTGTCCATAACTTAAATAGGAGGGATTTTAAACCATGAAAAAAATAGTTTTAGCACATTTACTCATAAAGACCTAGATTAGACTTGATATAAGTTTTTTGTTTTGAGGTTTTAAAATTGAGCCAAAACATGATGTCCGTTCATTTGCATTCTAACTAAGAGAGATAGCTGTTAAAAATCACACGCAATCTGTTGCTTCCTTAATTTCAAACTTAAATGAAATTTTGAAAGCAACTTGGATTATTTCTAGGTGCTGGGAGAAGTAAAATCAGCTCAATTATTGTTATTTTCCTTATTTCCTTCACTATGTCTGTCTCAAAGTTTTGTGCTCAAAGTAATGTTGCTTATTGAACCATTCATGAGGCAATGTAAGCCCTTGTAAAATTTCATGGAAAATCATACAGTACAGTAAGTCTTTGTATAATCTGAGGTGCTGTAATTGTTTTATGTTCTGAATGTAAATGTCGTGTTTCTAGATTTGGAGTTACGTGACCATGTCCAAAGACAGAATTTGCCTGCAAAAGTGACGTTCAGAGGTGTCCACTGGTTGCAGGACTGATGTCGGATTAATTTTGAGAGAAACAACGTGTTAGGCTCCGACTCCCCCCCGCCCCATCTCACCTGTCTCTCTGAATGTAGAATTTATTTATAGCTCCTGTGGATTAAGACGGAAAAGCACTGAATGCTGCCAGTCATACTTGGGTTCTTATGTTACATTTTAGTCCTCCTTCTTGCTTCTTTTGTCTTCTCATTTAATATTTCTACTTCATTTCTCATTGTTTTATTGTTTCAAAGTCCAAGTCCATACAATTAAGTTTCATATGAAACATTAGCCTCCCCTAAAAGGATGAAGGGTGGAGGTGAGCTGGATAGGATTTGGCCCTTATAGTTGCAGAGAGTCTTAATACTTCATGTACAGTGTTTACCAGGCAAAAACTGCCCCTTTTGATACTACTTTTGTAAAAGATTATCATATGTTAAGCAAATTCTCAGCCTGGACAGCCAGTTTACAGCAGTGTTTTGTAAATCACTCATTAATATTACTGAATTTTGCTTTAAGTGTAGATCGGTTCTTGGTGATTTGTTTGATAGTTTCTAAATGTCAAAGAGCTCCTATTAGTTTCTTCTACCAAGTATGGTAAAGTACAGAGACCTTCAGTTCTCTGTAGGGCTTATTTAGTGTTTTTGTACAATAATTCATTATTTTTCAATGGCACCTAGAAACCCCAGCTGAGGTTGAAATCTAATTTTGCTAAGAACTGTATAAAGTAAGAGACAGTTCCCGTCCTGAATTGATTGCAGTCTAAATAAGAGAAGTCTTGGAGAGACCTGTATTAGTTCCTATGGCAGTAAGTGGTTGCGATCCGTTGAGCGAATGTACATCTTGTGTGTACAAAAGAGGAGTGGTATGTGTGTAATTATGCATGTTGACAGCTGTCTCATGGGGGTAAAGTGGGCTAGGATTTTGGGGGGGGGGTGTACCCTGTTACAGTTCTGCATTCCAGCGCGAGCACGCATTTACATACCCCTTCCACAAATGCACCCCTGCCCCTTTGTAAATTGCGCTCGGTGCTTGGGAGACCCCTTTGACTCTGAAGAACGATGTTTAGCTCTTCGGTTACCTTTTAGCAACAGTGAATGGTTACTAACGCTATCTTATTTTTGTAAAAAATACTCCAAAGCTGGTTACTCTGTTGGTTGGAGCTCCCTTGACTGGATGCCTACCGCTGTTACGAAATCCGCTCCCTTGCGCAAGGGAGGGGGCGTGTGGTGCCCACCTCGTGTCCCTGCTGCAGCTGTCGGGATTTATTATTGCTGCTGGTGTGGGGATGTTGGCAACGCGTGACACACGCTTCGGAGCACGCTTCTGCCCGGGGGGAAGCCACCGGGCGGATAAGGGCTTTTCTGTTAGAGTACCATCTTTGGAAAGCTGCAAGAGATTCAGGTAACGTTGACTGAAACACGGTGGATGCCGGTGGTATTTCATTTCTCTGTCGCTTTTACTCTAAATTACTTCGTATCATTTACTTTAAGCCGCATAACTCGGCAACTGAGCTGTTCTGCACTATTTAGCTGCTTGTAGTACTCCTGAATTCGTGTGTTAAAGTCAGACAGGTTGTTGTGTAGTTCAGCGCACCTCAAAGGATATTTTTAGAAGGAAAAAAAAAATGTAGAGGACCACAAAATACGAAGGTTTTCCCTTTTAGGGTGATTTTACAGTGCAACGTTGCTTGTCCTTCAGAATGTGAAGGGACTGATTATTAACCTGTTATTTTTATCTTCTAGCGGGAAGAAAATTTGTCTTTTTTATACTTTGAGGTAGATGACAAGCTGATGGATGTCCCTAACATTTACGGCTTAATGTCCCAGTAGTTTCTAATGCCACTTGTTATTCTGAAGATGCATACAAAGACTTTGAATGCTGTTGAATCTGTTTCCCGTGTAAAGAGGTTACTACTGCTAAGTTCATAGACAGAACAAAAATACTGCTATTATATTTATGTTTGTGTGTTAAGGTAATGTGTAGAAGCCCCCTAAGTTATTTTTCACCTTCAAATAGGTTAATGGCTGCTGGCACTGAGGTAGTAAAGTCAAATGTTAAACCCGTGTGTCTTTTGTAGGGTGAAGTCAAGAGGGTAAGGTGCATCCTCTCTAACAAGACAGGGCTATTCTATACTATTCTATACTATTCAGTCCTCTTTCATCTGAAGTTTTGAGAGGAAAACCTGCCTAAGGCTTTGCACTGTGAGGAAGTTTCTCTATATTCAGTGTATGTTTTTACTTTGATTGCTTTTCTTTTTCTTTTTTTCTTAACTAGATAGAGATACTCCTTCATCCATTGCCTTATTTAATTGCATCCCTATTGGGTGTTTAGACATCTGTAGATTATTAACTGTATGCTGCCTGTAACCATTCCTGCAAAAATCAGTCCAATTTCCATATAACAGTGCAAGAGCTTTAAAAATTACCAGAGCACTGGTTTTGTGGTTTTTTGTTTTTTTTTTTTTTCTTTTTCTGTGGACTCAGTGTTTTTCTGATTGTAAAGTATCAAGAATTGGAGACTATTGGTTGTCTGTCTGCTTTTCTGCAGACAGCTGAAAATTGTTTTGTCCTGTGTCATACTTTTCCTCTTACTTTTTTTCTCCCGAGTCTGCACGTTCTGTGTCTGTTTATATAGGCACACACACATTCTGTTCTGCGTGTTGTCTATAGATCCTGCTTCCTACTTACTCTCATGTGCAACTTTTACTAATAGGTTGTTTCACTCCCTTCCAAGCTAATTAATTCAAAAAAGATTAGATCCTTTTGGTGCAATTTTTCTTCTCTTTCAGACATTTGTTGCTACCTTTCCTTTCAATTGTTTATAAGCCTACCAATCCTGAATTGAATTGATTCCAATTTTAAAATTTCATAAAACAGTTTTAAATGTTTATCAAAGCTCTTTTTTTTTTTTTTTTTAATATCTACTTGCTTTTTCCCCTGTTTGAGAGTAGAACAGTTGAACTAGTTTGCTCTTCTGGTTCTTTTATGCTTTGAATATTGATATCTATGTGTCTACATGTCTTTATGATCGATAGAAGTAAATTATAGCATAATACATGTAAAAATAATTTAAATTTTTTTGTGAAGCATTATATGGGGAAAAAGAAATAAAGTCACTTTATTCAGGCAGGCTTGTGTTTCTCTGTCCCAGGTTTTGTGGCATAGTATGGATTTGACATCATCACAACATAATCATCTACAAAATGAACTGATAAGAGAATTGGAAAGACAAGAAGGTAAAATGTTTCTTATTTCACTGTATTTTTGTGTTGCGCTTAGGAATATTGTTAAGTATAAGGAACAAGGTGTCTTGCTGACAATGAGCTATCTTCTCACTCATTTTTTCTGAAGAATTGTGTTTATGGCACTTGTACAGAAAATACAACAGATAGTGCTGTTGTAGTATTCTAGCTATGCGGTAAGTATCTGCTATACCAGCATACTCTGATCCCGGCAGTTCCCCAGTGCCTGGCATCTGGCCTCCGGCTATTTGCCTGCGACTGGGTTCCAGGGAATGAAGCCATGACTATGAACAAGGTATCCAGGAGGGGTTTGTTTGTGGGGTGTCACTTAGGGAGAATTGGTTATTACAGGCTTGGTTTCTCTCTAGACAGCCTCAAACCTCATTTTCAAATACCTTCAGGGGCTGTTGGCAGCTTTTTCTTTTAAGCAAGTTCATGACTGCACATCTTTCAAGATCCTAAAGCATCACGAGTAATCTCCTTTTTAGGGGTCACCAGGAGTAGACAAGGTTTCAGGGCAAGTGCATGTGTTCTTTTGGGATGGGGTCTAGTTATGTTCTACAGCTAAATGTGAAAGAAGGAGGGTTCTTTTTTTTAAATTATTTTATTTTTCATAACATTTTTTGCTTAAAATCTCAGCTGAGTCATGGCCCATGTCAAGCCAGGCTTTTGGGCTTCTGCTTTTTCGAGAGCTCAGTGTCCAAGTTCATCGAGGCAAGGTGGAGCTTTGGGCATGACTGCAATACTTCAAACTAATTATTTGCTTACTGAAACTAATGTTTGTTATTTTGCTTTCAAATACGTTTTTAAAAGTACCCCAAATTGATGACCTTCTCTGGAAAGCTGATATCGCACAAGATGGCTGATAGGGATTGGTATAGACTGCTGTTCCACAAAGCACTGTTCAAGTGCCTTAATCTGGAGATTTTCTTTAATGCAATTTCCTTTGCTATTGTGTAATCCTGACTTGAACAAGGTTTTGAACAAAGAGCGCAAGTTGATCCTATGCAATGAAGCATGATTGTTGGGGGAAGTAATATCTAGAAGAATAAATATTAAAGACAATTACTAAAGACTGAAATATTGATGACTGTCATTATGTATTCCTTAGTACATGAGGGCTGAGGTAAAGTTGCACAGGCTTTTCTATGCTTCTGCAGGCTTGGCTTTCTAATATTGATACTCTCTTCATGCAGATTCAAGGCAGGGAGGAGTGAGCCTGCATGTAATTTCTTTAGCTTTTGAATTATGAAAATATATTGAGTTCTGGGACATTAGGTCAATGTATGCAAAATTAGTCGGTAGGGCAGAATCTTTAGATGAAATGCAGAAATATATTCCACTTCGCTAACAGAGTAACTGTGTTGATAGTAATAGCAGGTGGTTCTCTTCCATGTCTAGAAACACTAGTTTAAGAGGATGAGGAGACATGAATGGAAAATGGGATATCTTTACAGTTTTGTCTAACACCAGGCTTTGGCATATTAACTTCCATGCAAGGTTCGGGAGTTGAAGGGTGCTGAACCTGCTGCTCGATCACCCTGAGCCTGTGCCTTCCTTGTTTTCATCCTTTTCCTCTACCGCCTTCTCCATTCCCATTTCATTAACTTCACCTTCCCAGTTTCAATCTCTGTTTCTCGGAGTTCTTATTCCAGTTCAGTTCCTCTGCAAGTTCCAGTCTGAGCTCTTTATATTCGGTGCCTTCCCCTTTCCTTCTTAATTGGCTTGTCACAAGTTCTCCAGGTTAAAGCTCCTTATTCTTGTTCATGATTCCCATTACTACTGGTTCTCAGCTTACAGATAGGTTCTCACTCAGTCTGAACTTTCTTCTGGTGTCTTTATCCAATCAGTTCTCCATCACACCTGCATCGTTGTTAGATGTCTCTTTTCTTTCCTCTCATGATTTCTCTTGATCATTAGCGTCCTGGTTTCGGCTGGGATAGAGTTAATTTTCTTCCTAGCAGCCGGTATAGCGCTGTGCTTCAGATTTAGTATGAGAAGAATGTTGATAACACACTGATGTTTTAGTTGTTGCTAAGTAGTGCTTATCATAAGTCAAGGACTTTTCAGCTTCCTATGCTCTGCCAGGTGCGCAAGCTGGGAGGGGCCACAGCTAGGACAGCTGACCCAAACTGGCCAAAGGGATATTCCATAGCTTATGACATCATGCTCAGTATATAAACTGCGGGGAGTTAGCCAGGGGATAGTGATTGCTGCTCAGGAACTGGCTGGGCATCAGTCGGTGGGTGGTGAGCAATTGCATTGTGCATCACTTGTTTTGTATATTCTTTTATCATCATTATTACTATTATTATTATTTTATCTTCCTTTGTTGTCCTATTAAACTGTCTTTATCTCAATTCACAGGTTTAACTTTTTTTTTCCCCTCTGATTCTCTCCCCCAGCCCACTGAGGGGGGGTGGGTGCATGAGTGGCTGTGTGGTGTTTAGCTGCCAACTGGGGTTAAACCACGACGGTCCTTTTTGGCGCCTAATGTGGGGCACTGTTGAATGATCAACATTATTGTCATGCTAAATGCAAAACACAACATTATACCAGTTACTAGGAAGAAAATTCACTCTATCCCAGCCAAAACCAGGGCAATTAGTTTTAACTCTCCTTGGCTAAACTTTTCTGAGATTAGATTCTGCCATTCCTGCATTCATTTCTTGGGATACTGAATTACTTTACCACAGTTGCATTATATAAATTCACTCCAGAATAATTTTATCTCTGAGACAAAAGGAGGAGACTGAGTTTGCAAGGCGTACTTGTCCTTGACAATCCATCGTCTCACTTCACTTGGCCAGGGCTCAGCTTTTAATCCATAAATATCTGAGAAAATGCTGACCTGGTAACCTTCACATATCTCCCGGCATTTTAGAAGGGACACGCTCCCTATACTCACCATGCTTGACAGATGTCCTAATTGATGGCCATTCCTGCCATCATTTCAAGTCTCTGGGTGGAGTCCAGAAAGGTGCCTTAAATAGGACATAGTTGGAATGGAGGAAGTGAGAAGCAGCCTAACCCTGTAACTTAGAAGTTAAGATATTCAGCTGGGAAGAGAGAGGGACTTAGTGTCTCATTCCTATTTCCTGGGTTACTTCTAAAGATACTTAACTTTCTCACTCCCTTCCCCACTGACACTTTTCCATTGACTTCAAAGACTTTGCTGTAAAATGTGAAAAACATCCTGGGACCAGGGTGTGAAGCCCAAGTCTGCCTCTTCACAACTGAGTGCCCAGTTCATAGCTGGGCTTTTCATTGCTTGTTGTCCTTCTACCATGATTCTTGCAATCCTGGTTTCCTGAAGGCCTACCTCTGGTGGTGATGGAGGGGGGCGGAAGCACCTGGTTCTGTAGGGCGGCTGGAACACATCCCTCAGGTGAGTGAGTTGTGAATTTGAATCCTTCTGAGGATGTTCCTTCATTTTCTGAGTGCTTAAATTGCTGAACCATTTTTTATATAGTGGACTTTGCAATTAACAGTGCTGGTTAAAAAATGAGCCTATTTATACTATATATAAACTTTTGCTATGTCTTCCTACCACCTGCTTCCCTTCTTTCATCTTTCTCTTTTTTGTCTCTTAGCTTTGAATTATGTTTCTATCTTTAAAAAAAAAAAAAGAAAAAAACAAAACCAACCAAACAACCTCTTCCATTAATTCTCATCTCAAAAGCATCAAAAAAACCCCCAAACTCATGGAAGTCACACCATTAGTTACCTACATTTTTTTCTTCACTGCGGGATTGACCTGAAATATCGGAACTCAAATTCTACTCCTCTCAGGCAACAAGCTGCCTCCAAACAAAAAAAGAATAAAAGAGGTAGTGTGGAATAACACTCGAGTATAACCCAGTTAAGGAGTGACTAGAGCTAAACTGCAACTTCACAGCAAATCAGAATAGTCTAAAAATACCTATTCTCTGAGTTTACCTCTTGGCTATCTTATAGTAACTTATCTCTGAGCTCTTCTGTTTGAAAGTGGCAGCATTCAAATGCTACAGTAAACATCAGGTGTACTAATTTGAATTAACACTTCTCTGTTCCTTTCCCCCCACAAGTAGACCCGCTTTTGCTGAAGACATTACTAAACTCAAATGGGAACTTCTTGCGTATGGATAGAACAGAAGTTGGAGGCAACACTCAAACAACCAAAGCATGCGTTAAGTCTGCAGAGGAGTCTGTAACATATTCTTCCCTCTCAGCCATATGCCTGTCTCTTCTGTTTTCACATCTTTCCCCTTTACAGTAGCTGCCTTTCAACAATAAATTAAATATTTCTCAACTGCCACATGAAAAACATATTATGTTTGCATGGATTGGTGTTGTTAGGTTACTTTCAGGTCCTTTCCTCAAAGAAATACTTTAGAAATCCATGATTATTGGTAAGGGAAAATTGGCAGACATTTTGTTGAGTCCCTTCTGTTCTGCTGGCTGTAGTACCTGGCGTGTTCTGGCATGTTGTTACAAGGAAATGAGAGCCTTCAGCGGCAGAAAGCCCTCTTGACCAGGCAAGGTAAGAGATGTGAAAGATTAGACTAGACAATGGCTTACAGTGTCTAAATTACTCATCCAGAGCATTCCTATCCATCAGGAAATTGGCTGTTGGCCTTTTATAATGTACATTAGACCATCTAATTTAAGAACACAGTCTGCTTTTGTAGTGAAAGGGAAATCATTCAGTTATCTTTAGAGATTAAATAGCTGCTGAGCCTAGACCTGAAGATGTTTTCAATGACAGACAAACATGATGAAGTAACAAGGGAAGTACTTGGCACATTTGAATTCATTATGTGTTCATGAGATAATCTGACGATGGTACTTCTATTTTCAGCCTCCTAATGGTTTTGCATGACCCGTGACTTGGATGGGGCTGGGATATCAGTGGTGTGAATTTCAAATTGAAAATGCACCTCTCAAGCCTGGCTGAATATATAGACTGGATACTGTGAGCATACCCCCCTCCTGTTCGTGTCTCCTCATGCTCTGAGCTAAGTGCATCTTGTCACTTGGCTGAGAAGAGGCTGCTCGTGGGTGGCAGTTTTGTATTTCTGCATTTCAAAGTATAAAGCTTCAAGCATTATATTACCCTGTTGTAGTATCTCAGATTAATCAATATGATATACCTCGTCATTGCCATCACTTCAGCAGGTTGAGCTTGTAATGAATGTACTGGAATGCCTCCATCAGTTACATGATCATTTCCCTCTTTGAGGGTAGGGATGAAGTAAGGAAAAATTAACTGTGTAGTTTAGATAAGTACTGGAACAGCACTTTGCTTTATATTCTTAGAAAGGTGTAGGTTACATCTGACTTCTGGGAAGTCAAGGGCATGATTAGATTTCCCTCCTAACCCCTTCCTTTAAGAGTCCTTAGGCTGGAATGGAATGGAATGAAATAGAAATAAGTGGAATGAAATAAAGACACTAAAGTGATACCACCTGGAATTTGGGGACTATTCTGTGATTCAGGATTGTGTATGTTTCCATGGAGCCATCTGTAATGGTTGCAAGACCAGGACTTTGATTCTGAGATGTCAGTAGCTCAGTAAAGATTGTGAGACTCCAGAGTCCCTTAGAATTGAGACCTAATGTAGATTTGGGGTAAAGTTCTTCTGAGCTATTGGAAATACCCAGATGGATTCACAGGGCTACCTTCTGATGATTCCTATCAGTGCAGCAACGTAACTCTTCTCCAGTCATCTCTTGCAGTTACAGAACTAGTTGCAGATCTGTTCCCTCACTGACCTTTCTGCAGGTATCTTCTTGACGTTGGGATATATAGATAGCTTTTATATGTATATATATATATAAAATATGTAATGTATGTTACATATACAATGTATATATTTTCTATATAAAATACATCTGGAATCTTTACTTTGGATGATTCCAGTTCCATGTGTCCAGAGTGGGGAGATCTGAAGAGTCCCGGCTATCATGAATTCTTGGAATTTTCTCTCATGCATTACTCAATCAGTAATGTCAGCACAGGTAGTTCTCCTGTGGTCATCAAACTCAGAGGCAATTGCTGAGGAGTCTTAGAGGAACCACGTACGTCTTCACAGCTGTTGATACATGGTTCTTAAAATATTTGTAAGTACAAGTCTAAATGGTAAATTTTAAGTCTAAACCCTAGAGATGAGAGTATACTGCTTCTGAAGAAGGGAGAATATGTTGCTGTAGGGCTGAACTTTGTCAGGTCAAGTTCATGCTGAAGGCTTGGATTTCATTCCTTTTGCCAGCTGGAGAAGATCCATCAAAGCAGGAGAGAAGCAGAAGACTGCTGGGTCTTATTTCCTTATCACCTTGGGCTGTGACACCATTTGACCTCAAGAAAATAAGTAGGGTCAGGCCAGCATTTGAAAGAGACTAATCTGTATTTTTTCCCCTGAAGGTTGTTTTTGATGAATCATTGGGTGAAACTGTTGTTTCTGAATTAATGCTGTCCTAATCTGTTAGCAAAGTACTTGGAGGGTGTTTTTTTACTCTGTGTGCTATTTGTGAATGAGTCTGAAAATGGAGATATTGACTGCGAGCTTCACACTTTTGTGTGAAGGGTCATTTTACTTCCCTTTTTTAGCCACATTTTAATTCAGGTATCTAGAGAAGGGTATCTTTTTTTAAAAATATATCATTTTAATTCAGCCCCCTTGTCTTTGCTGCTTTTCCTGCATTTTAAGTGCTGTTTAACAGTGCCTGTCTCTCTTTATTCAGTGGAGAATGCATTACTGTAGGCAGTATCATTAGTTATACAGTGAGAGATTTAACATATGCAATTAATTGATGGAAGATACCCAACTGAATTTTAAGGTTACCGTTTCCTTATGGAGCTGTATACTCCCAAGCATGATTTTATGTGACAATTGGTGTAAAGGGAACAGCTGATCATGTTGCACGTTTCTAAACAGGTACTATTTCTACTCATTCCAAGCAAAAATGTGCAGATAAAGATAGCCTAAGGCCCATTCGTGTGATTTGCTTCATTGTTAAAGAAAAAACTTGTTCCATTCTGACCTGGTCTCTCTCTTTTTATTTTCTTTCTGCCTTCCCTTCCCCACTTGAAGGACTTCTCCAACTCTGTCTCAGCAGAATTCATGTCCTTTTCTTTCTTTAGGTTTTGTTCTAATATAAAACACTTCATTTGACATTTGAATGTGTCAGCAAAATCCTCTGGTTCCCTACACAAGATTTTGCAGCTTGACACGCGTTTCTCTAACTAACCTGCCACTGACTTCACAACTCCAGTCTTCCACATGATTTAGTGTGTCTCTTTGGAAAACTATGTTCGCATTTCAGTTGTAATTACGATGATTGCTTTGCCTTTGAGAATGATGTTCACGCTGTTTTCTTAATGATGTGGTTGATATAGTGCAAGATGTGTCAGCAGTATATGACTTTTCTCCCTCAGCCTTGATATTAACTTAAAATCAAGGGATTTCAAAGAACATGCTCCAAAGACTAATGATAAACAATACTTTACCTGAAATAGTTCAAAGAATGCTATAGGAAATTAACCTATTAGGCAGGAAGTCTTAAGAAGTTTAAAGACATTCAAATTCTGTTTCAGGAAGAATTTGGGGCATCTATAGATGGGAACTTCTTGGTGAACACAAGTTCAAGACCAGAGGAGCGCTATCTGTTTCACTAACAAAAATTATCTCAATTTTTAGATGTTACCTGAACAGGATCAGACTGTCTCATCTTAATGTAAATAAGGTTCTAGCACCTGAAACTCCAGTGGTTTCTGTGCGAAGAGATGAAAAGGCTGAAGAAAGTAATTCTATGTATATACCACTTCCATGCCTCTCCAAATCACAGAAGAGGAGTGAGGGCAAACCTACCTGGTCAAACCCAGGCAAATGAAGAAGTGAGGAACCAGTCCTAGCAGACCTTTAAGTTCTGACAGTTTAGAATGGGTGCTCGAGTAGTATTGCTGGAAATGCCCATTATGCACTTTCATTCTTAGAAGAATTGAGAGCCAGGTCAGTCAAGCCTCCTCTTCTCTTGTCTGACCCTATTCTACTGATGAGTCAGCTCTTGTCTTAAAATGTCATTAAAATCCATTGAGTCATAATTCCAAGGATTTTTCTTCCTGAACAAGAGAATATGAACTAACACAAAGATAAACACTTCCAGGAGAATAAGTTCCTATCAGTTTTTTACATCTGTTATCAAGAAACTAGTTTGATCAAAGTACCAGCAGAACTTTCTCAAGGTAGGTATTGAAAGACTTAATCTCACTTGGATTTTGCTTACTCTGATAACACTTTTCTTGTTGCTTGAAAGATTTCCCACTAGTTTGTTATTTTTCTGTTCTGACTGCTCTGAAGGCAGTTACAGAAGAATTAACTTCTTTCCTTTTGTGCAGTCCCACAAAAAGTTTATTTATTCTAAAAGATATAAAGCAGAAAATAGAAAAGTGCCTTTTGCAGTATGAAGGGAAACTTGTATGTAAGTAAACAAATCTGACTAAAAGTCCGCACTCCTTATTTTGTCAGCATTCTTTGTCAGAATCATTAGCATCCTGGTCCTGATAAAATATCTCATTAGGATTTTGAAGCCTGTCTACTATATGATGTCTCTGGTGAAACAAATAATCTTTTTGATTCTCCACAATGGTAAGATCTTCTTAAGGGGAAGACAAAAATATAAAAATTATGTAAACTTTTCCAGATAACACACCTGGGGGATTACCAAAGGGATAAGATGGCCAAAGATTTAAGTAGTGTTATTAATCAGCAGATCTGGGATTCTTCTTTCAGAGGTGTGGACAGTTTAGCTCAGGTAGGGAGCAGTGGACTACAACCTCTGTTGGTGTAGGTGCTGTGCAAGCCTTAAGTAGAAAGATTGCTGATAATGTAGGGAATAGGTAGGAAATGTTTGTTGAGCACTAGAGGGGTAGCTGTAATACTGCTAAAGTTTTATAGATCTTCTGGCAGAAGCTTTATAAGTTAAGACTTAATAACTTACAGCTTCTCAACAAAATTGGATCCAAAACAGATGTCGAGGGAGGAAGAATCAAGAAAAATGGTTGTAATTGGAAGGTAATAGAAGGAAGAGCTTTTTACTTCCACAGCTAGTACTGATCACAGAACAAGATCAGATTGCTCTAAGCAATCAGAGAAGATTAAAAGCAGGCTATATCTGGTATGCCTGGAAACAGGATGAAATATTAAATACACTTACGATACATGTAATAAGACAGCTTCATATTAATTCTTTCATAAGAAAAAATTAATTTTGCCGTGGAGCAGCAGTTCTCTGGCACTTAACTCATGTTTGTGCAGAGTTCCCTCCTTGCAGGCACAACGACGCATGTGTTTTCTCTCAACTTAACATTAGAGGCTTGCAGAAGATGTAATGGGCTGCCACATACTACTTATGTCCTAGCATCTTAAAATATCATAGTTTCAATGTTGACTATTTTATTTAAGTTACCTTTATAAAATTATACTCTTTATATTTTTTCCAGTAGTATATGCATTACATTATTTTTAATTTTGCTGTATCCCATGATTAGGGTTCCCGCCGCCCCCTCCCCAATAAATTTTTGGAGTACTGTGGGTTGGTTAGTTGTTTTTTGTTGTTGTTTTTTGTTTGTTTGTTTTAACTTTCAGATTATGTCTTAGTGTCAACATACTAAAATTAAACATGAACTTTTTTGCTTTTTCTTCCTTGTTTGTTGCTATTCTCTAGTGTCCTCTGATGCTTAGTGTAAATAGAGTTACAAGCTTAAAGCACTGTCTAATGAGCATCTTCCTGATGTGTTTTTGTTTGGTGTCTCTTTCTTTGTTCACCCCTGCTTTTGTTCCTTGGTCTTTCTATCACAAGAAAGGGAGAGAGACTTTGTCAATAGGCTATGGCAATAAAAATATTGAGGCATATGGCAGAGCAAATGACAATCCTTGAGGCCATCATGTTCTGTGACTGCAGTGATTTGGTGGGGAAGAAAACGTGAAGAATCTTCAGAAGACCAATGTGTTTTATGCTGATGAAAACATAACTATTTTCATTTTTAATAGCCATTGGGCCTGCAGTTTCCGTGCAGATCCCGATCTTGATATCTGTGACTTTGATGGTAACTGCAGGCTTGATGGAGAAACTCTGCTTTGGACCAGATGGTAACCCAGTTATCTAAATCTCTAGCATGCTTTCTAGGAGGTGTAGCTTGTAAACATGTTTTGCTTTAGCTAATTTGCCAAGAGATTATAGTTGGCTGTGAAAGCAAATTTCCTGTGAAAACTTGGAATGATTCTAGACTTTGCTAAGAAAATGCTCGGGACAGCTTCACTTACTTTTTTTTTTTTTTTGTAACGTTGTGGTGCAGCTTTGTGTGATGATGGCAAAACTGAAACTGGCTTGGCATTCAGCTAAAAAAGAATGAATGCTCTCCTGTTAGAAGAGTTACCCGGGATTATGTTAGCTATCATAAATATCCTTCGCTTAGCAACAGGGATGGCATTCAGGATATCAAGCCAACTGGAAAGAATCCCTCTGACAGGGCTCTGTGGAGTGGGTGGATAAGCTTTCCTGACAACACTGGTGCTTTCCCTCCTGTCTGTCATAATTTGTGTTGCTAGGATCTGTTTCACAAGTTTTGTGACAGACTTATAAATGATACTGTGGCTCCTTTTGTTTACTGTCAAAAAGAACCATAATGTGGGGAAAGTAAACAGTAAAAGGATATGGAAAATAAAAAATCCGGGCACGTAAGGCCATGAGTGTCTATACTAGGGCAGCTGTTCTTGAAGGGAAAAAGAAGCTAAAACATTTGCTTTGGAGTGCTGAAATGGAAAGCAATATATGGTAAAATTCCACTTCTTTACTTTTTATGAACTGGGCTTCTTCAGCAAAACAGGAAAGAAATTATTTAGTCATAAACTGTAAACTTCAGTTAGAATTCAGGACTCTTCCCATGTATCATGCTAACCATTAATGGTGAAATGTATTTTTATTCACAGGCGTAATTCACATTCTTGCTTCCAAATCAGCTTTTCTATATAAATTGGTAGTTTCATTATCAGTCCAGTCAGCCTGTTTGACCTTTTATACTTTTGCTTCCAGGGGAAAAAGAAGATGAACAGATAGTTGCAGAAATAATGAAAAGGCGTTTTTTTCCTGCTCATATAACTCATAAGGCCTGGGAAGGATTTCACTTTGCTGGCCATGAGATAAGAATTACAGAAGCCACTGATTGTTACGGGGCAGTCGTCTGGCCATCGGTGTGTTATTTTTTAGTTTTGGAGTCTTCTAGCACTTTTAATTTGTCTTGCATGATAAATATGTTTTGTTGTATGTTGTAAACCCAAGGAAGACATCCTGTGCTTTTCTGTCTCCGTTCTGCAAATCCCAAACCTGAATTTAGCCTGGTTTTGTATGGATTCCTGGTTCTCAAAGCTTAAATGGTATTTCTTGTTCGTGCCCCTATCACACAAGATGTATGATCTTGTGTGCCCTCCTCACCTACCAGTAACTTTTGATACTATTGGCCAATTACAAGCATATTTTGAAGGAAATATGACAGTCTTATGATGATTACATTTATGTACATTTTATAAATACAGATGGCTGTATAGTAGGCAGATCCAGGTTGTGGAAACAGCTGTGATATGAGCTCACAAGATATTAGCACTCATAGAAGCTACTCAACCTACTCACGTGACAAACAAATTTACCTTGTAAATACGCAGACATGGGAAAAGGTTCAGCTGGAGCTTTCAGTTTCTTAAACAGCCAGAAATCTAGTGGGAGAGAACCATTGTCCTTGGCTCTTGATATAAGAACCATCAACATGCCCACCATACAAAGAGCTTTCTTCGAGGTTTTGAATCTGTGCAATGCAGCTAACTGACTGTTTTGAAATAATTGAGAGTGAAAGAAACCACTGCGGTCAGGGAGGTGCCACGATGCACCGTTGTCACTTGCGGCATTGAGAGAACAGCCCTGAAACAGAACCATCTCCAGGATTGCCTATAGGAGGGAGAGGACTAAAACCCAGGAGGCTCCGTTTCTGTCCCAACGGTATCAGCCTCCTAGGATTGTGCTGTTTTTAAGTACGGCCATAGTTCAGCTGAGGAGTCTGTTGTACAGGGCTCTTTGTGGCTTTGTTTGCTGTAAAAGTCTGCTAAGCTTAACAAGGTAAGCACATAGAAACTGAAAACGAACTGGAAGAAAAGGGTTGAATCTATTGGTCCCTTTTGAATCATTATAGTAATTATTGTTAGAAATAATTAACTATTGGAAGAGCTTAACAAGGATTGTTGTGGATTTTCTCTTACAAGCAGTCCTTTGCTTTGCTCAAGATGTCTTTGTGAAGATGTCTTTTAACTCAACCACAAGTAAGTGCAATTATAAGCAGGAATTGCTGACTGGAATTTTATAGCTCATGTTATGCAGCGTGACAGATTAGATAATTGCAGTTGTTCCTTCTGGCTGTAATGCTTTGCAAGCCTATATTGAGGCATGTTGTGGCATACGTTTTGTCAGCCTAAAAAGCTCCAAGATCGTAGTGAGCTGTGATCCTTTAGGGACAGAGCTTGAATGAATATTGCTCATTTGAACAGACAAGAATTTTTTTGCATGCTTTTAAATGACAATGCATATTTAGTGAAGGGATTTATTTCATTTATTTGTTCAGTATGCTCATGGATTCCCTCCCCTACAGGCTCTTGTTCTGTGTTATTTTCTGGAAACTAATTCTAAACAATACAATTTGGTTGACAAAAATGTGATTGAAATTGGAGCTGGAACTGGGTTGGTCTCCATAGTAGCCAGTTTACTGGGTGAGTACATGCCATTGCTCTTATGCTCTTGGAAACATCTCTCAGGTGAATACTGGAGGACAAAGGAAGTGGCTCAGTTATTCTAAAAGACTGTTGTTTGAAAGCTTCCAAGAACAAGAAAAAGTAAATTCCAAAAGGCTTGTTTGGAAACCTGCTCTATTATTTTTTTCTGTAAAGCTGTGAGTGTATTGATGCAATAAAGGAGGTCCCAGTGGATGATGTTGTCTTTAACAGTGTTAAACAGGGGACCAAGATAAGAAACTAGTGGCCTCACAGGATGTCAGTGGCAACCAGATGAAGCCAGATGTAGGTATGACCAATGCATCACCTTCCACTGACCGAACAGCTCTTGGATGCCAGGTCACTTTCTTTCTATTTGTGTTCAGCATTTCCTTTCAGCAACTGATCAGCAACTTGATTTTTCTGCTACAGACACTGTTGTGTCTTCTCTCATGGTAGCCTATTCTTCCTCAAGAATAATCCAGATCAGTGACTTCTGCATTTAACAGAATTTTAGCTTTCTGTAGTCTGAGAAAGCTTCTTCCTTGTGAAAGGAAATGAAAAGGAAAGAACTTGAGGCAATACTTAAATCTCATGCTGACTTCTTGGAGTCAGTAACTGGTATTCTTCAATCCCTAGTCGCTCACTGTACTTTTAACCAATATGATATCAAGATGCAGTAAGTATCTGATTTTTCCCCACCCGTTCCCAATAGCATTTAGATGGCAATCTGTAGAGTAGAACTATTGGGAATCAAATACTTATTTTAAGCACAATGGCTAAGAGCTATTGGGAGCGTTTACATTGTTCTGTTCCCCTCAGTGAGAGCTACCTGGTAAGAAGTTCCTTTTGTGAATGGGCGTTTACTCAAGTCTTGACGTATATTCAAAGATCACGTTTGTTTTCTCCCTCTCACAGGTGCACTTGTGACTGCCACTGATTTGCCAGAACTGCTGGGAAACCTTCAGCACAACATTCACCAAAATACAAAGCTGAAATGCAAACACCTGCCTCATGTTAAGGAATTGTCTTGGGGAATTGATCTGGAAAAGAACTTTCCTAGGTCTTCCTGTCACTTCGACTACATTATGGCTGCTGATGTAGTTTACCACCATCCCTTCCTGGATGAACTCCTCCTAACTTTTGATCACTTGTGCAAGAATGACACTGTTATTCTGTGGGCTATGAAATTTAGGTTGGACAAAGAGAACCAATTTGTGGGCAGATTTCAGACACTGTTTGACCTAGAGGTGATTTCTAATTTCCCCAGTTTGAACATAACCTTGTATAAGGCGATGAGGAGAGGCAGGATGAAAGCCAGACTTCCAAACTGATGGTCTGAAAGAGAGATACAGGGAGGTGACAGTTTCAGCTGTTCTGCAGCTTGTTCTCTTTTTAATAATTTCCATGTTAGTAGCTGTTAACACCTGCATGAATGACATTTTCAGAGACAGCTAAAACAAAACATCAGGTTCCTAGTGCATCCCTAACGAATTCCTAAATTCAATTTTTCGATAGTTTTATACACAGAGGAAATGTATCTTTGAGGTTTTCTTGACTTTTATGTGCTAAGCTGGCAACACTGATAACTTTCACAAGTCTTACCATTATTGTTATGGGTCGTGTAATGAATATTTCCAATAGCCTTCAATTGCAGATTTGAACGGTGTCTTATAAGATCAACCAATCATTTAAAACTTAAGACTATGATAAATCTTTGTATTTAAAAGTTGTGGTGTCAAATCTGTTCTTTCCCCGTTCTCGCTATCGTGTAAATCCTTCCTTTGAATAGCCTTTATAGGACAATAAATTAACTGAAAAAAAATCCCAAACACCTGGGAAATATACTGTCATAATAAAGGAACAGAATATATTAATTACCCTTTAATTTAATGATTATGCTTTCTTCCCCTTCCATTTTTTATTTAGATTCAGGGATTCTCCAACAGACAAATGCACACATGAGGCAAGAGGGAGTTAAAAGTTTTGTTGCTTGAACAAAGGTCTCCGATAAGAAGAGTACAGCATGTCACCAACTGACCTTTGCAAAGACCTTAATTCTTGGAGGTCTGCTCCTCCAAAAATAGACGATTATCTGGATGTCAGGGAACAACAATGGAAAACCGACAGTGGCCATCAAGAGAGGAGTTTTGCACTGCTGGCTGGTGGTGACTGGAGACAGAAAACTAAACCAGCCTGACATGGTGTGGCTGGGGAATGGGCAGGCTTAGATTTTTTTTTTTTTTTTTTTTTGTAGTATGGGCAAACAAAATAGTTCCTGGCTGCTCAGTACTGCGTGCTCCTCTTTTCAGTGGTCAGATTAATGTCCTTGAAAACCTATCGGAGAACTTTCTTTTGGGAAGATTAATAAAATGATTCTTTTCACACCCCATATTTTCTGATTCTGTTTGTAAGTGAGTGTGAGAGACCTTCAAGTCCCTTGCAGGCTAGAGAAGCAAAGCCAGCTCGTGCTAATGTCCAGACAGAGCTTTACCACCTCTGCTGTAGCAGGCAATTGCTCTAGTAATATGAGGGCTCTGGGGGTTGTCAGTCTTTATCTTTTTAGCTCCTATTTGTATTGCCTCCAGGAGTTTTTTTATGTATTATCAGATTTGGGCATTTTTTTATCATGCCTTCCAGAACATACTAGTGTTTGTACCTCTTCTTGTGACAGACGTTACTTATTTTTTCTGCTGGCTGGCACAAGTATGGGGCAGGACTACTATGATAAATGACTGGTATAACTGGAATGTACTCTTACTCCCAGACGAATATTTGGTTTTCTTGGGACAAAGGTTCCCAGCATTAGAGATGAAGTGTTGCAGAGTAAGCTTTTCCAGTGGGAGCTGGGGATCTCATGTGTGAAAAGGGTTGGTGAAGAGAATTTTAGGGGGAGGATGGATGAGAATGTGTCAGGAGGGATCTGGAGTTGGAGAGAGGATTGCAGAAAAAAGGTCGCTGTAGGGAGAAGTTGAGATGGAGGAAGAGAAAGAGAAGAGGTGGCAACAGTGATACTGACTTCAAAAAGGGTTAGGAACCACAGCACAAGCATAGACCATTTTTCTTGCTACTGACTGTAAGGCGAGCCACGGAGGATGACTCTGTGATAATACTAGAGCAATCAGTATGTCTTAGCCCAGGACAGCAAAATGAGAAGAAAGGAAGCCAAGTACATTGATGTTACTTTCTGGCTCTCTTGCTGGGAGATCACATGTGAGATTTTGGCCTAATGAAAATCTTCTAATCCTCATCAGTTTGTTTCTTGTGACAAGCTTTGTAGGGAGAGGTAGCATCTTTTATTGGATCAATCAGTATAGCTAGAAAATTAGACTTTATGCCAGCTGGTATGGAGTATTACCTCTACTTACAGATGTTATTATGCTTATGTCCTTAGATCATTACAGCTGTAGAAAAACACAACTACAGAAAGGAAATTATTTTTTCCACACTGTGTAATAGAAATAGATCAGTTTAAGTGAATAAAGAAGCAAACACGGATCTCTGCCGTTTCTAGATTTCCTCTCCCTGCTTCCTTCCTCCTAACTCACTTGCAACCATCAAATCCACTGCAACTGAAACTGTAATCCTTGCATCCTAAAAGGCATCTCTGTTTACAAATGTTTCATAAAGGGATTGGCACTGTAATTAATGGGTAACAGTGAAAATATCTTGTGAACTCCAAAGTGATGAAAGCTAAAGAGGAAAAGGAAGACTACAGAAAAGTAGTTAAGTGCGATCACTTTTAAACAGTTGTTCTGCTGGTTAGCCCTCCTATTTGGGCTGCAGGCTGTCCCCTGCTGAGCTCCTGCTGAAGTCAACAGGAGATGTGTTTGTAGAATGGATTCAGGATTGGGCCCTTTAGGTCCAACAGCCTGTTAATAATTACTGTAATGTAACATTAGTCCTCTTTCTTATCAGTCTGACTAGCGCTCCTGTGTGAAGCTTCCTGGGAAAGCTCTAGGGACTGGCTGCTCTATTGTACAGCCACCTTTTGTCCTCTGGTGTGACGGGCAGGTTATTAGCCATGACCAGTGGAGGGTGAGGTTGTATGTGGCATTTGCCTATGGAGTTTGTTTCTGCTCTTTGAGAAATAGTCTCACATGAATGTCAAGTATTACTGACTCCTAAAGTAAGTCATAATTTTAATAATTACTTATTCTTTGTTCTAATATTTAAAATAAAGAATCAAGTTGTCATTCAGTGCATTATGTTGCTGATACACGTGGCATTTGTATCCGTAGTTTGTGAAAGGTGGAGAGAAAAAAGGATCAGTTAAACTTGTGGGTGAAAGAGCTGTACCTAGGAGGAGTGCCAGAGAGGCCGCCTAAGCTGGTAGGCTTTTACAGTGTCCTGTAGAGTGTTACGGTAATCATACTAATTGAAGAGATAAATTGGAATGTATGGTATGGGTTCAATCAATTCCTTGGGTTTTTCGTATTCCAACCTAAGAATAATTTATTGAGCAACAATATATTTAAGTAACTTGAGGGTATTTGTTAGGTTTTCCATGAAAAATATGCTTTTCAAATACTAATGTTTTCAGGAAGGGTTCTTTTTGTATAAAGTATGTATATAAAATCATTACAGTTATTTACTTTGCTGCTTATTATATAACATCTCTGTCAAGGTCTTTTACAAATCATTGCCTTTTCCTTCTCAGAATTAAAGTAACAAACACTTTCAACATTGTACATTTTCCATACGGTCATATTGAGTTTTTGGCTCTGTCTTGTTGAATTATGATGTTGCAACTCTGAGTGACTGGGTTTCATTTGCATTATTAAACCCACCGATTTGGGCTTTTGCCTCTTATAACAGCTGTAAGAAAAAGCTATAGCTGCTGAATATTTAGAAAAAAAACATTCAAATGACAGCACAGATCTACTGTGCAAACCTCGTTTTTAGTTAGAAGCAGTAATGGAGGCCCAGCCTGAGAAATGCAACTGCCAAAAAATACTCAAATAACTACCCATGATGAACATGAATGATGAACAACTTATATTAGCTATTATACAAGCACTAGTCAATGTTCGGTAAGCAAAGAAGACTGGTTGCCACATGTGTCCTCCTTAATGGTGATTGGCATTAAAGGTCCGTTGAGTGTGTCAGCACATGCAACACAATCATCTGAAGAAATACCACATTTACCAAACAACAGAGGATCCTGAAACCTGAATGGGTTTAGAAGACCCAGGTTCAGCTATCTGGAGACCTGAAAGGTACAGGATTTTTGCCCACTCTTAGCCACTGGTACTGCAGTGGTAACCGTGAAGTGATCTCAGATAAGTTCAGTGAGCAAAAAAGATAGAGAGATGCTGTCGAGATGTCATTGCTCCATGGATGTACTTCGGAAATTGATATGTTCAGTCTTATAATAGCGCTGTGACGTCAGGGAAATATTGTCACACAGGTGTAAAGCAAAGAGGGAACTGAGCTAAATGTCAAGTGATTTAACCTCAGTCACAGTGGAGAGTCCAGTACCAAAGTTCTTTCACAGTAAAAATAACATTTCCTGTGCTCTATCTTGTTTGAATTTGCTCACATTAAGGAAAAATTTAAATTAATTTTATTATTTTATAAAAAAAATGTTTTTCTGTGCCACTCTGTGAACAAATTATAAAACCCCTAAACAGTATAAGCATTCAGCAATAAGCAAGAATAAAATCTCAAACTTCCCTTTTGCATAGTTATGCCAACCAACAATACAATAAACAGACTGTACTGTCTACTGTGGAATTTCAGAATCATTCAGGTTGGAAGGCACCTCTGAACGTTACCTAGTCCTACCTCCTGCTCAAATCTGGGTCAAATTCAAGGTCTGAACAGGTTGCTCACGTTCTCTAGTTGGTATGTGAAAATCTCCAAGAAAGAAGGTTCCACAACATATCTGAGCAGCCTGTTAATTTCAATTTTCCCCCTCCCAACGTATCCAACTGGAATTTCTCTTTGCAGCTGGGCATCTGTCTTTTGTCATTTTGCAGTGCACCTCTGGCTTCATTTTCTCTATAACCTTCTCATTAGGTAGTAGAAGACAGCCATTAGATCCACCACTAATGGTCCCTTCAGGCTGAACAAACCCAGTAAGCTCAGCCTCTGCTTCCTTCAGCCCCTTCACCATTTCAGTCCTCCTCCTCTGGATTCTCTCTAGTTTGTTAAGACCTCGTGTCTCTACAACCAGACACAGTACTGCAGATGGGGCGTCATGATGCCATGTAGAGGGGTATAATCACTTTGAATGATCTGCTGGCTACATTCTTGCCAATGCAGTTAGCTTGCATTAACTGCAAGGCTACACCACTGTCTTTGTTCCCCTTCCATCAGGACTTCCAAGTCCTCTTCTGCAGAGGTGCTTTCTAGCCAGTCAACTCATGGCCTGTGCTGTTGCATGGTGCTATTCCTTTGGACTTTAAGTGGATATTGTCAGCCCATTCTTTCAGTCTGTCAAAGTCCCTCTGAGCAGCAGCTCTGCCCTTATCCCAGTTTGGTGTCTTAAGAGCATTTAATTTCAATGTGTTTAATCCATTGTCCAGGTCACTGATGGAAATGCGTAATGATATCAGTCCCTGTCCTGACCTCACCTGCATCACTCCTACAGGCTGCTAGCTGGGCTTTGAACTTTTGCTCACTACCTTTTGAGTCTAATGGTTCACTCATTTTTTTACCTACTTCATAGTCCATTCATCCAGTCTACATCTCTAAAATTGAGCTACAAAGCCTCTATAGGAAAAATGTAATAAAATTTATCAAAGAAAAAGCAAATTATATCCATTGTGTTCTGCTTATCCATAGGACCCGTCATAGTCAGCAATTAGGTTGTTCAGGTCCTTTGCAAATTTGTATTAGTTGTTTGCAAACATATGTGCTTGGAAATGTCTTCCAGGAGGATTTGTTGCACAGTCTTCCTGGGAACTGGGATGAAGCAGACTGGACTATAATCCGCTTGAGCCTCTCTCTAGTTCTTTTTGAATATGGGCTAATATTTGTTTTTTTCCAGCCATTGGGAGCTGTCTCTGACTGCCACCTTTCAGAGCTGATAGCAATCTTACAGTGGCATCAGCCAGCAACGTTGGCATCCTCAGATGCATTCTGCTGAGTCCCATGGACTTCCATATGCTCAGTTTACTTAAGTAATCCCCAGCTTGATCATCCTACCCTACTACTGCCTCTTTCACCAAACTCTGTCACTAAGTACAGAGATAAGGAAATCCTGAGAGTTGACCTTGCCAGTAAAAACCAAGGCAAAGAAGGAAGGGATTAGCTCAGCCTTTTTCATGTCCTGAGTCATTCAATTCCCTGCCCTATTCAGCAGTGGATTCATATTTTCCATGTCTTCCTTTTGCCATTGATGTACCTATAAAACCCTTCACATCCCTGTCTTCTAGTCCAGCTGAGCCTTGGTTTTCCCAACTCCACCACTGCATATTTGAGCAACGTCTCTGTATTCCTCCTGGGTAGCTCATCCCTGCTTCCACTTTCTGGGTACTTCCTTTTTTTCATTTGAGCTCAGTCAGGATATACCTTTTTTTCATACTAGCTTTCTGCAGAGCTTGCTCGACCTTCTACATGATGGGATAGACCAACCTTCTTTGAGGAGGTTGTTCCTGAAGATCAGTCAAGCTCTTGGCCCCTTTGGTCTTCAGGGCAGTCCACAATGGTATCCCACTGATTCCTTGAGCAGTCTGAAGTCTCCTCTCTTGAAATCTAATGTCTTTATTCTGCTACTTGCCTTCCTCACTTCTCTCAGAATCTTCAACCGCCATCTCAGGGTTGCTGCAGTCAAGGCAGCCACAGGCTATCACATCCCTGACCATTATTTACAAGTAGCAGACTCAGCAGAGCACTTTTCCTATTTGGCCAGTCCAGCATCTGCATCAAAAAAATTGACCCCAAAGCACTCCAGAAACCTCTTGAATTGCTTGCAGTGTTGCAAGTTGCCTTTCCAACGTGCATCAGCGTTGGTTAAAGTTCTTTGTGAGAACCATGGACCACAATCCTGATGCTTCCTCAGACTGTTTAAAGAAGGCTTTTTCCAATACCTTGTCTGTACCAGATGGTCTGTAACAGATGTCCCTGTTGGTCTCCTCTCTGATCCTCCCCATAAGCTCTTGGATAGCCCATTGTCTCATAGATAGCAGGGTGCCATGCATTTGAACTTCTACCTCACATAGAGTGCAAATCCCCCCTGTCTTTGTCCTCTCTTCTGTCCTTCTTAAAGACTTGTGGACCACAGCAGTGCAGTTGTGCAGTTTACCTGAAAGACAAGGCTCTAAAACATACCAGTGTGACACTATTACTATCCCTGAGGAAGAATGGTAATTGGAAATCGAGAGACATTAAATCAGGATTACTTAAGAGATGTTGCAGACTCTTAGGAGCTATCCAGATGTAAAGTCTGAATGCACTGAAATCCTGAGCACTCGTGTTCTGGGAGGTCCATAATTACATGAGTTTTCTACAGAACATTATTCATCAATTGTTGTATATGATTAATCTCTAGTATCAGATTATGGCATTATTGAATTACCCAGATTATATATTATCAGATTATTATTATTATTATTACGAATTAGCAATAGGCCATCTGTCCTCTGTGTTATTGACTCTACTCACATTCCTTTCAGGCTTGAAAGCAGTTCATGAAAACAGAAAATGTTGTTGCTCTCATGATGCTTGTGATTATTACACCCATGTGTGCAGCAATGACTGTTGCACTCCGAGGTGCTCAGCCTTGGCAGCAGAGTAAAAGGGTCATTAGATACTGGCTGCGTTCCTGCCAGGAGTCAATCAGCTTATAGTAGAATTAGCACTCCTGTATTAATTCATAGAAGTATATGGGTGCTCTGGGTAACTGAAGGGATTTCTTGATAGTGGAGGAGACCATCTTTCTTTGGAACACACGATTTCCCATGATTTCTTTTACTGATCTCTCAAAAGAATATTGTTAGCAATGTTCCCCATGTGGCCTGAACAATCCCCAAAATTGGTTCTGATGCCCTGACAGTGAAATCCTGGAATGCTCTGCTGTCATGCTGCTGTAAAAGGTAAGAAAGACATGTGGCTTCATTCCAGTTCATTGAATCTTTGACAGTGTTGCTTTGATTTACAATGGGAAGACACAGATGGAGATAGACGGTAAGTCTGATTTAGAGGATCAGACACTACAAGCAGAAAGAATACTTTCTTGGCCATTTCTGCCTGATATGGATGACTGAAAATATTTTAAATCTCACTCCATAAGTCTGCAGAGTCTGCTTTTTTCCAGACTGGAGTGCTTCGTCAAAGAAAGGAAGATTTTGGGGAGCGTTTTAATCTGAATTAATATGAGAAGCCTCACAGTTTCAGAGAGTCATCTGGGATTTGGGTGGTGATGGTGAATGTCTGAGAAGCCCTGTTAGTGCCCTGTCTCCCAAGATGGGTGGTACCCAACACTCTAGCACAGGTGCTTGAAAAACTTTGGCTCAGACTACTTGGTGGATGGACACTCTTCAACTTTTGAAATCTGGTTTTCCAACAGCATGGTAGGCACATAAATAATTTCAGTTGAAGTGTGTTTGTTGAAACTGATATATTCTGCAAAACAGGTGTTTTATGCTGTAAGACAACTTTGTCAGAAGTGTCCCAGCTAATTCTAATAAGGAGAATGCAATAGGAAGAAATCTGTTGAACAAGCTGTGCAGAAGGTTGCAGAGATAAGAAATCATACAGAAATTATCGCTGAGCTATGTCAAATAGCTCAGCTTTATTCAATACTTGTTTTCAGTCTAATGCCCATTTTTCAGTAAACTCCCAGCAGGTAGTCCATATAGTAGCCATAAGCAGCTGAATAATAGAGGCATGGGAAAGTTCATATAAGAAAAACTGTCTGACACAGCCTGTGAAGAGAAATTTGCCTTTTAATAAGTATATAAGGATCCCTACTTGTAATCTCATCACTACTTATATGGAATGTGTAGAGGCTATCTGGGGTGTAGCTGCAATTTCGTAAGGTCTAGTCAGGGAGAACAAAGATTTCTTTTGTGAGTTTCTTGTTGGTCTCACATCAACACCAAACACAGAAATCCTCTGTTTCTACCCTTTCTCCATAAATTTAATTGGTCCCCCATATTTTTTTATTTCTTCCTCAGAAGTTGTAATGGTTGGGGAAAAAGTGGATGAGAGAGCATAGAAGGAGGAGGAAAGAAAAGATCTGGAATTCTTTTTCATGCATATGGCATTGTTCTTTTTTTTCTGGCTCATAGAGGTTTGATATAAAATGTATATGCATTTTAGAGAGTGGTCTGAAACCTTCTTGCTGAGTCTTCCTCGCTGAAAGCCCTTTGAGATTCATGTAGCATTAATCTTACCCTTGGGTCTTTCGGGTCTGGCCCCATGACTCCTATGTTCCTGGATGCAGAGCAGTCCAGACTCAAAAACAAAGGGGAGATTGTTCCCACCTCGCTCAAGGATGAGAAGAGACCTTGAACTTCAATCTTCATCTTCTTGAGTAAGTGCTATAACCACTAGACAATTACATAAAATTGTGTACCACCACTTCCCAGTCTGGATCAAGAGACACCTTCCATTTCTTTCAGTGGGAGAAGGAGATACCTAATTTAAGGAGACTAGATCATTGCCAAGGTGTTTAAGTTCTGTGTAACATAAATGGAGAGATGGAAGCACTGATGTTAAATGCATTTGAAGAGTCAGTGGACCTCTGGAGGCATTGCCTCTCTGCTAACTGTCTAGGGTGTCTTCGTAATAATACTGAAGGGACTGGATTTGTCCTTGTACCTTCAGGCAAGTACCTAATATTTCAATGAGATAATGCCTAAGTCAAGCATGTAAGTTAGGAGAACTTAATTTCACCTTTTTTTTTTATTTGTTAGATTTCTCTTAGTCCTTAAAAGAATTTACTTAACCAGTTCATTTTATAATTAGTCTTTTCTTCCCAGAGGACCTTCTCTCCAGGTAACACAGCACTTCAGAGATAAGCCCCTGATATTAGAGAGAGTTCAGTCTGCTGTAGTCCATAAGCCAAACACCAAAGGAGGTGCAGATTTCTTATTCATATAAAATAGATCATCCCTTGAAGTTGCAGCGGTTCCAAGTAGATGCAGATACCAACAATTCTGTTGTTAAAGCATCTTTGAAACGTGAGATATGTTTGGAAGTTGATGTTTCTGATATCAACACAGCTCTGCTTTTTTTCCAGCATACAGACAAGTGTTATGACTACTTAGTGATGTTTGTGAGGCTTTCACTGTATTACATATGGGCTTTGGATATATGGCAATTGATGATTAACTAGTACTACATGCAGTGCTGCAAACCCCATTGGGTGCAGCCAACACCTTCAGTCTACATATTTGCTCCTACTGTGATACTTTACTTGACTGGATCCTTCCAGTCTTCCAAAAAGTGTGAAGATAACCACTCATTTTTCAGGAGGCAATCCATTTAATTTTCACATGAAGTAGGCTTGTGCTCCACAGAAAACTTCTGCTCAATATTTGTATTTCCAGATATCCTTATTTTACTTCAGCTGACCTGATCCCTAGACCATCTCAGGTCTTTTACGCTTCCTTATCTTTATCTTTGCAAAGCCATGAAGTTCCCACACAGACTCAAAATGGTGTGCTGCCTGAGCAACAGGTAATTTGGGTCAAAGCAAGCATCTTAATATATCAAGAGTTGTGAATCTTCTCTTCTTCTCTTCTCTTCTCTTCTCTTCTCTTCTCTTCTCTTCTCTTCTCTTCTCTTCTCTTCTCTTCTCTTCTCTTCTCTTCTCTTCTCTTCTCTTCTCTTCTCTTCTCTCCTCTCCTCTCCTCTCCTCTCCTCTCCTCTCCTCTCCTCTCCTCTCCTCTCCTCTCCTCTCCTCTCCTCTCCTCTTTTTGACACCATAATCTTCTGTGACACACTTTTTTTGGAGTGCAAGCATCTAGGTATTCTTATGCCTGAGAACTAATTATCACAGAGAAATGCTACACTTGGTGTAGTATCCTGAGGTTGCACAATGCTATTTGTGTCTCTGCTGAATCCCAAACCCTGTTCTCCAGTCTCTTTTTACAGAGATTCTTCTTATGAGGGCTCTCTGCAACAGGAGGGCAATACCTCCCTTGGTGTGCAAGAAGTCTTGTTTGATCTTGTATCAGTATTTGGAGTTCATGTCACCCTTCTGCTGTTCCTCACCATCCAGGTTGACAGTGGCAGGTGTCTCTTCCTTCAGCCAGAAAGTTCTTTCCAACCAGCTAACGGCCTGTGCTCTCCTGTGAAATGCGATCCCCATATAAATGTGCTGATCTTCTGGGAAGTAAGAAACGGGAATTGCGCCGTCTTTTTGCATGTTCAGGGCCACCTTGTGTCAATAGAGATGCACAGCACCACCAAGGTCTGAGCCTCCCAGTGGTCAGGGATCCATCCACACAGGGGACCAATACAGTGAACAGTGGGTATGTCTGTCACCAGTGTATTTTCCCAAAGCCAAAAGCACGGTAGTGACAGGGCTGAATGATGAACAGAAAGATTGTGATAACATCTTACAAGCATTGGATGTAAGGTGGGCTTTTAATAATGGGAGAACAAAACTGTTCAGGAATATCCTGATTTAGAGGTATTTAGAGGACTTGCTGAAAGATTTAGAGGACTTGCCATTTTGATGCAAAAGTGGGACAAGATCCTTGGAAAACCAATTGTGAGAATTAGAAGTGGACTCTCTCATTATTTAAGCAACTTTACTGCCTCCCTTTTGGGCATTTATGGGCTGCTACTTGGAGCTTTGTGATATTACCGGAATGTATCAGTTTGATGCTGCCTCTGTTGCATTTGTCCTTCAGTTCTTTACTCAACCAAAAGCCCCCTCATCTCCCAGGGGTGTGTGCTGCTGGGAGTCACCTGCATGGTGAATGAACCTGTAGGCAAGCTCTTGAAGCAGAAAGAAATAATATCTACCCCTTTTAAAGACGTAATCTCTGTAGGTACTCTGATACTTGTCCTATCAAGGCCTAGAAGGATTTCCTGGAAATCTGGTGTTGAGATGGAGGGACATGAAACAATGCTTTTGTTGGCTGCAGGTACTTCTGTGGAGGAGAGTGGGAGCCTGTGTATGCCCCTACAGGTATTGCAGAAGAGGAAAAAAATTGTGCTACCACTGTTTGTGACTACATACGTGAACTCAATAACACCACATTGAAAGGGATCAGTTAAAGTTGTTTTTCCATGACTTGATACCATCTTAAACCCACACTTTTTTCATTTATGCCTATCAACACTCAGACTACTGGGGGTACCAGTATAGGTCCTTGAAAACCATTAGCCTGATGATAGCATTTTAGTAGCTTGGAAACCATAATGAAGAGTGCCACCTACAAAAATTAGTGCTGGGTAAGATGGTAACTCCCATCTCAAGTCAAGTCTGAGGAGGTTGAGCTCGATGGCTTGGCAATGTGTGTGCACGTACGTGGCAGTACATGGCAAGGGTTGTAAAAAAAGAATAGGATTTGTCATACCATGGGCTATATAAGGGACTACACCATTACAACCCTTCTCCCACAAAGTTCATCAGTCCAGCATGGGAAAGGTTTATCATCTGAACAAAGCTGTTGCACTCATCAGAAGCTGAAATACATAAAATCTTTGATCTGTAGCATCAGAAAGTATTTAGCTGCTTAGTGTACACATTTCTATGTTCTTTTTCTGCCACACATTAGCTGTTCATTCTTCCAACTTGAATTTTGCTTTTCCATATTTTAAAATATTTGATTTTTTTTTAATAACTTGTGATATTTTTCACGTTTGATAAGGAGACATGAAATTTGTTCTACTAAACTCTAAATGCAGAGAGGCTGCTAGAAGGATTTATAGATAGATAAACAAGCCTTGTTTAATTACAGGCATACAGGCTAAAGAAATGGCTAGGTAACGAATTCTTTAAACTTCTCTCTTGTGACTTAATTCGAGATAACATAGTTAGTTAGTCTTCAGCTTTGATCCAGAAGTACATGGATTAAATTTCTGTCTCCACTTCCAGACCCACCTGTCACACATAGATAATAATCAGGGAGAGTTACCTTTCCTGAAGTTTAGAAGTGTGAAAGGCTCATATTGACCACTGGAGGTCACTGTAGCTCTACAAAAAAAAGAGACCCATTAATTAACAACTGATTAGGGAAAGGTTCAAAGATTAAGCGTTTGGGACTTTCTGTGTTTACCGTGTGAAAACTGTGGGATAAAAACAATAAAATCCTATTGCAAAATGTAACATATTTTGGCACATATTTTTTCAAATTGTGCATGTTTAGGGTTTATTTTTAGCAAATAGTGTAGGAATCCATTTCCCATGTGCTCCTTCTCTACATGCTGTGAAGATTTCAAGTGCTTGGTATAAGAGAGGAGGCACTAGGCTAGTGCCCATCCTCTCATCTTTACACAGGGAAGGGATTTTCCTATCAAGAAGTATTTCCAGCCTGAAGCCTCTGCATCCCTTAGCTGGCCACCTCTTTGGGAGACCTAAACCACGAGGATATAGGAAATGTAGATTACTGTTTTTTGTGATTTCTTGAACTTTCACCTTTGTCCTTCTCTGTGCTCTCCAGACAGTGAAGTGCAACATCTGCCTTTCAGCAGGCAGATGATGTGCTCAGCCACAGCAAGCCCTGCTGTACCCAGGCTCTTGGGGCAGGACCCAAAAGCAGCTCTCATTACTCCTGGTCACTGATGCATAAGCAAGCATGGTAACTGGCTACGGCTGCTCTGTCACCAAACTGCCTTGACATAAACTTGTTACCTGCTGCGTGTATAGCAGTGACACCAAAGGAGGCTGCAAAACCTATCTGAAAAGGTGGTTAGACTTTCTGGCCTTTATCCTGCCCTGAGCTCCTTGTTGCTGCAGCAGTACTGCCATCAGCTGTTGAGCCAGCCAGTTTAAAGCCATCTCGGGAAGAATGAAATTTTGGCAGTAATACACAAAGTGCTTTCCTGCAGCAAAGCACTTCAGCATATGCTCATGCTCAGGCATAGCTATGTCCCTGACTTCAAGTGGTGCATAAGAATAAAGACAATCAGTCAACAGTTAATATGAAAAGTACAAGTGGGGGGAAATGCAGAGGGTCTGAGATTATGCTCCAATAGATCCACATTAGGAAAAATTTCTTTACTGAAAGAGTGGTCAGGCCTTGGAACAGGCTGAGTTCCTGGTTGAGTCACCATCCCTGGAAGTATTTAAAAGACGTGTAGATGAGGTGCTTAGGGACATGGTGTAGTGGGCATGGTGGTGTTGGATTGACGGTTGGACTCGATGATCTTAGAGGTCTTTTCCAACCTTAATGATTCTATGATTCTATGATTCACATCTACTAAAAGCACTGAGGCCAAGGTTCGTCCTACCCAAGGTACAAGCCTCAGTTTCCTTTTACAATTTAGCTCTGAGGGGATTCCCCCTCTCTGCCTCCTTTGAACTGTGCAGAAGAAAGCATATGAGTGAGTGAGGGCTGACACCTCCCCAGTACAAAGTGCCCACCTTTACGTGACGCTCATGCCCAGTGGTGAGTAAGATGAGCCGTGCACGAGAGACTTAGCTTGGAGCAATCCGCCTGTTTCACCAGGAATAGGCTTGTTGTAAGCAAGGCAAGCTGGCAGAACAAGTGGCAGAAAAGGTCATAAATGTGGTGCATTGCAGAGAGAAGCCATGGTTGCTCACAACTCTTTCTCTGAGGGAGAAGGTAACAAGACAGTTTAATAGAAAATTCCTGCATGCTTGGTTGTTTATTACCTGTATTGATATCTGATAGTTTATGCAAATAACCCTCATGCACGTGTCTGGACACTGATAATGTAAAGTGTGGCTAATAGGCTTGGAAGACTATTGTTGTGGATTAAGATAAAAGATGACCAAACCATGGAGTGGAAGCCTACAGAATCATCTGTCTGCATATATACTTACAGTGCATGCACTCAGCATGTCACGCCTGTAATGGGCTCATGCAGAGAACAGCAGTCCTGCAAGGTATGTGGGGTAGGTATGTAATATGTCTGTTACTGTACTACAGCTGCTGGTTTTATGTCTGCATCTCAATAAAGAGGCAACAAATTTGGAAAGGGCTTGAGATTTTGACGTTTCCATTTCAGATCATGTGTTGCCTCGTTTTCCCTGGTGACAGAATGTCCAAAAAGCCTCTCTGTTTTTTGTTAGAGATGTTCAAAATGATTATGAACAGGGCCTTCATGAGTGTCCATCAACCCCTCTCTTAGGAGTATTGCCACTTAGGTCACGTATTTTTAAGGCTGATGTTTTCTGTTGGAGTTGTTCGGTGTCTTCATGGGCTCGCACAGCATCTCTCACTCGTCTAAGGAGCTGTTAGGATGTTAGTATCGACATTTGACTTCACCATGTGCGTAAATGCGATCAGTACGTCAATAGAATTAAGTCCTGAGCCAGAGTTTGAAGGAGGATGGAGAAGGGCTATTCCAGGACAGTTCATTGGTCGCGTCCCATGCACAGAAGATAGCTAGTATAAAAATGCCTATGAAGACGTTCGGGAAAAATGGGAAAATAGGGGAATAGGCTTATGGCTGGTGTCATTGCTGGGCAATGGTACCACAAGATGTACGGACCCTCCAGCACGAAGGTTTTACTAAATCCTTGCCTGTCACAAGGCTTGTCTCGACAGGATTATAGACAGAAGGGAGAGGCTGGTACAAAGGACACAATGTGAGGGTCAAGGTGTGTGCTCTGCTGCTTCCAGCTGGCAGAAACTGGAGAGATTTAAAATGCTGACTTTGAAGTTTGATCTAATTTACTAGCCTTCAGAGTTTGTTTCTTTGAAAATCAAGGGTGGGAAGAGAGCTTATTTGGGGCTGCACTTTTCCTTCCACCGTGCAAGCCCAGGTTTGAGTCACATCAGAGGCAAGCAGAGAGCAGTGGCACCAGGTTTGCTCGGAGGGGCCCAGCGAAGGCTGCCAGGAAAAGATGTCTGGGCTGAATGCTGAGGGCAGGCTGAGTCTGGATGCTGTACCCGGGTTTCCCAGACAGACCTGGAAAAAAAGGGACAAAGAAGCTGCCAGGTACAATGATGATCCCTGCAGGGGGGAGCATGTGCATGCACTGGTCTGGGGGGCATGTGCAGAAGGTAGAGTCCCCTTACTATTGAGAAACCTCCTTCATTCCTTTTCAGAAAGAAAATGGAAACCATGCACTTAACAACTCATCAGTCAACTCGTTTGTCTTCACAATGTTTTGTGTTTACATCCTTTTTCTACCATTCAATTTGAATATCAGACAGGGAGAAGGATTTTGGAGGAAGAGAAGGTAGTTTCCAAGGGATTTGCAGCAAGGATTTCACTGTAGGACAACTTCTCAAAGGGAAATTTTTTAGAAAAGTTAATATTTGATCTTAACCTCCAGTGTAATTTGGAAAATCAGCTCTCTGGCTGCTGATTAGAAAGCATGGCTGACAACTCTATAAAAACCAGCCATGCTTTAATCAGGAGACCTGGCATCTGAAAGACATTATCCATCAGTCTGTCCTTAACAGCACAACAGCATTTCTGGGAGAAGCAGGACCAAACACAGGGTGACATACCTGGAGCTCAACTTCGCTAATTATTGGTAACTGACTGAGGGATTTTAGGTAAACCTCTGTGCTCCTGCTGCTGTTTTCCTACCAGTCAAATATGTTTTTCCTGCCGAGTGCTATGATGTCTACCTTCTCTCAAACACTCCAGTATTTTCAGTCTGTTTACCAGTTCCTCCCTCTGTTTTTCCAGGACAGCTGCTTGACTTGTTGCCATACATTTGACAGGGATATCTGACAGTCATGGCATAAACTGCCTTCTCCTCCTAGATCTTCTGAAGGAGCCTATAATGTATCTCATTCTCCGTAAGGCTGTATGACACCTCCCGTTTCACACAGACCCGTGTCCACCACGATGGCACGTCTGAGAACAATAACCAAAACCTGCTAGATCTGTGGTTTCAACCTGCTCATGGTCTCCCTGCTCCTTCTACCAATACCAACCCTAATGTAACGGTAGGTGTAAGTTCTACCCAAACTTTAGCTGGTGGGGATGAGCAGATTAAAGCAAATAGTCTTTGTGTACACTTGTGAGCCTGGTTCAGTGAAAAACTTGTGCTATTATGGATCATGAAACATAAGGGAGGGAGGTGGTAGTGATAACTGGATGTGTCAATCCATGCCAACAGTTTCACCAAGTCCTTTCTTGGGTCCTCCTGCCTTCGGAGGAACAATTCAGTCTCTTGCTTTCTCTTCCCCTTTAGTAGACTCTGTCCTGTGTAACCTGATGTGTTGTTTCCTTTTATTCCTCTGAACTTTCTGAGAGTATGTTGTCTCCACCAGGATGATTTGGAAGCACAGGCAGGTTGTGGGGTGACACTGTCATCCAGGAGAGGTTGTGATCAGAGCCCCACTCAGCTCCAGGGCTCAGGCACATCAGTCACACGGGCTGCATGAAGTCCTCTTCTTATCAAAACAGGTAAGCCTTATCTGCCGGCTGCTGCAGATGCTCAAAGCATTGCCAACAAATGCAGGGAACACCATAATGGTCTTTGCCAGGACACCTGTTTCTGTGCTTCATGCTCACGCAGAGGTGGAAGGACTGCCCTCGCTTTCTATCAGCGCAGCTCTGTACAAGACAAGGGAAGGGGAAAGTGCCTCTGCTCTTCAAACCTGGCTCCCTTTCTACTGGGACAGACATGCCAGGACAGGCTGCCAAACTCTCTGTTGTCCCCCTTCTGCCTGCCTGCTGGGGCTGTCCTGAGGGTCCGGGCTTTTTCCCAGCCAGCAAATGCTCTATTACATTTGGAACTTGCTCTGCTGGAGCTTGTTTCTGCCGGGAGCTCGGAGATGTGGCCATCCTCTGTGGCAACTTGCACATTCTTATTTTCAACATTATAAATTAAAAAAAAAAACCCACCCCCAAATGAACAGTTTGTCAGCTCTGAGCTAGTCACTGGTTCAGACACATCATTCCCCCACTCAGCTTGACAAGATTTGGCCATGTGGCAGTGGGGCCATGTGGCCATGTGACAAAGATCCAGAAAGATGGTGAAGATGGACATGTACATGTAATCATTCATGTGCTTATGTCGTGTGTAGCTCATTGCTTTGGTGGAAATTCACTTCCCTGGCTTACTTATCTTGCATGGGCAATGGAGGCATTTTCTCTGATTGCTCACGGCGCTATGTGTTCTTAAGTCACCGAGGGCGGGCAATTAGCAGGGCTTGTTTCTAGCTATTGGGATTTTGGCTGCAACATGCACAATTTTGGACATGCTTCTGAAAGGTCCTCTCTCAGAATTAAAAGATCACTTTTTTTTTTTTTTAATTTTTTCTTAAAAACAAACAAAAGAAATCTTTCTGTGTTTTGTTAAAAAATTGCTGAGGGCTGTATCCTGGACTGCTATTCTCACTTCCCTGTGGTAGATACTACAGTAACACATGATCATACATATCCAGCCCATCTTTCACTACACATTGTACATGGTGAATAATAATGTCTAACTGTGGGCCACAGTTTAGAGAACATAAAGTTGGGCAATTCGCAGTAAAATTTGGATTTAGACACATTACTGCTAGTCTCCATCATTCCCAGTATAACAGACAGTGGAAAAAGGCATTAAAATAATAAATTGTCCACTGAAAAAGCTGTAAATCCAGACTCTGCTATGAATTCAGCACCGCAGAACTGCCTTAATGAGCCATGGGCTGCCACCTACTGACATGCCGTTCAGCAAGAGACTGAAAGCAAGAAGGCTGTAATGTTAGAAATGTTACGGGATTCACTGGCAAGCTGCAGAGGTATGAAGAAATAGGTAAGAAGGAAAATCATTAGTCTGTTCATGTTCAGAGCAAGAAAGAACAGCTACACCTCAGGGAGGTAGTGTTGTCATACTGTAACTGCTCAAACATCACATAACTTTGTGAGAGATTTTTTCCTTAGCATTTATTTGCCACTGCCCTTCACCTTGCAAAATGGGCCTGATATTTAGTCGGTGCAGTCGCACCAGAGGAATGGGTACTGCAAAGAAAGGAGGCAGGTAGACATTCATTTGGCCCAACACAACTTGAAAGGGTTCAAGTCTGAGTCAATATGCTCAAAGGCAGAAAACAAGAAGAGCCACCACTTTCGTGTTTTAGACAAGTCTCAGGATTGTGAGGGCTTGATTTAACACTGCCGAAATCTTCAAATTATCAATACCGTAACTGTCCAATCAATTGAGATGCAACCAGAATTGTTGAAGAAATTATACTCTGAGCTGGGAGTCAGAAATGTATATATTACTAAAGGAATTGTTATTATTTAACATTATAGATGTAATTACCTTAACAAAAGAATAATTATATAGTATATAATGTCATTTTGTTATTAAGAAGCATGTAGATTTTAATATCTAGATATTAAAAGAAATGCAAAATTCCCCTGTTGAAAGGGCAGTTTAAAGAATTATGCTGGTTATACCACCGGGGGAATTCAGCTTCTGCATGAAAGAACCCAAGCTTTAAACAGCACAGCAAAGGGATTTAAAGTGAAAGCAAAGGTAAATCATTTTTCATTTCCATTTTATGTCTGCCATTATGAGAGGTACCGATGAATATATATTTCCCAAAATATTTTCACAGTGTGTGCAAGAAAGGATTAGATCACTATCTCTGGACTGGGATTTATCTTGCATGGTTTCAGACACTTACATTGTCATCTTCTACACTTTCTGCTAGATAGGACTTACTGAGTGCCTTAAAATAGATGCTTGGGAATGTGATTTACCTGTCCTGCTTTAAATACCGAAGGATGAGATGAGTCGTGTTCCTCGCCGTTGGCGGTGAAGGGAACTGACACTGCAAGCTCAGGCGAGCCCATCCCTTCTCTCATCTGAGTCCTGAGAGCAGACTCAGTTGGAAACGGTGACAGAACATTTCCCCAAGTACCCCACCACTTTCTCCTGCCCTGGATTTAGAAAAGCTATGCAGAAAGGGAGATTCAAGTTCTCTAACCAGGTCTACACGATCTCTGATGAGCAGCTGTGAGAGCATTTACCAGCACAAGGTGCCCGTTGGTGCCCAAAAGCTTTGCCTGCTTTTGGGCATGCAGGCTGCAGGCAGCTCCTCGGGGTGGTGGGGTACCTCACCGTCTGCTCTCCTCGTGGGGTGCCCTTCACTTGTACCCAGGCAGCGCTGGCAGCTTCTGCCCGTGCAGACTTTGACTCTTGGTTGAGCGTGGCGGTGGGCCAGCTCTCAAACGCTGTACAGACATATTTCTCCTTCTTCCAATTCTTGGCTTTTCTGTTGTCAGGAGAATCAAAAAAGACCAACCAGGGTGACAGTTCTTGTGAGGAGGACACACAGTCACCAAGATCCCGACTGAAACAAGCAATTATTTCCCAGGTGAGAACATTTCAATGACAAGCTGCCTTAGGATAAGAGAGCAACAGGAGCGGAGGGGGGGACACAGTCCATCTAGATGAGAATATGCTTCAGAAACTTGCAAATGTCAGTAAAAGACTAATGAAAATTTAGCCTTAATTTTTTCCCTATACCCGGCCCCCTCACATCTTACAGCTGATCAATAATTTGCTTTGACATCTGAGCTGTGAAAAGAACGGGGAAAAAGGGAAACTCATGGCAATATGCCACCTAATTATATCTACAACACAAAATCACTGCTTCAGCTGTATCTGACAAACATCAGGGAAGCTTTAAACCCAACTATGCATGAAATTTCTAACAGACTTACCACACGTGTGAAAATTGCCTGCAAAACATTAAAAAGGATAAATTCTACACTTTATTGTGTTCTAATTAAATAGACAATGAGGCACCGTATCTGTTTTTTTTAAGCTTTAGATTCTTGTAAAGCTCATTATAATAATTAACAATACCACTGCAAGTGAAAATCAGTTTTGAGAGAGCTGATGTCCAAGTTGTCATGAAAGAGAATAGTGAGGAGAATTGCTTTCTACTTGGAGAAAAACAAGCTGTGAGATTTCAAAAATAATTATCATGACTGTGAAAAATCTGCTTGGCAGCTCATTTCATTTGTGTCTCAGGGTTGCCATTCTTCCTTTTCAGTGATTTCTTGCTAGGTCTAAATACAGACCTCCAGTCTGAAGTTAATTCCCCACTTCAACTTTTAAACTCACTTTTGAAGAGAACTGGGAAAGAATTATGTTTGGTGACTTCCATGAAACTCAGAGTTTAACTGCACTTCATTTTCACTCCTGGATCTAGACTTCAAAGTGCCACAGAGCTATTAATCCATCCTGCAGTGTTTGCCATTTATTCCCACTACAAGTTCTTGTTTTGCTGTGGTTGGCATCAGAAGATGTAGGCTAACCTTAGCTGGGGCATCAGGAGTGTGTGTCCAAGGACTTCGCAGTCTGAGGTCTTGCTTTTGTGACTGTTCGTGCAAATGCTTAATTTTACTCTCCTTAGTAGTCCCAATGTATGCATTAAGGTATATTATTTTTTAATAAAAAGGGAAAAATGAAGAACCCTTATTATACACTTATAATAAACAGTTTCAAATGTTAAGCCGTGTCGTAAAGAATCCCTTGATGCTTTATAATGTAGAAGCAGCGCTCTGTTGATCACATATAGTGCTTGCCTAGTTTGTTTTTAATGTGCTGCTGTGGGGAGTGTCAAGGGTATTCCTATAAGGAAACTGGAATGAGAAGTGCTTATTATGGGCTCCTGTTAGGACTACACACTTGAAAGAAAACTAAACTACACTCTATTAAATTTTATCTTGGCTCTGCCCCCTGGAAAAAAAAAAGAACAAAAAACCACAGAGGGTTATAACCCCCAAAAAAGAATGGGCTGGAATGGAGATGTTGCTGGTATTTTTCTAATCTAATTGAAAATGTATTATTTTGTGAAAGACGTGACATTAAGCAATTTTTTTCTCCCATGCTGCCTATTTTGCTTGCAAAAATTACCTTTTAAAAAGTAGTCCTTGATGCCAAACCTCTTCTGAAAACACGCTGTGTTTCACACATGTGCATGGCTAGGAGAGTGGCGAAATGTGGTCAAAAGGAAGCACAGGCAGATGGGGAAGAAGGTCTCCCTTCCCCCAGTGAGGAAGAGGGGCAGAAAAGCATTCGGAAAGATGGGGTTTTGGAACAAAAATTGTCTCTCTAAAGCTCTGGTTGCAGAACATGACACTCATCAAAAGAGGGCCTCTTTCTTTTGTTGTGTTTCTTGGTCCCACCTGTTTGCTGCCTTCATTTGTCTTTCGCTACCTTGGTGGTGAGCTTTTAGTGGCAACGACTGTCTTCTTGTATAGGTGTGGGGTTTTTATGCACGTAAGCAGAGGGGGATGTGATGTTTTCTGTCTTAGCATAACAGTAATTAATACTGAGATGACCGGCACTGGATGCAGCAGTGATTCTGCCTTAATTTGAAAAGACATACTGAAAATTTTACACATATACCTGCAGCTATTATATAATGACAAATTTGAGAGTAACAGTGAAAATCTCTTTGGTTTATACAGGACTGGTTACATCTGTTGACCTGTCCATTACTGCTGTATGAGGTTTTTTTATATTTATGTTTGCATAGATTTATACTGTATACTTTGGGGGGCTTTTTTAAGAGATGTGACGTTGTTCCTATTATCTCTCCACTTATGGACAGAACTTCAAAGGAAGTTCTTTCCATAAGCATTAATGCGGGATAATGCTCAGCTTTTCCGCATCTAACTAGAAGAACAGGGAAGATATGACGCTGAACCCTTTGGCCTGGAGACAAAATATCCCACATCTTGGGCAAGTGCTCAGACCGCCAGGCAGTAATACAAAATGAAGGCACTGATCCTTCCCCCCTTGCCCTGTTACTGATGGACTCTCGGCAGCTGACATGTGAAGTCTAGGGTTTGCTGTCCTCAGCTGCGGGGTTCGAATTCCTCCTTTGTGCCCTAGGACTGTCCTGCACCAAGTTACACGGATGGTGACACATGACAGCTGCTGTTTTGAAGCAAAGCAAATTAAATGTCGCAGAGAGCAAAATTATGTTTAGAAAACTCTTTTTATTCCAATGAACATGTCCTAATTGCTTACTAGTGGACATGAATGTACTGAAAGGAGACCCTGCTTATAACATCTGAAGGATGAAAGCCATCCCTGGTGCTCCAACCACACTGAAACGCTGTTTTACTTGCTTACAGCTCTGAACCGCTCTCCTCTCCTGCTACTGTATTTATTGTTTAACTGAGACTAGTCCATTATTTAGCAAAGCAACTTGGGAGGCAGTTTTTAATGAAAGATACTATACGAAATAAAGTTTATTGTATTATAAAGCTGAATGTTGCAACCCAAATATTACTACTGGCAAATCAACCATAAAACCCAAGTGATGGTTTGTACATTCTGCTCTTACCATCAGAAAATGAATTTTGCTCTTTAAATGTTATATACTAATTTTCCTCCTCATCACATGCTAGTCAAAAAAAAAGTAGCAGACCAGAAAGGCAGTGTCATTTCTTTGCCTGGACATTAGAGAAAACTCCATGTACCTAGGTACTTCTGTGCAAAGTATCTATTGGCCATTGCATGGGTTTGACTGATCCCTTGATGACTGACTCTCTCTCTGTTTGTGGAAAGCAAACTTGTCTCTGTCCCTCCACTTCTCCTGCCGTAGCTCTGGCTCACCCCATGCCAATCACCAGCTTTGGTCACATGAGTCTGTCATTTCAGCAAGTGCGGGAAAAACTCTGATATGATGGACAAACTACAGCAAATGATGTGTACAAAAATCACACTTTTGATTTCAGCTGTTTTGAATGTGTTCTCTCTATCAAGAAAAAATAAAATGACCTGTCTATGACTGCTTACAAAAGTTATTGATTCTTTAACCAAAACTTTTGCACCACTGTAAAAATTTGAAACATAAATATATTTATTATCCATGATTTTAAAAATAAATGTGCATCTTAGGACATTGGGAAGAGCAAAAAGTCTTTTCATATATTGCTGAAAAAAAAGTTAAAGGATTATTTTTGTCCTTTTTACCACAAGGCTTTTACTTTCCTTACAAGCCTATAGACATTGTGCGACCACTAAGTATCTGTTTATTACTTTTATTTCCCCTACTTTGCTGCAGCTAGGTGGGTACTGCCACCCCCACTTTTGCTGCCTCAGCTACTGCTCCGTTAGCATGGAGTGCTGCTGAGCCCTGGGCCAGCTCTCAGCCCAGCCGACTGCACTGGGTTTATCCGGACAGCGTGGCTCCCCAGAGACCTCCTCAGATCCTCCAGCTCTGCTGCTTGGCTTCAAGTGTCTGGACTTTTAAGTATTTGCATTTAAAATGCACTGTCTTCCAATCCTTACAGAGATGGGACAACTAGATACACAGTTTGGTCCTGAGTTTGAGTATGAAATACTTTTGGCAGTCTAGGCTATAAATCCTTGGGCTGGATGAAGGGAGAGTTTATCAGGGAAAAGATTAAGTTTAAACCCAGCGTTTCAATGTTGATAGCAGTATTATTATTGCCATCAAGCACATGCACTGCATATCTCACTAGTAAGTAGCTATAGTGTATCATTCAGCTTCAAGGTCTGTTCAAAAGATTTTTTGTTGTGCTCTTGTTAGCTTTGGATTGACCTTGCTTTCTTCCCCTTAAGTTTTTGTTTCTTTGAGGAACAAGTTTTAGATGATTTTACAAGCTTTTACAAAGCTAAATCTACTCAGCCCATCTCATGTCATGGTGCACAAATACTCCAGCTGAAAATTAAGGTATGTTATACAGTTATATTTTAAGTATATATATATTTATACACATACATTTCAGAAGGTTAATATTTAATATTTGGTTTGTCTTATTTAGGTGTGGCTGTTGCAAGGGGAAGAGCATCAGTGTTCTCGTTGGCTGAAACTTCATTGCAAGCAGATATACATTCACTCATACTTGCCCTTAGACTCTGCAGTTAACCTGATCCAGTTGCCCGTGGTGTTTCTTGGTGGCTAGCCAAGGCCCTGGGGTGTGGAGCTGGGCTTCTGTCCAATATGCTTGGATGATTTGTGGGTGCACATGCGAAGTATATCTGCAAAACCCTTCTTTTTTCAGATTATAGTGTCTGACATGTTCAAGGATTTACATCATGTCCTCTTTTTTGGCCTCTAGCAGTGCTGCTTTTTCTGAGACTTCTCGACAGTGTCTCTCTCCCTCATCCTTATCAAGGGTGACACTCTTTCTTAGTCCTGCCAGCAGTGTCGCTGCTGTTTGAGACCAATTGTGCACTGCAGCTGTTTCTCTTATCGCATGCTGAAGGTTGAAACTACTGAACCTCTACAAACCCATTGTCCTTTGGCCGATTCCACAGATTGCGCCTGGTCAATATCATGCACAAACGATCTTCCATGCACGTTGTGATCAAAGCACATTCACCTTCATCAGCTGCATAGTGGCCCTAACAAGTAGAACATGCTTCTATATTCCTGAATATAGAAGACCAAAACTGTAGTATATTTGCATAAAGCAAATTAATTAAAGTCTTCACAGCCCATCTTCTTAATTCCTTGTCAGTCTTGGTTGGTCTTGATAAAGGGTTTGAAGGATATTGGCACAGATTTCTGCATCTTGGATTTTTATAATCTGGCGTCCTTAAGTGACATACTATATACTTTTAAATTATTGTTATTCTTGATGGTTTGCAGCCCTCCAGCCATTTCCTACAGGTATTTCAGTATTAACAGTTTATCCACTTCATCCACTTCTTGCTCGGCCTCAGAAATACACAAAGTAGGGGTTATCCCAGGATCTGACTTTAGGTGGCTACTATAGGTGCCCAAATTAGGAATCAGCATAGACAGTCCAGGGAAAGAGTTCAGATCCTGCTTCTCTGTGCAGACAGCCTAGATTTCCAGCTCAGGAACCTGCCTTAGACTCCTTAAGCTGGATCGTGTTGCAGCAGGATGGGGCTGTTCACTGTATACTTTGAAATTATTCAGTGGTTAAACATGTTCAACTATACGTCATTATCTACTGAGTGTAAATCAGGTGAACAGTTTTCAATTGTGCAAATAATCTGTCCAATCTTGCACATTTGTTTAAATGAACACCTGCAATTAGGATGGCAGACTTGCATTTTGTTTGGCAAAGTCTTGGTGATAAACTTTGGTGGCCAGTGTTACAAATATCATTGCAGTCATATAGAATCATAAATTACCACATGAATTGAAACTATATTTGCTGAATGATTTTTCTTCAATACATGGGACTTCAGATGGTTTGAAAAATGGACTGATATTGCTCTTGGTTATACAACAACATTGACCCTCATAAGATGAAAAACCTCTCATATCTCCTTTTAAAAGCCTCGTGTGTTGCCATAAAATGAATTGTTTCATATAGATATCTTAGTTCTATGATTAATGATAAAACTGAAGAATTTTTTTTATTGTACAGGAAAATGTTTAGCTCTATTCAAAAGAAAACACCAAAAGGAGGGGTGGGAAGTTCATCAAGCGGGCAAAGAAAATTTGAGAGAGAAGAATTTTGTGGTGACAAAAGATTACAGTTTTGCAAATCCTGGCTTTTGCTTTGGTTGCTTGTCTCTATATAATGCTCCCATTAGGTGTGATTTGTGTAACTGTGATAATGTCGATAAGCGTAGAATGAAAAGTGCTGCAAAGTAGGTTTTGTGATGGCTTTATGACTTCATATATGTTGGGAGTGGGTTCAGGCAAAGAGTTTGACACATAAGTTTTATAATGATGGTATCTGAGGAATCCCCTCATAACGCAGTAGTGCCTCACTCCAGAACAGAGCTCCGCACTCATGGCTTGCTCTGCGGCAGCTCCCTCGCTCCTTGGCTCTCTCTTAGCCTCAAGCTCAAGCCTAGCCTTGGCTTCATTTTTTGCGGTTTCTGTAACTCTTTGCTCGCAGCTACAGCAGGCTCACCCCGGCGGCCCGGGCTCACCTTTTATGACCTCAGGCCCTACCTGAAGCACGCAGAAGTGGTTACGCTGCAACTCATAGGTGCCATTTGGGATTCTGCAGGCTGCCTGAGACACCTGCCTGGGCCTGGCAGATATGCCACGGGACTTAGGAGGGATCTGTGCTCTTCCAAAGGGGCAGGTGCAGGCCAGGTGGGTACTCTGGGGCATCCGAAATAGCGCTAGCTACCAGTGCTCAGGCAACTGAATCACACTCTCAGACCCTCTCTATAACCAAGGGGGGGCAATAATAATTTTTGGAGGATGGTTCAAGATGCTAGGTAAGTTGAATCATGCTGCTATTTCTTTTTCTGTCGGCTGCAGAAGACTCTTCAGATGATAATGCTCCTAATGCTAAGCATCTCAGTTTGATTAGGTCTGAGTTTGTATATCTAGTTGTTCCAGATGACACGGTAACTGTGCAGAAAAGCATATGCTGATTCTAATGAGTTTCTGATTAGACTCAGGAAAAGTGTTTTTCTCTGAATGATGTATTTACAAGAAAACCCCTACCGTTCCAAGGTGGCTGAAAATAATTCGTGATATTTGTCTCAGTTTTGCCAAAAGACTGGGTTACATAAAAGTGTCAGCAAGCTGTAAGGAAAAGTCAGAGGAGTCTACTTTGATCTTTTTCAAAATGGTTGTTCCCACATGTGTCTGCTGGGTGAGGTTCTCATACCGACAGGAGCAAAAGGGGACAGACACCGCATTGCCAGGGGAGGAGACGTGTGCTGCCTCCTCTTCCTCATACCCCTGCGGCTTGCCTGCTGATAGTCATTCAAAGCCTTATTCTCTTTATTCTTCAAATTCTGACTAGAAGCCTGTTAGTCCTTGACGGTGGTGGGTTGGCTGGTAGACTGAAGCTGTGGTACATCATGCCACTTAACACCGCTTCTCTCTGCTGCTGGTTTGTTTTTATTCACTCGCTGCCTCGGAGCAGATGTCAGCTCGCTGGAGGCAAGGCTGGCCTCCCTGCGCGGGGGCTGCACCTCTGCCTCGCTCAGGGTGCTGCAGGCAAGGGCTCACCTTCTTCCCCTGCCTAAAGATTGTCTCTTCTTGTCTTTCCCAGGGACGTGAGGTGAACACAAGGATCATCTGATAATGTTGTCTCAGCTTCTTCTGCTGATGCCGCTACCTTTGTACGTTTAAGCCAAGAAAGACCTGGCTTAGAGAGGGGATTGGGGCTTAAGTTTCCCTCTTACTCAGTCATTCTCGTTCTGCACTGAGTATTTCAGAATATCACACAAAGCAGAGAGGCCTCAGCGGGAGGCCCCATCAAGAACAGCCCACAGCTTGTTCATTAGGAAGCTCTCCTGGAGCAGGGCAATCCCTTACGTGGGACCCACATATCCCTAATGTGGGTGCTGTAACCTTGGGCTGCTGGCCACAAGATGTGCTGCCTCCTGCAGCAGGCTTGGGAGTCTAGCCTTTTGTTTTCATTCCCTTTCTCTTTTTTTTCCGTCTGAAGAGCAACGGTCAGGATGACAGCACATTTTTCAGGGGTATTGTTTTGCTGGCTTGTTTTGACAAGGATTGGCGCGTAGCATGGCTCCATCCCTGGGAACGTGTCTGTGTGTGAAATAATGAGCAGCAGCCATTGCAGAGCTTTCAAACTCCGCACACAAAAGGCAGGGGTAACCTGAGATATCTCAGCCTAAGCAGCCAGGACTGCCGAGGCTTTAAGAAGCACCTAATTCTCTCCATTAGCTACACAGGGACTAAACAACGAGTCTAGGGAAGAAGGACTGCTTCCCTCAGTACTGACTCTATCTAGCTGCAGGACAAATGTCTAAGGAGGGAGGGCCAAATGCTCTCCCCCCACCTTGGCTGTATGCATTGACAAACGCTAGAAAAAGCAGATGCAGTGACATTAAGATACAGTAATACAGTATTAGTAAGAGACCTTGGGAGTTCAATTCACTTGGGAACTTGAGTAAATTGCCTTTTAAAGGCTTTCTGTGTATCAACAGGGATTGTTGTAGAGGAGATGTTTAATTTATTTACTTGCTGTATTAAATTAGATAATTTACACAAATTATCAGCTATAAATTGGCCATGGAGGAAATCAACCCGATCTCTATGAATTAGTTTATCTGTGACCTGTTTTAAGCTACCTGATAGGATTTTGATGAATAATTAATTAATTAAACAGGACAAATGTTGTCACTGAATGAGTTTCTAGCTTACTCATCTTACAAATCACAGCTGTAGGTGTTCATCTCACTGGCCATGCATTACTCCATGATATACTCTTCATCTGAAAGACTATTCACTCTCTCAAAAAATCTGTAAAATGTTCTATTTGATACCCATCGACCAAGTTGCTTATTTCTATACTGCTGAACTCATTTCCTCTGAGGTAATTGAGTCAACCAGTTTCTCATTATTTAGCTGATCCAGCTTTGGCATTTTAATTTTAGATATTCAATAATTTCTAGTCTATCACTTCTATCTTTGATATACACATCTGTTTATCACTGTATATTAACAATTTCCTTATTATTAATTTTGATGCAGTTGATATTTTAGCACTAAGAAACACTTAACCATTACTTGTGAAATTGCCCTGTGTTTTGAATTATTTCTATAATGGATTTATTATTAATACATACAAATAACCTGAAATGTAAAATAGATGTACAGACATTTATATACAAAATTATGGACACTAAAACTCCATTTAGTGGAAAGTTGAAATAGCTATTTGACAGTTGTTTGGCTAAAGAATAGCATGATATTTAAATGTCTGTATTATGATGACATTTACAAAATTATTTGTAACTATTAACATATGTATTCAGCAACTAGAAGAGGGACAGGTACTTAAGAATAAGGAGAGAAGATCATGATATACAATATTGTCTATATAATTTTAGACATAAATTGATGAACATGTGTAAGAAGTTGGTGTGAAAGAGAGAAAGGAGTGTGAAGAGAAAAACATTCCTACCACACAGTGTCCTCATTTTTCAAAATACTGTCTTTTTGTCAAGGAAGTTATTCTGCCTCTTTTTTTCCTCTCCATTTAATTGTGGAAACTTTCAGTGTGGAATCCCAGAAAATCCCTTTGCAAATCTGTATAAAAAGTCCTTTACTTGCAGCAGGTCTAGAATGCCACCTTTCGAGTTCCCTGGTTTTTGACATTTTAACCCCCTTGTCTTCAAGGATGTGGCAGGGATAAATTAGCACTGAAAAGATAACTTTCAAGGCAACCTTGAGCTAGTGCTAGCTTGCTAACTTGGGCCCTGAAGCCATCCGTTAGCTGGAGCTATATGGAATTAATGTGCTCTGCTTGGAAGCTGTTTCATGGTGACTCGTGATATAAACATATTTTTATTTAAGCACTTTGAGCATGCTGTTGTCCTTAAGGCACAATTATCTGTAACTTTGGTGTTATTGGCCAGCTTGAATATGTGGCGCAGTTATACCCTGATTGCACAATGATTAGTAGGCACATGTAAACTAATGCTCTTTTACCACAGTGTCCTGGAAAAGGAAACCCCTTCCTGTGCTCTAGCAAGCAGCATCCTCATGACTGCGATGTTCTGGGGGCTGAGCCTTTCCCTGGCCTGACGTGATCCCAAGATGAGGGGTGTTACAGTAGACATGGCCCACTGAGGTTCTGCCTACACGGATGGCCCTTGCTGCTGAACTGCAAGCATTTATTGACTTTATCTGACAACATCAGGTTGTCAGAATTTAATGCAGGGGGTGAGTCTGCTGCTGGAACCAGAAATGTTGTGAAAAATACAACTACAGCATGAAAAACTAGAAAATCGAGGAGGTAGTGACAACAGGCCAGGCACAAGTCAAGCCAGCTTCTGGGAAAGGTCAGTCCAGTGCATACAAGAGGGGAAGAAACCTTGGGCCAATGAACTTGCACAAATGAACTTTTGGCACTCCATTCCATCTTGGAACTTTAGACACTGTAACGTTAGCAAAATGCAGACAGAAGCTTCCGTTCATAGTCTCTTTGTTTAAAAAAGGGAAAAAAAAAGAAAAAAGAAAAAGTTGAAGAGAGAAAAAGGCCATCCGGAGCGCGTAAAAGGCAAGAGATAATGACTGCTGAGGAATTCTTTCCTCTGTCTCGCTTCTCTCCTGTGTATTGGAAATTTCATCCCAGTAAGCCATACTTTCTTGTCACAGGCTTTACTTTGGTGCCAGCCCCCCTGAAGATGAGCTCTATGGACAATAACCTGATAGAGTACTTTCTGCAAAAAGAGGACAACATTCCCAGACAAAATCCCCTCCGCTGCTGTTCTTCAGACTTAGCGATCTTATATGATCATCAAACCCTTCCCAGAGTCCTCTCAGAGCAATTTCTGCCCTTGCAAAATGCCACTTATCTTCCAGCTTTCTGATCCAACATAATGCAGTTGTTGCCTCCCCTGGTTTTCTGCAGTTCTTACCTGCAGTAAGTAGTACCTAGATAGTATTACTGGTAGTAGTACTAGTAAGTAATACCCAATAGTACCTAGTACCTAGGATGGAAGTAAATCATGAGCTTCAGGTCTACAAACCAACTCTAAGAGCTTGAAAGCTCTGAGGTGTTGGCACTAATTCTAGAAATTGAAAAGTCTCTTATTGATATGCATTCTTGTTTTTGTTGGTGAGCATAAAATACATCAATTAGCAGGCACTTCCAGAGTACTCTTCTCCTACCTGTTAAGGAACAAGGCAAATTAAAAGTTAAATTGGGCTTCATGTGTTGTGTATTAATAGATGAATTCTGACCTAGTACCAGTGGAACAGAGACAGCACTTAGATTGTTTGCTAATGTGTTTCTAATACGAGACAGCCCTTGAAATGCAGCATTGTATTTAAAAGTGACCTAAAAGCCGTTTAGAGAAAAATTCAGATGGGGTAAAAATGCTGATGAAGTGTGTATAAATATTTACACGTTTGTTAAGAAGGTGAAACTCAGCACTAATTTTAGCACTGTGGCAACACCAAAGAGGGCAGGATAGTTTTATGGTTATTCTGAACTTTACTTTGAGTGAACATATGGTAAGCATCACTGAGCTCCAGGTCCTCCACTGTCCTTGGAGAGCAGTATATGTAAAGATGAGATTTGTGATCCTGCAAACCACCCTGCACTGACAGACTGTGTCACTGGCAAATTGTCACCAATAACCCAAGATGAAATGTCTTCCCAAATTGCCATTCTCTCTATGCTTTGCACAGTTTCAAGAATACTGCCTGTGAGAAGGCAAGAATGACAAATCAAAATATGCAGAATAACTTAGATTCAGCGTCATGGGAGGATCAGGTATACATGTGTACCGTGGAGACATCTGTGGCTGGGTTCCTCAGGTCAACTTCCTTTATAAGCAACAGGGAAGAACAAGCATCTCCAGGCTAAACAAGGGAGGAACAAACATCTCCCATCCTAAATAAGATGTCAAGTATAGATCGAACAAACCATATCTGAAAATACATCCATTAACTAGGCACTTGGGATGTAGGTGTAGATTGTAGACGTTGGAAAAATCAGATGAGGATGAATCCCTCTGACTTCTCATTTTTCAGAATATGTACATTACGGTGGTACTGATTGCTCTAGGTGCTTTTGACCAGTCCCAAAAGTTATTTGCTTCTGGACCTGTCTTTTCTGTTGAGGTAAGCATATGTGTAGCTTTTCTGTTTTGAGTCTACTTTAAGTAGATAAATGTTGCACCATTCCAGTGTTGTCCCTTACTGCATCAAAATTTGTCATTTTCCTTGAGGAGAGAACTGAGTGTACAGTGTAGAATTTCATTTCATTACACTTCTAGATGTGTGCTTCAGCAAAAGCTTGTTTTATAGAGCATACTTTATGCAGAGTTGAGGGTCATGAAATATGAGATGGTTTAGCATTTCAGTGGAAACCATATACCACGTTTGCTATGTCATTATGCTGCTGAAGGAGAAGAAGAGAAATTAGTTCACCCTCTTACTGTTTATCAGGTGCACAAATGCTGTACTGTTTACTGCTTTTCTGAGCTAGATATATGTTTCTATATCTTTAGAGGAAAAAAAAAGATTGAATCTTACTGTAACTTCTTAGTTTCTCAAGTCAGGTGAAATGTGGGTTTGTGGCAAGCACAAAAATATAATTAGAGGAGGCAATACGCAAGCCAACTAAGAAGTTTAGATCCTTCTGCTACAAAGACATGCATTTTTGTTACAATAGACAAATCTCTTTGTAATGAAAGCAGAGTAGTCTCAAAGCGATTCAGATACATTTCTGTAGCAATGATAGAAAGATCATACGGCCCGGTCAATTTTTGTTGCATATAAGATATCAGGGCATTTTCACCCAACAGGAAATAATTTTGTTTCATGCTATTTATCATCAGCGTCATGCAATCTATCAGTCTCAGTGTCTCATATTTTCCAGCACCAATTATGTGAGGACTCCAAAGCTCAAGTCTCCAGTGTTTCCTGGAAGCAAGAAGCTTGGGGAGAAAATGAAGAGATCCATCATAAACCTATGCAGCTCACTCCGGTTCCTGCATTATCCTGAACTTAAACAGAGGCCTTGAACTCCTGACAGCATTATGAGGCAATGTTCATCAGTTCTTTGCTCTGGGCAGCACTTGTTTTGCTAACTTGAATCACCTCAAAGTTAAGTGCCTGGACTCTCTTTCCAGTTAATGAAGAGAAATCGCCACCTGATTCATCTCTGCTGGTTTAGACATCTCGGCTGGGGCTTGCACTCCACCCACCTGTTTCTACAGGATCTGTGGCTAAATAAAAGACATCAATGTACTCATGTGTATAGGTGGCTCCTCTGCAGCCTTTCACGAAGAATAAATGTTCACAAAAAAATAAAAAGAAAGAGAAATGGAGAAAATTTTTTACTTAGAGAGAAAAAGAACATCCTTTTCAAAAGTGAGAAAACAAGAGGCATGAAAATCAGTATGTGAGAGACAGAGAGAGAAGATGGCTAAAGTGAAGAAAAAGTGAATATTACCTAACATACTAGAGAGCAATCTCTGGATCTGCTTCTATTTAGTTTAATGGTAACACTCCTGCCTACTTCATGGAATAGGTTAAAGCCAAAGGCAAAGACAACATTGCAAATGAACATATATATATCCGTTAGGGAATTAAAGATCACTGTGACAGGAGTGTTTAGAAGACTGAAAAACGAGGCCAGCTTTAAACATTAAAATTTAACTTTACTAAATTAATTAATTAACAGCATACTTCTCGATAATGGCTAAGTCTTACACAATATTCATCATCACCATTTTGTATACAAACTTGTTAGTCTTTAACACTTATCCCAAATGAGCTGTGAGTACGCAATATCAAGGAGCTGATGCCGTATAGTTAGCAGGGATGGCTACGGTCACTGATGGTCCTTTGTCACCAAGGTTGAAGTGATCAGCCTTGAGAGCTCACCCATGAGAGATGTCAGGGCTGAAGTGGGCTTGTCTTCTACAATTTACCTTGCGTATGCCTCATGTTTTTCTGCTATTGCCCCCTCCCTCCCCCAGAAAAGGAGTCTTCTCTGCTCTGATACTGTTTATCTTGGTTTTGATTTTGCCAGTCATCGTTCTTGTGTATTTGGGAGGATGTCCTGCATACTTGCTGTCCCTTGTGCTTATCTTGTCCTTTGTCTAGCAGCTTTTTGTCACATATTAATCCTACATACAATGACACCCATCTTTCTTTGTCCCTATGGTGATCTTCTTGCTTGCATACTTGAGGTAAAATGGTTGCACGTTCTGTCTGGCTATGCCATCACCATGTTACAAAACACTTAAATAGTGTTCCCAGTTATACCATTTTAGTGCTTACATTCATGATCAAGGCAAGTTAATATTCACTATACCCAGATTAGTACATTTATAGTTTGTAGGGGGTCACAGACCTCTGTATTAACTACTAGTGAGTGTCTGATAGGCATCAGTTACAGTTAGGTATTCTTATTGTGACGGCAAAGAACTATAGAGGTGAAAGGAGAGTCAGAGCTCAAGCATAGAGAGGTGTCTGCCTTATCACCTAAGACTACTGTCTGAGCAGCTGGGTTCAAAGTAAAAGTCAGGAAAGTCACGGGAAGAAAGCTCACATATTAAGGCCCTAAAGGAAGAGAGGCATTTCTGACATACACTAAAGTTGTTGCTTACCCCACTCCAAATGAAAACTTGGGAGTCCTGACTCAGCAAATCAGAGATGCCTTGGACACTCTGTATGGCTTTCTGCAAAATCTAAAATTTAATCCAAAGTCTGAGTTTTTATTTTGAAGGAGCTTTGAAGCTTGCTTCTAGACCTAGCAACTTCTCAGTTAAGGACCATGGTCAACAGGCAGGAGGATGAGTTCCCTAGAAACTCCAGATCATCTCATTTAAGCCTTATGCAATGGTGACCGTCTCCTATTCTTACTAATTTGGAAATATGTAATATTACAGACTCTTTGTTAGTTCTTCTCGATGTATACCAATGCACCTGCAATCAGCTGAACACCCAGCGCCATGATTACCCAGGAACCCAGAGCCTGTCTCCTCTTCCCTTGTTCTGCTCCAGGCTGACCCAGGTGTCAAGTGGGTCTAAACCACTCCACAGGACAAAATGTTAGTTTTCATTGCAGGGGCTGATGCATCAAATTCCAGATCTTGTGGGGATGAAAGCCAACAAATGAAGTAGGACTGCTCTTTTTAAGTAGCTCATTTAAAGCACTTTTTGATGAGGTTAGGGCACTGGGGTGCTGTGTTCTTAACTACCTGATGTACAGTGAGGCTAAATTAAGATTCTTATGCTTTTTAACTGCTCACCACTGTGAATGGTACAAACTGATACAGTCCTTAAGAATTTAATTTGGATCAAAGACAATGCCTGTAATGTATCTGAGAACATAAACCTTGGGCAGTTCTGACCTCTAAATTCCAATGAACAGTAGCTATATGACTATTTTGTTTCATGATGCAGTACTCATTTATCAGCGATTATCTTGAACTTTATCCCTTTTTGATTTTATAGAGTTAACAGTTGATGAAATCAGAACAGTACAGCACAGGCAGTATTGCTGGAACTCGTGTAATGATTAACTTGACAACATAGCCTTAAAGTGAACAGCAGAAATTTGCTCCAAAATTTATTCCTTTTTTCATGCATCCATGAGAGGAAGAAGTAATAATAAGTAAAGAATAATTTTGTGAAATGAAGCTTCAAATTAATTCTATATTTTCTCTCTATAATTTCTGAGTGGACTCTGTGAAAATCTCTCTTGGAACTCAGGGATAATTCACACTTTCTAACTTTGGGTACTAGAGCTTTAGGTACTCAACCTAGCTTACGAAGCAGACTCCCTCTCAGTCTAAATATAAACTCCCTTTACAGAGAGAGAGGCTACTTTAGGGGGTGATTTAAAGCAGAAATATAATTTTGAGTGCTCTGAGGTTGCATACAGGAATACATCTGTCTCATGGTATCTCGCTATGGCTTGTTTCCTCAGCAAGGGAGCCACTTGGCATGTACAAAAGCAGAGCCTGTGGCAATCAGCAGTGCAGGTATTACTCCCACTGACTAGGGCTCTGGAGTGAAACTGGGTGAGCTTCAACATGGCAACACCTTTATCTCCCCATTGTGCATATGGGGAGCTTAGGAAAACCAGGCTTGGTTGGAAACACGAAGCGAGTGCCTTAAAGCAGGTGGTGGGAAAGCCCTCCACCCTGTTGGTCAATGATTTTCAAGAATGACAAGACAAGTGTTTGTACCATGCCTGTTTTGCTAGTATCTGATGCTTCATGCACCCCTGTACAAGTTTTAAAAGGAGCCACAATACCTACCGAATGAAACTGCAGCCTTTTGTAATGACTTTGCCCTCTTTTTGTAGAAAACTAAATGGCTATATCAGAAAAGCCATTTTGTCACGTGGAATATTTTGGGGGATGATGTAAACTATTGCAATTACCGTGAGATAAAGGTATAGCAACTGAAGGTTTCAGTTTTAACATAGTTACATAGGCTTCTCTTTCATACCAGTAGGAGATCAAGATTAAATCTGGCATGTTTTCTCTGCATTAATACTGCTATCTAATTTTCCTTTTTTTGGCAAAAATGTATATACTAATAGTACATTAAATGTTAGTCTTCAGCCTTGTTGTATTTTATTTGAAAGTGAATATACTTTAACAAAAAGTATTATCAATTCAAAAATGATTTAGTACTATAACTTTCTTCTAAGTACTAGATTCATTATTTACATTACTGTCAGCTTCACTATTATTTAAGGAGGTCCTATGTATTCAGTTTTGGGAAAGAGCATAGAGGAAGAAGGTTTATGGGAAAGTCAACCTGTTGTACTGAGTCATACGCGAACATCTTCTGATCACATCTGATATTATGTCAGCAAATTTCAAGGCCGAAAACACAGAAGTGGGAGAGTGCCAGAACGTGCTAGAGAGAGTGGAAAGTTTATGTGAGACTGGGAATCAAAACAAGCTAAAATGCTTATACTTAGTAGGCCAGGAGTGTGCAGTTCATCCTCTTGGTTGGGATGTGGGAACGTGGCAATTGATGCATTTGTTTCTTTCAAAATGTCATTGCTCCACGAAAAAGCAATTCTTTACTTTCCTGACAGTTAACCATAAAAGGCGCTATGTACAATTCAGAGGTTCACTCAGAGACGCCTGATGGGTTCTTTTGTGAGAGCAGGCTCTGGAGGCATCCCCTGCCCATCGCGCTGTGAGTTTGGGGCTAGCTTCTCATGCCAAAGCCTGCTGGCGCGTTCCTGTCCGTCCTTTTGCATGTTGCTGGGCAATGCGATCATGCAGAGGTCTGACACGAATGCCTGGTGTGATCCGACACCTCCGAATTGGATCGAGGAGAGCGCGGAGTCCCCAGGAGCCACAGACCCCCTATTTGGCTGCCTGGGGGCAGCTGCCCGGCAGCCTGCCCTCCCGCGGGGCTGCCTGTGGGCTCTGCCCAGAGCCGGTACACAGCCTTGATCCCATCCTCACAGGAAGGTAGCGACGGCCTTTCTTTCGGATAAAAGGTTTCACTCTGAGAATAGCAAGTGGTGGAGTTCTCCTTTTTAACTGTTTTCTTACCTTTTAGCTCCTTTTTCTGCCTGTCTTATTCTGGTAACATTTTTTAGACTCACAGCCAGAAATTTCAAATCTGTTATCTAAATTGCATAAATTGCTGTTTCTATTTGTTGCTGTTCGAACATTCAACTTGCATTTGCGTATGTAAATGCCTATTTATATATGATCAACATACTTTTAAAAATTACTAGTGATTTTCATGGTGACAATGTACCATCTTAGTGCCAGTAGTTGAGTAGTAAAGGTTTTTAGTCACAGAAGAACAGTGGAATCAGACTTGAATAATTTCTGGAAATTATTTTTATGCTTGTTTTTGCTTCTGTAGGTTTTTTCACGGGTTCATTTTTAAACTATTCAAAGGCAAAAAGAGACATGAAGGAAGAGCTAGAGTAGAAAAAGACCATAAGCCCTCAAAATTCGTATTGTACCAACTATTAAAAAGTATCTTCCAGCCTTCTAGGCTTCAAAAAATGGTTGTTTCATTAAATAAGAAACTCAGGCTAAACATGATGTTTCTTGCAGTGGACACAGAATTTTAAAGATACCTGTTAATAGTAAAATTCCAGAGCTGTGAAAAAAGGATTTGAAAAAAGTAAGACACAAGTAATATTAATTCCTAAAAAGGATTTTGAAAATCTTAAACTGAAAGTGAAAAACGAGCTCATTGTGTTAAAGTTTAAAAGCCTTACTCCAGATGAATGACCAGTAGAAAAGTCCCAAATATTTCCAAGCTTAACAACTTTTTTGGACTACATGGGTAAAATTAGGAGAGGATTCTGTGGAAAGTGTTGAGTATGTGGTCAGAAAATCTAAATTTAACTCCTATTTTCATCTGAATAAAAGGGCAAAGATGTTTTACTCTTGCAATATATAAATGATTCTAATCAAGGTGAAACTTTTTTTTAATAATAAATAAAATATCAGAAAATACAACAATGAATTAAATCATTTAGGAATTCTGTTTGTTCTTAGTTCAAGACTGGTGCAGGTCTTTCTGAACTAAAGAAGAAGGATTATGGGCAAAGTCTTACAGAATTAAATGTTTTCCAATGCATTGAAGACTATGTGTTTGCACACTGTACATTGTGTTGTGCTTGGTAGAAAATCCCTGGCGAATTTGTAATAGCTAAGTAATTTGGGAGATTATTTTAAAATATCATTTGGACTCATTGTTTCAAGGGTACAGTGTGAAAAGCTAAACTGGTTATTAAACAATTCAGTACAATGAACTTGACTTAAAAATGTCCTGGAAGTTTCAAAAGAACTATATATAGCATTGTGAGAGTACTGTAGCACAATTCAGGATGATTTATTAGGATCACCAGTTCTAAGGCTTATGGGCAGAAAGATAAAAACTTCAGTCCTGACACCCTGAATGCTTTCTGAGACAATTAGCCCTGTAGAAGTTATAAAAAGAAGCGTGGGTCAGGAACAGGCTTTGACAAGAATGCTGCCCAGTCATCTTCTTTTGAAGAGAGAGAAAATGTGAGCTTTGAAAACGAAAGTTCTGGCACCTCTGAAGAAAAAATACTGGATCCTATACCGTAAGGTTACACGCTGCAGGCTTGCTAACTATACTAGAAGGAAGGGGATACTGTTGCAGAAGGAAGGGGAAACAGGTAAACACAACCAGCAATGACATTGTCTCTCTTTTTCTTGAGGTCAGAGAGAATGTTATTGGCAAAAGTAAGAAACTGTCCCTCTGGTTGCTGGGAATACAAGAACCAGGAAGCGCCAGCACAGCCCTGTGTGGGAAATGTACAGTCAGCTGCAGGAGGAGTTTGGTAGAGAACAAAAAAGCAGGGATGTAAGAAAGCCATAGTGTTTCAGTGGTTGTAAGTGATGACAAATTTCTTAAAAACCATGAGAACAGAAAATTCTTGCCGAAAACAAGAACTGTTGAAGTTCCTTTCCTGGATATGATACATTTATTCCAAGTTTTTAAAAATGCTGTGTTCATTTTTACATCGTCTCCATCTTGGTTGCTGATCCATTTAAATCTCCATTTACAAAAAACAAAACCAAACTCCCAAAGTGCAATAGCTATCACAGCAAAAAGATGATGATGTCTTCCATATATGAATTACCTTGGAATTAGGTCCAGGAAAAAAAAAAGGTTCTGCCTTGTGAACTGATTATAGGACTCATTATAGGAAATGACTATAGGCCCCCCTCTATAGTGGGGGACTCATAACATCAAGATTCATGCTCTGCAGACTACTAGCAATGATAGAAATGATACTATGTACCTGTGAATGGTGGTTTTGTTATCTCAGGGCAAAAGTTTATGCTTCTAAGTATAAGTGGTCTGATTTTCAGATATGTTTAACATGTGCACCGTGCAGCATGGTAAGTGGTAAGTGCTTAACTTCTGCTCAGAGAAAGCAATGGAAGCTGTGGGCGCTCAGTATCAATTAAAAACCAGGTCATTTCCTCAGAGGCTTACAAATTGATGTGGGCCCTTGATTTCAGATATTCACATTTCAAAATTTTGAGTTTAATACAGATTTTTAAAGCACATCAGCCAGTGAAGAGAGCCAGGAGAATCTCCATCCTCTATTGGATGCAGGGGGGGGAACGTTGCCACCAAGGATGAGGAAAAGGCTGAGGTACTCAACGCCTTCTTTGCCTCAGTCTTTAATAGTCAGAGCGGTTATCCTCAGGGTACTCAGCCCCCTGAGCTGGAAGACAAGGACGATGAGCAGGATAAACCCCCCATAATCCAAGAGGAAGCAGTTAACGACCTGCTACGCCACCTGGATGCTCACAAGTCTATGGGGCCAGATGGGATCCACCCGAGGGTACTGAGGGAGCCTTGGTGGAGGAGCTTGCCAAGCCACTCTCCATCACTTATCAGCAGTCCTGGTTAACTGGGGAGGTCCCGGATGACTGGAGGCTTGCCAGTGTGACGCCCATCTACAAGAAGGGACGGAAGGAGGATCCGGGAAACTACAGGGGCCGGTCAGCCTGACCTCGGTTCCAGGGAAGATCATGGAGCGGTTTGTTTTGAGGGCGCTCATGAGCCATGTCCGGGACAACCAGGGGATCAGGCCCAACCAGCACAGGTTCATGGAAGGCAGGTCCTGCTTGACCAACCTGATCTCCTTCTATGAGCAGGTGACCCGCCTAGTGGATGAGGGAAAGGCTGTGGATGTGGTCTACCTGGACTTCAGTAAAGCCTTTGACACTGTCTCCCACAGCATTCTCCTAGAGAAGCTGGTGGCTCACAGCCTAGACAGGTGCACTCTTTGCTGGGTAAAAAACTGGCTGGACGGCCGAGCCCAGAGAGTTGTGGTCAATGGAGTTAAATCCAGTTGGTGACCGGTCACGAGCGGTGTTCCCCAGGGCTCAGTACTGGGGCCGGTCCTGTTCAATATCTTTATCAATAATCTGGACGAGGGGATCGAGTGCTCCCTCAGTAAGTTTGCAGATGACACCAAGTTGGGCGGGAGTGTTGATCTGCTGGAGGGTAGGAAGGCTCTGCAGAGGGACCTGGACAGGCTGGATCGATGGGCTGAGGCCAACTGTATGAGGTTCAACAAGGCCAAGTGCCGGGTCCTGCACTTCGACCACAACAACCCCAGGCAACGCTACAGGCTTGGGGAAGAGTGGCTGGAAAGCTGCCCGGAGGAAAAGGACCTGGGGGTGCTGGTTGACAGCCGGCTGAACATGAGCCGGCAGTGTGCTCAGGTGGCCAAGAAGGCCAATGGCATCCTGGCCTGTATCAGAAATAGTGTGGCCAGCAGGAGTAGGGAGGTGATCGTGCCCCTGTACTCGGCACTGGTGAGGCCGCACCTCGAATACTGTGTTCAGTCTTGGGCCCCTCACTACCAGAAGGACATTGAGGTGCTGGAGCGTGTCCAGAGAAGGGCAACGAAGCTGGTGAAGGGCCTGGAGCACAAGTCTTATGAGGAGCGGCTGAGGGAACTGGAACTGTTTAGTCTGGAGAAGAGGAGGCTGAGGGTAGACCTCATCGCGCTCTACAACTACCTGAAAGGAGGTTGTAGCGAGGTGGGTGTTGGTCTCTTCTCCCAAGTAACTAGCGATAGGACGAGAGGAAATGGCCTCAAGTTGCGCCAAGGGAGGTTTAGATTGGACATTAGGAGAAATTTCTTTACTGAAAGAGTGGTCAGGCCTTGGAACAGGCTGCCCAGGGAAGTGGTTGAGTCACCATCCCTGGAAGTATTTAAAAGACGTGTAGATGAGGCGCTTAGGGACATGATGTAGTGGACATGGTGGTGTTGGGTTGATGGTTGGACTCGATGATCTTAGAGGTCTTTTCCAACCTTAATGATTCTATGATTCTATCTCTATGCTCCTCACTGCTTTTTGTTGCTGTTGCTAAGGGAAAGCAATACCAGCTCTCTCTCTAAGCAGATAAGATTATGATGAGCTGCAGTAGTTTAGTAAATTCTTTCTCACTCATTTTATAACGTACAATAAATTATGTCTAGCAATATTTTATTGTTTCGTTCTCCGGAATATCCTTACACAATTTGTGAGGTAGTTTTATTAGGATTGTTACAGGTCAAGGATCGTCATTAAAATTGGCAGAAGGCAATGGTCTCTGCAAATAATGAAAAAGGTTGACTCAGATGATATGTAAAAAGTGACTTGTTATTTAAACAGCCTCAGTTTTGAGTAGCTATTTTGAACCTGATAGAGGTACAGCTTCTTGCAAGATATTCCTTAAGATGCCCCCAGCTCCACACTTAAATGACTTTTAGGAGTCATTATCGGTATGTAAGCTCTCCACCTCCCATTCCCCAGGCTTTGCACCTATAACACTGCAGCAGTAGCAATTGCACGCAGTTGTAGCTGAACTTGGGATTTGACTGAGCATAAAGGAGAAATGAGACCAGTATTCCTGACAGGTGAGGAATATATAGAGAAAATTTCCTTGCAAGTGTCTGTACAAGACAACTGGCATTCGCTGGGAGTTCTGCATTGAGTCCTGACACCTGCCATTCTATTGAGTTAACCAGCTACAAAATACCTTGAGTGTCAATATGTGTCTGCTTTAGAGACTGGCAATTCAGGGAGACTGAGGAAATAGAGGTTCACAGAGCATACAGAGAGAGCAAAGCCTGACTACATGTCACCATAAGAAATACAGGATAGAGTAGGTGCTAGCTGTTGAAGTCCCCTTTTCTGATTTATCCAACACAGAACCAAACATATAAGAGTTTAGTGGATTTTGGGGTATGTTAATCCTGTTGTGCACAAAAAAATACAATTATAAAGAATCTGTAGTGAATTACATGCATTAAAATATTAATATAAAATAGAATAAAGTAGTAACATGAAATAAAATATTTACACTATGGCAATGTCTCCTGTTAAAACTTCCTTGTCCTGACAGCATTGCCAGCTATCTTTTGCACGGTTTCCGTGGCTCAGCCTCATAGTAGAGGGTAAATCAAAGCCATGGAGTCTATATATATTTCAAATACCGGTAGTTTAATTGCATAAGACCTTCAGTCACTCAGGTAATCACAAGCGGGGCAACCCCTTCCTTTGGAAATCTGACACCAGTACTGCAGCAGAAGGCTGCCTATCAAAATCTGTCTCATTGCAGACATGTAAGATGGAGTGTGAAATTTCCTAAATCTCACTCAGGTGTCACAAGAGAAACACAGAATCCTGCATAACCCAAAAGCTGTTAAATTGTGATACAACTTAATCGTGACTTCCTCTTTAACAGCTTAGGTGTTCAAACTGAGGTAGTAATCTTCTCTCTCTCTCTCTCTAATCAATGAGTCTGCGGGACTTGCTCCAATATGTTCTTCTCTTTCTTGTAATGGGGACTTCCCAGACTGGATAAAGTACTCCAAGTGTGATTTCACAAGTACCAAAAAGTCCTTCCCTGGATCGGTTGTCTGTACTTTTACAGCCAGGATACCGATGGCCTTTGCTGCAGCTGTTGATGCCTGTTCCACTTGTTGCCCACGAGGCCCCCGAGGCCCTTTTCTGCAGAGCTGCTTCCTAAATGGGAGCCCCCCAACCTGTACTATCTCATGGGGTTGTTCCCACCTGAGATGCAGGACTTTTCATTTGCTTTTCATAGAATCATAGAATATTTAGAGTTGGAAGGGACCCATAAGGATCATCCAGATCAACTCCCTGCTCTGCGCAGGACTACCTAAAACTAAACCATATGACTAAGAGCATCGCCCAGGTGCTCCTTGAACTCTGACAGGCTTGGTGCCATGACCATTTCCCTGGGAAGCCTGCTCCAGTGACCAACCAGCCTCTTAGTGAAGAACCTTTTCCTAATCTCCAATCTGAACGTCCCCTGATGCAGCTTCATTCCATTTCCTCGTGTGCTGTCGCTGGTCACCAGAGAGAGGACATCAGCATCCCCCCTCTGCTGTCCACCTTAAGGAAGTTGTAGCCTGTGATGAGGTCGCCCCTCAGCCTTCTCTTCTGCAAGCTGAATAAGCCAAGTGACCTCAGGCTGCTCCTCCTAAGTCTTGCCCTTGAGGCCTTTCACCATCTTGGTCGCCCTCCTCTGGACACACTCTAACCATTTGATGTCCTTCTTATATTGAGGCACCCAAAACTGCACACAGTACTCAAGGTGGGGCCGCACCAGTGCGGCGTAGAGTGGGACAATCACCTCCCTCGACCAGCCAACTATGCTGTGTTTGATGCATCTCAGGACACAGCTGGCCCTTTTGGCTGCCAGGGCACACTGTTGACTCACAGTCAACTTGCCATCAACCCAAACCCCCAGATCTCTTTCCATGGGGCTGCCCTCCAGCCTCTCATCCCCCAATTTGTACATATAACCAGGATTGCCCCGTCCCAGGTGGAGAATCTGGCACTTGCTCTTGTTAAATTTCATTCGGCTGGTGATTGCCCAACTCTCTAGTCTATCCAGATCTCTCTGTAAGGCCTCTCTACTCTCAAGGGAGTCCACAGCTCCTCCTAGTTTAGTACAATTGGCAAACTTACTTAATGTACATTCGACTCATGTGTCCAGATCATTTATAAAAACATTAGAAGTTTTGCTGAACTTCACAAGGTTCCTGTCAGCCTATTTCTCCAGCTTGTCCAGGTCCCTCTGAATAGCAATATATTGACTGCTCCTCCACATTTGGTGCCATCTGCAAGCTTGCAGAGAGTATACTGCTATCCACTCTGTTAATGAAGGCACTAAAGTGTTGGTCCTGGTATTCATCCCTGAGGGATGTCACTATTAACTGGCTGCCAGCTGGACTTTGCGCTACTAATGACAACTCTTTGAGCCCAGCAGTCCACCCACACTATTATTCATTTATCCAGCCCATATCTTACCAATTTGGTGATGTGGAGACTATGAAGACTGTGTCAAAGGCCTTGCTAAAGTCAAGGTATGCAGCATCGCCTGCCCTCACTCTTATCCACAGCATCAGTCACCTCATCACAGAAAACAATCATGTTGATCAGGCACGATTGACCCTTGGTAAATTCATGTTGGTTTTTAAGAGGATTTGGTCCATCATCTTCCCAGGGGCTGAGGTGAGGCTGACTGACCTGTAGTTCCTCAATCCTTATCAGTGAAAACTGAAGCAAAAAAGGGATTGAGGACCTCAGGCTTTTCCCCGTTACCTGTCACAGTCTCCTTAGCTTTCCTCTTGCTGCTGCTGTCCTTATAGAAACCTTTCTTGTTGCCTTTTTTTTTTTGTTGTTTTTTTTCCCTGAAGATCTTCTCTCCAGATTTTCTACATAATGACCAGACACTGAATCTCTTTTGTTCCATGCACTGTTCACAGAGGAGAAACACCAAGACAAAACACAGCCATAGAGCTGATTTGCTATAGGATATAGTGAATTCCACCTAAGGATGTCTGGGATTCTCTCAGGACAGAGAGCTCTTTAGGTGCTTATCACAGCAGGATCTCTGCAGCCTGCCTGCCTTAATTCTGTCTTCAACAAGAGAGGCATAAACTGGGAGCAATGACCATCAGTGCAATAAACTAACTGGTACAATTTAAAACAAAACAGGGGTAGGAGTTCATGCCAGCTGTGGTAAAATTCTATAAAGGTGGTTATTTTTATGCCAGGAGCTATGCTGAAAACATTCATGTACTTCATAAAATCCTGTAATATCAACAAGATGAAACTCCTGTAAATAGAAGTTTTAACTTCTCTAACAGATGCAAGTATTCTTTCTGCAAAGTTGTCCTTCAGATAGCAACCTTTTGGTCAGAGTTTATTGGGTAATAAATTCCAAGCATTAAATTTATAGAGATATATAGACAGCCAGCATTATGCTTTGCAGTTTTTGTAGTTACATCTGCATCAGCCTTGTAGGGTAATGCAGGCTCCACCCCATGTGGTGCACAATGACTCACGTCCCTATGCCTCAAGGCTGGCCCTACCCAGCGTTTGCTTCTGCATTCACCACTGCTTGAGCTTAGCCCTGGGTATCCAATGGGCTCTGTGTGGTCTTACGACATCAACATCATCATCGTTACATGATTTTTCAGTTCAGTGTGTCTGAAACAATGCAAGTGGTTTAGGGTAGTGATTTTATAGTATGTAATAGAATATCTATGTTTCACAAACACATGGAAAGTCACAGGTGAAAATAGTTCTACAAGCTGCATGACGGTGGATGACCAGGTATGAAGTTAGTGTGGAAATGTAGTTCCTTAATGTTAAATAATTTTTTTCTTTTGAAATCAGACTTTGCTTTAATTAGCAATAATTACAGGATCCTTCTATTTTTCACCTGACTCCAGCTCTAGTTTAATTTTAAATGTAGTTTTATGGAATCCTTTTACAGCTCTTCTAGTGACGATGGTTTTCAAATGCTGTCAGCTGCTTAATGTTTAACATGCTTTCTGACGTCCTTAACCTTAGAGGTTATCAGATTAGATATTCATTCCCTACAAGGGGGAGAAAGAAAAGGAAAATTTGCCTGGCTGATGTTAAGAGTATATTCTAAGACTACTCTACAGAGGTTTGCGTTAAGGCATGATCTGTCATTACTTAGGAAATTGCAAAGGTATTATTAGCTATTACTTTTACATTATTACTAGAGTATGAATCTTTGCAAAATATTATTTCTTTCAGAAATTGAAACAATGTTCCATAAAAGTGCTGCCTTATCCACTGCACAGCTTGAAGAGACAAAGGGCTTCAGGGTTTGCTGAAACCAGCAAACTTTTCTCACTGTACAACATTTTGGGAAAAGTAGCTGTTCAAAAACATATACATACCAATAATATGTTGACTTGGTCCTGGATAACTGAAAAGGTTGCAAAGCTGCATGAAAGCAGTAGCTGCTTTCCATCTGGAAGCCGTATAATGCCTGTTTTTTAAGTATATACAAGTATCTCTGTGGAATTAGTGCCCCTAAAGATCTGGTTATGTTTTTTCCTTTAACTTCTTTTGCGAGTATTTTATTGTAATATACTTTTAAATAAAGTATTTCTACAGTAACAAGAAACCCACCAGTGCTGACTTGGTGCCTTTCTGTTAGGAAGGCAGAATGGTGCATAGCAAACATTCACTCCAGATCTGTGGGAATCTCCCATGAGGACCTTGCCAAGCAATGGGAACAGATAATTTAGGTTCTGTTTTATTTTTAATTTCTTTGCAGAAAGCTAAAACCATCCAAGTGCATTGTTGACAGAAAGGGATTTCCAGAAGATGCTTGCCTTTGATCTCCTGCCATGCTGTGCTATGGAAGTTATCAAGTGTTCTCAGAGCTGCTAGAGCAAAATTTGCCCTCTGAATGCTCTTATCCATCAGAGCCGTGTCCCATATCTATAACAGCTGTCACAATTTTCTCACAGAGTTATCTCCATCTGAAGGAGAGCAGGTGTTATTTCTAGCACTCCTTTGCGGTCTGGCATCAGCAGTCTCTCACTGTCACCGCAGGACCATGGCAGTGCTCCAAGCTGCGCCTTTCCCACAAACACCGGATGGCGGGGATCTAGGGATTAACAAGAGGGCCCACACCTAATTTTCTGATATAACACTGTAGCATTCGGTGCTTTGTTTCAACTACCTATATTCTTTTGACTCCAGTCATATTAGAGGAATATTAGAGTTCAAATGACCATCATCCCAAGGACAGTAGGTCTCATTTTCACTTGCTTTGGGCATACACTGTGGTCTCATGAAAATCATGTTCTTAGCTAAATGAAAAAAATGCTTCCTTTTCAACACCTCTTTCAAAATACAGGAAACAGATGGCTCTCTCCATGCTTCATGACTGTTACCACTTGATGTGAAGTATCTTCAGTGTTTGAATTTGACACATGCAAGGGCACTGCTCTCTGCTTAACACGTCTTCCATATCTTAAAGATATTTAGGGATGCTACGAGACACCAGTTCTGAGCAGTTCTTTACGCTATGGTAGCCCTATAGTGTAGTCACTGTAAGAGAAAAAAATGTCCAATCATTATTATGGAAAATACTGTGCCTCAGGCCAGTTATACATCTGTATTGCCTGGCTGCCCGTTCCCGAAAATTGACTGTCAAAAAGGAAGAACCATCTCTGTTTCACCTCTGTTACTCAACTGAATAGATCAGAGCACCATCCAGGTTCATGACCCCATTCTGCTAGCCAGAGCACAATCATGTAGGAGGACTGGATTCTTCTCCAGATAGCTCTAGACAGGTCCATATAATTTAGCTTGCCTATCTAAATTTATTTATTTTTGATGAATCATGTAAAAGCATAATTTAGTCTGAAACAAAAAATTTTAGAAAATTTGAAACATTCGATTTTGGAGTCATGAGCCTAAGAAACCTCACACGTTTTTTAGCTTTTGGATCTGCCATTTCTTTACTACCTACTTGTGCTCCAAACTGTGGCTTACTAACTTTGGAGCTTCTTAATGAATGTGGGACATTCATTAAAAGATCTTAAGCAGTGTAAATAATACTTTCCATAGCTATATTTTCAGCAATGAAATTTATTTTTCTAAAGATTACAGAGTAACATTTTAAAAAATGAAAGATGCATAGTAAAATTTCCTCAGTTTTAAGTTAGTATAATATATTAAATTTCCCCAACGATTTTCAAGGAAGCTTATGATACTGGTTTTCCACACTGAAGTCAATTAGAGCCTTAGTGTTATCTTAAATGGTAACATTCAGTACCCTAAGTCAGAAAAAGGTATGGAAGTGACTCATAAATACAACACATAAAGTAGAGAACCCCAGCAGCAACATACTGTTACATACCAAACCTTAGAAAAAAAGGCAGAACATTTATAAGTCATCATTATGGTTTTGAGTTGCAGAAACGAAAAGCACTAAGCCTATTTGGAATGCTTATTATTTATTTCTTTTCCTCCAGATAGTTTTCTTCCTCCATTGACTTCATGGACAACTGAAGGAAATACTAAAGGAAACAACTATTTCAGCTATTGTGAAAAGAGGAATGGCAGCAGTATCAGCATCTCTTTCTCCTTCAGCTATATTTTAAAAGTAGTGTACATTAATAGCCAATTACATAACTTTGAAGTCTAAATGCAGGCTGGTATTTGTGTCTGGGAGTCTTATTTCCACATTCCAACAATTTTGGGTGTATTCCTTTCTCCCCTGATTTTCAGCTTGTTAGCTTACGTTAAGCTGCCCCTTCCTTCTCCGCTCCAGAAGGCTGTTGCTGTGAATCCCTCTCTCTGCTGCCTTCCTCTCCCTCTGTGTCACAGGCGGAGTTCAGGCCGTGACCTTGGTGTGCTCATCTTCCTGAGCCAGGCGTCATTTGTTTCTGGGTGTAGTCCTAAATGACTTGCCAGGTTGTCCCAGGAAACGTTTGACTAAGCGGTAGATTGAACCCAGCTCCTAAACTGTCCTTCAAACCATTTTCCTAATGTCTACTTATCTTTGCATAAAATATCCAGGCAGATCACATTGCCACATCAGCCTTTTTGCAAAGAAGTAATGGCTTTGTGATGGTGGCAATTGCACATGCATCAACTGGAGATATCATGTGTTCTCCTTTGCAACAGATGTTTCTATTTGAAAGACTGTGCATTAGGCTGAGTATTGCAATGGCCCACCTAAACAAATAATTGATATCTGAGGCTTCCTGTAATCGGGCATTCTACTGATAGCAAGGATTGTAACTGATGATATGGACAATGCAATAAAACATGATGAAAGGTAGTGAAATCCTGCACTTTGTCTTAACAGATTTAGTCGCTTACTTTCTTTTGATGTCTTCAACAGGACTAGAAGCTCAAGCTGCCCAGTCTACTAGTTGTAGGTTGTGACATCATCCAAACATGACATGCCTTTCAAACAGGCAGAAGAATACTGCCCCAACCCTAAAACATGCCACTGATATTGTGAAGTGGAGAAAACCCATTTTGAGATGATGTTTTCATAGCTTATTTTGAAGAATGCAATGGTTGAATAAAAATGATTAAAAGGGGAGCAAATAGTGTGGTAGCTCATTTCAAAGCAGTTTCTTTTACAGCCTGTAGTAGTGTCATCAACCTGTAATCTGCCTTCTAACTTCAATGTTTTTGTTGGGAGAAGGTGGAGAGTGAAATTTAACTTTCTAATCTGATATATAATTAAAAGAATAGCCCATCCTGGGAATGAACATTTTCCAGACCAGAGGTGCTCAAGCAGTTTCTTGCTTCTCCCAGAAAACACATCTTCTCCGTCCTTTAATCCATTTCTGCTTTCCTGTATCTCCTTCATTTAAATCAATGCAAAACAAAAAAAAATATTTATTTATTTCTCTTTGTATTATCTGAGAAGGATGGTTGTTAGGAAAGAAAAGTGCTCCTTTAGAAATCAGAGGGTTGAAGTGCTTTAATTTCAGCTCTCATGATTAAGGATGTACAGTTTAAAATTTGAGGGTAAATGAGACTGGCATTCTAGAAAAACTCAATACAGATCAACTCAGGTCCAATTATTTTCTTATTGCTATCCTAGAGAAGAACACCTGGATTACCAAAATAGCAAATAGTAGTGGAGGTTCATTGCATATCAGAGCAAAAATTAAGAGATAAGCTAGAAGGAGATAGCTTCTGGTCTCTGCCATGCCAGTGCTAGAGATGGAGTTACTAAGGAGGATTTCATCCCACCACCTTCTTTAGCCCTCAATCATTTGATTTTGGTTCCTATGACAGAGAACAGCTGTACAATGCTCACCTTAGCCCTACAATGTGACCTTATCCAATCTTTAGCACACTCCCATCAACCTGTAAGGGAGATATCAGGAAAAGGAGTATCACTAGAAACCCAAGTTCTCTTTATTTGATGATAGTTTTGATCCTTAAGTGGACAAAACCCAAAAGAATTACCAGATAACAAAAGTAACAAGTCAAACTGGACAGGATCTCTTCCTAGAAGCCTTCATTGCACTTCTCTCTCTCCGTGGACTATTTGGGGCATTAGGACCTTGCTTTAAGAAAATCAGTTCCCTCAAGACTAAAAATCTGAGTATAGGTTACATGCGAGAAGTAGGAAAATTTTACCTACCCCATGCGAATTTTCAGTGACACCTAATAGATGCATATGTTTTATGTGTGTGTGTGTGTCTATATATCTGAATATTATGTACACACATATGGCAATATCTAATTAACATGAAGAAAAAAAAATCCTCTTTAGAAAAGATGTTAAGCCATATAAAGGTGCTATATATATATCAAGAGCCAAGTTAGAAAGGACTTTTGCCATTTAAATTGCCAAGTTAAATATGGCACAATTGAAGCGAACCTGTCCCTCCAGGCATGCATAAGCCTACACTTGGGAGCGCTTGAAAGCTGACTTAGCACCAGTTGTATCTTATTTAACTTGGCCATTTAAAGGGCTAACCCTTTAGCAACTTGGCTCATGCTGTCCGTATCACACCTTTACATGACTGACCTTCCCCTCTCAACTTTCCCTCGTTTAGTGCATGCTGAATGTTTTTGATCAGATCTGATTTACGTTATTTTGGCCAATTAGCGTGAAAGACAAAAACAAAACCTCTAAAGGACAGGTCTGTGAACATAAAATATAATTGGATGGAAATGGACCTGTTCACATTCTTTTTGCCTTAGCTCAGCGTGCAAGTGTTAAGTGCTAGCCGCCTGGTTTTGCCTGTTGGCTGTGCCACCCTACAAGGAACTTTCCCCAAAGCCTGGTAGTTGAACCTTCTGTGCTCTTGCACAGGGCTCGTACACCGCACTAAAAGAAGCAGCTTTCCCCTGCGTTGGGAGAGGATCTGGGTTGGATGCAATTATAACGGGAAGCGGAGAGGGCAGCTGGTGCCTTACTGAAGACTTCTGCTGTCATGTGTCAGAGGGCATGCATGTAGTAGAGCCACATGGTACTGCTAAAGGTGCAAAGAGGTCCAGGTCTCACTTCTTCTGATACATTCATGCCTGAAAGACACTAAATTAGAGCATGGGTATCCTATGGAAAAGCATGAGTGATGATTATCACAATGAAGAAAGAAGAATTTGGTAAAGAAAGGAATTGAACATTAAAATGCTGTTGCTGTATAGGCCATGGGAAACAACTTTTTCAGATCTCGGATCATGCACATTTAAAGACACTCCCAGGTAGACTCCTATCATTTGAGTCAGCAAAATCAGAATCAATGACAATGGAATCTGATAGGAATATTGTGTTGCAATCTTTGTAGATTATTACCTATGATAATTAAATGCTTAGAAGTCATAATAATGACAGCAGTATAAAGGCTTAGACAGATTAGATGATAGAAAGAACAAAAATGACTTAGCCCTGAGGTGCATACATCATCACATACATGATCTCATACCATCTTCTCATCTAGCATGAAATTCCAGTCTATGCAATAAGACCTCTCCACTCCCACAGGAAAAGGGGTCAAATATGGCCCCCAAGAGCACTGGCGTGGATAAAGATAGATTATTGGTGGGAGCAGAAGGGAACGAGAGTGTCACCCATCTTCTTGATGGTAGTGGCTGCATTACACACACAGGGCACAGCATCCTTCACGCTGCTCTGCCAGCACCTAGCCCTCCAATAACACAATTTGCACATGGATGAGTGGGAAAAAAATGTACAATAAGATCTGCTAGCCAGGAGATGCAATTTAGAATAAATTGAAGTGATGCTTCATATTCCTGCCTTCTCTAAGCCTCTCATATTAATTTAGGCCTTGATTACATGTGACTTGTCCTGCTGTGAAACGTATTGTGGGCCTAAGGTCTCAAGGGTTTTCACTGCTTCTTAAACATGTTGTGTGGAAGTTGTGGTAAAATTTTATTCCTTTTTTCCATCTGAAAGGTTTATAATAACTAGTTACAGTTCAAAACATTATTAAAATTAATGAGTAATATAATAGGAAAACCCACTTAATAATACTCTTGTAGTAATTTGCCTCTATCTCCTCTTATCCTCTTCTGTTTTCTTCCCTGAAATCAGATAAAGTATTTGTTGGCTGACAAGTTATAAGAGTATATAACCATCATCTGATTAACACCTGCCTTGAGTTCTAAAAAGAGGTGTTTTGTGAAGTTGTTACAGAACATCAACCTAAAATGTCACCATGCTTTATTACACATATAATACATCACAGGCAGTAAGCAGAAGACATGAGAATATTACTAGTGATGTAAGTCCCTGCAATAGAGGAAATTTAGTTAATCAAACTGTCAGAGGTACCTAGTGGATGGCCCCAACACTGGGCTGTGAGGTGCACAAAAAGTCCAGCATCTCCTTCCAATCTTTCCCGGAGAAGGGGAAAAAATAGTCCCCCTGTCACCAAATCTTTAGCCCTGAAAATGTGGACGTGAGGTACCAAACAGGTAAATGAGATCAATACCACCAGGAATTAACAAGGTACAGTTCTACATCATGTTTCTAGCTATTACCAACCTCCAATGATAAGGAGGTATGTGGAAAAAAAAATTGCAGAAGAAATAATTTCTACAACTGTTATTAGATCAGTTGAAGATGAATTGCCAAGAAGCATAGAAAACATTGCACCTCTTGATCTAAGTAGAATCTACAAACCTAGTAAATGCTCAAATGAGGATGTCTGCTGTGTAAACTTTTACACCTGAGCCTAGACTCCTGTCTCTGGTCAGTGGGGAGAAATAGAGATCCCATTATTCTCAGCTTAAAGATGCGTAAAATAGATCAGATAAACGATGTTGTAATAGTTGTCATTTCTTTCCCTTGATTAAAAGGGAAGTCTAAGGGAAGTAGGCCAAATATAGACCATTAAAGTTACGAAAAATAAATTGCTGTCTAAGTAAGCAGGCTGTACCTTTTTCACAAGTGTAACAACGAAGATTTATTCTTACCTCTGCGATGTGCCAGAGTATTGGAACATATTAATGAAATTGAAAACACAGCTGCAGAGAAAATTCAGAAAATTGGAAAATACAAACAGAATTATTACTTGAAATTAACTGATTTTACATTCTAATTTTCTCTGAGATGTAGTTATATTATAATAACTTCAGTCAACATCATCTTGCCTCTTCCACAGAGTCCTTTCCATAAGCCCTCCCCCCCAGTCCAAAAAAAGATGAGCATTTTTAGGGAATCACTATGTACAAATTAGTCTTAAAGAAAAATAATGTCTGAAACTTTCCTCATCAGTTTAATATATTATAAATAAACTCTGATTGAGTTTGTGAAAATGCAGATAAAGATACAGGCTGGAGACACCCTTTATTAGAATCATTTACTGAAGTCAGAGCAGTGAGAAGCGTGACCCTGGAGTCCTTTCTACCCTAAGAGACTGACAGTCCATACACTGGGCTTTGTGAAACAGGCTTTACTGTGGGATGGAATAAAAGAACATTTATAGCAGTGGAAAAATGACACAAAATCCAACTGATTGAAGTAGCAGAGGGAATACTGTAAACACAGTCTTTGGGAAAAATACAGTGAATTTTGTGCAAAGGAGCTCTTTCTTTTCAAGATTGCCCAAGAATTAATTCACTCTTTAATACCGAACATTGCTTTCTGCCTTTGAAGTACCGTGGCACGCGAAGGTGGCTTGCACAGCTCTCTGAGAAGTGAGAAGAGAATGATGAGAAGGCTGGATGGCTGCACGCTGTGAGGCTGTTGAGCTAGTGCGGGGGACGGAGGAGGTATGCCTTGTCTGGACAGGACCTGCCTTTCTAATAGTTTTGACTCTGAGGTTGCAGCATATGATGGAGGGTGGCTCCTACCTGCGAGCTGAGCCGGAGAGGACTCAGCAGGTGTGGCCGCGTGGTGGGATGGGGGTGCGGGTCCCATGGGTTAGCGATGGCGGAGGGGTTTTCCTTCCACCCTGATGTACGAGTGCCAGCCACCGAGCTGCCATTTTAACAACTGGGTGTAAGCCCAGTTTCTTCCCGGGCTTCAGGTTTGAAATAGAAGTGTTTAAGTGCACAGACAGGTATTTAGGACTGCCCACTGTGTTTCGGAGGGGAAAAATGTTAGCAGAGTGAGCGTGAGCTGTGACGTGCTACGTATAAGGGGGTGAAAATTGGCCCTGCACGAACTTATTTAATACTATATAGTCAGGCTATGGTCCTGTTTTCAGCTAAGCCCAAGGAAGTGGTGTCTCCCACAAGAAGAACGAGGAGGACCTTTCCCAGTGCCCGGGTCGTAGCCGCTCTGCAAGACTCTTGGCTGTGTGGGGTCAGCATCACATGGGCTCTGCGAACAAGCAGGGTAAGCGTGCAAAGGCAGTGATCAAGGGCATTTTTGTCCAAATCAACCAATGGGCCAAGGCAGTCTGGTCAAGGACATGTCCAGGAGGCTAGCAACACACTGAATATTTGTTTCATCTAGGTCTTTGGCTTGGTCTTTTCATTGAGTTGTGCAAATAAAGACCCTTTAATAGAAGCACATGCAGCTTGACAGTACGCCATCAGTGTACCCTATATCTATGTTGTTCAGAGCTAAAAATTAAACCAGTTAAGGTCTGGTTTTATACTCCACCTTGGTATCTCATATCTCTGATGTCAGTTTTCAAGAACAAGATACGCAAAGAAGCAATAACTTTTTCACACTTTTTGCAGTAGATAATATTTATGGTCTTCTGTTCTTTTTATTTGAACATGCTGTGCTGGCATGTGCTGCTGTGCAGTGAAACTGTCTGATTTCAGGGAATGATTATGCAAAATGAAACTCTGGAGCTCAGCTCTCCTGCTCCCATCGTATGTCACATTAAATGCTAATATTTTCACATTTCTGTGTAAATATTTCACGTGATTTCAGAAGTTTAGCTTCAGGTCACAGAGTGAAAAATAAGAGGCAAACCAAAATAATTTAGGCTAATTGGGAGGAAGGAAGAACAAATACAGTAGGATGGTAATTTTTTTTCGGTTGAAATAGTAAGTGACAGATCTGAGACGACCTGTGAGTTTAAGTCCACAGTTCCCTGGGTTTTTTAAGACTGTTAAGTTCGTTTAGTTTGGTGGCATAGGATGGAGCATGGAATTCACCCCACAATTTCTGCAGCCAAAACCTACTTTTGTTCTGAAAAGAAAGTAAGCTTTTATTACAGTGCTTCAAGAGATGGAGTACTCACTATCACCCAGGCCAATATTTCAAGAGATAGATTAAAATCAATATAAACTACAATAAAGGATTTCAGTTATTGGTGTTAAGATCTAAAATTAGTCCAAAATCTGAATTCACAAATTCCAATCACCTATGCAGAACCTTTCTCTACACAAAAGTAAGATCTACTTGCATGGGTTCAATATCAGAGTAAGGGATGAAAGAGAGAATCAATTTGTGCAGGCTACTACTTAATGAGAGCACAGTAAAATTGTGTTAAAATATTTTATATTTGCTTAGGCTGCTTTCTAAGCTTTGCCCTAAGAATACCTAGATTATATTTACAGCAATTACAGTACACTGCTACTGAATGACACAATGATGGTGGAGAACGATACTATTTATCTATTTTGACAAGTCGATTTCTGTGGAAGCTCAGTCTGGCCTAAATTCAGTGAAACAGTGCATTACATGAGACTGTTTAATGTATATCTCACTTTTTCTGACTCAAACTAACCAATCAAATTAATGCAGGCTGAGAAGATAGGGCCTGTACTGCAGCCATAAAACTAAAGTCTGCTTGAAAGTTACAGAGCAAACCTGACTGAAATTTTTGTTTAAAAGAAAAAAATTAGGCAAATCTTTGTATATTTACCAGGGTACAGGTCAAAGGGGAAAATAAATTATTTTCTTTTGATTCTTTGCAGTTTAGCAGTTGTCCATTGCTCACTTGCTAATCCAAAGTGCATATCTTTTAGTTGAACTCCTGTCTCATATCTCCTGAAATTTATCTGATAAGAAAAGCCATTTTTATCTCTGAAGTTGTAAAGATGAGACTCACTGGTAAAAGTGTATGGCACACCCTATTTGATTCAGCAGGTAGTTAAAGACAGCAGGAACATTATACTTCGTGTTCAGATGGGGAATCTTTGAGCTGTTACTTAGTCAACTATTTTGATCTCTAAATTTTGAAGATACATTTTCAGAAAGAAAAGGAGGAATATTGAAAAATGTTCCTTCTTTGGAGTTCTTGATGTTAATAAGAAAGGCACCACAAACTCTTTCTCTCCAAAAACTGTTCCTATTAATTCCGATTCCTCTTCTCAGTTTTATTTCAGAGCTCTTCTCAGTTGGATTGCAGTGCTGCAATCGATATTTCTGTTTTTCCTTGTGTTATACCCACTTCGGTTTCTGTCTGCTCAGGCTCTTGCTCCAGTCAATAGTTAAAGTAGTTGCTCAGCTTTTACCCACCCTTCTTCCGTTATCTGTCTTCCTCATTTCTTTTTTTTCCTTATAGTGCAAATACCTACTCTTGCATTCACATGTGTACTCCTGGAATAGATAAAACCTTTTTTTGCTGGCTCTCTGCTAGTGATCTAGCCAATCTGCATGTAGTAGGACAGAGGAGTTCTCCTGTGAGAAGCCTGCACCTCTGGCTGTATCTAGACTTATCATCTGTTGTTAAGTGTCACGCGATACGTAGCATTATCTACCAAACGCTGACGAAGGGCTGATGTGTACAATGGTGCCTTTTTGGATGCAGGTTTACCTCCTGCAGAAACCAGAGCAAGCACTGTTCGTGATGGGACTAGCACATGCTCAGGCACATCTCAGCCTGAGGCAGAGGTGCCTCTACCCAAACTGAAGGAAGATTGCCTCGTTATATACGTATACTGCTAAAGGAAAGAGGCCCAGGGCCTGATTCACGGCCATATCTCTGGGGGCTGGCCTCTGCCATTACCGGTGGGTACTGCAGAACCAAACAGCAGCATGGATGAACTGCATCCCCGTGCTCAGTCTTGCTTCCTAGCCCCCGTGTCATTTAGCAGCATACCTTGTCCACAGGCAACTTCCACCGACAAACTGGAGCATGCAAGGAGTTGAAGTGTCAGAGCTGACACTGGTTGTTGCTGACACACACCGCTCTGGGATGCAGCTGTGTTGGTCACCCTTTGCCTGTGAGACCCTGTCCTTCAATCCACCAGTTGAGCTGTGCTCATGATTACCTTCCCTCTGGCCAAAGAGCTTCTCCGGTGGGCAGTCCCAGGGGCAGGGGATGGTGTCTGTTCTGCCTGTTAGGCGTCTTGCAGTCCTGTGATACTGCACCGTTGATGTCAAAGTGCTCTTCTAAGGGGATAAAACACATGCCTCCATATTAAATTTTGTGATTAAAGTCAAAATCCACATATTCTGCTGGCTCAGTTCAGTTATTTTGGTGGGGAGTCTGGAATAGTACTGTACTGTACAGTGCTATATATGCTCTCCCTGGAGTCTATACACTATTCCCTGTGCTCTTGGATCATTTTTATTTCAACCTTCAACCTGAAAAGCAGGAATGTAAGCACTTGTATTACCTCCAGGGAAAGTCATGCTGTTTGCAGGACAGGACTTTTGCTTCTGAGAACGGCCAGTCCCTGAAAGATGTGACACAGTGGAAGCCAGTCGAGAGCAGAACTACAAGGACAGCTTGGGACATAGGCTGTGTGCTAAGAATGCTGAGATATGCTAAGCACAAGTGTAGTAAAAAGAATTAAGTGGTTGAGCTTTCTTTAGGGAATTGAGAAATGTGATTTAAATCTCCTTAGATAGAAGAGGAAATTGAACTCTGTGCATCCCCCTCCCTGCCCCTGCAGCAAAGGTGATTTGGCTAATGTACACTGAGAGGGAGAGGACAAGGGAATAGAAAATGGGTCATCAACAACAGCTGCATATAAAAAAAGCAGCAGAAACCCCCTGTTGCTCTAGGACTCAAGTAGGTTTGCTCAGAATATGACTGTTAGACTGAGCTCCTGAGGAGAAGCTGGTGGGGGAACTCCTTATTTCTAGGGCCTGGCTGGGCTTTGCGGTAAACTTGTTTCTGACCTGAATGGTGCTATAAGGCACTTTCAGAGTCTGCCTGCATTTGTAACTTAAACTGTCTGAGGAACTCCTAGAAAAAACTGTAAGATATCTCTAGAGTGCAGGCACCTTTGCTGAATAGTTTAGCATTAAGTACAAAAAACAGTTTTGTGCATTTGCAAAGGTGTTTATGGATCTGTCTGAGTAGCCTCGCAGCACTAATCCTCCTCGTCCTACCCTGTCAAGATGTCCTTTCACATAAAAAAATGCAGAAGTGACTCTGTATCACCATATACATTTGAGTCACAGATTTTTGAAAAGCTTGCCTAAAGGCAGCACATCACCTCTGAACCTGGCCCTGTAGTTCTCTGCAGTTAAACACAAATAATTCATGCAATACAATTAACCTTCATAATAGTAAAAAGTAGAAATTCTCCTTTGAAAACTTGATCTCAGGGATCATTTTCATTCCTTTGTATAGCCATTAACTTATTTAACAATAAAAATATATAATGTTCAAAGTGCAGTATAAATGCTACCAAGATCAAATTATAAAAAAAAAAGAACATTACATCAAAGATACAATATTCTTTTGGGATGGACATGCTCATTTTTTGTATAAATGGAGACTCTGTTCCACAGAAGTAGAAATTGCTCTAACTGAAGTATCTACTTTGTTAAAGCTTAATTTATCATTAACAGCATGAGTCAGAGCTGCCATAGGTGTACAAGGAAACAATAGGGGAAAATACATGGTCTTTACCCTGAATTCTCTGGTCCCACTAAAGCCAGTTGGTTTTGAGTGTTTAAAGAAAAAAAAGGGTTTGGCCACGTACTGTTACGTCTATACCAGTAAATAAGCCAAGAGGAGGGCACAGGCCTGAGGACTGTCTCATGACTCTTTGCATCCTTCCTGGCACAGCTTTAGCTCTCGTGACCTGGCACTCTCGAGTGGCGTGGGGCTAGGGTTGATGAGGGGGACTATTTCAAGAAGGGAGCCTGAAATGTATCCCTCCAGCTTGTGGGGAAAGAGAGCTGAGCTTTGTGCATGTGAGACGGACAATGCCATTTGGCTTTGGGGTCAGAGACTGCTCCCTGGTTTATTTTATTTACTAGCAAAGGTCTAGCCTAAACTTGCATCTCTGCTGTCATGTTAGCTTGGACTTGTGCCTGAGACCAGCCTATTCTCTTGTCCATGCAAGTCTAAGTCTTGTGGTCTGGCTCTGGTCTGGAGGAACCAAGTGAGGAAAAGTAAGCACAGAGTGGGACTGGCTCATCCTCCTGCTCTGCCCTCATGGTGCAGTCCAGCTGGCTGGAGAACAAGGGTGAAATGATGTTCTCTGCTCACCACTGCTTGACCCCAGCTTCCTCTCCCAGCCATCCCTGGCTCCTCACCACCCAACTCATGCAGTTGAACCCTCTACACATCTAGTAGCGCCGCAGTGTTTCTGGGTGGGTGCCTGCAAAGACCTCGAGGAGGATTTGCTATCTCTGAATGAATGAGTTGCAATGACTAGTCTGACCATATTCCAGTGATGCTCCAAATACCATAAGTGATTTTGGTGCTGTAAACAGCCCAGCTGTTTTACATTTTCTGACTGTGGGAGGTTTTTATTTTGTGTACCAAATGGTTTCTGTGGAAAAATTCTGAAAAACATAACAAAATGGGTGAAGTGGTACAGAATAGAAGGAAAGTAATCAATGTGATGACTAGTCCTTCTACGGACAGCTAAGTATGTCTTCATAAAATAATTTTCTCTGAATTTTCTCCTGTCACCCCTATCACTAAGTTGTTCATTCAGTATATACTGTTCTGTCCTTCCACTCAGATGTTATTTCCCTTTCAATAGGCAAAATATTTGAAAGCAGCTTGTGATTTTGCTTAGATTTAATGATTACTGGAAATGACTGTACAAACAGACACAAGAACCTCAGAGTTCCAGTTAGCTTGTAATGACAGAAGCAGGTGCTTAAGGAAAGGGTGTAAGAGACGTGGGCACATATCTCTGCAGCTTCCAGCAAACAACTATTAAAGGACTTTCTGAGCCAAATTTGTACTTTAAACATCATATTAAATTGCCAGCAATGAATTTATGGTCCACGAATTAGTCTTCTTTTCACCTCTTTCTTAAGCCCACGTTTTAGATATTGTCATTAATTTTATCCATTTTCTTTCAAATGATCATTGGATAACTTAAACCTGAAATATGTGTTCATCTATGTATGTTTTTGTTCTGTTTCCTCAGTAGATGTACTGTTATGTTCAGGGTATATTTTTAAAGAAAGAGCCTTACGTGGAAAGAATTTGTATTCTACCTACAGCAGATTTACTACTGACATTAGAAACACATCACCGGCACAACCTGTAACCCTGACATTTTCATTAATCCCTTGCAGTTAATTCCACTTGTGGGGAATTAATTGTACCATCAAATTATTTAAACAGGGCTTTACCATCCCAATATGACCTCCTTACATCTATTTTGAACTCAGATGGGGGAAAGTGGCTTTTAAAAACTGTGATGAAATCTCCCAAATGAGTAATGCATAAACTCATTGCGGAAGAAGGAGACAGAAGGTCTGCAGTCATATTTAAAAGAATGTATCAGATTGCCCTAATGATATCTGATCAGCATATCTAATCAGCATATCTGAAGCAATTAATTTACATCTATAAAATATGACGCAATGTTAAATTTGTGCGAGGTGGAAACATTGGGTGTGTAATTGCTAATATTTCTCATGGTCAGGAACAATTGCAGTGAATGAGAAACTGTGTATGAGCTTTGTGTGCTCTAAGGAAAACCAATTAGATTCTGTTTGCCTGGAACAGAAATTATTCCTTTTCATAACAATATCTAAGATATGTAGTAACCAGGGGATATACCACTTAAAGGAACTGATCAACTCCTTGTTGCGGTCAATAAGAGTTTTTTTCAGCGTTGAGGTTTCTTTTCCCTTTCTTTGGAGTTTGAAAGTATTTGCTGTGATTGCAAAAGATTTCTCAACTGGTCAGTTATTAGAAAGTTAAAAGTCCAGTCCTTGTGTCTGAATCCCCAAATAATTGAAGTCCAAAAGATGAAGAACTTTATTTCAACTTATTATTTTTAAAGTCTCATGTTTTCTTAAATCAATCTTTATCTGAGGGAGGAGGCTGGTTTATGATCTTTCAAGGGTTACTGGCAATTGATTGATTCATAAGTCCATTATGAGCAAGTAGAGATATCACTAATACTTTTTTATATGCTCTTTGTTTACATAGACATAGTTTGGAATGTCCTCACTGAATTTTATTCCTAGCCCTTTCAAAGTCCCACATAATTCTGTGGAGAGATGCAGAGCTGGGAGAAATTTATTAAGGCGGCATACTTTTGGTCAGTTCCAAGAGACAGCTGGAAGTAACAATTTTTTGTTTGTTTGTTTTTCTAAATTCTGAAATATTTTGCAATATATTGCAAGGGTCTTCTTATGGGCTTGCAATTATCCCATACGACGTGCTGACCCTTCATCTGGCTGTGGAGGGATTCGTATAGATCAGGGAAAACTTGCAAATAAGGATGACTTGCACAGAAGTCACAAGGAGGACTTGGCTGCCTAAACAAGTGTCTGGTGCCATTTTAGATGCTGTAGGGCCATGGTAGGTGCAGGCAGGACGCAGGACCTACAGAATACCTGTGACTTTCTGGACTGGCAGCGGAAAGCCAGGCAGGACACCCCAGGGCATCTCACATGACACTAGGTGCCTATGTTCAGGAAACTGAATTTCACACCCATTTCCGCATAATCTCTTTGTCTCCTTCCAGAATTCCTCCTGTCCTAAACCAGGTGTCTGAGGGGTGTGATGGCTTGCTCTCCAGAGATATCTATCTTTTTCTACTGACAGTACTGACTGCTTGTTTTCAGGGAAGGATGAAGGTCGATGCTGGAAACTTACTTGTAGATAGCTACATTTAATGGAAATTAAATGGAGACAGTAATATTATTCCACAGCATGTATCTATTTATGAAAACATATTAGGACTCCTTCAGGGCTTTCAATTATCCATCTTCTGCAATTCCAGTTTGAAGACTGGCAAATATCCTGGCAAGTAACAGTTATTTTTACATTTGATATTTTAAGTTAATTTAGTGCTTAGCTTAACTGAGAGATTCTGAAGCCGAATGAATATTCCGTAGCAAACAGAAGCAGAGATTTACTTCTACGGCCCTTCAGTTCTGGCTTGGAAAATCCAGTCAGGCTTGCTTGGTTGCCATTTGGTTATGGTACTATTACATTATATTTGCTTTAATTCTGGACATGAGCAAGTGATACAGTTAATCTGGGGAGAGCAGGAGCATTCTTGTCAAATACCGAGCAGTGAAGGTCTGCGCCTTGGGAGATAGGGAATACTCATTATTGTTTTAGATTTGCATCAAGTGTACAGTATGTTAATTGGTTGGACCACAAAAAAAAAAAATTCATTTCTCCTTTCTGAAGCTGACAAAAATAATACTGACTGGCAGAGATTATAATAGTGGTTTTTGAACATCATAACCTGATTAGTCTGAAGCAAGAAACTCATTTAACATAAACTGCAAATCAATTTGCTTGTTAATTCTATTCAAATTGCACTGTCTTCTGACTAACACAGCACGCTGTATGACAGAACCAGTTCTCCTACCTGTCTTTTGATCAGCTGAGAAATTAGTTATATGTTCACAGGAGATTAGAATCACCATACAGAATTTTTTTTGCCTAGTTTTCTTTTTCTCAGTTATAAAGACCTATCTTTCTGGTTAAAGGAAACATACTGGGTGCTCAGAGACTTTATGCAGAAAAAGAAATGGAAACAAAAAGAGGTATTTCATTTCAACCAGATTTTTTTTTTTCTGTCTGAGAGTAAAAGAATTACGTATTTGATCTAAGTCAGGCCACTTAAATCTACTTTATAGAGACAGAAAATTCCAGTGGACAACTTATCCTGTAACAGGAGTCTGAGACAGTAGGCATGATTAACTCTGTGGTGGTGCGTCTCTCTCCCTTCGCTGACTAGGGAACACATCTTTATACCCAGATTTATGGCTACGGGCTTTGGTTTGGCAAGTGTGATTGTTGCATCCTTGCAGCTCTTATACTACAGACCTTGGGATGAGCTAGGCATTAATTCAGCTGTCATTTCAACTTTTAGGATATGTCTATCCTTAGACACATTTCAGCTCATTTTGCCTGCAACGGCTTGAGAACCAGCAGTGCAGCAGAGTCAAGACTCAGGGACTACCCAGGCTCTCTGGAAATGAATGACTATCTAAAAGTAGACTAGCTGTGTTAACCTTGAACCTGCTAAGGCATCTGTATGACCTCCTAGCCTGAACTGGTAAATCCATGATTACCAGTATGTGTAAGAGTTAATTAGATTGGGCATCTGTTACCCTGAACATTGGTGCATGATGCTTTTAAATTGCTCATCCCAATGTCCCATCCACAGGTGGTTTCAATGGATAGAAGATTGCTTAAAAAGCAGTGGTGACTAAGTGACATTGCCTTTCTTTGAAAGTATTTTCGTGCTGGAGAACATGAGAGGAGATGACACTGAGCAGGTTAAACAAGCTGATTTCAGCAAGTTGGGCTTTTTCTTTTGACGATACCAAGACAACTGCAACTGCAAGACTGGAGGCCACCAGCCTCCTTCAACTGAGAAGCCCATATCTCAGCATTTATATGGCTGACAACCAAAGACACATAACATTTTTCTGGAGACCTTTGGGGAGAGGACACAGCTTCCCCAAAAGTCCCTTATGCTGCTGTGAGATAGACCACCCCAGCTTCACCAGTGATGGATGGGCATTGATGCTGCCCAGACTTCTACAGCTGGAGATTTAGCAGCTATCACGTCAACATAAGCCTGCTTCTGGCAACATTAACAAGCCCTGGGATTTTGTTTTAAGTTTGATATGCTCTAGAAGCGTATGTTGGTTAAGACTTTTGAACTGGCTTTGCTTCACGTAAAGCTTGGGACATACGACCCTTGCTAGATGTAATTTTAATGGCTGCAGAAACTGCAGCCTCCATCCTTCATCTGGGGCCCTAAGTGCACATATACATTAAAAAATGTATATCAAATATGGCATCAGACATCCCATGTTCATTTAATCTTCATCAGGTTGCCCAGAGAGGTGGTAGATGCCCCATCCCTGGAAACGTTCAAGGTCGGGTTGGACAGGGCTCTGAGCAACCTGATCTGGTTGAAGATGTCCCTGCTCATTGCAGGGGGGGTTGGACTAGATGACCTTTAAAGGTCCCTTCCAACTCAAACTATTCTATGATTCTATGATTCTATGATTATTAAACATATTCATTTTACACATAATCTGAGGTGTTTTTATTACATCTCAATGCCATAAACTTGTCTGCATGTTAGGTTTCAGTCTCAATTCTTTCCACCTTAAATTACTCCGATGGGCAAAATTATAAATAGTTTCCGACTTTATTCAGTTCAGTGTTTATACAGTTGCTTTAAATACACACACACACATAGTATAAGCAAGACAAACTATTATTCTTCAATATATTTTCAAAATCTGCTTAAAATATGCATGGAAGCATTGAAGTTTATCATGGAGAAAGAGTAGCAACTTGGTGTGTAAGAAAGACATGATCCTAACTAACTTCTGCTGCCCATTTTTTGATGGACGCAGGATAAAGACAATAGCCTTTTTACTACAGATACTACAGATGTTACAAGTATCCTTTTCTCGATGAATGTGCTGTTTCACATTTATGATTCCTCCATAACAGACTTCATTACATTTTTCTGTTTAATCTTCATTCTATAAAACATAGCATGCCTCGTTATGTGCTAACTCCCGCTAAGTGTTAAACTCCTCCTTGGAGGTTATGACCTCTCTGAACTCCCCCTGAAAGCAAAGCAACTTCAAGTCTCCCAGAACTCAGGAACATTTTGAGATCCTTTCCTCCACATATAGTAGATAGAAATAATTTATTCTTTGTTTAATACTGGACAGATTTCTGCAGCAGTGGAAAGCTACACGTCAGGAACTTAAATTCCACAATTTCAGTTGTGTTTGTAAAAAACCTGCCACATTAACTTACAACACCTCAGAAGGTCCACTTAAATATGACAAAGAGGTGTAGAGTTTCCATGTGTTGATAGCTGGCTCATTCTTGAATTTTTTGGTCAGCCAACCTCTCACTCATTTCATCTGAAGTTCTCTGGATGTTTTCTTTACATAAGAGCTACAGGACTAATGTTACTGAATGTATCCATAAAAAATTACAGCTGCAAAAAATTTACTGCGCTGTTTCTCTTAGAGTTATACTAATTTTCTCCACACACTTAGGACAGCTTTCCATATGCACTTTTGAATTTTCAGAGACAAATAATGTATGTGTACATCCAATTATTTCTGTCTGTGGTTCATATAATGAAAATCTTAAAGTATTCAACTACATCAGTGTCTACATGTCACAGACACCTGGTAAGTTCAAATTTATTGAGTTCATAAAATAATGAAAATAAATAACTCTCTGCAGGCACTATTGTCTCACGTTAACGGTGGTGAAAGTCCTGGATGAATCAGGGACAATTTTGTTCCACTTTCAAATGCCTCCGTTTCAGTGCAGAAGTTGATAATTTCTTACACTTCCAAAATCTCTTCCTGCTCCTTTTTATGCAGCTATCACACTAAATTTGCTCTAGGCTTATGCCCTCAGCTTTGCCTCTTTGTTCGTATTTCCAGCATCTGAAAGACCCAGACTGAAGATGCAAAGCTGTTACTTCCTGTTACTTTGGGCAAAAAAATACAGTCATACGGTACCTTGCACTTGTTAAAATTATAGCTTTAGAATAAATTAATGCTTCAAGCAATTAGTACAGTGCAATGACTTTAGTCTGCCCAGACTGACCTAAATGAAACTTTATTTCATTATTAGCTTGTTCCAATTTCATGGTTGATTCATGTTCAGTGAAAGTCCTCCAGCCTTATCAGATCTTCCACATCAACTCCTGTTGCTGCTCAGGTACTTTTACAAGATTTTTCTTTGTTTGGTGTGGGGGCTGAGACTGGCAGATGGATTTGCAGGATCATGGGCTGGAGTTGGCAATGCAAATATCTGCTTGGTGTTTTAGCAATAGCCCACCTTTTTTCTGCCTTTCTTTAAATAAGCCATAAAGAAACATTAAATATTTTTAGGGAATTAACGTCAAAACCAGATTCTACAATTGTGGCAGAAACCGTGTTCAAAATCGAAGTAGAAATCTTTCATAAGTTAATTATTTTAAAGTCTTACTGTACAACATCAGCAAAACTTCTCCTTTTGTTAAATATTTCCATAAAGCAACGGCATGTGAAAAAAAAGTTTTAAGTAAACAATATATCTTATATCTTTTCAGCTGGTGGGAATAGAGGTAATTGTCTATTTGGTCTCGTTTGATACAAATCCTCCATTTATTTTAGCATGTGATGACGTTGATTTAGAATCCTCTTTTTCCTCTGTTTTCTCGACATCTGTCTTTGTTTTGACCCGGTGTCTTCTGTAAACACGGTAGCCTGGGAATAGGTATATATTCAGTATTAAATAAAGAAATTATAATAATTGCCTGAAAAATACACTGTAGTAACATGTAGCCATGCAACATTTTTGTTCCTTATATTGCTAAAACATTCCAACTCCTCCAGACAGTTTCTTTAAAGCTATGTTTAATTATTTTATGTCAATAGCACTCATCACTGGAAAAGTATGTTTAGGAAATAACAAGGAAAACATTTTAAATTCTGCATTTGGTGATTAACTGCTTTGTGTTCCTGTTGTGTGCAGTGACTTTTAAAACTATTGCCTGTGTCCCTTGGGAAGCCTTTCAGCTCTTGGCTGAGTCTGTGGGACTGACCCTTACTTCTACGTGAGTCCTGTTTGGCAGGAGCTGGGACAAAGTGGTTTGTCCATCCCCACGCCGTTGCCTGCCAGAGAGGTGGGAGTCGAGGCTGCGTCTCGCAGGCTGTGGCCGTGGGGCAGTGCTCTGGTGTCGGATAAGATGGCTGGTTTGGGAGTGGGAGCTCAGTATCGCAGCTGGTTTCAGGTGCGAGCAGCAGGGAGAAGGTCCTGACCCTCAGTAGGTTAGTTGTAGTAGCAGCAGTTCAACTCGTGAGAGGTGTATGTGGGAGGAAAAAGGGATCTTTACCTCTAATTGAAGATACTTTCTCATATTAGCCATGAAGCTAATGCTTGTTCTCTCAACAGCTGATAGGAGGGGGAGTTTGTGCATGCGTGTGGGGTCGGCCCTGCCGGGCAGCTGGAGTGATGGAAGAAGATGCATTTGCCCTTCTTCAGCCAAGGGTAATAACAAGCCTGCACTCAATGCATTCTCATGTGCCCAGTTGTAGGTGGTGGAGATCCCCTCTCTTGTGCTGAAAAAAAGGGGTCTTCCAAATCTTGAACTGAGCCTTGTATATTCCTCGTTATGTACAGGGCACAGCACAGTGGCGATGCTCAGTAATCATTTGGGTCATTATTTACTTAACTATTTTCCATTTGATTATTCTTATCCCTTCTTGTTTTCTCCATATCCATGAAAAATGAGACTGATAATAACAATAACAATTATAATGTGGTAACAGAAAATATCTATACTTTACCTCCTAAAATTAGTAGTGCAAACAACAGCTGGAAAATGCTGTAGATGAGTGGGAAAGTAAACATCAGTTCAAGTTGTTCAGGAGTGAATGAGAGCTGTACTATAGTCGAACATAGCTGAGTGTTCTGCATGCCTGTTTCCAGGGACACTGTACGACATCTAAAGGGAATAATACAAAGACAATTGTGAAATAACAGCCTGTGGGTCCTTATGCTTTTTAGTAATCTGGATAAGCAAGAAACGTACAGTAATGGTAACTGAGAAAACAGTATCCTTCAGCTCACATAGACAACAAAACACTCCACAAGTCATATGGCTGTTACCACCAGAACACACACAATTTATGGCAGTTCAGCTATTGTAAAGGACTGTGATCCACCTTCAAGCCACGTATGTGGCATTCACTACCTCCCTCTCTTGTAATGATGTTCTAAATTGTAGGCTGCTGCATCTTCATGAGAAATTTTACTGCAGTCCCAACCCACTTACAAGTCAGGTGTGTTTCACTCGTTTGAAGTGTAGGACATGGGCACACAAGAGGAAGACGTATGAAAGATTGGAGGAAATAGTATATTCAGAATGTGTAAATAAAAATGTGCACAAGAAAAATTTTACCTACACATAGTATCCCAGAAACAGGGCTGGGCAACGAGTGACTCTGTAGTGTAGCTAATGTTTAGGGAGCATTCTCAGCATTGATTAATCATTAAATAAAAACTTTTTCACAGCTGAAAAAAGGCTACAGGTCTTTGTCACAGAGAATTCCATACCTGTGCCAAGACAGACCAGCTACGCGGGCCAGAAGGAATCCTAGAGAATAGCCAGCTGCTGGAAATATGGTGCCAATGATCCATAATTTGGGTGAGATAATCCAGGAGCCTTTGTAGAGTATTCCCCCAACCACAGCAGTGAGCACGATGAGGACTGCTCCCAAAATGGAACCAATCTGTGAGGCGGAAGAGGAAGGACTGTGTGAATAAGAGACCCCAACAAAATTTAATGGCATCAAACATAGTGTCAAACATGCCCGTGAGTACCTCTGAGTCACTGGAACATCTTATTAAACATAAAACCTAAAGTTTACGGCAATGTAATTCACAGCAGGCAAACAGATTAGATAGCTGCCATTTTTCCCAAACAGGAGATGTACGAGGTACTTCAATGTGTGACTACAGGCATAGATCAAGGCACAGCTATAATAGGTATCTATAACAGATACCTGTAAAACTAGCCTCTTGAAGCCTTGGCTATAATTGCACTTAGAACTGGAGATTAAAAATAATTTCACAGGTGTGACGTGAGCGAGGAATAGTGCACACCTTAGAAAAATTTCCCCGGCGTTGTTGGGAAACTGAGAGCCTAATAGCTAGTATAATGCACTTTTCCTCTCCACTTCTTGGGCAGTCACACTCCGGGGCTTAGTATAGCGTATGCTAACTAGATGCTAGATGGTTAGTGATAGGAAATTATTTGCCAAGCAGAGGAGTAAATCTTTAATGTGGCTGAAAATTTGTGTTTGAAAAGTGACTGTGAGCTCGTATAGCACTTCTACATAGACATAGTCACTGAGTTGATCTTAATTGCTGTGGCTGAAAATTTGTGTTTGAAAAGTGACTGTGAGCTCGTATAGCACTTCTACATAGACATAGTCACTGAGTTGATCTTATTTGCTGTGGCTGAATATACTGAGATCTTCACCACTGCTTGCCAAAAAGAATGATAACTCACTTCTCAACATCCAAGTGAAATGTCTGCCCTTATGGCATATGTTGCCAAGGATTTCACCGGCAGACTTCTGGGAGTTAGGAAAATCCATTCTCAGCTAAAACGTGTGTTCCCATTGAACTGGCTTCATCAGTCTTTCCCTGAAGCCTTTTTAAGAGCACTGAGTGAACAAGTACTTTTGTTTGACTGAGCTATTAACCACATGCACCTAGGAAGAAGAAGCATGGTCTGGCCATGACAAGCTCTTCTATTTCACCTGGCACACTGTCTTTGTGCTCTTATCTCCATTTCTCACTATATGGACCTTAATCTGACAGCTATGGTTCAATCTTCACTTGATGCTTCATTGTCCTACACAAAGCAAACTGTCAACAGACCCTACTGCGGGTTGCTCACCCACTCAGTAAGAAAGAGGATGAAATGGTGTTTTGCTGAGAGAGCACGTAGAGTTTCTTTTCATGTGACTTCAAGTCCATGCTTTTCCCTTAACTGATTAAACAGGAATAGTGCAGTTGTGAAACCAGCACTCAATAGTACCCAAGTAAGCTGTGAGTGCATTTAAAAATACAACACAATAAGCTAACAGTTTAAGAAAATGAATTGACTTAAAAAGACCTTATTTGTGTTCTGTGTTTCCTGAGGTGATAACAGAGAAATGATGACAAAGTGTAGATAGAATAACAAGTTGCCATATTAGTTTTCTTTAAGAAAATTTAGAAAATATGTGTGTTAACTAAGAATGGTTAACAAAGGCCAAGGGTACATGGCACGTCTGACAATCACTTTAAACCTAAACCTAACGTTCAGAATGATTAATTTGCTGTTAACACTAAATGCGGCTAAGTTGTTGTTGTTGTTGTTGTTGTTGTTATTATTATTTTGGTGAGAATAGTATTTGCCAAAAAACCACATATTTTTAATGCATCTGAAACTATCTTGCAAAGATAGTTGAATTTTCTGAATAGTTTTGTTAGATTTTTTTAACAGTTGGAACATTTTCAAAATATTTTTTATTGACTTCACACTCAAAATTGCCCCAGAAAATCAATAAAGTGGTTTAAAAGTAGAAAGGTTTTTTTTGATCTAGAATGTTTTCATTTTTTATTATTTTGCAGAGAAAAACCGCTTCCAGTTGACCTGAATGATTTTCCTTCCAATTTCAGTTTACATTATAAACTGAACTCAGTTACTAACATAATTGTAGCCAAAGACAAAAGTAGGCTGTTTGGATAACGATGATTTCTAATAACGTATGCAACTCATGCATGTTTGTGCAGGGGGAAAGCAACACATTTCCGCAGCGTCTCATTTGTTTTCTGCTGAAAACTTCCCGGCTTATGAAGTCAGATACTAATACTATGAATAGCAATGTACTGCTTCAGTGGTGCCACTGATTCCATAATTTGTCCATAATTACTAATGCTTCAGCCTTATATATCCTACCTTAAGTATGATTTTTGCTTTACTAGGCCATCTGTGGTTAACATATATTCCAAATGAAACAGGAACTATAAGAGCTACCAGTGAAATTCCTGTAAAAAAGAGGAGAGAAGAGAAGTTAAGCCCACGTATCGTGCAGAAGTTTACGACAGGAGGACAGACACCGTGTAGAGCAGCTGGGGGCATGAAGCAAGCCCTTGGAGGGTGTTTCTGGTATGCGCACCCCAGAGCACGCATGCACGCTCTACCCGCACCTGCCCTTTTGCTTTTCTATAGAGTCTGTTATCTTTGGCAGCCTGTTGAAGTAATTGCCATTCTGCTGAGCTACATGCATCAGAATGTAGCTCACCTGCATCAGAAATTTGAGTGTGCTAATCATCGCTATCCTGTGATGTGAGTAGCTATTTTAAATGTTCATTTTGTCTGCAGGTGTTTTGCAACTGTACCATATGAACAACCGGTTTAGAGCTTCTTTTGTTTTGGCCTCCCCCCTCCGCTATTTATTTTGAAAACACAAGCAATGTATTTTTTTTCCCCAGGACAATGGGAAATGAAATTGAAGAATATGAAAGTGACTTTGCTGGCTTTTAAGATCAGCACAGCATGGAACTGCTCTCGATAAGCACTAGGGCCACAGCTCTGCAAAGCACTGGAGCATGTATTTCTAAATACTTTGACTATTTTCTTTTGTAGCTGGATGAGAATTTTGACAGGAAGTCAAATGAAGCCACTCCTGGCAGTGTAGATTGCAGCTTTTCAAAGAGACTCAGCAGTTTTAATCACTTGCTTAATTATCCACATGTGCTTAAGTACTTTGTCAGATTATGGCCTCAGCACTTAGCACTTTGCAAGATTGTGCCTTAAAGCTGTTACAAACACTTTCATCCAGGGGAAGCAGCTATTCCTGTATGAATTATTCTATATTCTTATCCCAGTACCACACACGTCTCCAAACCATTTGGAAAGAAAAACACGCACAATCTCCTGATAAATATCTGTACAATATTTATAATGACTTCAAGTCTTTGTTCTACAGAACTGTGGATGATGTGAAGTGACCTAGGTACCTAATTCCCATGGAAGTTATTGGAAAGTAGGAAGATGAATATTTTTTAAAAATCTGGGGTCATTTCTTCATGACTCTGCAGGATGATGGTATAAAGGTGGTTGTTATTAGGGGGGAGGATAAAGGTGAGAGTAAGAAGGGAAAGTGCTGGTTCACTGGACTCACCAATGCTGTCGTAGGGGAGTACAATTGTGTTAGAATCAGTCCACATCTTGGTGTAAACAAAGAGGCAAAGTGGCATCATCCCCATTGCAAGCAGTGTGGAGCAAGTTGTCATGCTGATGCTGCAAAGAAATTGGTTAGAGTGACAGTTCATCTCATGCTAGCCTATAGTCTTTCTCATTTTCTTATTAAGACTTAACAACTTATGAAAGGTTGGGCAAGAAATGCTGCTGGCTACAGTCAATTTATCCTGTATATCAGGAAAACAGCTAAAATGGAAGGAATGGCTTCTGCTGAAAAGAAAAGGAACATAAAATATCAACGTGTTCTGCAGCCACAGAACAATAACTTTCAGCAAATGAGGCAGTCAGAGAGGCGGCCATCAGGAAGGTCTGTTGGCAAGTCTGTCTGCGTGCTGCCTGTCCGGCTGGCTTCTGAGAGGGTGGTAAGCTGGACAAGGTCAGATGGACATCAAATGGAGCTTTCCATTATACCAGCAGTTCTGAAGTGTTAAAATACCACTCGAAAGTCAACAGCATAAACCAGAAATATTTCATCATCTGGGATATGTGATGAAATAAAATTCCCTTTTCTGGCTTGTTTTGCTCTAGGCCAAAGAGTAGGTGCTGAGAATTACCCAGTGAAGCTGAGCGTAAGTATTGTTACTTCCTTGCTTTTTGCAAAGGCATTTCTGTTTTAAAATATAAAGTCTTGAAACCATCAGACCTGATATACCTTGTACTAAAAGATGCATTCTGCTACAGGAATGAAGAAGGAGGAAAAGGCAAGACAGCTAAAATAAGGAGGAAATTCTCAGAATCTGAGTAAAATAGATAAAATTATGCCTACAAATCACACTCCTTTGACATAAAAATAATGAGAGAGAGTTCTAGATAAGGAACTTTGGAAACTTCTTCTAAGCCTCATTTCTCATTTCTCTTTTGTGTCGCTTGCCCTCAGAAAAGGGACTACTGATCCCATTCCCACAAACTGGGCAGATCCAGAGAAATCTAGAACAATTAATACAGAAACCATAGCAATATCTGCATTAATTTTGGTTCCTGTCACTCTCTGCTTCACAGTCATTGAACGGAACTTTGTAGGAGCCTCTGGCAAGAGAGTTCCTACACACAGAGAAAAAGGAGCCAGGGGCTATAATTAAGGTCAGGTGAAGCCCCAAATGGATAAAAGAGCTTATTTTTCCTACCTACATATTTCCTACATCTTCTTATTCTTCCTGCACCTACATCCTGCTCCAAAGTCTGCACGTTCTCTAACCCCAGTCCCCGTGCTTGCAGAAGCTCCTGGAGGAGCTGTGGAGGAGAGGAGATGGTGTTTCAGAAGCAGTTGTTCTTGTGAACTACCAAGAGATGTCAAAAACAGATGTCCCTATCTTCCCTAGGGAAGCTTTAGAGAATATCATCTGGGTCTGAATTACTAAGAAAGGTATAAAAACTCATACTTCATCTCCCTGTGATTATACGAGTAGCAGAAAATTAATTCCTGCTCTAACTTGTGGTCTATTTGCACTGGGATGTTTTGAAGCAGGACTATAGACAATGGTGATGGGTTGTTATGTATAAATGTAAAATATTATCAGTTAAAATCAAACTTTGTCTGACATGATGGGCAGGCTTTCTATAATACTGTACTGGCTCCAGAAACCAGCCAAGCTACTTATACTGTTATTCTTCTAACAAGAACTGAAGATGCTTGCATTGCCATCTCTGCTGTACCTCCCATATCCTCTGGTCCCAGCATTATTGTCACAAAGGTACTGACCAAAAGCCTTTGACTTCTTAAGGTAAAGGTCTTTACCTGAAGAATAACCTTTTATAGGTATCTTCAATTTACTTCACCCTCTGCCAGCGTCATGGGATATAAACCCTACTCATATTTATAGCATCATCAGTTCAGATTTTTACCATTGATTTCAGTGGCACAACTCCGAACATACGGAGCTGAGAAAACATAGTTTAGCTCAGTGTATTCTTCCAAGGAAAGATTAGGACAGAATTTCAGACTTGTGCTAGATATCTTTCCATCTGTGATTTCTTAGACCCGTATTTATTGAAATTGTCTTACAGTTCCTAATATCATAGGTCTTTCCTCCACAGTGAGGAAGTTGGTGATTAGCAGAGCTGACCTCATATATAATTCAAAAGCAGGTATTACATTAACACCTGTATGTGACAGAAAAATTCACTGTTTTCAAAGGATGGAAAAAATGTCTTATTAAAGCTACAAATATTAACATTCTTAGTCTATTCACCCTAGCTCCACATCTTTCTTACTTCTATTATTTGTTCCATTTCTAGTTCAGACTGGCATATGATAAATTGGATGAAGGCTCCCATTTATGTTACTCTGAGGGAAACAGAGAAGCGATCCTGTTTATTTTAGAGCTAAGTAATCAGGATATAAAAATAAAAAGATGGCTTAAAAGCTGTTAGAGTTAATGAACCCCCCACAGAATTTGCATCGAGAGTAGGGTTCAGTTCTCCTGCGTGTTTGACATCCTAGACCATGCCAGGTGCCTTACATATCTCTTTCTGAGTTCAGAGCACCCTGTCACTGAGACCATCACACTTAGCCACAAAGGAGTTTTTTCGTTGCACCCTATATGCAGGGCTTAGTCAGCGGCTTGTAGCCTGTAAAACTTTCCCTCAGTTTGAGGACTTTGAGGAAGATGCCAGGAGCAGATAGAATTACCGCAAGTGATTTTCATTTGTATTAGTTCCCAATGAGAAAATCTATGCCTGTCTATTCATTGTATAGAGCACAAAAAGAGGGAAAATATTTTTCCACAGGTGGTCTTTTTCAAGAAACATTACTTTAAAAGCTATTGCATAGCCATTATTTTGTACACAGGATTCAGGTCCTGAAAATCCTTTGTTATTTATTTTGTTTTACTACCCAAGATCTTGCAAGAAACAAAACCAAAAATGTAGTTCTAACTTGAACAAAGATTTCATAATCCTTAGTATTTTAGAGGTCTTCATCAACACTATTTTCTGCAGCATCTGAAGATTTACAATAAAGACATTTTTTATTGTACACAATTCTGTTGTGCTATTTTTCTCATGAATTCTCAGTGAACCAAGGATATTTGTTATTCTGCTTATATTTACTACTAAACATCCTTACAAGAAGGAAGCTTCACCATGCATGGGCTAGGAAGGTACGAAAAAATTTAGACAGTCCTTTTCAATATAAAGTTTACACTGTAAAAAGCCACATGAGAGAATGGCTGCTCTTACCTTAGGTCCATGTCTCCATCCACCCAGTAGGCGATGATATTGGAGGCTGTGCCCCCTGGACAGCATCCCATGATCAGCACCACAACAGCTTGAACAGGAAGCACGTTAAAGACCAGGGACAGCAAGAAGGCTGTGAGAGGCATAATTCCAAACTGGCAAAGGAAACCCACAAAAATACCCCAGGGTCTTTTTATGTGGTCCCAGAATTTCCTAAGTTCCACATTGCAACCCATGGAGAACATCACTAAAGCCAGCATGATTGTTAGAACAGTACTTAAAATTATGCTCAAAGTTTCGTTAAAACTATCTTCTGGTAACACACAAGAGGTGCCACTGCAAATAGTAGCATTTGCTGGACAAGCTGTGGAGTTTTCTGCCGAAGACTTAGCGTTAAATTGCTGGGAAAGAAGGTATGTCTGCATTTTGCAATACAGAACCGCTCAGTACATCCGAGGCAAACTTTCAAGCCTGTGTAAATAGTTGGTTGTCAGTGACTCCTTTTAAATGATCCAGGAAGCAATAAAGTGCAATAAATACTTGAACACTCTTACTATGAATCGTGCTGATTCATATAGTTATAAAAGTTGCACTTGCTCAGTACGGTGACAATTAATCATTTATTCATATGATAATGAGGAATCCCACATCAAGAGAATAGCTGTGTTAATATTTAAGGGCGTAAAGGAGGCTTGTGGTGTAGCTGAGCACACAAAATGAGAATCACAGGAGGAAGAGAAAGTTTAGACTTCACTCTTGGAATTTCTTGCATGCCTTTGGGAGAGCCGCTCATGCATGCACCATCACTGGCATTACAGGGGTCTGTGGGGTGAGCAACAGAGACACAAGAAATCACGAGTAGAGGTCCTGAGCTAGGATTTGAAGCTGTAACTCTTGCTAAGCATTCACCATGACACACGGGCTCATTTGAATGTGGTGGGATCCTCATTTGGTTGTATTTCTAGTATAATAGAAGTTATGACTGGTGTACAGTGATAACTCTACCACAGGACTGCATCACGTTTGTGTCACTTTTGGCTCCTAAATGCAACATAATCTTTCTGATTCCTTCCCAGCTTCCACATAATCCTAAAGACGATGAAGATCCCTGGCTGCAGAGTATGCTGTGATACAGTCTGCTAAAACATTGCCTGTATTTTTGGCTTTGGCACATGGAGAACCACCGCTGCCCTGACATCTCTGCATCCCTCCAGCCTGGGCACTGGGTGACCACCTGATGGCTGCTCTTCTCTGCTTGTGTCTCGCCTTGCTCCCGGCCACGTTCACCTCCACAGTGCGCTCATCAGTCAGGGAAGAGAGGAGAGGGGAATGAAGGGAGGGGGACAAGGAGCCATGGGCTGTGCTTATTTGGGTGGGTGGAGATTTACGGTCCCCCTGGCACCTTCTGCCAGGCGCAGCTGGTGCAATCAGGTTTCGCTCCAGCTTGGGCTGGAAACAGTGGGTGGTGAGAGGAGGAGTGTCGGGCGACAAGGGCAGAGAAGGAAGGAGACGTGTTTTCTGAGACAAACGTGGGGAGTGGGGAGCAGGGCAGTGGGGCTGGCATGTCACTGTGGAGCCATGGTACCCACCAAAAGCTGACTACGTCCCCTTCAACATGGCAACAGGTTCAGCATCCACACTGGGGGCAAGGGTGCAGGTCACCGTTTTTGCCTGGTGTGGTACGAAGGTTAAGAGATGGGTTTCTTGTGCCTGGCTTTGATGTTCTCCGTCATCCCCATGGCTCAAAAGGGATGAGAGGCTGAGGCAGGGCAGCTTCCCTGGGATCCCTTTCAGGTCTTAAAGCTCTAGGATGGGCACTGGGCATGCTGTATCGCGTGGCTAACACCTTGTTTGTACGTGGGACCAGAGAAACTTTGGGGCATCCTCAGTGTATTTGCCTCCTGCTGCATGTCCCTGTTCTCCCTTCCCTGCCTTGATTCACATCCTTCTCTCACGTGTGCTTTCCTGTGGAAAAACACCATACATCAGTCAGTGCTTAGATATCTTTATCGTGCTTATCGCCCTACTAGGTGGATGCAGTGCAAGTATTCCTGCATTGGATGTCAAAATAACTTTGTGGCACTGATATTCTGTAAGAGCAAAAGAAGGCACAAGAGCAGTCAGGTGAGTTCTTCAAGCCAAAACAACAGCAGCAACAGCAACAGCAACAAAACACTAGAAAGCTGGGATAATTTTGGCTATACGGCATACGTGAATCTCAGTCTCAAGTTTTCAAAAGCCTACCAAAGTCATTGGCTTTTTTGGTTGGTCAAAGCTTTACCCCTCAGGCTTCCTCCAAAATTGGGAATGTTTTCAAGGGAAGAATTTTGATGCTTCAAAACCTGTAACCCAAGCTTTAGGACAGAAGTAGCTTCAAGTGTAGCTCTTAGACTAAAATCGAGTCCGAAATGTAAAGTGCAATCGATGCCCCCCAAACATCTTTAATTTTCAATACAGAAATATTTTTTACTAGGGTAACATGTTAAGCCATAATTATCTTCAGCAAGCAAGACTCCCACTGAAAGCCTAACCTCAGTGTGCAAAACGATAGGTGTTGCTTTTTTTTTTTTTACTTTAAATGGTGAACCATTGAGGGGAAGCTGACTGCATTAGAAAGGATTTCCCAGCACGCTCAGACGGCACCTGTTTCTTTACAAGCGGGTCTGCTAAATGGCTGTATCTCCTAAGTCACTGTTGGGTGCATGATGGGATAATGTCAGAGTAGCTTTATCTTCCCAGGCAGCTGGCAACTCCTACCCTGTGATTAGTGCCACGTCTGTGTGACTATGATATGTCTAATAGAACAACAAGCGAAGTAATAAGGAGTAGATGAAAGGAAAAGAAGGCTACAAGATCTCCCTTTGGCAGAATACTTATTCTCCTTATTACACTTGCTTTCAAACAGAATGTTTTCGGAGCTTTTATTTTTCAATCCAAGTCTTTTAAAGGGCTAGTTAGGTTTTAAAAGCACACCTGTATTAACATTTTCCATAAAACCTCTGTCAGAGTCTGGGTTTGCACTTGAACTTGCTTCTTCTTGAAACCAAAATTTTTGACAAGAGTATCTTGAAATCTCCAACAAGCCTCTGGGCCAGGGGTGACTTTCCTTGGCTGTAAATGTCTCTAATGGTGTGGGAACCGAGGGTGAGTGGTTTGGGAGAGGAGGTGAGGGATCTCCAACTGACAGCGGCTATTTCTCAGGCAGAGCCTCACGCAGGGGCTTGCTTTTGCCCCCTCTCTCCCCCTGCATGTTTGAGCTGTGAAGGGGTGCTCAATGCCGTCCCCAGAAACAGCACAGAGGAAGTGTCCCTGCTGTTGGTCTCCAGCCCCTGCTGAGAGATAAGAGTGTCCAGCTCTTGTTTTGGAGCTTGACTTCTGGAAATGGAGTGGAGGGGGAGACCTTCCTGCTCAGGCTTTGGGCTCGACTGAGGACAAACAGGACATCAGCTACTCACCTGCGTAGCCTTGTGGGTCAGCAGATTGTGTAAACTTAATCTGTACTTACTGCTAGATTTGCCTTCGTTTTTTCTCCTCTATTGCAAAAGGGATGGTTCTGAGGCATTAGTTCATCAGCTAACTGTATAAAACCTTAGATCACAAAAAATCCTTTCTGGAAACAGAACCGAGCCCTTCTAAATTCATAGAATCATAGAATCATAGAATCATACAGGTTGGAAAAGACCTCTAAGATCATTGTGTCCAACCGTCAACCCAACACCACCATGCCCACTACACCATGTCCCTAAGGGCCTCATCTACACATCTTTTAAATACCTCCAGGGATGGTGACTCCACCACTTCCCTGGGCAGCCTGTTCCAAGGCCTGACCACTCTTTCAGTAAAGAAATTTTTCCTAATGTTCAATCTAAACCTCCCTTGGCACAACTTGAGGCCATTTCCTCTTGTCCTATCGCTAGTTACTTGGCAGAAGAGACCAACACCCACCTCGCTACACCCTCCTTTCAGGTAGTTGTAGAGTGCGATGAGGTCTCCCCTCAGCCTCCTCTTCTCCAGGCTAAACAACCCCAGTTCCCTCAGCCGCTCCTCATAAGACTTGTGCTCCAGGCCCTTCACCAGCTTCGTTGCCCTTCTCTGGACACGCTCCAGCACCTCCATGTCCTTCTTGTAGTGAGGGGCCCAAAACTGAACACAGTATTCGAGGTGCGGTCTCACCAATGCCGAGTACAGGGGCACGATCACCTCCCTATTCCTGCTGGCCACACTATTTCTGATACAGGCCAGGATGCCGTTGGCCTTCTTGGCCACCTGAGCACACTGCCGGCTCATGTTCAGCCGGCTGTCAACCAGTACCCCCAGGTCCTTTTCCTCTGGGCAGCTTTCCAGCCACTCTTCCCCAAGCCTGTAGCGTTGCCTGGGGTTGTTGTGGCCGAAGTGCAGGACCCGGCACTTGGCCTTGTTGAACCTCATACAGTTGGCCTCGGCCCATCGATCCAGCCTGTCCAGGTCCCTCAACTTATTATTAGGCTGACAATGCCACAATTTAGTACAGATGCTAATATCTATTTCAAGAAATCCTCGTGTGTTGTTAGGGAACTAAAACCATATCCAAGACATTGAAATATTTACAGGCACAGTTAAAAACTTGGTATGTTGCAGGAGGTACAGTATTATCAAGTAGGCAGGCAGCACTCTCATGAGTGCTGGATTTCAAACATTCCTCTAGGCTGTTTTGCTTTTTACAGTGTGCTTCTGGGATTTAATCCACATGCAGGCTAGTGGGAGAAAATAGATCAACAACCCCAAATTTGGCTGCTCTCTGTAAGTTTCCCTGACATCATCAGAGAAAGCAGCATTTTAGAGATGGTTGTCAGAGGTACTGAGCCATACAACTTCTGTTTTATTGCCTGTTTTCCACCTGGGTTATGGTGCTTAACTGGTGAGATGGACTATGTACTACCCTGTGAACCCAACTGGCATCTTTTGCCTGTTCTTGTTGCACATGTTATTCAGTGTGATTTTAAGAATTTGTCACTGATGTTCAGAGAAGAAAGTGGCAGTGAACCTGGTGGCATTTTGGTGATGATTAACATCCCCAGTCTGATTCTAGATACTGTCAGCATATCTCAAAAAAGAAAACAATCAATACTTTAATAGAGAAATACCAGTCTAACTGTACGTTTGCGTCCCAAAACTACCAAATTGCTGTATTCTGAACTGTCTTCTTGAATTTTTGTGGTGATGAGGTTGCCAGCTTGTGTAAGTGAGTTTAGTGTCACTTCAGCAAACAAATCCAGGCAGATGAAACCTGTAAGGATCTGTCCCTGTGCCGACAATTAGATAATTGATTTATCCATTAACTTGAGCAGTTATAAAACACGAATAGCAGTAAGTGCATACAGAGCCCTACACTGGGAGAGACAATTTAACAGTTTGTCTTTTATGGTTGTCTGGTGCTTATTTCTGTGATGTTTCTCTTAATGAGACTTATGAATCTCACCTGTCTGCTTAATTCAGACTCTGAGATGCTTCTTAGTATATTTATGTCTTGGTTAGAAGAATCTTTTCTTTCAGATAATTGATTTCCTAAAGGCAGTTACCTGCTTTTTACCACCATTTTTAAAAGAGAGACAGCAGTTATACCTAGTATTGGTGACCTTGTTTATAACTTTAAACTTTAATATAGCTATAGATGGAAGATTTTTTTGTTTGTTTGGAAAAAGTTTATAGAGGGCATTAAGAAAAGAAACATGGAACAGCAGGAGAGAAACTTATGATGTTAAAATACATCTAGCTCAGGATAGCTTCCTGAAGAATATTGAAAAGTCAGCTGTAAAGCTGACTTACTGAATCTTTACATTTACATTTTTACATTTCGCTGTCTGGTGCATATATCTACATTCTGCCTGTTAGACTCTCAAGCTGAGTCTCAAATGAAACATCGAGGGCACGGGTGCTCTTGCATTTGGCTGTTGATGAACTCAGCCGGGAAAAAAATCTGATGTGTTATGTACTTGGATTACAGGCAAATTTAGCTTGCTGGTGTACTAGCCCTGAGAGGTGCACCTTACACCCATGGCTGAACTCCTGCACACACCAAGTAGTTGGTTTGAGGGATATGGTTCTGCTATGATTTGTCAGAACTGTAAATATGCAAGGAGAAATATGTAGTGCATTTGTATTTTCTGATACATTTCAGCCTTGCCTATCTAAATCATGACAGAAAGTGTAATCTTTCAGTGTATCCATCTTCAGTAGCCAAATGCAAGCATTTTCAACAGAACAGAACATCTCATCCCAAAAGTGCATAGTTACTATGCAACGGCAGGTAAAAGCATGCAAAGGCCTTAGACTTTAAAGAACTTCGCTCTTTTTTGATATGTGTGTGAGGGGAAATCTGCACTTCCATGCTGTTCAGCAAGGACTGTCTGCTATGAGACAAATAACAAAAGTCTGCCAAAAGCGTAAGCCAGCCTTTTGACTGCTAGACTGTAAGGGTGACCTCTGACATCGATGAAAAAGCTGAAAGATAGATAATTTCAAACTAAATCAAAGAAATGAGTCATGCTACCACCTATAAAAGTGTAGTTTTTTGAATGATTCTGTTGGGTTGGAATCCCTTAATAAAAGCACGTTTTTCATGTTCCTCAACAAGGATTGACTTCGGACTTCGAGGGCTAATACACTACGCAAATATTTCAGTGCCTTTACCTGTCCTTTCAAAGTTGTAATTTTAATTAGTAGTAAGCCTTAATTTGGGATAAGTGGCCAAAAAAATCAGATGTTTAAATTCTCGATCAAAGGCCTGATTGATTTTAAAGTCTGTAAGGTTAAAGAAAAATGAAGTTGTTATAGGAATTTTTATTCTCTTGGGACCAAAATTGACTCTTCTAATTTCCATCAGAAGGGGAAACGACTTATACTGTTTCTCGTTTGCTGTTGTGTTGGTTTATGACATATATCTTCTGGCAAGGAGCAGGAAACCAGTGTTTTTGCCTGCAGTTCCGATGCCCTTTCCCACCATTGTCTAAGCCTGGAACCCAGCATCTTTTAAAATTTTTATTTTGATCATTGATAAATGAATTTGATAATTTGTCTTTGACTGAAATAATAATAATAAAATCATTTAATTGTTCTATCTGTTATTTTGAGAGGTAAAGGTAGAGCACAGAAGGCACAGAATTAAAGTAGAATAAAACTGATAGTAAGTGAATAATGCCCATGCGTTCATTTACTTGTCAGTGGAGGGGACGTAGCTTAACAAGGAACTAAGTCAGTATGACAGAAGCAGGTCAGTAGATCAAAGCATCTGTTGCTGAGGATTTGAAAATTTCCCTACATGTAATTTGGGTATTTTACTTCAGAATAGTTTAGTCAGGTCCCCAATCTATGTGTCCCTGTCATGTGTGCCTTGAAACTGAAGGATCAGTCATGGGTTTGGATCCTTATGTCCCTATTAAATATTGGAGCACATCTGCAAATGTGCAGCGGGCTTTTCGGCTCAGTTATAACCTGTTAAAGGAAACCAGTTTGCACACACCAAAACTGCTCTGCAAAACAACCTGACGCATAGTAAATGGGAACAGTTTGGGGATTTACTTCAACTCTGCTCTAGTGCTCCAGGCCAAAACAACAAAGGAGGTGCAGCCTTAGGGTATCTACACCTTCTGCACTGGGCTGGCTGCTGTGCCATGGGCTATGGGAGTTTTGTGTCCTGCAGGGGTGGTGGCCGGGTGGAACATCCTAGGGCATCGAAAATACCATTAGACACCTACGTTTAGACAGCTGAATCCCAGTCTGGATAGCTGCACTGGAGAAGGTGAATTGTGCCCTGACGTGCCTGAGGCTCTTTGCTGAGAATAAGGTAAGTCTCGTGTGAACAGCTCTGAAGCAGACAGCTACACTGGGGATGTTGAGAGCCAGGTTTTATAGACCACATCCTTTAATGGACACAGAAACAAGAAATTTGAGGAGAAAAAATGTTACTAAGTTCCTGCTTTTAGCTTGCCCAGGGAGTTGAATAGGAGCAATAAGCCACGCACCCAGAATTTCTTCATGTAAGCACTGAGCACCGCTGCTGGGAATGGGAAAAAAAAGTGAAGGAGAGGAAATGCAAAAGTAAAGCTGTGCAGGTTTTTTATGTTTTCTTTCAGTTTGGTTATTGTTTTATTTTGTTTTTCTTCCCATTCTTAAACAGATGTTTTGCTTTGAATTAAGGCTTTATTAATGAAAGCAAACAGATTCATTAATTCAGGAGGCTAAACTCAAAAACTGGGCTGGTCTCTGTGATCATGGGAGAGGCAGCTCCTTAGCATTTCTTTTTCTGATTTACAGCAGAGATTTGAACTCAGGCCTTCCACACAGCATTTTGGGAGGTGCTGGTCTCAGACTGTCTTCAGAGGAGTGGCTTTACCTGCACAGCTCAGTGGGCAGACCTGGGACCCATATATGCTATCTCTTATGTCGGTACCCTAATTACCAGGGACTTTCATGTCCTGCAGATTTATGGAAAGTTGGTCAGGTAGAAATAAATTTTTCTGTAAATGTAAAAGAATAGTCTCTTCATTAAAACTGTCTTGGATCCACCTGAGGTAAAAGGTGGTAAGATTTAACTAACGCTGATTCTAGAGCCTTTTGATTGCACATGATGAGGTGTGAGGGAGGGGAATCGGATAATGGCAGTTGTTACAAGCTTAAGATCCCACTTGTGCTGGATGCCGTGCAGGGCCATAGTAAGCACCACTTCCCACTGCTTCTGCTTTTTCTTTGAATATTTCTCATCTTCCTTCCACACATGGAAAATGCCAACACTACAGGCACAGAAATGAAGAAAAATCAAAATGCAAAAGGGTATCCATTGCATATATAAATGACATATAACAAGACATCTGTTCTGAAAAGCCAGTCTAAAACCATTACCCTCTTCTCAGAGGAAAATTTTATCTGCATGTCCATCTTCTTAACTGAATTTTATTTTGCTTAGAACACCCATCTTCATTACAGTGGATAGTACTGGCCAGGACTGCATAAGATTTCTAGGCCTTTAAAACTTTCAGCTCTTGATAAGACCAACTTCAGTGGCTTGCTTGGCTGTTTGTTTTCAGAATACCTTTCATTACCAGGAGACATTAAGACTTCTTTAAGATTTGACTTAATATCTACAAGGTCAAATATGATTGTAAAACCTTCAAGAATGCTATGTAGATGCAACTTTATCTGGGAGCTGCTGGACTCTCAGCACTTGGGAATTTGAGCCACCTACCTGGATATTGGAAATGTGCTTTAGCAATGCACTTTTGGAAATTCAGACAGGTGGCTCTTTGGTTGTGGGAGTTGAAAGTACGGAGGATGTGGTGCCCTTGATCTGGTGTACTGTAGTGCTGATAGGACTGGTACAGTTTCTGTGTGAGTGTGTGTGTCGTGGGCTTGTGGAAACGTAGGCGTAATTCTCAATTGGTGTTTGGAGCTATACAAATAGAATAGATGGCAGTAATGAAGTTTCATTATTTAATAGAACCTGAGTAATGTTTTGGGCCTTCAGTTAGCCATTTGGGTTCCTATTTGGGTGCACAATGCTGAAGATGCAAAAGCTTAACAACACTGAACCTGTAGGCTTTGGGACCTAGCAGAATCCATGCTTAGATGCTTGGTGTCTTCATGCAACATCCATCAAAATGGGTGATCCCACAGAAACAGTACAGCAGGGTGGGAGTCATGCACAGCAATCAGTCAAAAATGCTGGGGGATAGGTCTGTGACCTGCACCCGCTCCCCTTCTGCACTCCCTCCTAAAATACAAGAACTGGAATAGGACCTGGTGCCCAGGTCCCTTTTCCCACGAGCCCTGTTTCCTCATGCCCCCCTCATGTCCTAGTGAATATTTGATTATATCGCATCGTTCCTGCAGGCGGGCTGAGGGAGCGCTGGCCCGGAGCAGCCCGCCGGCTGTGCCCACAGCACTTTGCAGATGGCTTCCTGGGATCTGGCTGATGCAAGCTCAGGTCCCTCTGGGCAGAGACGGCAATTTTAATTCTGCTCCCCCTTCAGCTCACACGAGTTTTTTAACCAGAGGGGCTTGGGATAGAAAAAAGAGCAGAGATGCCAGACATGCCTTCTGCATGTTAGTTGCACCTTGCCTGTGCTCTACGCCGGTTGGTAATGTCGGTGGAGCTGGGGCACGGTCAGGCATAAATGACAGCCTAGCAAAAGCCTGAGGATCTCACCTGGAGTCAGACTCCTGCAGTGGCAGCCTGCTAGTACAGTACCCGCAGCTCTTCTTGAAGCATGCATGCTTGCTAGGGTGGATATCTGTTTTGAAAATGCTTATTAAAATTATTTCCATCAGTTCTGTTTTGAAATTATTTCTATGAAAATATAAACTGTGTCTTATTGTGTTCATTTCTGACTCAGCTGAATGTCTCCTGTTTGGAGTGTAATGAATCAAAAAGGTGGATTCATTCCATCCTTATAAGAAAAGGAATTTCGATATGAATATGTAAAAATAAACGTATATAAACCACTACATATATATATTTAGATATAAATTATATGCAACATGAATAATGATTAAATATTGGCAGGGAGGTGTTTTTCTTTTTTTGAGAGAACACCTGTGCTTTCTGAGAATTTCCATGTGACTGAAGTGACCCTTCTAAAAACTTTCCTAGCCTCCTTCAGTAAATGACAACGTGTTTAAAAAATTACTTTTTTTTTCTGCTGCTGAAATAAGTATAGACAGTGTTAGATTTCTGTACATTGAGGTCTTCTGTAGATATTTCAGTAACATCTATTTTTTCTTCATGAGGATTTTGTGATCAGTCAAAAACCTGGTGATCTACTGTCAAGTGGCATTAATTAGGAAAAAAAAAAACCATGTCATTTTGAATGCATTTATCAGAAACGTACTCTCTAAACTGTTTTTTTTTGTGCTCCTAATGATTCTTGTGTGATTCAGTGCATTTTAACTATCCCTTTGCCCTCTATACCTCAATTTGCAAATCTAAATTTGTGATTATTAACATACACAGTATTCCAGTTCAAAATGTTTGAAATATGCTTGAATGCTTTTAAAAGCTTCAGGTATTAACTGGAGGAACTTGCTTTCTTTGTCTTCTGATTCCTGGACACTTAGACTATGCTTTAGTGCTGTTTTTGAACTCTCCTTCATGAAGTGTGGAAATGATCTGAAAATGAGAATTAGGATGCTTGTGCATGGAAAAAACCATCAATGTGGGACTTCAATGAAATTCATAAGTTGGTGACAAAACCCAGTTATCTATTCACAGTATTATCTGTAAAAACCTTTCAAATGAGTTTTAAATAAAAGTGCATAGGCACAAAATAGTAATGTAGATGTGGTTTTTGCAACAGTCAGGAATATAAAATTGATGAGTGGGACTCATTATAAAAAAATGGGACAGCACCATACTAACCAATGTATTAAAGTTTAAAAATTTTTTTAACCCTCTTTTAAAGCAGTTCGTGTACTTTATGTCAATTAACAAAGTTATGGTCCAAAAATTTTTCATCTACATCTCTGAATGTGTGGGTTTAACTTTCCCCTTCTTTTTTTTAACCAATGTGACCTGGAGGTATCTTGCAGTGGAAATAAAAATATTGAGAAAGGAAGACTTAAGAGTACAAGGTAGATCCTTGGAGACTGAAGTAATACCATTAATGGACAAGCTGAAATAAAAAAGCAGCTCCAATCTAGACACGCAGCCTGGTGAAGTCCATTTACATTATAAAATATTTGTCAGAAGTACATATTTTTTTAAATAGGAAAAAAACCCACTGGAAATGAAAGCAAAAAATCTAAATTTTTTAGGTCGCCCAAGAATATGGTTAGGAAAAAAAAGGAATAACTCAGGTTTAGTGCCAGCATCTGAACTAACTCCTTTTACTTTTCCTCTCTGCAGAAGAGCTGCTATTTCTCTAGCTTTTATGTGGAGGAACAGTCCTGTCAGGTGGCCAGTTTATTAGTGTCATATGTGAGTGTTCCTTGGGGGAGATGTCCTGCCCTGGTCTCTCTGCAGGGACAGATGCTCAAGGCCAGGCACGGGTGACACATTTTGAGGGTATTGCAGGCTGCAGCAGTGATGGGAACCAGACCGCGCTCTGAGCGGGACAGTCACGAGAAGACCACCAAAGCAAGGCACAGGTCTCGCAGTTCAAAGCTTTTCTTTGCTGTAGGTTGACTTTCTGCGTGTACTTTTCGTTAGCTGCGCATTGACCTTGAGATTTGATATACACTGAGCTGCGGGGGAGGTAGACGTTTATCTCTTTAACCTGCGTTATCTTATGTGTTTCTTTTGGTATCTAACTCCTTCTCTGATCACTAGCAAGAATGAAGAAAACCCCTTATTAGCTTTGTAAATTCCTAGAACCAAGCTTTTAAAAGCAGTCTCTGAAGTAGGAGATAGATTCATGTTTACACATGCAGTACAAATAATACCATGGGAAAAAAGGAGCCTTGTAAGCTGGAATTTTCAGTGCTAAGATGTGAATGCAACTAGGCTTTAGATACACCTGTGCTTGCCAAACCATGTGTATCCTGATAATGTAAACAACAGGAGGTGAGAACTTCAGGGGAAAAATATTTCTGTGTGAATGATATCACCTATATTCAGCTAAACCTGGGTCAGAGAAAGACCATGACATGCCAAATAACAGACTTGCTAGCAATAGCATTATGTGGAAATCGGGAAATATTTATTCATCTGAAAGAGAAAATGCTCTCTTTCTAATGAAGCCTCCTTTCTTCACGTCCTACAAGTCATCAGCGGTTCTTAGACAATATTAATTTTCCCCTGATTCTGTGACTAAGTGAATGAGTAGTCTGAAGGTCTCCTTTTGTTTTCAGAGCTGCTTGTGCTTGTGTTATCAGCACTGAACACACCTGAGCAAATGGGGCTTGGTGAGATGTTTGATAGGCAGAACTTTTCAGGAATCCAATGGTCCTACTGTTGCCCTCTGTGTTCGCCCTTGGTGGGACAATAGTGACAAAGACAGACAGACAATGATTAATGCCTCATCCCCCAAGCCCTTTCTCCCTCTGAAGTCCGCCCCCCCCCCTCCCCTCCCCCCCCCCCCCCCCATCTCTGGCCCGGGGTATTTTTGCACAGTGGAGAGAGGAGGGGCAAGATAGGAAGAGATGACTTCACATCTGAAGGAGACATTTTCCCTTTCTGACCCCCAGAAATGAAACCCCTCTGAGTAGCCGCAGCTCCATATGCGGGTAACTGGACTCCCAAGAACTGCTGCAGGAACTGGGAGGTCTCTGAGCTAGAGGTTGTCTCTTCCCCTCCACAGGCTTTCCAGTTCATTACTGGAGGAGAATTTAACCCTTTGGTTTTGCCAGTTTGATGAGAAAGCTGGCAAGTTGTCTTGTCCTTTTCTTTTTTTTTACTCTTTTTGCATAACAGGAGGACCTCTGGCATTGGCAACAATGTGCTGTGAGCGCAGTGGGTAAGCTTCAGCTAGGGCTGAGGGTCAGGAGTGAAAACACGTTGGTGAAATTAAACTGATCAGGGGAAGGTAATTGTGGAAGGGTTTTCTGCAGAGATGTGGAAGCTTTCCTTCTCGGCTTGAGGAGGAGCATAAACAGTGAGCAAGATAAATAAATTGATAATGCCAAGGATTTTCTTTTTAAAATGCTTTTTACCCTATATAAGTATAAGTAACAGCAGATTTTTTTTTTTAATCAGAAATCTGATTCAGTTAGCTATTTATTCTGTTTTGAGACTGCCTTTTCCATCCCAGACACTTAACTATGAACAGCCAGTTCATACGGCATTCATCGATACTTCAGCAGTTAAATTGAAATAGGTATGTCTCTTCATGCTGTCATTATTCAGCAATATGTCACCATGGAGAGTCATTTTCACCTCAGTTGAAAGAATGGAGTATGCTGAAAAGGCGTCTATTAGCCTGTCATCATCCATAACTTCTGATGCTTATTGCTTACTCATGTGCTTTATTCAGACCCAGGAAGCATATGTGTTTTTCTGATTTCTGCTGTAACATTAGTTCTTTTAACGAAGTTCAGACCTGCAGCTCTATTGCTTTTTCAAAATTGTTGATATGCTTTCAGAACTGTGATGGCCTCATGCCTTCAACCTAGCCTGATTAGCATACAAGAAATTAAAGAAATAGACTTTAAATTCCTCAGAAAGTTATATCGAGCATATGGAAGAGCAATAAATGCAGAGAGCTGTTAATGATCCACTATGTTCAGCTCAAACCACGTGTCTGCTCAGACTTTCCCTGTGTGGGAAACTACTTAGACCAAAGCTGTGTAAGGAAGTGATATGGAGAGTGGAAACATTCGTAAACTAGGGAAAGAAAATAAAAAGCATTTGTTAATGGCACAGTCAAGCTCAGGAGACTCAATCTCCTAAATTGTAGGTAAGGATAAATAAACAGCATTCCCACAGGTAATTATCCATTACCTATTTCAAAACTGGACAATATAGTACTTAATTACTTCTAAGGCAAGGCAAACTCACTTCTTTGGCTTTTTAATATATATTTATTATTATTGGCCCTGTAATCATTGTAAATGACACAAATGTCCTGACTAAATGATGTTTGAATTAAGCTCCATGACATGCCTGCAACAGCCCATCAAACCTAAAGGTGCAGGCAATTACCAGCAATAATTTGACATTTCGTTTTCACATTGAACAATGCTGGACAGCAAGAAATGGTGGAAATGCAAATAGTGATCAAATAGTGTGGTGATGAGAGACACTGTTCAATCCCAAAGCTTTCTGACTGTCCCAGAAGGCTCACACCCCACAGGGCATGCGGCTGGACTCTGCATGCATCCAGACAAACACTTCTAGCATGAAGAAATTCCAGGTTTTAGTTTAGTAACACCAAGTCCATTGGTAAGAAGGGTGGGGGAAACATTCATAGGTATAACTCGCAGATTGCGTTACAATCTTCAAGGTAGTGCGCACGTACTTAAAATATATTTTGTTACATCTGTATGGCGGTTCTCCATCTTTTGTGACTGGGATAATTAGGCTGGAAGTCTGGACCACTTGAACGTATCACGTGCATAACTTGTGGTAAAAAAGGTGTGACTGACACTAAAAGTAGCCCACCAGTTTTGTTTATGATAAAATTTAGAAAGTTATCAACAGTAGGAAGGAAGACATGAAGCAGAATGACTACATCACCAGCAAATACTTAGGCTGGAGAAGATAAACACTTGACCAGCCTCCTTTCACGCTCACTTGTCATCAAAAGCTAATGGTGACATTATCTCTGAGTTTATCTGGTTCAAAGTAGCTTCTCTGAATCTCTTTGAAGCACTTCATGGACTCTTTGGGGTCTGAGAATGGCACGTTAAAAACTACTGCCTGTAGCAAAGTCTTCTGGGTCTCAAAGCACTTTACCTCCTGAGAGAAACACAAATTCACATTTTTGCAACTGTGGATGATGAAGTTCCCCTCCCCACTCCTCAGGCATGGAGCAGTGCAAAAAAGCTTTTGCAAGGGCCTACTCACTGAGATGCAATAAACTGTACAAATCCTCTCCTGCTTGTGAGGACAGGGAGAGCTGAACTCTAGGAGGCACTCAGTAGATAAATTTGGAAGATGTCACCTAGGCAGTTTAATAAACAGAACGTCTGCAATTGTTTTCATGATTTTACTGAAAACTAATAGGAAATGTGAGGCAGTAGGAGCAAATGTGTATAGAGGTGTCACTGAATATATATTTTAGTGTATCTTACTATACATTGAGTATATATCTTACATTATTTGTTATAATACAAATTTTGAATTTTGAAATTAATCCTTTTGCAAAAGCAATGCTTTTATCCACCTGTGAGTCAGAGGCTCCCTGCCATCACAGACTTTGATTTGATATAAAAAATTTCATGTGACAAAACTATGAAGATGTATATAGCCATGAGAAATCTGGAAACGGTCCATGGTAGTTCAAGATAAGTACTTTATGAAGAAGTGAAATTTGTAGAGGTAAGAAATGTAACAGGAAGCTTAGCTGGGGCTTTTTTCATCTTGGGAACTGTGGTCACCCCACGCAGAATGAAGGCATTGGGCTACTGGTGTCACTGAGCTGTGGAGGAGGAGGAGGAGGGGAAAGAACAGACTAAGGAGACCTTATCTTGAGCCTGATATAGCATCTTGCCTACTGACATAGCTGACCCAGTAGCTCTGTTGGTTATTGTGGTCTGTCCCAGTGGGTGTTCACTCTTTTTTTTTTTACTTTTGTCACATTAATGCTAGTTATGAACCTAACAGTTAGTTAGTTAAGCACCTAACAGTTATTTTTTAATCCATGTGGAGTACTGTTTTCTGTCTAGCTTCTGGTCTAGATAATTTCCCCTCCTATCTGGTAGAGCAAGAAGATTCTACCTATTCACCAGGGACTTCTAAGTTGTTGCATCAAAATTTTAGCTCAGGAAGGGAAGAAATGAGTAAAAGTGAATGAAATTGAACAGCATTGGTCATGCTTTTCGGTTATAAAAGACCCTTCTTGCCAGAAATGATGGTTTTATGGAAAATTAGTGAGATCGACCTTTCAGAATTGCTTGTCCCAATGCTCCACCTCAATACCCCTCCAGAGGGGTTCAGCAACGGAGGAAAACGACACCTCCCATGAGCAGGATCAATAATCCCCTCATTGCCTGGGTTATACACCTTCACAGAAAGTGGTGGTTGTTTGTGTCACTTCTAATACCAAATCAGCATTTCATTATGAAGGGTAAAACTGTAAGACTGTCCTAAATCCAAGTGAAAAATGGCATCACTATCTTCCCACCTTTTTCTGCATTATATTACTCCTCTCTATAATCCTGTCCTTTTGTCTTAGCTTCTGGTGAAGTCCAAAGTGTTAGAAAAACATGCTTATTCTTTGGACACTGACATGAAATAGGGATTCCTGAAGAATCTGTTTCAATTTAATTTCGGGCAATAATTTCTACATATAATAATTTTGATTCCTAATGCTATGAAAAAGTTTCAGGGAAATTATTCAGTCTGCTTTTCAATTTATGAACTCCATCATTTCTGCCACAGTATGCTAATTTTGTAAAAATTTAATTGTGGCCAAACCTGTATAGTGGCTAGACCTTGATCAAGATTAGATCTTGATCAAGATCAAGACTAGATCTTGAATTTTGTTATACTGTGAATTACGTTACAGATTTTTTTATTTTTCTGTATGATAGATCAGGAATACCTGACTCTCAAAAATATTGCATTGATATTTTCACAGTTCTTATTAATGAAATATTACATGATAGTCCTCCACTTTTAACTTGACTCCTCTCCTTACATAAAATGGCTGAATTTAATTTAAGAGTTGAAGGACACTTGAAAGGCAACTTAGTTTTATGGAATGTAGAAGTTTTACTTTTTTGGTTTCTATTCTATTATCCAACAATATGTTTAAAGATTGTTAAACAATTGCTAGTGAATACAAATAAAGAAAACAGCATTGCTCTCAGAGGTATCTATTATGGAATAGATAACCAATAGGAAAAAAAAAACATTTAATTTATTTGCAAGTGAAATCAAAACCATAAAGCAACCTGGCATATAAAAATTTAGGTCTATTAACGATTCTATTTGGCTCCATGAAGTATCATTTTTTTGGTAATGATGACAAAAAGAAAAACCATTGCAAGTTTATGTCAAGTGCTCTCTGGAATTGCTGAATTGCTTTTCCCCTCTCAAAAACATAAGCCTAAGACCCTGTATCTGTATAAAATTTTGAAAAAATCAATCATGGAAACAGCATCTCATTGCAGAAAACATGATTTCAAAATCAATTTGTCATGCTCCTATATGGATTTAGTGCCTTCTTTGTTTTGACATTTCTCATTTGCTAAATGCAGGAACACTATTGTAATTTCTCTATGTTGTGTTACAAATTAGAAGGCTGAAATGCAAAAAGTTTCTTCTTTGTTTTTGAATTTGTCCTGGATATGGAATTATTTGGTCACTTTTTTTTCCTGATACATTTCTTTTGTGATGCGTTAGAAATTATGGTGTCTGATTTCCATCCGAAAATCATTTGTGATGCCCAGTTCCCTTCACAAAAAATCCTTGGGTTGGTGATTGGCTTGTAAGACCTGCTTGCTGAGAAGAAATATACTGATGCTCCTTCTAATGTTAAATTTCACAAAGGAGAGGATTGGATTTTCATGCAGCTCTCTGTGCAGTTACTGCACTTAAAGGCATGCTGGTTTATGACCCTTTTTAAAAGTACTTATGTGGGGGAAATTGCTTTATAACACAAATGTATATAGGGAACTGGATACCAGTTGCCTTGAAGGAGCTATGTAACATTGTCATATATGTAAGTGATAGGCCAACGGTCATCATATTCTCAGAAAGGCTCAGATTTTATTTACTGATCAGCATGGAGATTTACTGTAGGACTTTGAAATGGTGAAAAATACTAATGATGAATAATGTGTCTGTCTTGTACGGCTTAAGCTTTTAATATTTCCTAACATGAGTATCTAATGCTAGAAACTGAGATGTTCAGATTTTCTTTTTCTTCAAAGGTGCATGGACATTGTTCCAACAGCTTTTGGTATGAGTTAAAGTATGTATACTTCTGCCTAGAAAGTTGTTTAATGCCTGTATACTATATTGCAATGCCTATGAATTATATTGAACTAGTTACTAACCTTCGTCCCTCTCAACCATGAGGGGTGTCTGGCACTATTTCAAACAGTGTTACCATCTACATCACTCATCTACAATCTGGGGCCACATTCTTGGGAAGATTTTGCTAAAGATGGTGTAGATTTGGCATGGAAGTAACCTGAATCTTTATGAAAATTTGTTCACAACTGTCTGCTTTTTTGATAAAAGTTTGCATGCTGAGAAATCCTTTGTTGTTGTTATTTATTGTAATTTAGAAATACCTCAGATGAACACTCTTCTTTCTAGGTTCCCTGGCAGGAATTTTGCACAGCCACTATGTACTGCTAAAACATTTTTTAAGTCCTCTCTCTGTGGAGTGGTGAGATAACTGGCGACCAAAAGGATCGAGAAATACCTCCACCTCCCAAGCTCTGCTTTTCCTTCTTCCCTACTCAGTCCAGTAACACACAAGCTTTCAGCTAACACAAGGGAGGGGTTCTGATGGAGCATATGCTTAGAAAATTAATAAGGATGGTTTTAGGTTTAATTTTAGGTAACTTTCGCTTAGCTGTCTGGATGCATCAGCTAAATTTCTGAGTGAACTGAAACTCCAAGCAGTCTGTTTTGGACTCCATCCCAGGCAGACCTATTCAACTATCCACTTAATTGCTAGTGCATCTTCATTTATGTACCTCTATTGATCTTAATCTCAGATGATTTATACAACACCATGAGCAGGTAACAAGCCAAACCAATGGCATTTCACTGGAGATAAAAATACTTATTAACTATCTTAATTTGTCCAAAATCTGCTCATATATATAAGGCACCTCTTGCTATGGTTGTGTGTTTAAAGTTTGTACTTATGGCTTCTCAGCTAAACTTTTGTTCTCTTTCCCACTACAGGTTTACGGACTGTTTTCCTGTATTCTAAAAGTAAAGTACATTTCCATTTGACTCCAAGCTACCTCATGGCCTGCTGCCGATTTCCCTGGTATTTGTTTTTCATTCTAGCTGTTTGTTATTGATACACGTATTCCTGAATGTGTGTAGAATTCATTTGGTCTGAATTCAGATGTCAGTGCGATAAGGACATTTATATAGTTGTGAGTGATGAACCATCGTTGGCTTAATTTGTAAACACAGAGAGAAATTAAGTAGTTTCAGAGTAAGATTCATTTCACCTCTTTAGATCTTTCCTTCAGGATGAAATAAGTCCTAGACAATGCTTTTGCCTGGAAAAAGGTTTATTTGTTCCTGAGATTTCACTGTTACAGAATTAAGACTGAGTATGCTCTTAGAAGGCCACAGCTGCTACTTCCTTGACTCTGCTACCTGAATGTCCTGGAGCAGTATTAGATCTCAACTCAAATGTTCTTGCATATGTCTGTAGTGCTCTTCAATAGCTATTTAAAACAGCTTTAAACTAATGGTTCTGCAATGGTTCCTATGCTTGAATATTAACATGACTAACACTGCAATCAAAACAAGGGAGATTAACATTGCACAGACGAGCTGTCTGTCCTATAGGTGTCTAAGCAGTCCATTAACATAATATTTTGTGTTTGTGACTTTATTGCAAAGTATTATGCGATCTAAAAGAGAAGTGCAAATGAGAGAAATCATCCTTGTTAAATGAATCCCATCTTATTTTAATTTTCCACTTCAAATCACAATTAATATGTATTATTCACACCTTTTCAGATGCTTTGTGCAGACTGTCCAAGACATGGAAACAGACTATCGTTATCCATGTTTTTCAGTTGTCCTTCACTGTGGGCAATAATAGTATAACAGAAAGGACTCACAGCTACTGAAAGCAAAGTTAGTTAACAATTTTAGGAGACTTCACAGAGAGGATCTAATAATTTCTTTCTGCAGTTACCACATATTTCATATCAGACTGCTCATCCTGGGCAGCAGGAGGAGGAAACAGTGGATTCAGGTAGGAAGCACCACAGGAAAGGAAGATCTCCTTCTATATCATTTAGCCTAGAGATTTGTGGCTCAGATTCTGGTGTTTTATCTGCAACTGCATTGGCTACAATGTACCAAAATGAGGTCTGGAATGAGTTTGGGGATAACTTGCATCCAACAAAGATCTTTGTGATAGAACTCATTTGGTATAGAGTTCATAACTTTAACTTAGCTTACTTGTGTAAAAGTTACTAGGATCTTAAGTATGAAGTAATTTTTTAAATCAAGAAGTCTGTAAGCTATAATTTTTTGGAGGAGAAAAGAACCAGCATCACTTTTGTCTGCAGCTGCTCTCTAGTTTTGAAGGCTAGTACATACCACAGCCCAGCACCTGGGGAATGGCAAAGCTTAAGCAAAAGAACTGATATGACTCACTTGGATAACCTCAACCTGTGGTCTCAGTTAGAGGGTTAGCTCTAAACTGAATTAATTCATGTGAAACGTATATATCTCTATGGTGCATTCAGGCTGTTTAAAGCCACAGAAACTACCTGGACAGAATGAAGCTTATTCAAAGCTGAGTAGGGTAATGTTTTTCACAGAAGCACAATTATGCTATTTCTCCAATAAACTGTGGAAGAATGCAAACAAACATTTCTCTAACAATGTTGAAGAAAGATGAGAAGCTATCCAAGAAATACTATAGGACTACTGAAAATGCTGAAAACATTTAAAAATCAGCCTGAAAATATTAGTATCTTTTAGATTTGCTGCTTAATTATGACACTTCAGAATTGTGCATAATATCAAGTATCATACAGAATCTGTGGTGGAAGTAGAAATACGTTACAGTAAAGGTAGAAAACCAGAAGCATTAGAAAAATATAAAACATGCAAACTTTCAGTTCTTAATCTGCAATGTAAATGAATTATACAAACTGAAATTACCCCTAACTCTCTATTAGCTTAATGAAGGTCATCTTATGGAATAGCTATATTAAATTGAAAATCATTATCATAAATCTTTGTTGTCAAAATGTACATACAGTCCACTGTGAAAATCAGATAAGTTACATTAAAATGTATTGTTTAAACAATATATTATCTCCTTAGGTTTGAAAAAGTAGTAGGCTGTTTTTATCTCTGATGTACAAGGATCATCTTCAAGAGACATAAATGTGGCTGAAAAGTTACAGAAGAGAGTTTTTTTTAGGACATTTTTTTAAGGAATCTTTTAGAAGAAGGAAGGAAGGAATCTTTTAGAAGATAAGGTTTCAAGACAAACTGGAATAAAGGTATTTCAGAAAAAAAAATGCAGATAATGATATACTCCCATAAGATGCTGTTCTTTTGTTCACTTGTTTAACACTGCAGTGGTGTTTTTGGCTTCTGCAGTAATTTCTTGTGCTGTTCTATATACTAGATATAGTTCTTGTCCTGCAATGATATACGTCTTATTGAAAGTACTCAAAATATTTCAAGTGACAATTAATTGTAGAAGTCACCCTCAATTTTTAAAGCTCTAACTTTTAGTGCTAGAAGATGAATGCAACCAATTCTCATATCCCAGCTGAGGGCATTGTAAATGTTGCTGAAAGAATAGCACCTTCCTAATCTAAATTAGCACCTTTTAATTTAAGCACTTGAGATTTTGTGATCCTCCCTCAACTGCTTTCCAGATCTTTCCAGATCTATATTGAAGAAGTTTTTCTATTTTCTTAACTTACCTATTGGTCTAAGCTCCCTTTTATCCCCTGGAGACAAAAAGGTTACCCAGTGCATGATATGAATCACCACATGCCTCTCTGGATTGACTGAAGAGACTGCAGATTGCTAGTCTTTGATTAGATTTCAAACTGTTTCTCTAAACAAGATAAGTTTTGAGCTAAGGATATACTTAATGCTTTGTTGAATGGAGTTAATTGATAGGTGTTAACACAAGTTACTCCTTCCTTGTTGATATTTTTTAAACTGTGGAATAAATTTTCAAAGAAAAAGAAAATAAAAGAAAATCAGTCTCTTCCTACCTACAGGAAAATTCTGCTATGAATAAAATAGGAAAGCTATGGTTACTTTTTTCCCAAGCACTCAGTGGCTCAATGAAACCCAACTCAATGGCTTAATGAAACCAATAAGGCTTTATGTGAGCTCTTGAGCACATAACTCACCTTATCACAGCTGAAATCCCTATACTATCAGCTTGACCTCATTATTTTGGAATCTTTTAATTTTGCTCCTAGCCTGTTAATCAAGGAACATTAGAGCTGGAATCTGAGTATTGTTACACTCCTATTTTTAGATCATGCCTAGCTCTGGTGTCCTCTGTGTGTGTTTGTACAGCATGTAATGTAGCAAGGTCCTGGGCTGCCTTTAGGACTCAAGTGCAATGAAAATAAATACACACAGACTGTCTGTACAGCTAGTGTTAAGACTGCCTCTCTTCCACTAGTCAAAAGAAATTATTCCGAGGCTTGCAGAGAGAACCCACTCCAACAATCTCCATCTGGGTATTTATACCACACTCATCGCCGTGGTAGTGGAGTGCTTTAATAAGAGTCGTGTGCACAGTGAAAGGAGAATATACTCATTAGTGTCTAATGTATTGTTCAAGGTTATACACAGGATATAGAAGTTTAATGAGAACTTAATGGGACTTCTACTACTACTGATTAAGTGTATCTATCATTCTGAGGATGTGGGTAAAACTGCTTAACACTGTAAAGTTAAGGAAAAATGAATCCCCAGTATGTCACTCCCTTCAGCCATTAATCACGTTCATTAGCTGCGACCCAGCCACAAGATTCTGACCCATTACTAGTGCAGTACTGGGAGGACCGCTACCAGTGGCCTGCTGATTTAAATAGTAATTAATCACATTAACTACTATGACTGTTTTTGTTCTTTCTGTCATATATGGCTTGTAGATTAAGCTAACTGTGACAAAAGCGAGAGTCCAATACTTTACTGTAAATTTATCATCCGTGGTGCCTTGCCCAAATCCTAGTTCCAGAGCAGGAGAGGCAGAGCTGCTGAGATGGCAACTGGGGGGAGAAGCAGCACATTGCTGCTCTGTTTCAGAGGGGCTGGGGGAGGTCTTGCCGCAGGCAGGAGCCCTACATCTGTAGGAGCCTGTCAGCTACTACATCCCCAAATGGTGATTTATTAAATCCTGATTTAGTTAGTCTCTTTTTAATATCTAACTGTTATCTTTCGGCTCAGGGGGCACCCGGGAAGGCATGACCAATTATCCCTGCTTTTACGATGGACTTTGTAGAGGTAGGAATGGTATTTTTGATGTGCTTTGTGTCAAGCAGATTTCGTCCAGTGTCTTGTTGACATTTTTCTTTGTCATGGGGCACCCTACATCTAGTAATGAAAACAATACATTAATGTTTGAGAGATTGTGGTGGAAGAACTAAGTCCAGATCACCAGATATTCCAAATACAGAGAGAATTATTTCTTCTGTGTTCAATAGCAAACCAGACAATATCTGGCAGTTGCCTTTGCAAGTCGCATGTGTTAACTTCAAGTCATTTTACTATGTTACTTTACTTTCAAGGGGGAAGTATTTCTGCATGTTTTTGAAGACACTGAAGAGCTCATGTTCCCCAAACTGAAGTTCTTTTGGAGGCTGCTGATGTCCTTAGCATAACCTTGAAAAATCCCCAGGTATAACAAAAATGGCAAGTCTCCCTGGGGTGCTCAATATCCTGCAGTTTCCCCAAGAGCATTGCTATTACGCTGGGACTTGCAAAGTGCTTCCTCTGGTGGAAGATGAGCTGCTGACTTGTGCATGCCCTGCAGAAAATGTCTCCTGGAGGACACCTGACCTTGCTCTGGTCCTTTTACCCTCTGTTGAGATTTTGACTGTAACCATCAAGCGGTCTTTTTGCTTTTGGTTCTTTTCTAACTTGCAAGAACGTGGTTTCTTTTTTTAAGTTGAGAGGGTAATAGGTAGAGGGAAAACCCTCTAAATATACATGCCTCACATGAATGTAGAGAAGCATTCTAACTGTAGCTAATGACGTTAATATATTTTAAACTAAAATCATGGCACTGTAAATACTGTTTAAGAAAAAAAAAAGGAAAGAAAGGAAGATGTAACCCAGCCTGTTCTTGCTCAAAATGCACGTATAGGATTGCTGTTGCTCTAATCTGTGACTTCTTCATAAGTTTTAAGTCTGGCAAGTTTTGTTTACAGAGGAAGAGAGTACTTGAATATTGAATCTGAAAGATGTTTCATGTTTGATTGTAGCTCATTTGGTCATAGCTCATATATGATTTTTTTATTCTCTTGGTGAAGGCAGTTACATAATTCTTCCTAACTTAGGGTTTTTATTGAACTAAATTAGTAAACTATGTAATTTTATATAATTGACATGGATTTGTATGAACTATGATTTGTCTACTGGAAGTTCTATGAATTGTTGTGACCATTAGATAAAGGCAGATTAATTAATCATAATCTGCATCCTTAACGGTAAGTACAGAAGAATAAATAATGAGCTCATCATATTACAGTGTTAATATTTATTTTTTGTTGTTGTCTTGATGATTTCACTTGTCTCCAGTATTTGATTTGGACCAGAGGAAAGCCGCCTATAACAAGCCCTTTGAGTGATATCTTGCAGATATTTTTCCTTTTACTGATGCAGAAGCATCACTGAACAGCCTTTAAGAGGTAACATTGAGACTATTTGCCCTAAAAACTGGCCTACTTTGGAAGTTTTTATAGGTTGTTAATCTTAGCTAAAGCATTTTAGGACAATTATTTCTGTGGAGTGTGGAGCAATGTACATAGTTATGGCTACCTAAGTACTCTCTTTTTAAAGAGGATGTCCAGTTACTACTAATTATCTCAAATGATAGATATGTTAACTTACGTTTTTCCTTTATATTCTGTCTTGCCTGAAAGCGGTTTTTTAAGTTTGATCAAATTCTTTCAGGCACTTTTAGGGGGAACTTGATAAAGCAATTAAAGCCTTTCAAAATATGTGTGAATATATGTATACTTAACGCTTCTCTGTGGCTCTGCTTTTGGAAAAGTTCTGGAGTTATAGGAGTCTGGAAAGCTATAAAAACTTTTAAATCGCAGGGAGAGTTTGCGCTCATATAACTGTATTTTTGTGCTCAGATTTTGTGTCTTTAAGGAAGAGAATTCATTCATCTTTAGTTTGGATCACCTGTTATCTGTTTGTTGTTTTTGTTTCTCTGCTCATTTTCTGCATCCTCATAATTAGATCAAATACATTTAAATTTCGTTAGTTTTCATATGCAACCTGGAGGACTTGCTCATTTCAAAGCTAATCAGGTGGCTGCATTAACTTTCCCTTTCACCAGCTGCTCCAGGCAGCCCTGACCACTTGGGCATGGAGGATTTGAGCATTACGTGCTACAGAAATGGCACCTGTCGTCTAAAAGTCTTTGCCTTCAGGTCCAGTTCTGCCTTCTCAGAAACCCCGGTGGCTAAGTGTCTCATTTTCTAGAGCCTCAGCCTCATGAGCACTTTGCAGCAGTGGTTCTTATCGAGTGCTCTTCTCCCATGCTTTTAAGGGCTTAAAAAACCCCGTATTTTTCTTTCTCTTTTTTTTTTTTTTTTTGAGTGGTTTCAATTTTCTCTCTTATATGTGACCTCTGAGTCTTGGAGTTTGTGCTGTTTGCTCCAGCCTCTACCTGCAGAAGCTAAACGGGATTCCTCTGCCAGTAAAGCACACGTCTCCCTCCTTCTTTTGTGCCCGAACTACCCGCCTTTGGGCTTCTTGACCTACCCCTCAAGCTTTTAAATAGATATACACACATCATGAGTTAATCCACAGCAAGTCTAGCTGTTCTTGTTTTAAAGAGAGGTGAACACCTCCAGCTGTAATTTAATCTTGCTGCAGCAGTAGCCAACTGACTCCTGAACAAATGGCAGCTACATTTGTCATGCTTGAAAGTACCCTTCCTCTTGATGCACAGCATGCTCACTCGTGCTCTCAGAAGCACAAGGTGCAGTTTGGATGCAGCTGTCACAGTGTGATTTTCTTCAGGCTTTTTGCCTCAAGCTTTACTTCTCTGTTGATGTGTCCGTAACCTCTGTGGTTTCAAAGACCCAGCTGTAATGCCTGACTTCTTTCTCCTGCTCCTGGGGAAAATGCTGCTGCTCCAAGTACCCTACCTATGGGCAAAGTTATCTGGACTAATATTGTCATTCTTCTATTAGGTTGTTTTCTTATAACTGAGAATCATCCGGGTTTAGTGATCCTATCTTGTCTCCACCTCAGGAGATAGTTAAAATGTGCTCAGTGACACAAAAATTTTCAGAATGTCAACTCTTTGGAACGTAGATGAGTTTCCCGTGCTGCTGCAGTCATAAAGGCTTTTTAAAATTACTAATATTTTCTTGTCAGTAGGGACAGAGGCAAAATATCCAGGGCATAGAAGATCTGAATAGGAGTCTGGAAGACCCCAACTTTCACCATGGGTGCTAGAGGGAACATAAAATAGCTGCATTTCCAACTTTGGTGAATCACTCAGGAGTCTGGAGTTGGATGGAATGACTCCAGGCCACAGGCTGCCGAAATTTTAACAGTGCTGTTTAAAAGCCTGAGTCTGCAGACTATTAAAACAGGCTCCAAAGTTGAATATGTAAAATTAGATGGATAGACCTTGACATCATTTGATTAAAACATATTTATTTTAACACATTAATTTTTAGACGAGTCTGTTAGAGTAGCCTATCTGTAATGTTTGGGTTTTAATGCCCTTTATGGCTTTAAAAAGGTTTAATAGCTTCCATTAGGCTTCCATTAGCAGTGCCGGAGAAAACAGGAAGATGCACATGCAGAAAGGCAATGATTTGTTTTGTTGTTTGGTATGAACCGTAGTGGATGAAAGTGTTTGTATACACTGCCCATGAAATTGGGTGGCCATTACAGTACAGATTCCTCCAGATGTTCTTTGGTTCTCATAGATATGGGTTCAGAATTCAAGTTTAATAGCTTTCTAAGATTAATTTCATAAGATCATTTGTAAAATAAAGCAACTGGTCTCCCCTTCAGCCCTTGTCTTAAACAAAGTTCTGTGATCATATATGCTCTTCATAAGTTTGACTGTATGCTCTGCTTACTTTTGCTCTCTGTATTTTTCTACTTAGTCATGCATAGCAGGAGACCTGTAAATGTTTCTTGATGTACCTGCAGGGGAAGAATGGGATATATACTACACATTAAGTGGTTTCCACAAAAATAAAAAAAAACTTTTCTATTTCACATGACTCATACAATAGTATATTTGTATGAAAATGAATGCCAAATTTTAATTAAATAATTCTGACAACTATTTTCTAGGAAATAAAGACAATGAAGATAAACCATGCCTGTAAAGATGGGTTCTTTTTATGCCACAGTTTTCTGTATCCATAACCCAAGAAAACTGCACATGCAAATCTGTCCGGTCACCATAGGATCGGTTTTTGACCTTGGTGGAAGGCCAAGAGTTTGGACCCTTTGAAGCCAATTTAGGTTACAGTTTACTTTGTTATTGCAATGTACAGTGCTATTGAGACTGGCAGAGACTTCCATGGAAAACACACAACTTACCGTATACAGAAAACTAGAGATTTGGGAAAATTTCTTAATTATCTCTTACCTAACATTTATGTTGTCCTTAAGGCTTTCATCACAATTTCTGATATGTTTTCAATGGCTCTCTTTCCTATCTAAATATAAAAATAATGTTTGAACTGAACCTGCAGTTTTTCCAGACTGTGCTAGTGCATAACGTTATTAACTGCTTGCTTGGTGCTGAAGAAATTACAGACTTCTGATTGTTATTTTTTTCCCTAGAGATGATTGCAGCATTCATCTTAATATCTTATGGGTAAAGAAGAGTGTTCCAGTAGACAGCAGGACATCAATTACAGATGTGAAGCATGCTTGCAGGCATATGGGTTTTATTTTAGCAGCCTGTTCAAAGAATTAAGTAGTAAGGATCCAAGACAGTCCAGATGTTACAAGTTTCTATCAGTGGTCACTGCAGCATGAAATCTCATGTGAGTTTCACTTCTTGGAATCATTCAAGGTGAGTTATATAACAAACCTCATAAATTATTATTATCAGGACAGGTTTAATGAGTGATTAGCGGGAAAATTGAAGGATTAATTAACTTGAAATGTTCTTGCAGGGTAGCAAACAAGCTGAGCTTTTATTATGTAAAAAGAAGGTCTTGGCTTTTATACAAGTGGTCATCCTACTTCTTCAACGACCTAATTGGGTTTTTCAGTTCTTACTGGAGGAACAGAATCATTAAAGCAGCATATAACTCTTTGGCAAAAAATGTGCCTTAAGCACTTCACTCTTAAATTTTCAGCTACAGTTTGCCTAGAGGCAGCTGTTAAAACTGATGCTCAGAGTCCAAGTAAATCAGCTGAGTTTTTTTCTTTCTGAATTGAAAAAAATGAGGAGTACATTGAGTCCCTAATTCTCTAGATCTAATTCAGAATTTCTAGCACTTTTATGAAAAATCTTTTCAAGGTCCGTGGAAGCATTTGAATATTATAGAGTAACATCCCTCTCTCCCAACAACGACAAATGAATTTTCTCGTCTGAGATGGGTGCCTCTTATGATGGGTGAAAAACATGATAGAGCAGAATGGCTGTGATGCTTAGCAAAGGTGACTAACTCATTGTTACCATAAATAGTGTCTGAGGCCAGTCACTGAAATATAGACTATTATGTCAAACCAATTAAAATGGAAGTTCAGAGTTAAAACTGCAGATTTTTTTTTTTTTTTTTTTTAATTTATCTCTATTGCAGCATAAGGCTCAGAACAACAAAGCCTGAATGATCTAGTAGAAGATGTGTTTGGTTCATGACTTATGAAAAGTAACAGAATAAAGCACTAGAAAATCAAGAGAGATTGCTTTTAATATCTTTTGCTGTTTGCACCTGTAGGAGTAACAGGCAGAACAAAGGAAAGACATGGTGCTGTGGTTGATTTTTCTTGTTATAATAAACACGTACCAGATATGCAAGGCTACTACATACTGCAAAAAATATAAACACCATAATCATTACAGAACCCTTTGAAGCTTTTAACATATGCTTATAATAAAAATATATTTTTAGAGCCTATAATAAACAACCCTTGCAATGTTTTTCTGGACTAAGTATTAGCTGTGATACTCTTCCCTCTTCTCCTTGCCTTTACAGAAATGGGGGATGAAGAGAACAGGAGGTACTCGGATGTTAAACAGTTTTAGCCTGTGTCCCACAACAGAGGTAAATCTGTGCTGGAATCCAGTCCAGTACTGTAATTCACTAGCTGTACATACAATATCAATAGAAATAGCTCTCCTGTACTCAAACCCAGATATTATTTGCAAAGCTAACAGAAGGTTCCCCCTCGTAAAGAGAACACTTTGAGTTTGCTGGGTGAACTAAAAATGAGAAGAAGCTAATTCAAACAGAAAAGGAACGGAGGGACTGAAATACATCTCTGGTTTTCTAGACTTAACAGAAGTCTAAATTCTTTGCAGGGGGTTGAATAAAAGATTCCATTTTTTATTTTCAGGTTTTGTTACTTTCTAAATATATATCAATTTAAAACCTTTCTTCTTTACATGTTTTTCTGAGCTCAACATTAATATACAAATGCCTCAGACAGCCTATAACTGTATAATTTAAGGGAAAAAAAATGTCCAGAAGTAAAAAACCTTCCAAGTACAGCAAGATTGCAGTTCTGGAAGGATTTACATATTTACAAAACTGTTTTTGCATACAGGAAGAGGGTTACTCTCATAACTGCTTGCAAATTCAAGGCCTGTGTGAGGAATAAACAGGAATGTAGATGAAACGTAGATTTGAATGTAAATACATTTTGAAGTCTTGAATTCTATTGCCTTTGCTGGTATGAAATAGTACTTTTATCGGCATAGTCCTGATTAAATAAACAATACTTAAAATGGATCATATTAAGTATTATGAAAGCATTTTCTAATAATTATTTTTCTTCTAGTAGGTCATTAAAGAAATCAGTAATAACTTTTTGCTCAGGATCTTCATGTTTTTACTAGCAGCATATTTGTCAGTACATATTATTTTCTGGTGAGATTTCTCACAATTGTAATGTCTGAATTTGGATGTGCAATCATGCAAGAAGAAAGTAAGCCTGTGCTCCTGAAGAGTTATGCTTAACGACAGACTTGCTACTAGTCCGTTTTGATAGTTGGAAAATTCCTTCCTAATTGTTTCTTTCATCTGAATTTTTGTCATTAAATGAGTCTTCTACTTATACAGAAACATGTTTTGCATTTATTGCTTGTTGTAAATATGGTGAATAAAGTGTAGCTGATGCAATCATTTTACGAAAAAAAGAAAAAGAAAAAAGAAGCCAAGAAAATTTTTTTATTACTTCATATTTAAGATGTGGGATGTCTGCATTTCTACTGAAATGTTAAATCATAGAATCACAGAACAGCCTGGGTTGGAAGGGACCTCTAAAGATCATCTGGTCCAACCCTTAAATATTGTTAATTTCAGTATAATACAAAATAGGAATTGTAATTAGAAGTGCATCTTTTTTAAATGTCTGTCTTTGAAGTTGGTTTTATGTGAAGTAATCTGTCTATTTTCCTACTATCAAAGAAGTATATGAAATCAGAAAATTACATGAAAATTAGTAAATAGTACACCAAGCTTGGACAGAGCTTCAGCTATGAAATGTATGCTTAAACAAAATGCATAGAACAAAAAGACTTTACGTTAGCTTTGCAAAGTGATTCTTCAGCCAGAGCTGATGAAGATTGAACGTCTGTTTGATGGAGAACTGTTGTCACTTGGTTCCACCATTTCTCTTGGTGACAGTGACAGCAGCTCCTGTCCAGAGAGGAGGCCTTTATCCTTTGCTCTGAAGGGGACTGAGAACACTGTTTGAGCAATCCCCACTCCAACATTTTCCATCCAGATTAGCCCAAAGTTGAGACATATGCACGTTCTCGACTTGACCACTTCTAGTCAGGCCTTGAGTACCGCAAAGAGAAAACTTCAGTGTACTGAGCTGAACTAAGCAAAGTATTTTTAATAAAAAAAATTTTCTTCTGAATTATTTTTTACCTTCTGAAGTCTTACAATGTAATAAAATCCATATTCTACTGCAACAAATATTGAAATAAAATGCTGATCCCACTTTAAAACGCATTGATATGAAAATGCATAAGATTATGTGGTAATATTTTCAAAGGTTGCTATCAAAACAACAACACTTGGCCTTGTGGAAAGCTTAATTAACCTTTCGTGTTTGAAAAGTTACTACTTAGTTCAGCCACACTGAGGAGATTATCTGGCAAAGAAGTTGGAAAGCTGATGATTTGAACGCAGGCATGCAATTATTCTCACTGGTGGATTACGTGCTGATGGGCTCCAATTATATGCCAACCAAGCCTCTCTGAATCATCAAAGAAGAAATGTTAAAAAATTCCCTTGGCCCCCAAACATGATCTCTACCGCCATATGTCAGAGCGGTTTTCTGACTAATGCAGGTCCCTGGAAGACACTTCTTACTCATCCTTGCATTACCACCTCTCAGAGCATCCTAAACAATTAAATGAAAGTACAGGCCATTTCTTTGGAGTATGTATTAGTATGTTTGTTACCATGAAATTATTCCAGTAGTCTGTTTTATTTAAAGATTACCGTACTGTAGGGATGGAATAATCTGATGTTAGCTAATGACATTAAAATTATGTTTTATACGAGTCAAGTTCAGTTGGAAGAGAGCAGGAGTTAAATACCCAACACACATGAGAGAATGACGACTGCGGCTAAAGATGCAGGGGGAGAAGATAGGCTTAATCTACTGATTCCAAGATACAAGCTGAAAATTTTTCTCTTTGCCTTAATGTCTACAGCTTGTTGGCTGTATAACTGTTTTGAGCAAGTGGCTGAGAGCTCAGTCCTGTTATGTGCCTTGGGTGCATTCACAGAAGAGGAGCTGAGTCTGGGAGACTCACATTGTTTGAGATTTTGGCCATTGTTTCAAGTCTAAATCGAGCCTGTCAAGATCTGTATTTGTTCAGGGGTATCTAACCTTCTCTTTCTGGAGTACTAACTGTCCCTTGCTACTTCTGATTTGCTTTTGAGTTGCTAGGATCAAAGCAGGAGAGGTGCAGGCAACTCCCATGCTTGCAAAATGAAGAACCATTGCTTCTCCAGTGATTTTTTTCCATGCCTGGGAAGGTAATGTACCATTTCTGTACGAAACATTTACATAAATTGTTCCTTATGTTTCACATAAATATATGACTACTACATGTCAATGTGTTAGTAACTGCACAAGCAGATGCATAAGACTAATGCCTTCGGATGCTGAATGAGACCAGCCTCAAAGGCAGTCATTCCTTTTGGAGCGACAATGGGTTGGGGTGACTGACCTCTCACTCCCATAACCTTCCCTTTGACAAGTGTTACCACAAGTCATTACGCACAGAATTAGACATTCACTGTGGTTTGAGGTGGTGGGATGTGACCCTCATTAGGTCTTGTTCTATTGTGTCTCTTAGTATTAAAAAAATATTGCAAATGAGTACTACACAGATCAAGTCCCAGAGTGTTAGCATTAATAAAAGGAATATATTTATTTTTAAGGTAAAATCAGTTTGCTTGGTTGGACAGAAATAAATCTGCTTTACTTCCTATCAGGAAATTGCTGTCAGGCCTCACTGGCAGATAAAATTCACTGACTCTTGACATGTAAGAGGGATTGTGTTTCCTTGGTTATTATTCCCACATTTAAGATTACAATTTTATGTTTAAGATATTAATATCAATGTTTGGTAAGTTTCTATTCTTATAAAGCTTGGAAAGCTGCAAGATCAGCAATTTTCAAAACTCCTGGGGAGGCTGTGCTTCGAGACCCACACTAGAAAACCACGACATCCAATGTATAGGTTACAGTTTTGGCCCAGGTATGTGTATGTATGCATATATACCTATATAGTGTACTACGTTTATTTTTTAGGTAATGGCGTTTTCCTGACTCGTTAACTCTAAGCATTCAGAAGAAGAAAGCATAACGTACATATCAGCATGGCTGTGAGAAATTCCAGGCTTTAATTTGAAGGGTTTTGAGAGGAAGGTTAGCAATATAGACGTAGAGATTTGAGTTGAGTTGAACTTTCAGCTATAAAGATGCCTTTCCTTTCTTCTCTCTATTGCAGACTTGGGATCCCCTCCAGATTTGCCCTTCTTATTTCAGTATCCTTAGATAGAATCTGAAGCCTTGTTTGGAGGACAGAAAACAAATGTGGGTGGCTGGACAAACACCCTGTAGAAACCTGTCTTCCTTGCCTGTGACACAGAAGAGAAAGAAGTATTTCCTGGATGACTTTAGACTACACTGGAATAGCAGGTATTTTGTCATGCTCTTTTTAATAAAAATAATTACACAAATATAAATACAGATAATCTTGAATTTTCTAGACCTATGATGTAGACTGTAATGAGAAAAAAGTTCCCTTAATTACATATGTACAATGCAAATATGAACAGAACTCAAAAGGGCTTAATTAATTCTTTTTCTAACTCTCTTGACTTAATTAACATTAGACCATACATTATTTTGTCTAAATATTGTTTACATCTATACCGTAAACTAACCAGTTGTAATATATCTGCATATCACCTGGAACATAAAGTAATAGCAGGGCATTAGAAAATTTGTGGTTCAAATGTTTTGAATTTCCTGATTAATAATATAAAAAGTCAAAATAAGAATTCAATTCATGCTTAAAAAAACAAAATAATGGAAACAACATCTGTTATTTTGCAAGCTCGTATTCACACACAGCATGTTGTTAATACCATTCTGATCTAATAAAAATAGAAATTTTTTATACACTATATAAACTGCAGGTTCATCTGTTAATAACAACCTCACTTTTGCTGCAAGCATATGGTTAAAGCAATAATATAATCAGTTTTTCAGTGTTCTGGATAGTCACGCTGGAAATTATGAATTGAAACACAATAGTGTAATTTTTGTATATGTTTTCCTCCAGAGGTTGAGGGACCTCACAGGGTGCCATTGAGAAGTCAGATCCTATCATGAGTTAGCCACATGATGGTTGTTGAGGAATTACAGAGCAACCCCAATGATTGGAGTACTGCAGTGCATTAACTGTTAAACAAGTGATAAATGTTCATCTGCTCCATCTGTTTCCCCAAATGTTCATGTGTAGGCATTGGGATCCTCATCTTGGTTATGTTTCCTGGGTGCTAAAATAATACAAACAAATTGTACAAAGGAAAAAAGAATGCTCATAAAATTCTGTACCTTAAAAGTTAATCTTTGTTCACTGTTTATGTTCTTGAAATACCCATTATCTTCAGACTGCTGCTGACAAACAGGGAGGTTATACTGGCCCCAGCTCCCGCAAATATTTGTCCTACTCCTCTTGCAGAGGTTCCCACCCATCCTGAGATGTTTAAAGTAATCACTCAGCAATTCCACACTGAACAGTTCAGTGTTTTTAACCTGTTAGTAGTGTAAGTTTCTGTCTTTAAATGTAAACTCGCTATCAGCCATATCTGTTTAATTGTTTCTCTAGCAGCTCAGTTATCTCTGCAGTGGTAGAGTGAACCTCCTGGATGCGGGAACCTCCTCTAGGTATGGCATGCAAAGAAGATGGTAATAATTGTCTCCTTCTGTCAATCAGAGTCTTTATTTTGTAACATTTTAGCTACTGTACTATAGGAAGGTGAACTACTCTGATCACTCCATGTGGATTAAAACAAAATCCTGTTTGCCTCATCCATTTGAATAAAGGATTTTTCCAAATATGCAGCCCATTACTCAGTTCAAATTATTCTTCCTTGTTTTGGTTTCATTGTGAGATTTATAAAAACTTAAAACCTTTCTCATCAACTCCAAGCTTTCCTCCAGGCAATCCTTCTCTATTACTAATCGCAATTAGTGTTGCTTGTTTACTTAATGACAAGCTAGCAGTTTAAAATAAGCTGTCTCATAATTCCTGCTCCAGAGTAAGAATAACAAAGCTAAAACAACCAGTCTGTTTCATCCCAGATCCAGGTAGAGAGAAATTACTTCCTTTTGAAATCTGTAATTGCAGGTGGGAGGTCAATAGAGTTCTGCATTTTGGATGGTTTTTGCAGTGGAGTGTCTCACAAACTCTAAGATCCCTTCATGAATCTTCCTCATACAGCAAGACTCTGTAAAGAATTTAGGAGGTGAATGTAGGACTTAGAGCTGAAATGTATAAAGCAAAAAAATCTTATTCAAAGCCTTTGTCGTAGTCTCTCAGGTACCTGCATACCTAAACTTCTCTAGTCTGAGTATCTCATCACCTCTCTTTAGTCTGAGCCTGGAGAAAATTTAAAAAATTGACTTCCTTTGCCTAAGTCACCATGGCCATGTCTAGGTGGGATCTGAGAGTCTTTCTAAGACTCTGGTGTCACAGGCGAGACAGAGTGAATGACAACCCACAGTGGATCTGGATTCTAAGGTTTATTTAAGAGCTAGTGAGATGAGAGTTTTACGCTACTTGATTATCTGAGGCACACACTCCCTTGCTGCCCCCAGTGCTATGGTCACTAGACGTTACCATCCCTTCCTGGCAGGGAGGTCACTGCTGGCCTGGGGCAGTTGGTCAGAAAGTTGGGTTGGTTCCTAGTGTGCTGCTGCTCATCATGACCCAGCTTGGGTGTTAGGGGCCAAAGTCACCGGGCATCCCCCTGCATTCATCTCCATGCAGCTCTGGTCTCCAGGAACTTGCCCCACTGCTTGGACACTTCCTTCAGTCAAGATCTTCACCTTCTTTTCAGCCCCCAAAGCCCTCTCTTCTCCCAACCTAAATAGTCTATGTGGGGAAGCACTATGCAAGGTCAGTCTCCTAATTGTTGGTTTTGGTTCACGTCTCTTTATTAACTGGAGGATGTGCCACTTTTGTTTAGTCCAGGTATTACCAAAGTTTAAAGGCAACCCGTACTGGTTGCAGCTAGAAAGTAGCAGATTTCTGCGTGAGAGCTCAGAAGTTTAGCTTAGGACATCCACCCCCACACATGACCCAATTATCTGCCACCTGTTTGCATTCACAATTTGAGGTATTTTTTTTCTCTACCCTACATGCTCTCAAACTCTGCACTTGGGTGACAGGTATCATCAGAGTAGCATCACCAACACTTAAGTCCCAAAAGAACTGAGCTTTCAGGAGCAATCCAGAACTCCAGTCACCTATCCTAGGTGGCACTTAGCCCATGTGAGTCACTTTGGACAGTTCCTGAGGTATCTTAACTGCCTTGTGAAACCCAAGCTCCTAATGATCTTGTAGGACATTCCAAAGATAACCAGCTAAACTCCCACAGAACTTGCTTCCTGCTTGTTTCCTGGTTTTCTCCGCATTCAAATACTCACCTGTTATTGATTTCTCCTACAGGCAGCATCACAGTTAAAGCTTGAGCTTGAAGACTTCTGTTAAATTTTTGGCAGTAGTACAGACTTCCAGTGGGGCTCCCCCTGTCCCTCTGCAACTCAGTTCCACATTTGCCAAACCTGTGTAATACTCTTTTCTGTTAAGGGAATACCGTAGAGCATAGAGGAGGAAATTATAAAGGATGGAAAACATGAGCATACTTCGGAGTTTCTTTTTGGTGCTGCTTTATTGCAGCATCCTGAAAGAATATTTAGCGTATTTTATTGTTATCCTTTTATAGACAGTAACTGAGAACAAGTAAACATGTTTAGAAGTGCATGCTTTCTTCAGGGAGGGTTTATAAAGCAGCTTGTTATGCTCAGATCCTCTCTTCCAGCTCCCCTGATATCTTTGTATCTTCACTGTGCTCCAAATACCATCTGCTGCTGCTTATGTACCTCATCACTGAAATGTAAACTGAAATTCCTCCACACTGGCACAAGAAGTGTATACTGAAGAAATACCTTCCTCTCTTGGTGAAAAACAAAAACAGGATCATGTTACCATAGCAGCTATGGGATGTAAAAGGTTCATGGTGATCTGTGAGGTCCTAGAAGTTCTTTTCTAAGCTCAGTAATGCAGTAAATACAGCACCCATTTTTTTGCTTATGCTAATTCACTGTTACGGCTTCCACAAACTGGGTGGAATAATTCTTAACAGGGGAAATTCAGTGTCATGAACTCTGTTTTTCCTAAAGATTAAATACAATTTCTCTCATGACCAGGCAGCATGCTTTATTTGTGGAAAGTTTCTGCACACTCACTCTGCTGAGAACTTCCTCCATGCAGCAGGCCAGAGGGGAAGCAGCCCTCTGCTCTCTCTTCTGGGCTCCAGGCACTCTACTCTAAACCTACTGGATTTATGAAGCGCAAAATGCACAAAGTGCAGTTTGATATCGAGCTGACTCTAAGTGGAAGATTTCAGTTAGTTCAGTAAACATCTTGATTACTGTTAAGTGTTTTGGTTTTGATTAAAAATGCCTAGAAGAAATCTTCCCGTGCTTGGGAAATGGCAACTTTGAAACCGACTGCGCTGTAAATCAACATTGTGTAAGTGCAAACAGGACCTAAAGATGGTTTTATGCTGCTGAAAGACCATAATTTCTGTGACCCGTTGAGCTAGCTAGAATGGGGAAGGTGGTCAAGGACTGGGTTGGATTATTTCTGTCGTCCCTCAGGTGCTGGAAGTTGCTGGTGTCTAACTGGCTCAGCACGTGTCAAAGGAGGCTGTTTACTCATTGGTGGTGTAGAGCACTTAAAATGAGGCTTACAAATTTACCATAAGAAAATATTAAGTACTGACAATTAAATACTCGTGGGAAAATGGAGGTTTCTTTTCTGCTGTCCTCTTTTTGGATTTTTGTTTATGATCTTTAAGCTTTTCTCTGTGTTTTTGTGAGATAAGAGTCTAACTTTTAAATTGTAACAGAAATGTTCTGGTATTCTAAAACTCTGGATATAAAAACTCAAATAAAACAGCATGTAAAGTGAAAATCAACAATGGTGAAGTACTTAACCAATAAAACTCTAGGATCCTCTAATTTGTGGATTTACTGGATGAAGAATGTGAGACATGTATAAGTTGATCTGAACAGAAAAGTGATACCCACAGTTGCCTTTTTGCTTATTCTTCTGTAGAAATGTCTTAACCCAGTTTCACTGAAAGCTTCCTAAAACATTTATTATTGGCTAAGCTGCATTTAGTGGATTGGATTTGGGATGGTACCCTCCAATACCTAAGGAATGTCACACTGATAAAATAATGCCAAGTCTTCTTATTTTATTTCCTATATCTTAATGTGAAATTGGCACTATAATTAAATAATTTGAAAATTTAATAGAACTTTTGTCCTTGAATTAATACAGACAGATCACAATGACGGCTCTGAGCCAGGAGATGAAATAGAGAAAGGATGGTGTAAACTGTATGGAGTCACCGTATAATAGCGATTTTCAGTGTTATTGTAATAGGTACTGTCTAATAATTGCACAATGCCTAGGGAGAATTCATCAGCTTGGTGTGACAAATAATAAAGCACATTATCATGATAAGTGCATGAATTAAGTTAGAATCTCAAAAAGTACAGAAGTTCAGTAATTCTTCTAGGAAACTCAATCTGCGTTAATAATTTCACCAAAATGAGGGCATGTATTAGGTCTCTTATTGCAGAATAATGGAATTGTCTTCAATAAAAAATAGAGGTTTGATTGTAGAGCTGGTTTTTTTCATTGTTTTGGCTGTAATAAAGACAGATGCATGCCATTATGTATTTTAAATGAACATTTTTACTCACTAAAGCAGTACACATTATATACGATATACATAGCAGCAGACTGATAGATTGCTGGGAAGACAGAAAGAATGTCAGTTTGCATTAACACAACAGCATTACTTCAAATGGCCCCTACCAGTGTAAATGAGATAATAATCCTGGCTCTCGATCTACTATATTTAAGCTAAAAGGATCCATTTCTTCTTTTACACTAGCACAATTTCCACTAAAGTCAATGGGTCAAACTGTTCTTAAACACAGTTGCCCAACCCCATCTATTTCAGTAAAGCATGGCAGAATTTAGCCTGCTGGCTTGTTTGATGCGGTGACTTTCCTGCCATTTGCAGGCCAGATGGGCTGACATGTCCATTAGACCTGTGGCCGATACAGTTGTACAGTGCTCCATAATTCTTTTGATCAATTAAGAAACAAAAGTGCTCCTGAAATTTAATTTGCTGTATCTTTATAGTTTTTTTTGCAGTATAATGAATCCTGAGTAGTGTAATTATCTTTAGAAGAGGCACTAAATAAAGCTACCAATTTAAAATATTGAATAAAGTATAGATTTGTGGGCAAAATGTAGCTTGTGTAAAGAATTATTCTATCTACCTTCCTCAGTATTTTATGAAAACGCTGCTTGTCCCTTAGGAGTGTATATTATAATGTTCTTCAAATTTCTTATCCATTAAAAAAAGACATTACCATTACAAAACATTAAATGGAAGAGTCTTACATTATAAAAAGTTACAAAACCTGCCATATGAATGGAAATAAGTGTGCATACACATCCAGTCAACAATGACTACCAACAGTTGGCTAGAATATAGACCAGAATAGGCCTTGGTAAAATATAATTAAAGTTATAAAGATTATAAAAATATAAGGTTTGTGTTTCTCTTCTAATCAGACTCTACAGATGGGTTTGCCACTTTAAGAAAATTTTATTTTTGAAGTGTGATAGTTCTTGATCAGTATGTATTGATTTGAAGAGTGAAGTAAGTAGTTAAAGGGAAGAAAGGTTGTTCTGTGGTTACTGCACAGACTTCTGAATTACTCTTCCTGGATTCCAGTTCCAGTTATGCTACCAATTTCCCAGAGAAGCATCCAGAGAAGTCCTGAATTAATTTGATAACCATGCCCGTAAGTAATTAATGTAGGTCTTTATTTGGAAAGAAAGCGGATGTCTTGCAATGCATGTAGGTAATACTGAATTTTTCAAAAGTACCTCAGGCCCAAAAGTAGCTTCATCTTTAAGTGCCTAAATACCTCTAAAGTATAGTTCTGAGAAATCAAGTCCCATTAAATTTAAATGATACACAGGCTATATGTGCATTGGTAGTGCTTTGCTGGTATGGAAATATCAATATTCTAATGCAGATAAGTGCTCCAAGAGGAAATTCAGTAGGAACTGTAAAGTGATGCATATTAAGTTAGCGCTAGTACATTAAATGACCCTCTGAGTGGAACAGGCTAAATTAGTCAAATTCCAGATATACTGGTCAAGCAGCATTAATACTAGGAGCTCTGCTGACGTAGCATGCCAGTCAGACATAATAAGTCTTAGTACCCTGCATTAGCTTAACTATATCAATAGAAACCCATGCAGAGGACCTGCCCTTAGTTCCTAAATGACTTGTGAAGTGAGGCTTAAACTTTGAAGCCATGTGGGCACCTTTGGAAGGGTACATTTTTGTTCCTAAACACTCTCTTGCAAATAGTCTCTGTTCAAAGTTATGAAAAGAGTTTTCAGAAAAGGTCCTTGCTGGACCTAAGAATTGTGCCTTCTAGATGCAACACAAAGAGTGGGACTGTTGTGGTCCAGATGCCTTTATAGCCCCAAGGCCAGGGTATCCTCTTGCGATAGGGGTTCAAGACCTCTCAGCTGAGAATTAAGTTGGAACACAAGTCTCCCATTTTAGCTCATTCATGGATCTTTGGGTAGAAAGTGGGCAGCATCCTACAAGGCATGATGGTGTGGTTTCCTTAGTTGCTCTTGATTTTCCTCTTGGAGGTTTCTGTTAGTTAAAAGTCCTTGAGGAGTTGAAATTTGCAGTGCACACAGTGTACAGATATCAAATTTATCCTAGAAATATTGCCACAATTTGATAGTGAGGGATCCACAGAGACCAAGAAGAGATAATTAACTTTGGTGCTTGACTGTCTGTTTCAACTAGATATTATTTCACCAATTTACATGACAGTCTTAAAGGACAGAAAGCTTTTTTCAAGAAAAAAACAAATCTATGGAATGAGCAGGAAGGTCTTGGTGTCCTGCCAAGGTGCAACTGCATGAAACCTTGCTTGTAGAGTGCTTTGAAGTCTTTAGAGAAAAATGCAGTAAAACTGCAGGTTGTTGTTGTATGAAACATACAGAGACTTCCCCCCTCAAATTTTCCTCTTGCGTTGTCCGTGACTATCACCTAATCTCCTGTTTGGCTTCCATCCTCAGTCCTTTCTAATATAATTACCTGTTGGCAAAACTGCTTTGCACACTGGAACAACAGTCTTTGTCCAGACTGTTACCAAACACTAAGCCTCCACATACATCACAGAAGTTTTTCCATATTTTTGGATCTGTGGTAATATTTAAAAATTTAGGTCTTCATGGGACTATTATTCAGCCTTTTTGTAATTGACTTTGACCTTCTGTCACATTTTCATGCGTGTTCTACAAGCTTATGGGTATGACTGGTTTTATTTGGATTGCTGGTTTCTGAGACAGAAAAGAAAGATCCTGAATTCTCCGCTTCTAGCAGCTGAGAGGATTTAATACCTCGCTGTAGCTGAGACACTGGGATGGTAGTAATGTTGTGTTCTGATTACCTAAACACAATTTACAGTATTTACACAACTTAATTTTTAAAACAACAATTGTCTTTATGTGCTACTAAGTGAACTAAATGCAATCTTTTTCTTTCCTTTTCTTTATACTAGACCTCATTCAGTCCTGAAGCAGTGATGGGAAAAATGCTTAATTTTCATTAAAAATATTTAAAGGACTTTGGGAGCTTGCTTCTCTGTGCTGCACTGCAGCATGCAGGTACTTATTCTAACCCCTACTGAGTGCTTAGAAGTCATCTTTATGTTAAGATATTCCTGTACCCAGCTGCTGCTCTGTCTCCTGACATTACTATACTGCCCTTAACCTTCCTTTTGCAAGCTTTGCTGCCGAGGCCCATGTGTGCAGTTTGCTCAGGATCTTGAGCTCAGCTTTGCACCGCAAGCACGGCCACCCGAGAGCTACCTGGGAGGGAGCTCTGCCTGCACTGACCGCTGCCAAACCCCCTCCATCGGTCTTGAACTTTGAGCAGGGCCCGTTCACTTTAGCTGGACATTTCAGCCGGGGAAAAATTGACTGCACATTTCCTATAAATGATGGAGAACAACACATGATTTTCCCAATTTATTATACAGTTTCACCTTCCTCTTGTTCTCTTGTCACTGAGTTGCAGGTAAGTAAGATGATCACAATTACTGAAAGCCCTGTGGTTTGTGCAGTGTTAGGTTTTTCTATAATGAGCCGTCATTATGATTTGGGAGAAGCTTGTTTTGCTTGAATGGTTTATCAGAGGTTTGGTGTCTGTTAATTGTTTCTTCTTGTTGGTTTGATTTTTTTTTTTTCCTCCTTTCTTAATTTTTATTCTCTGACTGTTCTCTTTGGATTCCAAGAGAGAGGCATTTTTTTGTTTATCTAATACTTTAATTAAACTACTTTTACAGTCTTATTGAAGCATATCACTGTTGGTATTAAATAATAGAAACAAATTGCCAGCTGCAGGACAAAAGTCAGGGACATGTTTTGAAGGAAGCTATGCAGTGTTACTGATGCAAATTTGTACTGATTTGCTGCAAATATACAGCAGGGTTTTGACACTGGGAGGAAGAATTTTCTCCAATGTAGATGGTGCAGTTATGGGATGAAGATACCCAGTGGGAAAAAGGTGTCTTTTGTGTGTAGCACTCATTGCGTTTCTGGTTCTTCAGAAGGATGTCAGAATACAGCCCTGCAGATGTCAGATGACGTGCCTCCTGCTCTCCTGGGAAGGAATGATCTTTGTTCTTAGAACTTTATAGATCAATTGCCTTTGCCCTGTACCACCCAGAGATTTGCTGGGTGTGTTGTGAGGAGACACAGCTTTCCACCAGTCCGTAAGTGCAGCTGTGGGATGGTGCTCTTGCATCATTGGACATGTGTATTCATCTTCACAGAACTGGATCTCCAGCAGATACTGCTGAGTTCAGCGGCTGTACGCCTGGTTGTCTATGGTCAGAATGGTTTCATAAATCACTACACACTCGTTTGTAAGCACAGTTTAATTTTAATAGCGGGAATAAAGCAAAAACAATAGGATAGTCTGTGGAGCTGTGCTGCAAACCGGGTCACTGAAAAGACACAGGCTGTAAATAGATGTTTTGGAGTTGTTATCTGACACTCCAATCAGTTGCCAACAGCTTGCCTGGCTGAGTGCAGCCCACAACTCTGTGCAGTCAGTTCCCAGGTTTCTCGGTTCTTCTAATGACCCATTTGGGGAGCTCTGTGGGACAGCCAGAATGATGAAAACGTTTACTCACCTGCAGATGTGTGTTACTGCTTTGTGGGTTAAGCTGCTTGATAGTTTCTATACATGTTATGAATTTGAATTTGGTGACTAGCTTTCACTTGTATGCTAGTGACCTAAATATATTTGAATTACCTGTTTATTTACCATGATTTCCTCTTTCCTTCTAAGTTGGCCAACTAATGCCCCGTGGACTTGCTATTGTGAAGACTCAGTAGCTGGTGAGCACACAGTGTTTTGCAAATATCTGGAGATACATACATATTTTAAAAGAATTTAATACCCCTCCATGACTTATTTTGCTCGTTGTCTCACACATTGCACAGCATGCTAACAACAGAAATGTTTTGTATAACTCAGGTGGTGTAGGGTTTAAGGTATTTAGAGGCACTATAGCCATGATTAGAGAACTGAGGTATGTGATACAACTGATTTAAGCAGTCCATAGGAATGTCTCTTACTTCAGACATTGCTGCGTGCATTTATTTTCTTAACAGACCAAAATATTTCTAAAATAGGCAGGATTTCTTAAAATAACAGGCAGGACTCACTGGATTTTACCCATTTTAATATGGTAGTCTTTATTTGAACAAATCAGTGTGACATGTAGCTTCCAGATATGCAACTTGAATTCCAAAACTGGTTCATATGCGCACGATAATTCTCAGTAAGTCACTGAAGGTTTTGCATTTTTAAAACATAACCTCCTAGTAGTGAAGGGGAGAAAAAAAAAGCATTCTTGATGCACACAGAAAAGGAAACAGGAGATTCAAGTTCTGGATAAGATCTGTTTATAGTTATAGATTAGAATTTAATCTATATTTATATTTGCTATGTTTTCCTTCAATTTAAGTCAGTTAAATAGGATAAGACGAGTGTCAAAGATGCACAGTGTGCAGTGATTGCACTTTTGTCTACATTCATCAGATAAACCTGCTCCAGCGAAAACCTGAGGCACAAAATTGTTATAAATTACTATTTCTTTGTAGCATGCATAAATTAATATAACTTTAAAGTAGGTAACAGGAATGCATAGGGCACATGGGAGCAGAGGCCCTGCAGAAGTAGGCGTGGGTTAAAGAGCTTCTCTGCAGTTTGCAGGGGCTGCGAGCACACTCAGCCTTCCTCTCTGCCACCTTCTCACTCCATCCCCGGGCAGTCAGACCAGTGCTGTGCGGCACACTGGGAGGGAGTCACAGACGAGGAGAGAAGTGTCCAAAGGAGGCATGTACAACGCTTTCTGCAGTAAGAGGTGTCTCGTTGTCAGTGTGTGCAGGGCTACTGCGTGCCTGGGCTTCGCTGAAGTAGCTTTGTTTGTTGCCTTTAGACTTTGTCCAAGTGCAATTTGAGGGTAAGGAGGTGGTAGTTCAGGATTTCCAAGCGGCTGGCAATGTGGCGGGAGCTACAGTTGGGTGTTTGTAGCGTGTGCGTGCAGGGGTGTTATAGCTGGAGCGCGCTGGGTCTGATGTGCACCAGCTGCACCAGGCTTGCTGCACACGTCCTGCGCAGCGAGTGGGAGCCTGGGCACGGTCTGTTACCCTGCGGAGGGCGGCTCTAGTGCCAGAGGTCTTCGTCGTCCCTTTTGGTTCAGGAAATCCAGACAAGTGGCATTTCTTAGTCCTGCGCGCGTGTGTGACTGCCTGATTTAATCTGAACGAGCTTCGATTATGGATGGGAAAAAAGGTTTCTTCTGAATCACAGATTAAATCAGACCACGAGTTTCTCAAATAGGGCTTGTGAAGAAAAACTTAACATTCTATAGTAATAAAACAATCTCTGTCTTAGAATGTAAATGTCTTAACCGTTGAGATCTGTAGCTAAATTGCATTTTCTGCAATATCAAGCCATTGCTACAAGAAATAAAGCAGGAAGAAAATAATAGCAAATCATACTGATGCTGTAAGCAGTACAGAGTAGAAGAATGAAAAAGCATGACATTATTGTTTCTTACCATTTCTCTTAATCTCTCATGAAGTTCGTTTGTATGACCTTTAGCCACTTTTACTTGATGATATATGGTGTAGTATTCTTGGGCAGAGAGTAAGTCAGTTAATCTTTCTGTCAGAGGAGTTCTGTGCAATTCACACAATAGCTGGAATTAGAAACCGGTGAAGCTAGAGATGAGACGTCATGTTCTGCAGTGAGGAGGCTTATTAATTTTACCCATGCTGGTGCTCCAGAATTGACCATCTGGTTCTGTAAATAACAAAATTAATTTACGTGTTGACCAACTAGCAGCAGTTTCCATTATGCTAAACACCTGTTATCACTTAAAGCCATTTTACTGAATATGATGCATTAGCTGTATATTATTGGTGCTAAAGATGCATACAAAAATATGTCATCCACTTACATGGTTCAGATGTTGCTTAAACAATCTATTGAATTTGCTGAAGAGCTTATGCAAGAAACAATTGGATTTAGGAGGATCACCAGAGAACATTCTTAATTATCTTAAATATTTCTGATTACTGCGTTCAAAATACACTTTCCTGTCTGTCGTGTTATAGGATGTATGTGAGAATGATTATATATATGTAATGTATTCCAGTGGCTCTTCCTGTTTATTTCAGGCTTTTGTCCAATAATTAAGGAGAAATATGTGTAGATATTATCATATTAGTATTACTGGCAGGTGAAAAAAGATCCAGGGAAAACTGGTAGAATTTGCCAACAAATGTCACCAGACAAATCTTGCAATAGTGTCTCACTTGGAGAATGAGCAAACTTTTAGCCTTTCAAGAAATGGTTTGTTGCAATGATATTTTAGTTCCTAAAGGTCTGTGGTTTTAGAATATTGTTGCGTAGTGCTCCACGAAGGAAAAAATCCTTCAGACGACAGGAAAAAATCTTTCAGACAACAGAAAACTTGATTTATGCTTTATTATCTGTTTTGTAGAATAAACTGAAGACTAGAAAACTTCCTGGGAAATTAGCACTTATTATGGACTGAAATTTCAGGAAGGTGGGATGGCCTGTATACTGCCTCTGACTATTTTGTTCTTAGCCAGCTGCATAGCCACAAATAAAATCTTTTGCGTAGCACAATGGACTTCATCTCCTAATTTGTCCCAAACTGGGTAATCAGGAAGCCTCTTGTCTGAGGTCTAGACAGAAATTCAATATAAAAATGAGAGACAGCAAAATTAGCAGTTTAGAAAAGAGGCATATGTCTGTCTTCCAGCTAGATTTTTTTTTTAAAATCTTGCTGTATCTTTTACTGACAATTTGCTTTTCTTATTTACTTTAAACAGCAACACAGTTTTTCTTTCACTTCAGTGCTTTCAGTCTCACTTCAATGTATGTGAAACGTTTGCTATGAACATTCAAGTTCAAGACGATGTTAATTTTGTTAGGGTTTCATGTGTCTTGTAGTCCTGGATGGATGTGCATAAGAGTTCGATGTGTATAACAAAAACACATAGTTAATTGAACTAGAAGTTTCCATCCCACCAGTTGTCTTTGGAACCATCTAGAAGATTAAAAGTCATTGCTCTACTAATGTTAACATATGGGCTTTTCTAGTGAGCTCTGGCCTTACATGTATTAAATGTTCTTTAAAGGTCTTAGTTCATAGTAAAACAAACTAACACTGTGTGGGTCAGTTGCTGCATATGAAAAATTCCTTTGAAGTTTATTATTTCATCCGGGAAAAAAGTTAAGGTGCCTGTCTAAAGGCACTGTGAACTTTAGAAATGATTGTTCAGCAAGGAGGCATTCCTCTTTAAGCAACTGTCCATGAGGATCCTCAGTCCATTTCAAATACGGCAAGTGGAAACATAAATAGAAAACAGAAACAACAAAGAAGGAAGTCAAGCGTGAACAAAGAGAGGCAAATAAAACTTTTCAATTAGTCAAATACTTAACTGCTCAGCTCCCTCTTGGGTATGATAGAACGACAAGAGAAAGCAGAGGGCCCTGAATTTTAAATTTGCTCATGTGTGATGCTTCTGTCTCTCTAGACATTCACAAAATACTGTTTAAAGCTTGTAATATTAAACAAACTGTAATGTTGATCAATTCAGAGCAATACACCTTTCAGGGTTTGAGATATTAAAATGTAATAATGACTACTGTATACTGATCACAGAAAAACTTGGGTTGGAAGGGACGTCTGGAGGTTATCTAGTTCAGCCTCAGTGCTGCTGATATGAAGTTCTGTTGACACGGCATGACCTCATGTAGAACAGTGAAAACATATTAGAGAGAAAGTAAAATAAAATTCAAATGGAATTTCAGAAACTGACACACACAATTTTTAAAACCAAACAAATCAGACAGTATATTTTGCTGCAAGCTCAAAAATTATTTTTATTCCAAATCAAAATAAAAAGACAAATATATTTTAAAATTTCCCATTGTAAAGAAAACTATTTTCTTTTCAGTTAGTTGTAAGGCATTCTCCTGTTAAAAGGACAAAACTGTTCAGGAGCAAACCCTTAATTCTTTTGGGTGAAGAACCCTGCAATTGTTCTTGTAAACATTGTCAAAAAACAGGAGTGTGGAAAGTACAGTATAGACACAGCTGTCATTTCCCATTCACCCTCATCAATAGAGAGGATGAGGCATCTCAGAGGTGTGATCCAGGCAGCAGGTGGTCGTATTCCCCATATGAAGATGCACCTCTCCACTGACTTTAAAAATAGACATGGTGACTCAGCAATAAATGCCTACATGCTCAGCAAAAAAGATCTGAAAGGAGCTGTACCCTAAAAGTGCCTTTACCTTTCTTGTAAGTTTAAAGGGAGCCTGAGATGAGCAGCTCAGATAAAAATGTCTACATCTGGTCGAAAGAAACCCACCCCAGAAGTGAAGCAGTATAGACAACCAACTGAGGGATAAAAACTAGTTATTACTTTACAGTAATGACAATTCTTTGACATATATTAACTGCTGACATTGTATTGCCAACAGGCTTTGGCCACAAAATCTGATCTTTTGTATATAAAACCTATGCATACAAAGAGAAGAATCTACAAAACGTCTTGAAGAGAGAGATTACATGAAGTGAAATAACTATTCTTTTTCCATCTGATTTTGCAACTAAATTAATGAATAAAAAAAAATAATTGCACTGTGGTATACATTTTTCATAACTGTTCCTCAAGGACAAAATGTCTATATAGACAAATGAAAAAAAAATGCTGTAGACAAGTTGTCTCTGGAAGTTTAAGCCTTTTTTTTTAAAAAAAACCCTAACTGTTTGGGGTTTTTTTGGTTGTTTTTTTTGTTGTTTCTTTCTTTCTTTCTTTCATTTTGTTTGTTTTAAAGTAAATACTAGTGACACTGGATGTCTTTTTTGGAGGCATTGCACATTTAATTAGCCACATTCACTCTTTTTGAAGTAGACCTGAGGTAAGTGAAACTATCATCTGTTTCTCCTGGCACTTTGGATTGATTTGAGAGTAAGACGTTTGCCCTAGGGGAGAGAGGCATTGTGTCTGCACAGAGCTGAACAAATGTTTTTTAATTAATAATTTATTCATCTCATGCATTTCTTTGTCTGTGTGTAACAGAACACCCCTGGGAAGATCACTGAGAGCAGAGGCTGAACTTGGGACCTTGAATCTGAAACCCTGAGTGTCTACTGCCAAAAGCCTCATCTTTGTCTAACAAAGCCACTTTGGCATCATAACCTGTGATGGGGTCCCTCCACTCTAGAGAGGGTTGTTTCCCTGGATATCAGTCAATCACTGTTTAACTGGCTGACTGACACCCAGCCAAATTCAGTCTTTTATTAAGAAATTCATTCAATTTATTAAATTACGCGGAGGCCCTTTAGGTGACCCAAATTAGCATAACGCTAATAATATGCCATGTTTAACAGAAGAAATACAAGATGCAGTTTTTCCCTGCCAAGTTTCCAGTCCAATTTCTTGCTGGGGTTACTGGGTTAGTGAGGTAAACCAGGAACAATTGTTTCCAACCTCTGTCCCTCTCGAGGCAGCTCATGTCCGTGTCATGGGAACCCAAACTCTGCTGGAGTTAATCCAGAAGAACGGGACAATTTTGGGTAGTGATCAGTTTTGAGGGGAGGGATTTCCCCTTCTCTCCTGTGACCTACCAATGCTTTGAGCTACCTTGCTCGAATGTTGCTGGGATTTTTAAGAAATTCTTATTAACATGCCTAGAAAGCAAGAGAAACCACATTGAGCAAGGCCAAAGACTAGCTCAGCCTCCTGCCCATGAAGGGGAGGGCAGCAAATACCTGGGGAGAGGACATGAGGACAGGGGTAACCGTGAAGTGGTGCTTCTTTCCCCCATAGGAACTTGCAGGTTTGGCAGAGTTCCCAGCCCAGGCACTGCCCACAGGCTGTATCCATTCAGACTGATCAAAGTTCAATCAAAAGTTAATTACGGCTTTTGGCTCCTTGTGCTGACATCAGCGAAGCGGCAGAGATTTCTGGGAAGTTTGGTGCGGCGGTTTTGTGCACTTGTGTAATTATAGTGCGGCAGCGCTGCTTGTTTGCCAGGAGCTGCATGGGCAAGGTCGCACCACGACAGCAGGGCTAGCTGCGTACCTCGTCCGCAGATGGAGAGGGACTTTCCTGAGCGACTTAGCTATAACAAATCATTGCCAAAATAATTTCAGAGGAGTATTCTTGTCCTGGAAGCATTTGTAAGCATTATGTTATGAGCATTTATGGAGGGATGGTGGAGGTTTTTCCAGCCTAGCCTGACACATTGAGCGACGTTATTTGTTTCTGCTGCCACACTGGATGAGCAGTAACTCTGCTTCCAGTGGGACAGCCGCTGCTTATGAGCGTCATGGTTTCTGAGAATGGTCCCTCCAGTCACACTCATTTGTTTAAACTGTTCACAGAAGATAAACTCAGAAGGACCACAAGCGCAGTTAGAAGTTTATTAATTCACGTTTTCTGTGCAGATTTTGTCTGCCTCCCTGACCGAACAAAGTATAACAGCCTCAGCAGCGCAGTACAGGAATGTAATATATGTCAGGGTCTTGCTACATCTACAAAAAGGCAGCCTTCACCCCCTAGTATTGGTGCTGTGAGGTGTTAGGGGGTCCTGCTGTAAAACACTGGCCAGTAAAAACTGCTGATAGTGCTTTGTATGGATCGACAGAATAGCAGCTGCCAGTCGGCTGAATTCAACACAGTAAAAGGAGCTTCTTTCTCCCCCTCCTCACCCGTGCACCATGGCAGAGTACCTATAATTTCGCTCTTGGAATGAATTGTTTGCTATCCCAGAGATCTAAAGCCAGATCAATTGTTTTACAGGCAGTAACAAACAATTATATCATATCTGGTTGGATTTTTTTTCGGTGCAGACTGCTTGACAACATGATCTTTGTCAGCTAGTGCTTTTATGGGGAGGGTGGGATTTTTCAAAGGTAGTGAAGTGATTTAGGAGCGTAGATGCTAGTGAGTTTTTTTGTTTTGTGCTTCCAAATAACACAGGGCTAGTATCATGAATGAATTTAGGCACGATTTTTGTTTTCCCCCACTGAAGTCTTCTATGCGCCTGAGGTTTGGCTGCAGAGTGTGAACACAGCCAAAAAAATCCTGGGAGGTCTAAGAAACTCAGCACATAGGTCATGGCGGATACACAAAATCCTTTGCATGTCTCTCTGGAGAGACCTGATCTGATATAACCCACATAACAGGGAAGGTATCACCCAAGAGAGTTGCAGAGAGAAGAGTATAGGGACCTTCTCCCTCTACATGCTCTACATGAGGGAAGTCAGAGAACCAAGTTTGAAACTCTCCAATGTTTAGATTGCCGTAGGGACTGGGAACAACACCTTCTCTCTCTGATGAGATCCAACAGGACTTTTTGATACTTTTCCAGGTGGGTTTGAGCCCATGAAGTTCTTATCTGGAGTTATTTTTTCCCCAAACGAGAAGGTATCGAGGACCTGGCCTTTAATCTGCCCTGCTGGGGAGCTGCTGTTGTTACAGATCCCGCCCTGTGCCCGTGAACTTCCCCTGTGCCCTGGAGGTGTCAAAGACAAAGATTTTGGTTTGAACATGACTTATCTGTGTTTAGCTTTATGTATTTGCTCAGGTGCTACCTTTTGTGTGTGTAAGGTTCAGCAATGTCACTGATCCTTATGGTTTTATTTACAGCAAGCTAGCAACATAGAAAAACCACCTCTGGAATTGGGATCCCCTTCTTGACTTGACCTGAGCAATTTTTCCTGAAGAATTTAGTGAAACAAGCCATAAAGTGCTTCAGAAATTCTGGGAGTCCCTGAGGCAGAGTAATAGCTCTAGAAAATGCATTTAACTAAGAAGGTACAAAATGGCTTAGATGGCTTAGTAGAAAATGTCCCAAGCTTCGGTTTTGTAAATGTGCTAGTTCAGAGGTGTTGTAATAAATATTAATTTTATTTTGACATTTGAAAGAGACATTTGAATGCTGCGTATGTGCAGTGCAGAATGATTAAAAATTATTCTGGCGTATGAAATTTATGTTTTAGCTAGCGTGATTACATCCCTCTAAAAATGTGCAAGGCTGTAATCTTTTAAAATTGTTTTTGCAGTAGAGAGATTAAAATTCAGCGAAGCACTTCATATATTTTTAAACAATCATGTTAATTTGGAAATGACTCAAATAACATTAATTCTGTTTTAAATGTAAGTCATAATGATCCGTGTTCAAATTCTTTGTTTCCAATAAAAATAACCATGTCCACAAAGATCTCAGCAAAAAGTTTTCTTATACCATGAGCCCCAATAGCGGTGGCACCAGCTGGCTCAATGTATGTAGACATGGCAGAAAGACTAAATGTATTTCCACTCCAGATCAGCCCTTTCTTTCAGAGTACGGGATAGTTTTCACCCCACCTTTGCCTCCTCCCGTAGCCCTGCTCTCAGTCTGAGTGTCCGTCCTGGAATTTCCCTGGTATGGCAGTGGTGTTGGAGTCGGGGCGATTTGCTGCAGGCTGGGATTAGAGAGCAGCTGAAAGCCTGTGTGGGCGCAGTTCTGATCTTACGTCAGGGTTGCACTGCTGAGGGTCAAATTAAAATCAGTGTAACAAGAATGAAGTTGGTGTGCTTCTGAATGGGAGAAAAAAATATAAAAATTAAATGAATACTCAAATCTTTAGAAATACATAGCACAGCATAACTCCTTGTTAATGATTGGTCTGAGTCAGTCTGTGTCCTCGCATTCAGTGATCCCTCTTCTTTGTCAGTTCTGGATTTCTCTCCACTGAAGGTTATAAGGTGTTTATATATCTCTTCTGGATAAAGGTTTAGCCTCGTGTTGCATGGGCCATGATGAAAGATGCCAGTCTTGAAGCTGTATTCTTTTGTCTTCTGGTAGGACTACCATGGCTCTTTCTCCATTACTCAGCATTGACTTTCATCCTTACTGTATTCCGGGCCTTCCAAGGCCTTTACAAAGTCAGTGTGTATACATTGTTATTTCAGTGGCAAGCACAGGCATTACATATTTCTAACCCCCATGGACCTATACAATCCATGTCTCCTGATCTGTCATGGAGCATTAGGTGGGGCAGGCTACTGTACTGTGTCTTACAGTCTTGATTTACTGACTGGGCTCCCTGGAGGGACCCCACACCTGGCTCACTACCAGCCTCGTCCAGGACACCTAACTGAGCCTTCCCCATCGCTGCCCTGGCCCTGCGCAGGTGCTTGGGACTGCGCCCTCCCGGGGGCACTGCCCTGGCTGTGCGAGGTCCACCACCTGGCTCGTTGCCCCAGATCCGCTCCAGCTCCTCCCTGACGTGCAACATCTCTGCCTCTGCCAGCAGAACAGAATGGATGCGGAGCTGCAGTTACTTGGTGGCAATGGTGAAACAAGTTGCAAAAGATAAGGGTTTCCCTGAAGAACTTGAAATTGCACGTTAGCTAATGCTGCTGTGTGCTGACTGAAGGAGCTTTGCTGGAAAAATGTCTGTAGAACAGACCTTTCTGTAGAGCATATTTCGGCAAACTTTATGATTTGCCCATTAGAGGTAACTAAAATTAGAGAAAAGATTAAAGATGCAAGGTAGAAACAATATCTGAAGAGTTCTTGACTGTATAATGTGGGTGAAAGCACTCTCCTTTGATACCTTAAAGGTGCTTGGTATTGCAGGGAGTCATTACAAAAAGGAGGTGAATCCCAGATGATGCTTTCAGACCATCTGTATTTGGTGAGATGCTTTTAATGGGCAGATTCTTCCCTTTTCTTCCATCTGACCTTAAGGGAAAAAATGCATTAAGGAAGGATAGTTCTGAGGATGTGAGTGTACCTTGCACTGCAAGACAAGGCTCCTTCTTCACTTGACTTTAAACTCCAGTAATCACAGTTAACTCATGAAGTAATACTTTAAAGAGAGTTACCAATCTCTATTAAAACTGAATTTATCTTTGTTACTCTCTTGAGTTAGATATTTTATGTGGTTTATGACCATACGTTTTTGTGAATTGTAGACATACCTAAAATCATAAAACAACTCCCTGTGGGAATTTGGAAGACACCGGTGAATCATTGTTTTCCATTCCTGCTGGATAGAATAAGACTGTAAACATGTCTCATTAAGAAAATGCCACTTATTTGCCAAAACCAGAACATGAATGTGCAGGGAACTTGCAATGTGCTCCTTGTTGGTATAGGGGCAAAGAGTATCAGTGTCAAGACCCTGCACTTGTTGAAGAAACAGAAGCATCAAAGAAAATGTAAATCAGTCACACTGTCCAAATCCAGGAGCAGCTGTAGGTACCTACTACTGATCTGACTATACTGTATTGTGACTTGTCCCCTGCCACAGAATGGGGAGAACTGCAGCAAAGTGAATGTAAAATTTTTTACTTCTGAAAAATGTATGACATTCAGCATCCAGTTTTTACTTGTGAAAAAGACTATAAAAATGAGGAAGCTGACAGATAAGTTGAACCCTTTCCGGAAAAAATACTGAAAAAAAATTGCTACTAATGGCATTGGCATACACCAAAAGTCTTGAATTTCAGTTTGCGCGTTGGTTCTGAAGTCACCATAGTCATTACTGGTGCTGGCAGAACGTCCATATTAGATGGTGCTCATGTAAACTGTTTTACATGTAAACTGGCCAATCTAATTAAGATTTTTTTTTGTGGAATAATAGAAATGAGAAACGAAGGTCAACTTTTCAGTTTAAAGTTAGATTTCAAGAGCTTCTGCTCCTCTTTTCTGTTAAGGGTTATCAACTAAATGTTGTTGGGCACCGTAACTTCTCCTCTTTAAAATCACTTTTGATCAACCTGGTATAAACAACATTAAATATGCAGCACTGACCCCCTCACTGAGTGCCTTGATTTGTCCCTCATTTGGCAATGGGAGCCCATAACAGGGTGACCACTCTGGAGGAACCGGCCAGGAGAACCTCTCTGCCCTGGCATCCTGACAGAGGAGGAAAACCTGAAGTGAATGAGGATACAGCAGTTTTAATCTCATCTAATCATTGACCTTTCTGCTCAAAACTTTAAGAAGATTGTCTTCTGTGCTGATGTTATTTGTGATGTGAACATATCCCCCGGATTTGGAAAATAAAACCAAAGTAATTGGATTTGGAAAATGAACGGATTTTCAATAGGTTGTTAGAGGAGTCACAACAGGACTTTCAGGCCTCTAGTGGCTTGGGCTGAACTTGAACTTATGTTCTTGAAATGAAAAGCTCTGCATGCCATTACTTATTCCCTGAGCCACACCATGCTGCTAATATATTATCTCTGATGTTTTTGTTTTTAGAAAGAGATTTAGGCAAAAGGAAACTGTATTTCTGCAACTCTGGTGTGGAAGCTGACACAGGCAGAAGATGGTGTCATGGATGTTACCTTTTTTTATGGCTGTATTTATAAAACATCCTTATATATAAATCTATATAAATGCAGTTTGGATCAATTTATCTCAATCTGTAGTCTGTAGTGCTCCAACAGTCTGCTGAGGACTTGCTGACGGATTTTTTCTGCATCTATTTTTTGTTTCCAGCTGTTATAATGCTTTAAAAAGTTAAAAGAACTTGACCTTACTGTGAGTAAAAAGATGTTGTGGTTATGGTAAGGTTATTAGGTGGTCAGTAACAGGAGTGAAGATGCTCTCTGTACTGCCAGGGGAAATGTGGTAGTTCCCAAAACAAATCCTTTAAAATCTGGTTTGCATTATGAAACAAATCTGGGAACTTATGGATATGAGCGGAATATAGCATGATGAATGGAAGCAGTCACTGTAAAACAACTGACTATTTGAAAAGGAACCTGACTGCAGCTGAAAAGAGAAACATGAGTCCTGCTCACATCCATTTTCCATCTGTTTTATCACAGCAGAGATGGCTACTTTTTGCAGTATCAAGCTAAGACCTGGTCTTTGAAAGTATTCACTGAAAAAAGAATAGCTGAAAGAGAATTTCCATTTTCCTAAATATGATATGCTTATTCGTGTGAGCCATTCCACGCTGGGTAAGGGTGTGTAAGAGAAACTCTCCATGCCATGGAAATATCCTGTCATTTTGAAGATTAAGGTCACTAAATAGAAAGCAGAAGGTTACTTATGACAGAAAGACTTTCTGCAAAGGTTCATGGCTCACAGGAGGGAACTATGATTGCCTGAAAGGCCTGAAGAGGCATTAAAAGTCAGAGAGGTCCTTCCCAGCGGCATACTTAACAAAGAGCTATCCTTCCTTCTTTGTGACATGGTGACATTACTTTTTTAATCCACCATAACTACTCTTTGATGAAAAGGAGAATGGTGACAATACAGCCAATGAACCTGACTGCTTTTCCAACTGCTATTCAGGAGAAACTGTATGTGTTTGGAGAAAGTCAGAAGCCTGAGGTTTTAAAGGCATAAAATCCAGAGGCAAAATTCTCTCCCAGAAGTTCTTGAAAGGCTCCCAAATGTGTCCCCATAGTAATGGTATAATGACAGAGAGGTAATTTAGTTTCTGTAATGAAGAATTCTTCTCCGATTGTGAGTAGGAAAACATATGTATGCTGTTTATTGACAATGGAATAACACTTGCTACCCATTTATGCACTTAAAACATCACAAACACAATATAATTTATTAAAGCGGAAAATACTATTGCCCTGTTTTCCCATTTAACACTAGCACCTGCATTTCATTTGTGTTATAGAAAAATGCAAGCATATTACTCGTTTCCCAATTTCCTCTCGTGTGTTTGGTCTCCACTCTTTCCCACTTTCTCCTTGTGTTTTGAAGCAAGTACATGATGGAGTCAAGGTGGTACTTTCAATGCCTTGGTCTGATTCTGATGTAGGGTCAGGATTAATTGTTAGGAATCAGGTGGTTTGGTTAGAAACAAAATTTTTTAGTATTTCTTATGAGGGTTTTGGGGGAAGACTGTGTGAAGAAAGTAATTTTCATGATCGTTTGGGAAATCAACTTTAAAAGGTTCAGTTCTGCACATTCATTTGATAGTTTTTCCAGCAGAGGGCAAGAAAGTATAACAGATGAAAAGGGTGCGATTTTCCTGGACTGCCACAGCGGAAATGTTAAACAGTATAGCTGAGGAGGGAACGGGAAAGCTAATAACCATCCCCCTTTTAGGTCATAATGGCTTTTAAACAGCCTTTTACTCTTCAAGGGTAGCCATAGAAAGACAAGGTAGGAAAGGAGCAGAGGAGACCACCAGAGCTGCCAACTGGTGTGCATTGCTTTGTCAGCACGAGTTCCTTCAGCCGAGATCTGATTTCCGGGGCGTGCAAGGGAAAGCTGTGCACGGTATCTTTTCAAACCAGAGCCTCTACTGACACATAGATCCTCACTCGGTGTTTGGACTAGCTGTGGGATGAGGAGGCACACAGCTGCCTATCTGATGCAGGGCCATTTTGGCTTTTGAGTTCAAGCCTGTGAAGCGGAGCTAGCTTCCTCTCCAAGGGACAGACAAAATGTTGAGCTGATGCTCAGGAGTAAACACCTTGGATTTTGCATCCAAATGAATAAGGTTTGCTTATCGCCATATATGTGTTATTGTGGTGAGCATGTGTATGTTAAGACACACGCATGGAAGCATCCACAACTTTCAACTGTTCCGTGGATTGAGTTTGCAGAATATCAAATTTAAGACTGCAGACCTGATTAGTTATGCAGCAGTGTGTATTTACCAAGCTATTTCTCAACTTTCTTCATACCATTGCACTGAGTTAAAAAAATGCTGTATAACCTGTCTCTCAACTAGAAAAACCTCAGTCTCTGATGCAAACCTTCTGTTAAGGTCCAAGCTTTGTTTGTGGTACTGTTTTTTGCTGTTGATGGTTCCTTATGAATGAAAAGCATCTGATTTGGACAGAAAGTGCAGCTACCTGTTGGGTTTTCCTAATTTAATTGCAGTAAATTATAGAGCTCATAAATAGGCAATCTCATACTCTCATTTTGCTGCCACTGATGGGGCAAATAATTTTATTTCTTATAATAATGGAAGCAGAATCCTGAGGAATAAAGCAAGCCTTGGTTATCATAGCTGATCAGGCTGTACAGCCTGAATGCCTAAGAAGAATGGAAGTGATTCAAACAGTGTAAAAAGCTTTTTTATCTGATAATAATAATTACAATAATAATAAAACCAAAATCAGATGGGTTGAATGCCAAAATTAGGTATATATTTGTAAAAATATGCTATTTTAATAACAATTATCTGTTTAAAGTGCAGTCAATCAATTTGGAGCAATAGCATATCTAGGAGGAAGCCATGTGTCAGTTTTCATAAAGGTAGTTTTGCTTCTCTGTGTGGTTGTTAGTTATGACTAAACTACAAGTCAAAAGTTCTACATTGCTTGATTTAAGTTTCTAAAAGCAGATTCTCTTTATATAGACAGAAATACATATTATACAGTAAAACTAACATAACAGTACAGTTAGCTTTGTAGGTCTGATCAACTTAAAAGACTACATAATAGTGACCATTGGATGGTTCTGGTTTTCTCTTCTGCAATATGGAACACTCATATTTCACATTAAAAAAATCAACATTTGTACTTTGGGTTTCTCTTTTCTTTTGGTTCATGTATTGTCTCAAGTACTTTTGATTTGTTTATCCTAGCAAGATATAATGATTTATATTTATATGTAACGATTTAAATTTATGGCTAAAGATCCATTCAATTTTTGGTATCTGAAAAGACATCAGTATTTTGAAAGGGGGTTATGGACAGAAAAAGAACTCTATAAAATGTTACCCTTATTCTGCCTAGTGTTTGTTCCTTTGCTGTTTTTTTCCTAAGTCACTGCAGCTTGGATTATAGATAAACCCAGATTTTTTTGTGGTATGTATTATGTTTTTAACCAACCTCATATAAGAGGGATTTTTCATGCAGAAATCCATTGAGCTGCAGAGATATTTCCCTGATGTACAATAAATCAGATATTTCACGTATTCCTGATATAAAGGACACAATTCTTTCTTTGGAACTGCGCAGGGCTGACAGCAGTGGCCTCAGTGATCTGTAGCGAGCAGAAATGTCAACTCACTTTGCCGTCAGTCGCCAGTAAATGATCAGAAGTGGAAACTCTGCTCTCTCTAACCTCAGCCACTGGTCTTTCCACAAGGACGGGTGGGGTGGCTTGTAGGAAGAGGAGCTGCAGGCCAAGAGAGCATCCTGGAAACTGCAATGAGCGTTTGAGATCCTGAAAAGAAATGTACTAACCATTGGCAGCCGTTTGATAGCTCTGGCAGAGGATCCTCAGCAGCACCTCCACTATCAGCTGAGGCAGTTGTATTTTAGGTGTTGAAATTAGGATGAGACAGATTGTGCCTGAAAGTGACCGTAGGCAGCCTTTGTCACCTTCAGATCTAGAGTTCTGCTTCAGACCTCTGCAACTGATCAAATGAATCCCACTCTAGGAGACTCTTAATAGGACTGACTCTGTCAGGACATCTGCTATGTAATTCTTTACTTTGGGCTTATAACAGTACCCTTAAAAAAACATTTTGTGCCATCCATTTTTCTGTTGAAACGCTCTTGTACACCATTCCTTATTTTTTGCTATTTAGCTAGAATTTAATTTCTGAAAGTGTGTTCTAAGTAGAGGTTTATCAAAACTCATGTGAAGTCCAGTTCTTGGAGCACTTACAATGAAGAAGGCTGTGAAATGTATACTCATGAACATTCGCAGCAAAATGAAAAAAGTTTCTTTTTCTTAAACTGCACTTAAAACTCTTCGAGGATTCTCTCAGGGAAAAAGAGGCTACAACTTTTCTTCTATCCTGTCTTGCAGTTCTGTTCTCCTTTCTCCTCTAAGCACCAGTTTTTTTCTACAACCCAGGCTACTTTGTTCAAGAATCAAAACTGTGTCTTTTTTGGTCAAAAATCTCGTTTTTTTCTTCCCTGACCTTCAATATCCAGCTTAATTTCAAATGGGATGTTTCTTGTCAAAATACACACCTTTAATACAAAATGCAAGTCGTCTTTTTTTAAAAATATTTTGAATGAAAAATTGGAAACAAAACTCCGTGTACTTGCCTCAGATTTTCCCAAGTAATAATGAAAACTCTTGAAGAAATTAATGGCAAAAGTTGCAATACTAATATATTTACACTACACTAGTGGTTATATCCAGATTTTAGAGGATAGTTAATACCTGAAGTTATGCAGTCAAATTCTGTTCTCATTGAACATTGCATAAAGCTAGAATAATGTCATTGATTTAATTTCATTGAATTTCCTGATTTGAACTGAAAATGTAATTCAACCATTCAACAAAAATGGTCCTTAATATCTGGTTCTTGAAGTACCATGGAATGAAGGACAGACATCCCTAACTCACCTAAATGTCTATTTTAAAAAAGTGATTATTCTTGCTTGAATCAGATAAAGGTTTCATGAAAGTTGCAATAGTTTAAATCCATTTTGTCTTTCATAACCATTGTATCATAATAGTTCTCAAAAGTAATTGTGTGAATGGTAGTTGTCTTGCCATTTTCTGATCCATCAATACCTGGTTTGTCACTTGGGGTATTACTCTGTCCGTGTTGCTTTTATTCGCAGTTCTCATCAGAAATGGAGAATGGGGTACACAGCACTTTTTTTCCTGTAACATTCATGATGGTGTCTACCATATGTTCTCCCTACATTTTTGTAAATACATTATGAGAACATATGCATATTATTCCCTAACTCTTTTATGCCAACACTTGTCTGAGATGTCTGTAAAGGATGCTATGTCTTGTGACAGTATAAAGATCCTCTGAATGCAATTAAAATTATTCTGAATGTTTTGGGGTGCTTTAAACAGAACTCCATGCAGTATTTAGAACTGCTTCCCACGGCTCTCTTTGTGTCTTGACAATTTACCTAAAATCAGAGTGTCTACAGATCACAGGTCATCACATTTAGCTGATGTTCGAATATCCAAGATGCATGAACTTTGGAGAAGTCTGTCATCAAACTTGAAGTGAGATTTTGGTATTGTGATTAGGTCTATAAAGTGGGTATATAAACGTAATCTTACTCCTTTGCTCTTGAGCATATAATTTTAGATGTGATACTAAGAACTTGTTCAGATATTTCTCTTATTTTGACAGTGTTTTTATGAAAAGCGGAAGAATTTAAACACGTCTCATACCAAAATGTTCTTCACTGAATGCTTGGCACCTAGTTCCTTTGCATTTTCTTTGAGAACTTCAGCCTTTGTGATCTCTTAATTAAAATGAAAAAAAAAATGGAATACTTTTTCAAAGATTGTATGGATATCAGAAACAGCCACAGAGCAAGCAGATCTAACTTGTAACTTTGGGACTGTGGATAGATGCATTAAAAAAACCCCAAACCCAAGCCCCTTAATTTATGGATACAAGCTTGGGGAAGTCAGTAATATTACGCAAATTAGGATGGTATAATATATATGAGTTTGCAAGGAGAGTGATATTTTTGTTGTGTCCTGCATGCAACCAAATGGCTATGAATACTTAAATACTGAAAGCTGATCTGTTCCATGTGTCAGAGGGGTTTACACTGACAAGAGGTTGCATGTTTTTTAGAAGATTTGAATGACAGATTCACGTCTTGGTAATCCAATGTGTGGCCGAAGTGCTCCAGGTCATGAACCCGCATAAGCGAACAGGCGTGTGGAAGGGATGAGTCATGTAATGCTGGTGATCCTTCTGTGAGTGCTGTAAATTTCAGACTGTGGACAGGAGCTGGTATCTTAAACACAGACTGGTACCGTGGAGTGCAGTTAAAAGTCAAGAGTAACTGACAGATTTGTGTAAGTAACCTTTTGTAATGCCTCTTTAGAAAGGAAATCCTAATTGTTTCTCTTTGACGCTCTTTTCTATCAAGGTTTGCCTTTGTGGATGTTTGTACTGGCAAGGGTAATTCACTATTTATGGTATGCAGAATTCATTAACATTAGTAGCTGTACTGTGTTTTTTAATCACCAGCAACATGTGTTACAGGGTACAAATTTGCATCTGTTATGCCTATCATTCTGAAGTGAGTTAGCGACTAAGACACTTTTAAAAGGAGTTAAAGCGACATCAGTGTACAAGTGAGGAAGTCAGACTTAACGGATGATGTGCCACACCCACGGACACATTCCTCTGGCCACAAGAGTGGATCCACTGGGAGACCTTTACTGGTCTTTTCGGTCTGTTTCATATTTGGCTAATACACACATCAGAGTTTTAGTTGGCAATGTATCTGGACTAAAAGCACAGAGGAACAAGAGTAGGTCTCTAGGCAGCTTTGACCATTTGCGTCTGAGGAACCTCTTAGAGCCATTATTGTTCTCTAAACTGAGCAGAATTATATCCTTTTGTGATCAAAAGAATTTTAGAAAGAGAAGAAATTTTTAGTGTTTTTTTTTTCTGTGAATGTTTGTAGCCTCTGCTTTGGCAGTAGCTTGACATGAAAACACAGCCAATGTGGCAAATGTCTGCTTTAAGTTCTTTGTCATTTTGACAGAATTATAGAATAATTTAAGTTGGAAAAGACCTCTGAAAGTAAACTAGTCTATCCTCCTGGTCAAAACAGGACTGAGTTTGAAGTTAGACCAGGATGCTCAGGGCTTTTGTCCAGGCAAAATTTAAATATTTCCAAGGATGGAGGTCCCACAGCCTCTCTGTGCAAACTGGTCCAGTGCTTGATCACTCTTGGAGGGTCAATTCTTTCCTAATACCTAATCAGATTTGCTGGAGTTGCAGCTTGTGTCTGCTGCCCCTCGTCATGTCACTGTGCACCTCCTGGAAGAGTCTGTCTCTGTGCCTCCACATACTCCCATCAGGTAGTGGCATACAACAATACACAGCCCAGGAGGCTGTTGCCCTTTGTTGCTGCAAAGGTTGCTTTGCTGGTTCATGTTCAACTTGTTGTCCACCAGGACACCCAGGACCTTTCCTGAAAAGTTTATTTATGTCTGCTTTTCTGCATGCAGTAGAAAAACATAGTGAGAGGAAAAGGTAGAATTTGGCTGTCAAGTTTAAGTAACTAAGTCTGTGAGCTAATTATGCAGGCAGTCTCTCCAGTCTTCCCAGAGAGAGGCTCCTGCTCTGAATTGTCCTTTGGAAGAGCCTCCCCAGTATAAAGAAAGTCTGAGCAGAAACCCTGCTTAACTCTGACAATGAAGATAGATGCCTAAAACTGGATGGTTGATGAACCCAACTTCATGCTATGTTGAAATGAAATAGATTATCAAAATGCATTAATATTTTATTTTTAAAGGTACTGTAATTGTACATTAGGTACATCTGTAAGATTTTAGAGAATCTGGGTTACAACTTCAAATCAGAAATATTTTGGTTTTTATTTCTGGCAGAGATGGAGTGTCTAGTAAAAGTGCACTGGAATACTATATTTATAAGCTTTGTTTTATAGGATCATTTTTTTCCTTACTTTTGTTGGATTTGGAAGCAATATTTTTATATTTTCCATTAAGCGTTTTAACTAAAACTAAGCCTGGAAATTTGACAAATAAAATAAAGTGTATTAAAAAAATCTTGTTTTAAAGAAATCAAGCTAGATTGTATTTGGAAAAAAAAAGGCTTATACTGTAAAAGGCTGTAGGTATCAAAACACTATTTAGAGTCCAATGTATACAGAAGAAAAGGTGTTTTAAATGAGTATTTAATGAATAATAAGCTGCTGAAGCACTAGTTATTGCTGGCATTAGCTGGAAGGAAATGAAAACTAAGTGCTAAAAGCAGAAAGATATCTCTTTTATGAACGATAGTGTTTTGAGAAAAAGAAAGTTAAAATCCGAAACCTTGATTGTAAAACAATATATAGCAACATGAGGCTTTACAGGCCCTTTCTATTTCAATTAATGCCTGCACATTGCAGAAAATAGAAAGATGGGGAAACAAATGGTGTCTTATATCTGTCAAGCTGTATGGTAAACATTTCAGCGCTGATCCCTTGAAGGGTGAACAAGTATTCTACTTAGCTTTTCCTCTTCATTTACAATTCAGAGTGATGATACTCCTCTGATGATTTTTCCTTTTACTTGCTAGTAAATTTCCTTTGGTAGCATTTGGTCTTCAGTGCCCTTTTCTTCTCCACTTAATGTTCCAGAGCTTTCTTGTGAGCCACAAAAGTGGTATGTTTCTTCTCCAACTTGTGAAATAGTATGGTGAATATTTACTCATTCAGAAAAATTCTTTCCTCTCCAGTAGTCATATACACTGGAAAGATGTATTAATAATGTGAGGAAGTAAAGCAAGGCTAGTCCAGTGAGCAATATGTATTCCTGACCCAAGTGATAGAGAAGCCCATGAGGAGAGGTGCTCTACTGGACCTCATACTCACCAACAAGGAGAAGCTTCTTGGGGATGTGAAAGTCAAAGGCAACTTTTGGCTGCAGTGACCAAAAGATGGTGGAGTTCAGGATCCTGAGGGGAGGAAGGAGGGTAAAAATCAAGCTCACAACCCTGGACTTCAGGAGAGCAGACTTTGGCCTCTTCAAAAATCTGCTTGGAAAAGTCCCATGGGATAAGGCCCTGTGGGAAAGAGGGGCTCAAGAAAGCTGGTTAATATTTAAGGATCTCCTCCATGCAATGAGTAGGAAGTCAGGCAAAAATGCCAGGAGCCTTTGCAGATGAACAAGGAGCTCCTGGCCAAACTCAAACACAAAAACGAAGCATACAGAAGGTGGAAGCTAGGACGGGTAACCTGGGAAGAATACACAGACATTGTCTGAGGGATGAGGTTAGGAAAGCCAAAGCCCAAATGGAATTGAATCTGGCCAGAGATGTTAAAAACCACAAGAAGGGCTTCTATAAGTACAAAAGGTGACAAAAGCAAGACTAGGAAAAATGTGAGCTCACATTGCTCAATAAGACAGGTGATCTGGTTACATAGGATTTGGAAAAGGTTGAGGTACTGAATGCTGCCTTTGCCTCAGTCTTTACCAGCAAGCCCAGCCTTCAGGAATCACAGTTCCCAGAGACCAGGGGGGAAATCTGGAGCAAGGAAGATGTAGCTTTGGTGGAAGAGGATCCAGTCAGGGAATACTTAAGCAAACTGGACACACATAAGTCCATGGGCCCTGGTGGGATGCTTCCACAAGTGCTGAGGGAGCTGACGTCATTGCATGGCCAATCTCAATAAATGATCAATCATATCTATTGAGGAAATCATGCATGACCAACTTGATGAAATTCTATGATGAAATGACTATCTTGGTAGATGAGGAGAAGAACTCGATATCGTCTGCCTGGACTTAGATAAGGCCTTTGACTTTGGAGACCAGGAACTAGCAGTGTACCCCAGGGGTCAATACTGGCTCCAATCCTGTTTAACTTCTTCATTAATGATCTACATGATGGGGCAGAGTGTACCTGCAGCAAATTTGCTGATAACACAAAACTGGGAGGAGTGGCTGGTATACCAGAGGGTCATGCTGTCATCCAGAGGGACTTCAACAGGCTGGAGAAATGGCCTGTCAGGAACCTCATGAGGTTTAACAAGGGGAAGCGCAAAGGGGAACTGCACCTGGAGAGGAACAGACCCACGCACCAGAATATGCTGGGGACCGGCTGGCTGGAAAGCAGCTTTGCAAGAAAGGACTTGGGGGTCCTGGTGGACACCAAATTGAACATGACTGGCAATGTGCCCTTGCCGCAAAGGCAGCTAATGGTATCCTGGGCTGCATTAGGAAGGTTGCTGTCAGCAGGTCGAGGGAGGTGATTCTTCCCCTCTACTCAACACTAGTGAGGCCAGACCTCGAGTCCTGTGCCCATTTCTGAGCTGCCCGGTACAGGAGAGACAGGAACATACTGGAGAGAGTCCAGCAAAGGGCCACAAAAATGATGAAAGGATTGGAGCACCTCTCCTATGAGGAAATGCTGAAAGACCTGGGACTGTTTAGCTTAGAGAAGAGAAGGCTCAGGGGGGGACCTCATCAATATAATAAACATCTGAAGGGAGTGTGCAAAGAGGACAGAGCCAGGCTCTTTTCAGTGGTGCCCAGGAATAGGACAAGAGGCAATGGGTGCACATGGAAGCTCAGGATGTTCCCTCTGAACATCAGGAAACACTTTTTTACTGTGAAGGTGACCGAGCACTGGCACAGGTTACCCAAGGAGGTTGTGGAGTCTCCATGGTTGGAGATATTCAAAAGTTGCCTGGACATGGTCCTGGGCAACCAGCTCTAGGTGGCCCTGCTTGAGCAGAGGGGTTGGACCAGATGACCTCCAGAGGTCCCTTCCAGCCTCAACCATTTTATGATTCTGTGATTCTGTGACAGTCTGGGGGTAAGAATTCCAGTTCTATGGATTTATAATTAGTGAATACGTACAGCAGCAATAAGTTTGGTTGTAAAAAAACCCATAATCTACTCCCATGGCATAGTATGTTAATCTACATAGGATATTTGAGCGAAATTACTCACCTTTCACTTTATGAACTCTGAGCAGAATCAATGAGTTTAATAAGGGAAATATATAAAGATTTCAGATTGTGGTTACATATTTTTCGGAGCCACTTTCTGCGGACTGAGTTATATGGACCCATCAGCACTCAATATGATTTTTTATGTTCTCAACATGTCTGAACCATGACAGCAAATTCTGTATGGTCTTTACAGCGAGTAGCAGCCCAGCTCTCAGGTCAGGGCTCCCAAGTCACTCCAGTGAGAAGGAGGTAGGGTTTCCATGAGCATGGAAACACATCATCTGCCAATACCATCTTATATGACGCAGAGTCCACATGCTGCCCCAGTCAGTTGCCCTCCCAGCCTGGGTAAACCCATCAGATCCAGAAACTTGTATCTAGGTAGAAAGTCATACAGAGGGATCAGCAAGTACAATACTTCTTCCTGACTCCCTCTATATATCTGTGCTATATATGCCTTTGAAAGTAGAGTAGTTTTTGATCATACTGTCCTGGTTTCGGCTGGGATAGGGTTAAATTTCTTCCTAGGGCTGTGTTTTGGATTTAGTATGAGGAGAATGTTGATAACACACTGATGTTTTCAGTTGTTGCTAAGTGCCCTCCTAGTCCAAGGACAGCTCCCGTGCCTACTGACTGAGCTAGGTACACAAGATGGGAGGGAACATAATCAGGACAGCCAGCCCAGCTGGCTAATGGGGTATTCCATACCATGTGACGTCATGCTCAGTATATGAAGGGTAGGCGTGATCCAGGAAGTACCGATCGCTACTTGGTTATCGGTCAGCGCGGGTGGTGAGCAATTGCATTGTGCATCACTCATTTTGTATATTTTATCATTATCATTATTATTTTCCCTTTTTTTTTCTGTTCTATTAAACTGTCTTTATCTCAACCCATGAGTTTTTCTCACTCTTACCCTTCCGTTTCTCTCCCCGTCCCGCTGGGGGTGGGGGGAGTGAGTGAGCAGCTGCGTGGTATTTGGCTGCCTGCCAGTTTATACCACGACATCATATGCCTTTAAAAGTAGACTAGTTTTGATTACTTTATAACTTGGGCACCTAGATGTGGAAGACAGGGTAGGGTATGGTATATAAAATCTATAGGATATATCTTTGGTGTAACTGTTTTGATTTAGAATAGGGTAATTTTGGGTTTCAACTCTGCATATTCCTGATTGGTACTCACATGAAGTGCTCAGCTGCTAAATGATGGCACTAAATTTCTGCCTGAAGTTGCTTTCTGATCAAGTCCTTTCTATTTTCAAAAGATGACCATACTGTATTTTCAAAAGCCGTCTAGCTACTGAAGAGCCAAAGTCAGCGGTGTTCCCATTGAACTTAGATTCCTAGAGCCTGAATTATTTAAAAACTGGAACTTAGACCTTCAAAGTTCTTTAGACTATTTTGAATGTCTTCTTCTTGTAGTTTAGGCATTTCTTTGTATGGTAGAAGAGGAGAACATGTACAAAAGTAAACACTAGAGATATTATCCCACAAATAGCCATGCAATTTGTTCTTCCTGCATTTAAATTAGCTAACCTAAATATATTCTACCAGTAAATTATTAAAGCTGTGTAGGCAGAATGCATAGAGAGCATTGTCACAGCTTGAGTGACGATTATTGTGTTTGAAAGAAAAATATTAAAATTGCTTATATTTGACAGGTTGTAACAAAACACTGAGTTTTAGAGTGTCATGTGCTTGCCTTCCTCCTCCTGTGGTGCCAATTTCTAATACACACATAGGTACAGCTCACTGCAGAATATTTTTTCTTGAGCCTTAGAATGCTAATGAGGAAGTGTTTAATGTGTGACTTCTGAGTAGCATTGAATGGAGAGTGTGGAAGGTGAAGCTTTTGTTTAATGTGATTTTTTTTTTTTTTAGCAAACTGTAGATTCTTCTGAACAGACACATTTAGATAGATATGATAAGTACTGCTACTACTGTTGCCTCAAGGTATCATCACTAGAAATATTATGCTTTCTATTAGACAAAATTTATCTGTGACAAAACTTACATTGGTTTCTGGAATTATGTCGGTGTAAATTTGGCAGATTACTCTGAATAACTCCAGAAGAAACATCATCCATCTATTTCCAGATATAAATGTGTTGTGACAAACCTCATGAAGAAGAAAGTGCCTGCCATTGTTATTGGCTTTTCAACTGAAGTCTGACAAGATCCCCTCTGACTGTATCTTGGGGTAAGATAGCATGACTGGTCCTATTGCTTTCATAGTTCGTAAGATGGCAAGCAGTCTTTTAGATAGACTCTAATGATCAATACCTGAAATTGTTAAATTTCTTGTTCCAATATACTAAAAGTCTCACTGCCATGCTATATCACATGTATTTTAAATTATGGGATAGTAATAATGCATACAAACTTGCTTCCTATTTATATCATATTCCCTTGAGCCACATACTATTTCTGATATCTGACTACAGCATTTTCAGAAATCATTTCTTCTTGCCACAGAATTTCATCTTTCTAAATTTTGTGTCTGGGCTACAGGTGGAGAGAATATATTTATTGGTTCTCTGCAAATTAAACTAGCATCATGTCCTTTTTTTGTGTCACATGGAAATTGATACTTTGTACATTTCATTTTCTAACTGCAATATCTGGGTGATTTATCTGCTTTGCAGAAAGACTGATGTTTTTCCCCTATAGTTAACATTATTAGAAGATGTGTCCACCATTGGAAAAGATCTAGAAATTCTATATGCACTGAAGAAGGTGATACTTGGATTGGAAACTCCAGAGAAAATGGAAATACATCAAAATGTTAATACAGAGAAGTTGCTTTTCCTTGTAGTAGTATCTTAAGCTTTTAGCTGAAATCAGCACTGTGGTGTTGCAAATTTGCCTCTATGATAAAGAACAAAACTAGATTTGATCACCGGTCATCATCACTAAACTGATAATCTATTTAAATAGATCAATGGAGAACCATTCTTATGAGCTAGCCTGGCCTTCTGGATTATTCAGACTATAGAACTTAATACACTTTGTGCATTAAGCTAACAATTTCTTTAGCTTAGGATAAAGCAAGCCTTTTCAAAACAGTCCTCTGTAAGTGGGGAGGAAACTCAAGATAAGCTCATTACTTTTCCACCTCACATTTTAGTCAAATTCTGCCCAAGGCATGTGTTGTGTCTACCCAAGATCAACAGCATGTTTTCAAACATATTCTTCATATCTTTTGAGCAATCCATTCCTTAAAAAAAAAAAAATTGCTATCAGTGATTCCACAAGCCAGTAAAGAAAGGTAAAACTTTGTTTTCCTGAATGAATATAATTATGAAGTCTTTTTTAGGTAATATTTTACTTTCCTCAGAAGGTTATATTCCTGCTAAAAGGATGTACACATCAGAATTAATATTTAAAATACATTATTTGACTTTGTTTTTAAGAATTATGACCTTTGTATTGCAAGCCCTTAGTGCACATATTGGGGAAGTGAGGGGCTGGGAGAGAATGAAAAAATTAAAGTTTATTTAATACTACTTTGTGGATAACCAAGTTCCTTCGCATTGCAGTGTTAACAAATGAATGGAACAACACTAATACATAAAATCAATCCTCGGATTTGAACCAGTTGGTGTAATTTGTTCTATCTGGTGTTTTACTCCATCCCAATGATTTTTCTTTATCGTCTGTTTACTCTGGGTATTACCACTCTTGCATGAAAAGGAGTTATATGTCCCACATTAAAGCAGTATAGCAAACAGAAGTGATGATTTTCCCAACTAGCCTGAAAAGCACTTTCTACTCAGAGTTCCACTGATGCAAAAAGGAATTCTGAATATATTCATTCTGCTGGATGTGCAGCAAAAGCTCTGAATACAAATACAGTATAAAATATCTAAAGGGAAAATTGCTCAGGGAGTAGAGCTATGGGAGGTGAAGGGCAGAAGCATGGTTTCAGGAAGTATTTTTCCTTCAGAATTACTGTGCATTTCTAAAAGTAGGTTTGATGGCAGGCACTCAGAAGATGGAGGCATACATGAATTAAAATCCATTCTGTGAATTTGCCTGTGGTGCTGGGAATTAATTAAATGACCTTTATGAAACTCTCCCAGTTTGCAGCAGATCAACCCATGCAGTAAAATGTAGACTTTGTTCAACACAGCACTGGCACAGCAACTACTTTGGATAAATGTTAAGACTGTAAGACTATGGGCTTGATCAAACCTGATATCTGAAGTTGCAGAGGAGTGACTCATTCCCCCTTAGCTTCAGACACATAATAAATTGGGGTCAAACTCACTTTGCAGTCAACAAAGATAGCATTACTTCCAGAAGTCAATTTTAGCCCATTTTTCTCTTTCCATTGATTACAGAGGAAATGCAGTGGGATCAGGCTACCATCAAATTACATACCACAGTGAAGTGCTTGAAGTCAAGTGGGATCAATCTGGTTGTGATCAGTCAATCCAGCTGGGACCAGCCAGGATCAGCCTAAGATGTCTCAGGAGTATAATGAAATTCAATTTTCTTGCTCTTAGGATAAGGTAAAATAATACTGTCTTTGGGGATTGTTAAATAGCATTCATGTTTATGGCAGAGACCTGTCCTTCTCAGCTGGCTCTGTGTCCAGCCTGTGATTGCCTAGTGGGACAACAGGATGTTCTCTTTAAGTCCCTCTATGTGCAAGTATGAGTGTCTCAGCCCTGGTATGGGATATTTATTGCTCTGTCTCTGCACCTCACTCCAATCTATGACTTCCTGTGCCTGTGCCAGTCTCTGATAGCACAATTGGCCTAGAGTGGGGGAAGACTTCCTCCTCCAGGACCACCTCTTTGGTCCTGTCTCCTCTATATGGTTGCCCACACAGGGGTGGAGGCTTCGGGCTGTGGGTTTTGTCTGGCTCTCCCCAGGGACTGTGTGTTTTTGGAGTGCTGAGGTTGGGCCCATGGGGTCCTGCTGGGTCCCAGCAACCAGCAGAAGGGGTTGGGCACAGAGCCTGCTGCCAAAGGGTGGGAGCCTACCCCCCACCATGCCTGAGGTGGCATGATTTTGCTGACTTGTTCCACTGCCCAGGGCGCTTGCCAGCTTTGCCTATGCCTCAATTCAGTCCCAAATCATGATTAGTGAAGGGAGGGCATGAATGGTGAAATGTATTACAGGTTTTGCCTTCCAGGCAAATTTCAGGCTCAAGAAAACAGTGGCTACTGAACTAAAAGAGCTTTATTAAGCTATGTGTGGGGCTTTCTAGGTACCTTATTGTGATCAATATTGCAGTGGCCAGAAAGAGAACAGTGTTCTATCTACAAAAAATACACTTTGTTTTCTTTTCCTGCTTGAATTCTAGAGGTTTCTTCACTACAAACGACGTGCTGCTGCCTGTACCGAACAAGAAGATTTATGGTTAGGCAGAGTCAGTACTACCCATACTGATCACTAAAGAAATAAAACTTTTTTGGACACCAGATGCCATCAGAGACAGTACCACCCCAAATATGAAACAGAAAGAAAGAAATTGATCAATGCACCAGAGGAAGAGTCCTTGAAGAGGCAGAGTACCTCATAGCCATTAGAGATGAGAGGATTAAGTAATGTTTTTTTGTAACTGGTGGCAGCTGAGAATCAGCAAGCTCCTTGCAAAAGAGCCCAAGAGAAATCCCGCACAGCTGAGTATCTGTCAGTATGCAGTCCTTGTCAAGGTCTCAGCACTGAAAGTGAGTAACCTCTCGCTGAAACTCTGCCTGATGAAAATGTTGATTGCTTTATGTAAACTGAAGGTAGTAGCTCGTCTCAACCTGTAAGAGAATCAGGCAATAGGCTTGAGAAGAGATCTTCAGTCAAGGGTAACAGATCAAACTTCCTGGAGATTACATGTGCTGTGACAGATAGAGGGAACATTTTGCATGTTGCCAGGGGTAGATGGCAACTAAAAGGTGGGACAACTTTTCTAAAAACTTGCAGTTATGGAAAAGCTTCTGAAGTCTGTCATCAATAAACCATTGGGCGATCGCCACAATGGATCATGATGCCTAACAAAACATGACTTCAGACATCCTAGACAAGTTCTGACAGAAGGAAATGTCCAATGAATTTTTTTTAATGGTAATTTCTGTTCCATAAAGGAAGGAAAAAACCAGAAAATTTTAGAATTTAATTTTGCAAGGTAAATGGTTATGCTCTTGTACAAACTTTGGCCTCTGTACAAACTCTGTGGGAGAGAGGAGACAGTACATATTGCATAGCCTTGCCAATCATTCTTTATTGTGATAGAGTTCATCTAATCTGTACTATTTCGTTATTGTATTTAAAGTGACTAGCCACATAATGAAAGCTAAAGAAAGAATGATTTTTTGAAAAACACAGGAGAATTTGCTTTGCAAATATCAACTCTACTTTAAAGTTAGCTTTCTCATTCTAAATTAAAGATTCTTATATGTTATATTCCAATTAATAGATGGTATCTTGTTCTGAAAAGGGTGCCAACACGGCTGCAGTTATAGATAGCTATATGGCTTCTTTTTAAAATTAGGTCCCTGACCTAACTTTGAGTTTGTTTGGAGTTGGTTTGAGTGAAAGTGTTGCTGTAAGTCAGACACCAGACTTGTAATTCAGGAAGCTACAGAACTGACCGCTATTAGGCAGCAATGTGCGAGGCTAGCTAAAAAAGACATTGCAAAAAGGCTGCAACATTAAGCAATCTGATTATAATGCAATTGAAATGCTTTAGAAAAGCAGGACTAATTTCCAAGAACATTGCTATCATAGCTATCTTGCCTCTGGGACACAAACTAGTATCTCTGCATGACACTACATTGCAGAATAGGCGAAGAAGAGTATTTATGGTGGTGCTCTTCTGGTCTCATTCTAACCTCTCTTACATTGCAATACAACCTCATATGGTTTCTCCTTGTACTGGTCCACGCTTTTAGCTGGCAGAGAAGAATTTGCAGTAAGCCAATCTTGCGTAGACATGCCAGCATTTTCAAAGCTGGTTTGGATAGCTCCACAGTGCTGCACTGCATAACACAGACTTAGCTCCCTTCCCTGTGCATACAGCCATTATGACTGTTTATATAGGCAGAAATATAACCAAATGCCTAGGTGATTGTGCCCCTAGTGCAAAATAATCCACTTAAACATAGGGACACAGAGACAGATCATATGCCCCAATTAAACACATTTTTCAGTGCTCCTGTAGGATCAAATGTGAACACGTCTTTGCACTTTTAGCTCTATCCCAATCAGGCTATCCATATGAAGATGTATGTAGCCTTTCAATGCAGAATTGTAATGAAAGAGTCTTTTGAAACCATAAACATTGCATGGACAATGTGTCTCTCAGATATCTATAATATTAGGAGAAAATAACCCCTTCAAAATTGCATTAACTGAATGACCAAAAATCTACAGGATGCTAGTAATAATAAAACAGCTACACAGTGCACAAATTCCTGACAGCTGTTAAGATTGCTGTTAAGCTAATATAAAGCCCAGAAGTGCAAGTCTGATGGGCTGTTTGATCACAATCTTTAAAAGATACAGCAAAAAAAGACAGATAGCTGTTACATGTTACCATGTTATGTAAGCGCCTCTGGTTTTTCAGCTGTTACATTTCCTGAGGAAAGAATGTTGAATAATAGTTTCATAAAATTTGACTCTTAAATATTTTTGAGTTAAAATGCATAACAGCCTCCAGAGATTATAAACATGTGCTTTCCTCCTTTAAAATCTAAACATGGTAAGTTTTCTTCTGAATTTAATTTCTAATACATACCTTTTTTAAAAAAGAGGATTTGGAGGAGAGGTAACTGCCAAAATAACAGTTGAAGAGAATAATAGCATATTTTCTATCTATGAAGTAATTATTGTACATTTTCCCAAAGAATGCAGTCAACATTAACTTTTTGGAAGGCTTGAATGGGTCACTGCATTGAAGGAAAACAAATTTTGGAATTCCTTCTTGTATTGTCAGCTGTTTGTACATGTAATGACAGTGTTATGAACTGCCAGAATAGTAAATACACAGCATCACTGCCAAATCATACGGGATTTAAACCTGCCATAATAATGTTTTCATAATTATAGAGGAATGTGTGGTGGCCTGTGGAAAGAAAGCTGAAACTGGTGACGCTGAACGATCTGCCTATACTTAACTGCAATGTTACCACTCAGATTTTTCTTTTCTTTCTTTTCTCTTTATCTGCTACTTGATGATTTGTCCATTTAGCTATACTTAGACCTGGTGCCATCAGAGCCTGCTGACGAGCACATAACTCCTGCTCAGGAGTTGAACTTCCATATTAGATATCTCTCAAGCAGACAGATTAATAGACTGATGAACCTGACAAATCTGAATATAGTAGCCGAGATAAAAATTAGCCGGTTTCATAAGACATAAGCACTTGTACATAACTATACAAGATGACAAATGTCAATTGTTAGATTTTAACGGATCAAAGGATTCAACTCTGTTACTTTTAATGGCTTTGGGTTTTGTGGCTTTCAGGAAAAATATATCACAGTCATAACCTTTATACATCTATCACCTAATTAAAATAGAACTAGAAGCAATGAACTTATTCTCTACAGATTGGATTAGAAATTTTGTCCTTTAATCTCAATGTTCCAAATAACAAATGTGCCTGATGAAAGAGACCAAAGCAATAGCTACATTTATGTATCCTAGAAAATATTTCTACTTAGCTGAATTATTTGCTGAATTATACTTTCAGGATTCTTCATATTATTTTAGTATGATTGGCTTGCTTTTTTACTAGTCACTGTTTAATCCTCTGGAAGATGTTTGCTTCAGTTCTACACCATATTTCTCCCTCTGAAAAGCAAAGGCAAAGATATTGTAAACACATTTTCTCAGACGCATGGTTTTGCCTTTGTCCTAAAGTGTATCATAAGCACTGAAAGGTTTTTTTTTTGCTCTTGTAGGTCACACTTTATATTCCTGATGTGTAAGCATCAAAAGTTCTTTGAGCTTTTAAGATCTCATTATATGAAGAACTCATTAGCAAAAAAACCACTCCAAAAACAAAACTAAAACTCAGATGAACACTATCCTCTGCATTAATCAATCTTCTTACTTTGTATGCTGTGAACATTTTAGGAACTGCATGTGCCTTTTGAGGATCCATAGCTGCAAAACTGTTATCCTTCCAATAAACAAACTGGAATATTTGGTGTTCAGACTTTATTCATGGATGAAACAAAATGTGTTAGCAAGAAACTTTTATTGAATTCCTTTTCATGCTGTTCGTTTAGTCTTCTTGACAAGTAACTTTGTTTTTCATTGACATATTTGAAGTCCTGATAAAGGAATAACCAGAGAAAAAAGTTGAACACAAAATACACCATGATATCTTCTAAATCCCTAATCAGATGTCTGGGCTAATAATAATAATAACAACAACACCAACACCACCACCACCACGACACCCCTCCTTCCGAAAGACTTTCAGGCAAAACAGTCCTCTGAACCTGTTCCTATGTGTTGGCATAGAGTGAAAAATGTGAATAACTGTTTTATACAATCATTTAGGTGAGTCATAGAGGATCTTTTGTTTGTTCCCTTCTCACTGTCTTCCTCCATATCCTCTGGACATATGGACATATGGAAGAGGTTATACTAATAAGTTATTTCAAAAAAACTAATTTGCATGATAGCGACTTGTTTTATGGTTGGTTAACTTATATTTTATGGTAATATGTCATGTAAACTGGGATAGCAATATTTTGCTTTTTTGAGGGGTGTGTGGCTAGCTTTCCAGAAGGGTTAGGCTAAATACTCACTTATATAAAACTGAACATATTGCAGTTCCTTTTATTATACAGGGTTGTGATCCATGGAAGAAAAAAGAAAGAGGATTAAATATTTGGAACACATTGCAAATCATACTGAGTAACATCCTTCTGTATTCACTGCTCAGAGCACTTGTGGTTCAGAGGTGCAGATGTTGCTTATGCATTTGGCGACCTGGTGGTCAGACTTGTGCTCCGCACCTGTGTGATTCACCAGGAGAAAAGAACTGGCAAGGCTGCCTCAGGGTCCACACACAACATCTCCCATCACCCAGTCCATTATAAGAAACAGCTAGCAAACAGAAGTGAAAAGCTCACAAAAAACACAAAGGATATTTGTAAAGTTTTTTTTTTCCTTCAAAATAGAAGTGGATCTCAATAATTTAGGGACTTAATGTGATGAAGCCATAACAAGCCTCCCCTTGTCTGCTAGCTAAGTTAGGAAAAGGATTAAGATGAAAAGGGAAAAGAAACCCCAACTTTTACAAGAGTAATTAGCCACTGGAACAGACTCAAGGGAAGGAGGGAATACATTGTTGCTTGCAGTCTCCATGAAAAAAAGACTGCTTTAAAAACTGTGTTTGCCGATGCCTGTAATTTTTATGACGTGTCTTGTGATGCTTGGTGGATTCTGTGTTGAGCCAGCTCCTGTGTTTATTTGAAATGCTCAGATTTCATCTCACAAAGCTACATTTCTAGCCTTCTGGTCATGATGAAGAGTTTGTATGGCCCAAGTGAAGCCTAATGCCTCCATACTGCAAAGGCAAATAAAGATACTCAAATATTTCTAAAAATCTCAGGGTTTTTAACTCAATCTCATAATTTCTGTGCTTAATTTATGATTCTTGAATCTTTAGAGTTGTCAGTACTGTAAAAAAAGGTTTTCTGCAGTTCCCTACCATCTGAAGGGAACATGAGTGAGCTAGGAAACGTGTAGTAGAACTGCAGCAACTGCAATTTCTCCATGAAATCTTTCTCCCTGAAATCTCCTGACTACAATACCTTAATTTTTTTTCTGGTCTTAAAATTCTTCAGTTTAACAGCCATGTGTTACAATGGAAAATTCAGTGTCTTCTTTTGCTAGAAACTAATTGAAGTCTGTGATTAACACACACAAAACATACAACATATTGCCAGTGACACTATATGCTTGAAAAATATATTTGTCCTTATTTCTGCTTCACCATCAGACATTGTCTAGTGTCTATTACCCACCCTGCATCTAAAAACTCAGTTGTCTTTATGTTAGGGTATTTAGGACTGACGTTTTGCCACATTTTCCCTTTGAGCTTGTATTCAAGCATGTATCTCAGTATCTTACTGATTGCCAGAGAGCCTCCAGCATCCCACCAGCCATCATCTGAAGACAGCTAGGAACCTCCTGACACCTCTGTCACCTGCTCTCTACTCTGCTTTTGAAGCTCAAATGGGAACCTACTTTGTTACCATTTGGATAAAATTTGCTATGGACCTGCAAAACTTGTTAAGATGAGAAGTGCATTGTTTTTATTCAGGTTTTCTTTTTTAAAAATCATCTTTACAGGTTAAACAAATAGGCAATCATTTATTTATAACATCTGAAACAGCACAGTTACAGATGTTCATAGAAGAAATAAGTGAAGAAATAAAAGAAAAGCTGTGTTTAGCTTACTTCACTAAGACCTTCAGAAAGGTCTCCCTTTCCTTCTCTAAACGGGATTGTTTCTTCCCTTGTCAAGATCATATTCGAGTTTCAGGCTTTATGCTTGTCACCTCTCTCCTGTGATGGAGTATTCTAACTTTTTTATTCAGCTTCTTCAAGCAAATCTTCCAGGGGTCCAGACCATGCATTTTTTCCCTCCGCAATGACTTCTGTTTTATCCTTTGAGGAGAGACAGTCTGGCTTCCCACCAAATTTAAGGGAAAAAAAAAGAGAGATTATCTCCTTTCCACAGTTATGTAAATATGTTTTTGTCTACTAGGACTCCTCCTCTGCTCTTAATTGTTTAGTAAACAGCAAGTTGCTTCAGTGAGTGCACTGTCTCCTTCCCTTTGGTAACTATTTCTAATTCTTCGATAAGGAATGTATCATTCTTAGACCTTACCCTATTATCAACTTTTACATTAAAAACATACACGAAAAGCCAACAGTCTTAACTGTAAACAGCTTATTACTAGCTTTTGACTGAGACCAGACATGATACTACAGAAGTCCTCTGGAATGACAGTGGATTTGGAGGTGACTAATCCACTATTTCTTCCTTTTAGGTGTGCAATAGTGTTGTATATAAGATATATTTCCCCTGAAGGTAGAGATGTGTATGAGATTGCATTTCCCAGTTAGGTAACTGGAAATGAAAGTACTCTGCAGTCCATTTCATTTTGCCAGAACATACAGATGCGTAACTTGGATCTGTAAACAGGTCTTGGGGGGAACTGGCTGAAAGTATTCCATAATGTGGTTTTCTTTTAGCTGTTGCTTTTAGTTTATTTTGAAAGCAAATTTATTTTTTCAAATTATGCTTTTATGAATGCTTTGTGGGCTATATCAGTGGCAGAAGATCTAAAATAAAGTTTTATAATTTGCTAGAACAGTTCTAAGGTATCCTTATGGGGAAGTCACATTTTATGTTTAGAAGAACCAAAAATGTCTGCAAAAAAGCTCCATATTCCAGTATCAAGTAAGTTGAGAATATCAGGTTATAAAAAGATTTGGAATATCTGAAGCAAAGGCCCTCAGTTAGATCTCCTCTAAAGCCCTGTTTTGCTCTTTTTCTCTTGCTTAGTCTCTCAAGACTGTAAAGTACTCAGGAGTGTATTAGTAAGCTAATGGAGAAAATTCTCTTGGATAACACTTGGAGTTTTAAAAGTCAGTTTCAGAGGAAGAAATACCTCTGAAAAGTAATACGTAATCCCATAAATCTTTTCCTGTATTGACACTGAAGACAGCGCTACAGACATGAGGGCTGTTCTGAGTGATAGCCAGGAGGGCTTATATCTTGCAAGATATAGGTATCTCCTGCTTTGCTCCCTACATTCGTGGACCCTAAGATCATAGCCAAAGGTGATAAACAGACCAGAGGACTTAGATCTAAGCTTTAGTGTCTTTGTTCTCCATAAGTCTTTCTGCCTGCAATTTAAATTGAAAGAACTATAAAACCAACATTTCCTCTCCACTTTCCTATACAATTGTAATGACCATAGCATCATGCATTTCAGATACACTAATTTATATTTGCAGTAGCTTTATTAAGTAAGGAAACATTATTTTTGTTTTGCAGGTGGAGAACTAAGGTACAAGGACATTCACACAGAAAGGTCGGGACTAAGCTGCAACAGCAAACCAGAAATTATGCCCATCGACACAAATGTATCTACAGGCACACACATAATCCGAAAGCTCGAACATCCTGTTTGGACGCATGGGAAAGAAATAGTTTCAGCAGTCTAATTCTACCTATTGTGCTGGAAATATGGAAAAGTACAGAAATCTAGAAAATGTGCCTTTTGTTGTCTTTGGATGATGAATCCCTGTTTCATCGACTACTAGCAATTGGTAGGGAGCTCCTTGGTCACCAAATGCAGCCCTCCTGTATTTCAGGTAGGCATTTCATATCGATGAGGTGTTGGTCTAGTATGTGAAAATTATTGGCAATAGTTGGGTTAAAACCCAGGAACTTGTTTTTGCTTTGAGGAGGGGACAATTGAAACCAGCAGGGTACCAATGAGCTACAAATGCATAAGCCAATTTTGAGCAAGGCAGGCCCTAATTATACTTACTAAATATAAATTTAGATTCTGGCTCTAATGAAATAGATACAGATTTTGTCATTGACTGTGCTGAAGCCAAGATATAATTCATTGCTTGTAAGTGAACTCTTGGCCAAGTGAACTCTTGGCCATTATAAAAGATGTTTTAATGTAAGTTATTTTTAATGGGAGTCTCCTGAGGTATTTATTGTTTATTCAATTATTTCTTTGTCTTCTCACTTGGGCAACCATTCTGCATATTTTATGTGTGTTTTACCTTAGAAAAGGCTTAGAATCATATAATCATACAGGTTGGAAAAGACCTCTAAGATCATCGTGTGCAACCGTCAACCCAACACCACCATGCCCACTACACCATGTCCCTAAGGGCCTCATCTACACGTCTTTTAAATACCTCCAGGGATGGTGACTCCACCACTTCCCTGGGCAGCCTGTTCCAAGGCCTGACCACTCTTTCAGTAAAGAAATTTTTCCTAATGTTCAATCTAAACCTCCCTTGGCGCAACTTGAGGCCATTTCCTCTTGTCCTATCGCTAGTTACTTGGCAGAAGAGACCAACACCCACCTCGCTACAACCTCCTTTCAGGTAGTTGTAGAGCACGATGAGGTCTCCCCTCAGCCTCCTCTTCTCCAGGCTAAACAACCCCAGTTCCCTCAGCCGCTCCTCATAAGACTTGTGCTCCAGGCCCTTCACCAGCTTCGTTGCCCTCCTCTGGACAGGCTCCAGCACCTCCATGTCCTTCTTGTAGTGAGGGGCCCAAAACTGAACACAGGATTCGAGGTGCGGCCTCACCAGTGCCGAGTACAGGGGCACGATCACCTCCCTACTCCTGCTGGCCACACTATTTCTGATACAGGCCAGGATGCCGTTGGCCTTCTTGGCCACCTGGGCACACTGCCGGCTCATGTTCAGCCAGCTGTCAACCAGTACCCCCAGGTCCTTTTCCTCTGGGCAGCTTTCCAGCCACTCTTCCCCAAGCCTGTAGCGTTGCCTGGGGTTGTTATGGCCGAAGTGCAGGACCCGGCACTTGGCCTTGTTGAATCTCATACAGTTGGCCTCGGCCCATCGATCCAGCCTGTCCAGGTCCCTCTGCAGAGCCTTCCTACCCTCGAGCAGATCAACACTCCCGCCCAACTTGGTGTCATCTGCAAACTTACTGAGGGAGCACTCGATCCCCTCGTCCAGATCATTGATAAAGATATTGAACAGGACCGGCCCCAGTACTGAGCCCTGGGGAACACCGCTCGTGACCGGCCGCCAACTGGATTTAACTCCGTTGACCACAACTCTCTGGGCTCGGCCGTCCAGCCAGTTTTTTACCCAGCGAAGAGTGTACCTGTCTAGGCCGTGAGCCGCCAGCTTCTCTAGGAGAATGCTGTGGGAGACAGTGTCAAAGGCCTTACTGAAGTCCAAGTAGACCACATCCACTGCCTTTCCCTCATCCACTAGGCGGGTCACCTGCTCATAGAAGGAGATCAGGTTGGTCAAGCAGGACCTGCCTTCCATGAACCCGTGCTGGCTGGGCCTGATCCCCTCGTTCTCCCGCACATGGCTCGTGAGCACCCTCAAAACCAACCGCTCCATGATCTTCCCCGGCACTGAGGTCAGGCTGACCGGTCTGTAGTTCCCCGGATCCTCCCTCCGGCCCTTCTTGTAGATGGGAGTCACATTGGCGAGCCTCCAGTCGTCCGGGACCTCCCCAGTTAACCAGGACTGCTGGTAAATGATGGAGAGCGGCTCGGCAAGCTCCTCCGCCAGCTCCCTCAGTACCCTCGGGTGGATCCCATCCGGCCCCATAGACTTGTGAACGTCCAGGTGGCATAGCAGGTCATTAACTTCATCCTCTTGAATTATGGGGGGTTTATCCTGCTCGTCGTCCCTGTCTTCCAGCTCAGGGGGCTGAGTACCCTGAGGATAACCACTCTGACTACTAAAGACTGAGGCAAAGAAGGCATTGAGTACCTCAGCGTCTTCCTCGTCCTTGGTGGCAACGTTCCCCCCCGCATCCAATAGAGGATGGAGATTCTCCTTGGCTCTCCTTTTGTCATTAACATACTTATAAAAGCATTTTTTGTTGTCTCTTACGACAGTGGCCAGGTTGAGTTCTAGCCGGGCTTTTGCCTTTCTAATTTCCTCTCTGCACAACCTAACGCGATCCCTGTACTCTTCCTGAATTGCCTGCCCCTTCCTCCACAAGTGATAAACTCTCCTTTTTTCCCTGAGTCCCAGCCAGACCTCCCCGTTCAGCCAGGCCGGTTGCCTTCCCCGCCCGTTCTTCTTTCGACACATGGGGACAGCCCGCTCCTGCGCCTTTAAGACTTCCTTCTTGAAGAACGTCCAGCCTTCCTGGACCCCTTTGCCCTTCAGGACTGTCTCCCAAGGGACCCTCTCGACCAATGTCCTGAGCAGGCCAAAGTCCGCCCGCCGGAAGTCCATGGTAGCGGTTTTGCTGGCCCCCCTCTTTACTTCACCAAGTATCGAAAATTCTACCATTTCATGGTTGCTAAGCCCAAGCTGGCCTCCGACCACCACATCTCCCACCAGCCCTTCTCTGTTCGTGAACAGCAGGTCAAACAGCAGCTTCTTGAAATTCTTACTACATTGTACTTTCATTCTGTTTAGACAAAATCTTTAGTACAAAGATAGTTTACATTCTCAAACTGCAGCTTAAAGAAACTTAAAAAACAGCAAGCTGAGACAAGGAACATTTTTGATGTCAGTAAATACCTAAGAAGTGTGTGTGTGTGTGTGTGTGTACGTGCACGCGCGCACGCATGCATATGTTGTGTTGTTCACATCTAACAAGTGCTGAAGGGTGAGCACAGACAAGCTACGGACTCTTAATTGGAACTTTCCTGAACTTTCTGAACCTCTTGTGTCTGCAAAATTTCATGGAAAATCTCGTATGAGGAAGCTGACTTGTGATATTTTGACACTTTCATCTCCAGAGCTAGAAGAGCTGAAACATACCAAAATAATTGAAAGCAAAGTTAGCCAAAGGCTTTGAACCTTAGGGATGTAGTGTAACTTAGTTTGGATTTGGAGCAAATACTCTTACGGGATCTTATTTTATTTTAACTTGTTTATTCACACTAGTTGTTAGTGGGTCATCCTGAGGGTTGTTTAATAATTAGAGTCTGGGAATTGAAATTCTGGAGCTAAGCACAGAGTGAACCAGCAGCTATGGCAGTGGTAGTACTGGAGGTCAGGATTTAATACACAGCCCTCGAGTATGTCCCTTGAATGGGTCCAACTCCAAAAGCTTTACATGTTGATGGGCTGATTACTGAACACTTTAACCCATAATAGGTACCCTGTTCTGAAATAATTTGCCATCTTGTACCAGTATTATCACCTTGTTCAGAGGTGAGTTTAAAGAAGATGATTTCTTAGAAGGCTAAATCCCTATTTTATGACACTTTAAAAGGATAATTAAATTTAAATTATTCTTTTTATTCTTCTAAAATAAGAAATAACTAACCTGGGTGAAAGCACATGGATCATTGTGACTTTAGCTATTATAGAAAATCTATAACTATGGGCATTGATATATCCTTTGTTATACAATACAATTACTTTGTGGTAGTTTTATTAAAGGTAAACTGTATTTTACTTACTTTTTTTAAAAAAGACGACTACAAAAGAGCTTTCATTTAAGATCTAATTGATTTGTTGGAGGTCAGTCTCCTTCTTAAGCCCCTTTTGATTGATTCGCTGAAAAAGGATTTTTCAAATAGGAGGTAAAGAAGCACTGAAAAAATTGCCCGCCTGGCCTGCATTAATAAAAAAAAGTATTCTGGTGGGCATAAATTTGGGCAAGGTCAGTGTCCTGTCAGGTCAGATGTCCTTGCTCTTACAGACTAGTCTTTTACCAAAAGTAGTCTTAGCCGGACATGCATACATTGACAAGTCCTGGAGAACTTCTTAGGCCAATGTCCTGGTGACCATCCTGGCAACACCCCAATGCTATTCTGAGGCACAATTTAGCTAGGAACACGTAATTCTCTCTTCTCCATCGCCTGTGGTGCTCAGGCATGAGGATTGAGGAGGGGCGATAACCTACTCTTCCAATATGGAGAAACGCAGGACCAGGGACAAGCTCCAGCAAACAGTGACATTCATTGGACTTAATTGATACTGTGCTGCAAAATAGTTGAAACTGTGAGCAGAGATATCAAAAATTAGTCCTTCAGTTAAATATTTTCACCAGAAGTCCCACCTCCTGAAAAGTTAACAGGATATTTTACATTGACTTCAAGAACCTGTGAATCTACCTCTTGTTCTGCTTCTGAATTACAGGACTTCTTTTTAAAGGACTTTTCATACCAAGTAGAGAATAATTTTCCTACAAAATGACACAACTGAAAATATAATTGAAGTGAATTATCTGAAGACACTTTGGCTGTGTGAGTTTAATTTAAAATAATTTAAGCAAAATAAAATAAAATGTTAACATTAAATCTGGGAATCAAAATATGTAAAGATGGATTTTCCTGGCCATGCATTTTCAAATTTCCTGTTTTATTAAATTACTATAAATAGAAATATATACATAGTTTGGTACAGGCCAGAGACCTTCTTGCACAGCAGTAGGATTGGCCCAGAAAGTTAATGGTTCCTCCAGCCTTTCAGTTCCTCTCCACACACCTGTACAGACAAGGTTGTCCTGGTTTCAGCTGGGATAGAGTTAAATTTCTTCCTCGTGCTGTGTTTTGGATTTAGTATGGGAAGAATGTTGATAACGCACTGATGTTTTCAGTTGTTACTAAGTGCCCTGTCAAGGACAGCTTCCATGCTCTACCAAATGCAGAGACTGGGAAGGAGCACAGGCAGGACAGCTGGCCCAACTGGCCAACGGGGTATTCCATACCATGTGACATCATGCTCAGTATATGAATGGTAAGTGTGTTCCAGGAAGTAGCGATCGCTACTTGGTTATCGGTCAGTATGGGTGGTGAGCAATTGCAGTATGCATCACTCACTTTGTATATTTTATGATGATGATGATGATGATGATGATGATGATCATCATTATTATTATTATTATTATTATTATTTTCCCTCCTCTGTTCTATTAAACTGTCTTTATCTCAACCCACGAGTTTTTCTCATTCTTACCCTTCCAATTCTCTCCCTGTCCCACGGGGGGTGGGGGGGGTGAGCGAGCGGCTGCGTGGTATTTGGCTGCCTGCCAGGTTAAACCACGACAAAGATGCACACTTAAATTTGCTCTTTGGATGACGGCTGATTTACCTTCCTCATGCATAGGAAGATTTTGCACATGTACATTCATAAACGGGTATGGTGGATATATCATGGTTAAAGAGTTTTGAACGTAAAATTCCATTCCCTGTCATATGATTTCTACTTGCTGCAGCCAGATCTTTTTATAAGTTGGTTCTTGACTTTCCAGAAGTTATTTATGAACCACATTTTATTCATGAGTCTCTGGTCATTTGGTACTATTACCTTCTGTAGGTGAGTACCGATATCTATAAACAGCATGAGAAAGGAAAAGTTAAGAAGTGACCCTTAAATGGCACAATAAAGGGTAATGAGGTGTGTTTACCTGGGATAAAAGTGCTGTGAGAGGTATATAAACAGAAAGCAGTTTAAACAACCAGACCCATTAGTAAGAAGCAGTAAAATGCACAGAGGACGAAGGTCTGGAGGAATCTGAACTTGTTGGCACTTGGAATCCACTTTGTCCTTAGTTATCACATAATGTGATATGAGCAGTCATGACCTAATTTTAACAGACACCTAACATGTTGTGGGTTTTTTTTTTTCAGCTGTAGTAGCTACCAATGAGACAAGTAAGGTGACAGCAGCTGCAGGCAGACCTAGCTGCAAGTCATCTACAATTTCAATTGAGAGAGTAGCCTTAAACAGATGATTTCTTTCATAAACCACAATCCTTTTTACTGTTTGGGTATCGTGTTTGAGACAGTTTGGTGTTTCTTCGATTTCTATTGTTGCTTAATAAAATAAAGCTTCTCTTTTTTTCTTTTTTTTTTTTTTTTAATCATCTTTATTATATTTCTTGTGGCGTTTGTTCAGCTTGTGTTTCTCAGTCTCAGGCACTTGCAAATGCATCTCTCTACACCTGATGGGTTCAGTTCTGCCAAAAATACTCCCAATAACTCCCACATTCCTTATTGCATTGTTGCTAGTCTCATATTTAAAAATTGATATTTTTTCTGTTTTTCATATCCAGCCCTTTTTTATGTTTCTTCTGTAAACATGACTAAAAAATTTCTACAGAAATCATTCCGGTAAAGGATATGATCTTTTTGGCTTTCTTCAGTCCTTCAAAAAAGCACTATTTCTGGAGAGGCATTCTGGAAACAGAGTGAGTAGAAATTAAAATAATAATTCCTGATTAACTTAAACTTTTCATACTTGGATTCACCTGCACTTTAGTTTTCCTCAAAATTGTTCCTGGAGTTGTTTTTTTTTCTTTTTTTTTTTCCCCTGAAAATGCCACCCTCATAGAATCATTTCAAAAATTATTATTTCTTATTAGAAGATGTTGAAATAGAGTCTTGAAATCTTTTGTCCAGATAATTTTTAAGTAATTATTTTTCTTTCCTGTTCATGTCTACCTTCCTTTTAGAAAGTAATGGTAGCAATTAGGAATAAAACTATTAAAACAAAAAGTATTAAAGTGTTTGTGTCTTGCCCAGACTTGACCTCCTCCAGAATTTTGTCAGTTTATGTGAGATTTATTTTACTGACTTTAAGTTATTCCACCTGCTTCAGGCATCCATCCCTGAATAAACTTCTCTCTGACTGTTCAGGGATCTTAGTCTTTATGTGACTAACATTAGCTGAGATTCATCCCCTTTCCCCTCTCCTTCCTTTCTTATTTCATCTCTTTGTGTCTCATAACGAAGGTTGGGTGGCATGATGCCTTTGACGCACATTTGGGAGAGGTTTGTTGTTAGAAATTCACAGCCAAGGGATTTATCTTTCCCTTCCCCTAGCTGTCAGGCCCCACTTGTGTGGATTGCCTCCTTTATTTCTGAATGGCACACAAGGCAAAGAGTTGCAGAGCTCTTCAGTCACCACACGCATCGGCCCTAGACGTGACCTGAATTCATTATTTCTTCATAAACAGCACAAAGCAAAGCAGAGAAACAAGGTTATTAATAATTAACCTAAAACCAGCAGAATATCTTCACGTTCTCCGTAAATTTACTGCCGGCTGTATTACAGAGCTGACTCATTTCTCTTTTCTTGTCATCTAGTGCTGGTGGGCCCTTTTCAGCATTACCGCTGCCTCAGTTCTAATGTTAATATCTCTGAGGATTTGTATTTCAAATTTCCACAACTGTATTGGTTTCTATTAAATTTAAGAAGCAGTCCGGCTCTTCTTCTCTCCCTGGATATATTGTCCTAAGCTAACATTTTGTGAACTGTTGGAATGCACTTGAAACTATTCTTATTTAATATCATTTTAATTCATTTTCAGATTTAAGACTTCACAGGTTTCTAATACTTCATAATGAGAATTATGTCCGAGCAGGAACCTCTAAACGAGTGAGAGGCTTTTCTGCAATCTGTTCTCCTAACTTTACGTCTGGATTTCCCCAGACATTAAAATTGTCTGTGCTTGGAAGTTTATCTGGTAGGAATTTGAGGATGAAGTCCTTTTTCTGAGCACCTCACACCTGGAAATCCTGCTGCTTCTGCTCTGGCTAAGCTGCTGGATATCTGGAAATCTCAGACGCATCAGCTGAACTCTGCCACTCATATATAAAATGTTTGATGTTTCTGGGGAGTCTCGGACCTCCCGTGCATGTGCTGTTCAGTGAATCCCATGTCTCCAGAAGGCTGTGGCTACACCATGCAAAGCGTCTGTAAAATCCTGGTAAAGCTGCCCCCTTGTAGGCTTGGGCAGGAGAAGAATCACAAGGAAAAACTACCCAGGGGAAAGGCTTTGACGGGCAGCTGAGCAGGCTCCTGCCTCAGGTGTTGTTTGACACTGAGCAGGGACATGCGTGACTTGAAAGCTTGTTCCTTTCTTCCAAAAATATTATCAGCTAGTCTAAACTTTTTTTCTTAGACCATCACAAGTGTAGTGAGACTACCATTAGCATCATATTACATATTCAAAACTTTTTTTTGTTTCTTTCACCCTAACACAGTTTATCCTGTTCTTAGGTATCTTCCTACAGCTTTGCTCAAGCTTTAGCTTCTGTGCCTTTCTTTCCTTTCCTTATGATGGGTTTTCTCTAATGCTTTTTCCCCAGGCTTATATTTACTTTTAATTTGCCCCAGGACACATTTAATGTAACACAGAAAGTCAAAATCAAGATAGAATAAAGCTGAATATTCTAATATCTACTTACAATATTTGGTAAAAATTGTGGTATCTGCATGCCTTTTGGAGAGCACTGCTAGCACTTTGTGTTCTCCCATATGGGCCTGACCTTCCTGCAGAGGTTGGAGCCTCTTTTGGGCAACGGTTGTCTCTCCTGGGCAGTGCACAGCCCAAGGGTTCTGGCATTTCTGAGAACTCTCGAAAAGCAAATTGCTATTACTATTACTAACAAAGGACCAGGCTGGGGCTTCAGAAGTCTGTTTCTTATGGAAGAACAGTAGATGCATGTCTATGAGAATCCTGGGCAATGCTGTCTTCTTAAAATACTGCTTACGAGAAGCTGGAAGCCTGTATTGGGGTAATGACCATATATTGCCCTACCATGTGCATCTCCTTGTCTGATTCATGATACTGCTCTGTAGATAGACCTTGGATCTGACATGGTATGTTGGTGCCTTAGGCCACTGAGCTTGAAGCATTAGCAACCTTTAAATGCTCTTCTTACCCCTTTCCTGAAGATGGGTGCTACTGGCTGCAGTCTCCAGAAAAGCTCATGTAAAGACCCTGGTTAATCCTTGCACCTGAGTGATAAAGTAATGTCATACCAACCTTGCCCCCATTTGAGAAAGCAGCTTAGCTCAAATCCAAAAAATAATATTTTACTTTGTTCCCCTGTAGTAGCTAATTCTGTAATTCTATGCAAATGGCAATCAAGTCTTTGAGCAGCTCCACTAAAAGCTGACACTTTATAGAACACTATATATTTTTTTGCTGTCCTTTTTTTGCTTTTCTCAGTATTTATTCTTTTGCTGTGTTCCTGAATGCCTTGGTAGGTTATTTTAAATACAGCTTTTTCAAATTCTCACTAATACTTCTGGTTAGCACTTTTACGGAGAATGTGAATTACACACTATGTGAGCCAATAAAGATTTCACTCAAAACGTTGAAAAGAGCATTTTTAGAAGCACTGGGGGATAAGACAATAAAATCCAGAATAAAAACAAAATAGGGTTCCGCTGGGAATTGCTTATCACCAACCGGAAGATTGTGCTGACTAACCCATGGGGGTAATGGTTGACAAACTTTTCTTGAAATCTGTCAGTGCTGCCATTTTCTGCATGGCTGCAGAGTAAATCATAGACAATAAGCAGATCACCTTGTTCAGTAAATCACTACAGCTCTTCCCAAACACTGCAGGAAATGGACAAGAGACAAGTTTGTGGCATGTCACTTTACATCCAGTGTTTGCACAACAGTCAATCAGATTTTACAGCATGCAGTTACACTGAAGCTTTACTGCTCTGTTGGTAGTGGGGTACCAAACAGAGAACATGGTTATTTTAACTGCTAGGCAATAAAAGCAAAATACTATTATTACAGGTTTTATCCCCATTTTTTTTAGAGCTCGGCTGCATTATGATTTCATGTCAGTTTTGAGATAATGTCTGTCAACACTGTCAGAAAAGGTACACACCACCTGCAAGGCAGACCTGTTGGTCGGGCGGGTGTGTTCATTATCAATGGACGCGATGGTCCGCGTCTGGTCTCGGCTGCTTCTGAATCTGTCACGTTGTTTGACACTTTATTTATTTTATCATTTTTATATTTATTTATTTCCAGAAATAGTTTAAAAAGCATAATCCTTGTGTGGTCTGTGCAAACTGGAAAGTCATTTTAGCTCATAGAGTGTATTTTGGTATTTTCAGTAGTGAAATCTGATGACATAGTTCAGAGGTTTAAGTTTGTGAGAGAGATGCAAAATGGTTGCAGTGTTTCTTAAAAGGCCAGATCCCAGGTTTGCTGAATAGGGCATGGCCTCATCCTGGCAGCTTTGTCACTGTGCCAGTGGCAACCTTTATGAAACAGCGGTAGGGAAAATAATGACTCAGGTTTGGAGCAGGAATGTGAGCTTCTTCCCTAGAAATAAGGCGAAAGACACTATCCTTGATTAAGCAGAGAGGCAGAAAGAAAGCAGGGGAACAGAGATGAGATTCCATCAGAGGCTTGCGTAGTAAAGGAGGGATGCCCATGAATGTCCTGGAGCTGTGCTGTAACAAGCCAATAAATGCTTGTTACAGGGTAACACGTGAACTGTCCAAACTGTGAGACCCATCCCATCTGGGTACTTATCCTCTCCCGCTATGCTCCCTGAGCCAGGTCTGGCAGCAGGAGAAAGCCCAGACTCGCTGGCACAGAGGACACCCTGAAGGGCTTCACTAAAGTCCCTGATCTAGAAGCTTAGGGGGTCAGGACTGACCTTTGATGGTCTTAATTGGGCTGCTAATGGACTGGAAGTCTCAAGAGCTGCTATTTTTCTTCCCTGAACGGAAAGAGTCTGTAGGATTTAATAAGAGTTAAATTGCAGGGTTCTATAAAAACGAAACATGATCCTGTACGCATTATCCTGTGAAGGTATACATAAAAAGCTACTTGTATGTTGAAGTGTTTATAAGAAAGAAGTCTTGCACACAGCAGACTTTAATTTCTCTCCTTGAAATGACAGAAGCTTGACACTGCTATAGTAATTCTTGGTTAGAACAAAATTATTGTAAAAATTACTGAAAAGCTTTTCATTTTCATGAATGTATTCACACTTTATTGTAAAGGATTGTTAAATGCAATGGGGTTCTTTAAAGAATCCCTATAATAAAAATAATAAGAAAAAATCTGTTATCAGAGACATGACAGTTGTTATTATTATTATTATTATTATTATCTTTTTTTTTAATACTTGCTGGTTTAGTGACCTTACTTGGTATTTCTGTAGTACACTGGAGTCACCTGGTTGTGACAGAAGCCCATGGCACACTTACATGGTTTGAAATCAGGACTAGGTATTGTGTTAATAAAAAAGGCAATAAGGTGTCACTAAACCAGGTATAAAAAATAGTAATTTGAACTTGTTTAGAAATAACTCTAGTAGTGTTTATAAACAATGCATTTTTATATGTATTTTATTCTGTCATAATATGTATATGCAGCAAGCTGCCAGCAAGATTTCTCTGTTTTTAACTCAATGGTGCTTAGAAGAAACAGTTCAGGTGCTGCTCAGTTTACAGGGCACTAAAAGCAGTTTATGCTGATGTGGAGGGGAAAATAAATAGTTTTTTACCTGTGAACAGTGCAAGACTTGCCAAGTTGATCAGCACCCATAGTCCATCAGTGAGGAACAACACTTCCAAGTGGGACTCTGGCCCCGCTGCATGCTCTGCCTTTCGCTGCTAAGGAGTTCCCCTCTGGCTGACATAAACTAAGGTGCTTTTTTTCTTTACTCCCAGGGGTCTGTTAACTTCTTTTCTGACCTGAGGAATAAGAGCTTGTTTTTGTGGTTTGCAGAGTCATTTTTCTTCTTTACAGAGACACTTCCTTTGCTTTCACTTGGATGTTTTCCTGACTAAGAAGTCAATGTCAACTTTGTACCTTTCTTGATGCACTTGTGTAGTGGATTTTTATACCTAGAATTTTTAAAGAAGGTAAAAATGTTAAATACAAGGATGCAAGTGCTTGTGTAAATCCATGCTTGTCTGTACAGAAACAGAGTGCTGCATTCTGCTTTTTATATTAGTTCTTAATTCTTCTGATTTTGTTAACAATCAAGATGTGATGGTTTTGATTATATTAGTGTCTAACCAGAATTACTCCACAGGAGTTCCTTAAATGGAATTACTCTGGAGTTCAGGATTTCTATTCCATGTCTTCACAGGTGAAAGGAATAAGAAATCAATGTGACTTTTTAAGGGAAAAACTCTTACAGAGAAAGACATTCTTACCTGTTATTTATAGTTCTGTTTTCTTTAGACATTAAAGCATGACAGAAATAATGAAAAAGAATGAGGAATATTTACATTTTAACTTTTGACTGAAATAATGGTTACCACAAATCAGTATATTTTTCAGCTTGAGCTGTCAGCCTTTTATATATCTATGGAGCGATGGGATCAAATAGTTTCTGTAATTACACTTCATAATTCTGGTATACTGTTAGCTAAATCTCATAACAGTTTGTAACACTATAGTAAAAGAAAAGAAAACCTACTTTTAAAAATCCCATTCTCATGGGATTCTCATGTTGTTCAAAACAGAATAGGTTATTTGAAAAGAGGGGAGTTAGTTACATTAACTTAAGGTTTACTGTAATTAAGAACTTTACACAAAAGCATTTGCCAAGGCATCACCACAAAGAGATAGAAATAGGAACAGAGCTCTGTACCATCTTTTTTACCTCCTAACAAAGAGGACAGGCTGTATCGGTGCTTTGAATGCAGAGTCCTGGCTGACAGGCTGCAGCTACTCTAGCATTCAGGTTTGGGGCAAACATGCATTGCTGAAGTGAACCCCCCAGCTGTCCCCGCTTAATGTGCTTCGGTTTGGTTTCCAGGGAGGTTTGGGTGAGTGTTAGCAACATCCTTTCTGGAGAGGCTATACTGGAAGTTGCCGCCCCGTTGTGTACCAAAAGCACTCTGAACCTCAACGAGGACACAAGCGTCTGACCTGGTCTCGTGGACAGCTTCAACCTATGTGTGCGCTGGCCTGCTCAGCCCCGGGAACCGGGTTATATCTCTTGTAAGGTAACACTCCTGAGCTGTAACCCAGGGAAGGTGTAGGGTCCTCAGCACCACTTGCTTCCATATACTGCTTCTCCTGTATTGTTCCATATTACTTGCTAATACAGACATAGCTTTAAATTTATAATGGTAGGTTGCTGATACATTTTGAAAGCATCTTGTCGTGGTTTAACCTGGCAGCAGCCAAATACCACGCAGCCGCTCGCTCACCCCCCCTGCCGGGTGGGATGGGGGAGAGAATCAGAAGGGTAAAAGTGAAAAAAACTCGTGGGTTGAGATAAAGACAGTTTAATAGGGAAAGCAAAATCCGCGCACGCACGCAAAGCAAAACAAGGAATTCATTCACCACTTCCCATCGGCAGGCAGGTGTTCAGCCGTCGCCAGGAAAGCAGGGCTTCATCACGCGTAACGGTTACTTGGGAAGACAAATGCCATCACTCCGAACGTCCCCCCCTCCTTCTTCTTCACCCAGCCTTATATGCTGAGCATGACGTCATATGGTATGGAATAGCCTATTGGCCAGCTGGGCCAGCCGCCCTGGCCACACTCCCTCCCAGCCCCCTGCACACCTAGCAAGGCATGGGAAGATGAAAAGTCCTTGACTAGCGTAAACAATACCTAGCAACAACCAAAACATCAGCGTGTCATCAACATTATTCTCACACTACATCTGAAACACAGCACTATACCAGTTAATAGGAAGAAAATCAACTCCATCCCAGCCAAAACCAGGACACATCTAAATGAAGCTCAGAGTGGAAACTTGAGCCTTGTTGACTTTCAGTGGTATCCAGATGCTCTTCATACATTTCTTTATCTTCCTTCCCAAACAATTAAAAAATTTACATAGCTTTATTAAGCCTCTGAATAGGGGAACTGTGGCAGAGGTAAGGAATATGTGAAGAGGCTTCTATTGGCATTAACATGCAGCCACCATAAGATGAGTCTCAGTAGCTGCTTAGTGGTGCAAAGCAACTTGCTCAGCAATATGCACTGTGAAGTGCAAGGAGAATCTAAAAAACCATTTCACTTGAATGGGAATTTATCCAGGACATGAGAATTAATGCTGAAGTTAACAATCCTAGTCTTAGGAGGAGTGCCACAGAAATTTTAATAAGCATCAAGAACATTCTGGGTTTCTATCTTACCTGGGAGAGATACCAGTGCTGCAACAATAACCCACTGATCTTGAGGGGATCCACCTGAGGGACCCCATTGACCTTGCCTAAATCTAGCTCATTTTATCTGTAAAAGCTCAGAGAACACCAGGCCAGGTGGCTCGGGGAAACAGATGGGTGTATTTACATGTACATTGTGTGTATTCTTCCAGACAAGATGCAAAGTTACAGAATGTGTTATGCATTTCAGATATGTTTAGGGAAGAACAAAAACCAGATGGATAGCCACCTGAACTTACTGGCAAAAAAAGGCAAAAAACCCTTTGACTTAAATGAATCCAGGATTTAAATAAACTTCTTGGTGATTTCCGCTCTTATTTAGGAAACACTTACTTGCCCAATCTTAAACACACTGGCTTTTTAAACAAAGCTCCCTTTGACTTCTTTGGCATCATGATTTGGCCATACAGTTTTGCTAATTTGGGTGATTCCCATTTTAACTCACTAAGCTATTCCTTTGAACCTCACCTGTCTGTCTCTATTAGACATAATTGGCAAGTGTACAATAAACAGGATGCATAAAAGCTGATACTTGAATTCAGCAGTCTGTAATTAGATTAAGCTACATCCTACTCTGAAAAAAAAATTGATTATGTAGCAGCCTGCAATTTTCCTGAAATTTCTGTGTGGGCTGTACTACTTATGCTCACTACAAAAGATGCAGCAGCATCTGAGCATATAAAGTCTGCCACCTGTAGCTGACTGGGAAGTGTTTTCCTTTTCTTTTCCTTTTTCTTTTCCCTCTTCCTCTTCTCCTTCTCTTTTATCTTTTTATTTCCCCTTTTTTCTTTCTTTCACTTTCTCTTTCTTCTCTTTCATCTTAAAGCCATATTATTATAATGGAAGATTGACAAGAAGCAGACATAGTTATCATTGAGGGTAAAAATTTTGACTGTACATTGTCATGCTATTCTAATATGTTAAAGTATACCTCTTATATAAGTAAAATGTGAAAAAAATAGGCTGTGTACATTTTTTAATCTAATATTTATTATTGAAACTCTAAAGAAACACCGTTGAAGCCACAGTGTTAAGTAGGAATGAGTCTATTTCTCTTTTTGATCTTGCTGCTGGACCACAGACTGTAGAATTTAGAAGCAGAGGCTAAAATGAAGTGAGGGAATTAAATTGGTGGAGAAAATGGGGAGGAGAAAGAGACTGAGCCTTTATGTTCATAACACCATCAGTCCATCAGTGGATCTGCAGTACTTTGATTATACCTGCTACATTTTCAGTCATATCTGGCAAATGCATAAAACTTAATCCCCTCTTTTTAGTCCTTACATCAACACTCTCTTTAAAATTTGCTGATCCTTCCTGAATAATGTTTCTCAGCTTCAGATTTTCTTATCCATTTCCAGAGTTAAACCACATCAAGGGGCTCTGATCACCTCCCCTCTCCGTTGCTGCAGCCTCCTCTCCCCTTGACAAAAGCAGTCTTGCCCCAGCACTACAGCGAAGATCTCTCTCCGGGTCTGTCGCATTGACCATGCAGACCCTCCCTTTGATTCCCTCCACAGGCTTTCCCTTCTCTATATCAAATATAAGCTGCTTGCCTTCACTTTCAAGGATTTTTATGGCCTGTTCCCATTGTCATCTCTCATTGTGACAAACTGAACTACCACATAGGTGGAAAAACTGCCAAGCAGTTGGCTCCAATTAGCCACCTATCTTTTCAAGAGCTGGTGGGAGCGAGGAGAGATCTAAGCGCCATATAATCAGACCCAGCTCATTCTGAGAAGGCCTCCTATGGTGAAGAAGGATAGATGTTGAAGGCGTATCAAAAGGAAAACAACTCAGGAAAAGGAGGAAGGACGAAAGGCAACATCTCAGTGAAGAAAAAAAGAACAGAAGGAACTGGAAATGAAAGTAATTGGGGACCCAACAGTCCCGCAACTGAGTGCAATGCAACACAGCGACGAGTCACAGATGAAAAGTGCTTGAGAACTGTTTGCCACAGCTCTCCTCCCATCGCATGGCTGAGCCTGTGTTTGAACGGACTTGACCTGGGTGTGACACTTCTGGGGAGAGCACTGCATGGGCCTGACTGTCAGTCTGCCTGAAAATCTACTACGTGTGTGCGGGTCAATTACAGTTACATGCTTTACGTAGTGGACGAGTACCTCCATGGGACGCAAAGTATGAACAAATCCTTGCCCAGGGATCACCAAATCTGAGCACCTGCTTTGAGTGCACACTATTATCTTCCAGAACAACTCGTGCAGGATGAATTAGGCTCCTGATTGTGCTCAGGAGTACCCGCCTTTAAATATCTGAAAACTTCCTTTTCTCTTCACTTAACAGCCTCTGTAAAGAAATTGCAAGTGTGCTTACAGACAACCCTTGATTGGGCTGTTTATCCTTACGAAGGCCACAAAAGCTTAGTTTAGTCAAACTATGTTAGCAAGTGTCTTTTTTAGTAGAATGTAATAGTCATTTGGGATTTATGGCTTAACATCTTGCCCTTTCGCTCTTTGCAAGGATTCTTAAGGATGCCTGTAATCAAAGATCTCTCTCTGTAAGTCCTTGTAATAAATCTTTCATCCCACTTGCTAGATGTTTCATTCTCTTGCACCTTGTGTTCAGTATTTAATTATCTTTTGTTGTTAAAGGACATGAATAAAGACAAAAGCAGAAAGCAGGACTCACTGCATCCTTCCATTGTGAAGGTCTTTTCATACTAGGTTGGCTAAAGTCATTCAACCTCTTTTACCATTTCTTGTATGTTTTCAGTACAGGGTGACATTAGCTATTTTGCTTTTGGACAAGGGGAAGGAATAATGTTTGCATAAAGGCTCCTTTTCTGGGCTGGACTCAAAAGTTTAGCAAATTAATCTGCATCGCTTACTACAAGGGTGAATTTTTCCATTGAACTTGGCACTTGCACATTCTTTGGCTACTCACTTTAAAGCCTTCAGACACTGTCAGGCTGCTGGGTCCCTCAGCCCCTCTGCTGTACTCCCAAAACTGAAATAAACTTTTATGATGCTCATTTTAGCAGTTGGAGAGACATAATTTACTTTTCTCTGTCGGGTGCAGGGTGGAGTTTAGGACCACATAGAGCTTCGTTCGTTCCTTCCTTCCTTCCTTCCTGTGAAGAAGGCCACGGAAATGCCTGAAAATCCATATAGGTGATTTTATCCAGGTCCCTCACGGTATGTTTTTAACCTTATACAGATGTCCTAAAGTCTCTGTTCAGTTGAGGATACTGTAGAGCACATGGGCTTTTGTGTGAAGTCCCAGCTGCCCAAGGTCCTTTGATTACCCTTCTGAGAGACAGTTTCCACAGTCCCTGCTCACTGTTACACAAACATGTGGTTGCATCGAACTAACTTTGATATGTACGATTTTTCAGGACTGAGTCAAGTAGGGAAGTTCAGATAAACAAAGGTTTTCCAAAATAATTTTCTTCAGCTAGTATTTAAAATGTTCTTAGAAATACTCTCTTTTTCTCTATTGAAAAACTTTAACCTTCAATCTCATTTTAAAAATGTCATGTGTATTTCATGTAGAAAACTAACGATAACCATTACTATAGAAGTCAAGTGGCTTTATTTTAAAACATTGTTTTAATTTTTAGAACTCTCTTACTATGAAAAGAAATGCCATATGTAAAAAAATATAACTGTTCATCTATCACTATCCCTAATATGCTATCAAGGATGTCTCTTTAACCTTAATAGTTCTTCACTGAAACATTCAATTTCCTGTTCTCTGTTCTCGCAGTGCTTCTGTTTTTGCTCGAAAACTGAGTTCTTTTTAACATTGAAATTGCCTGAAATGCAATTGTAAAACAGATGATTATAAAGTTTTTACATATGGATGGAAAGTCAATATATTCTGTCGGAGAGCAATGTGCTCTGTTTTCAATTTTTTCAAAGAGAATTTTTTAGCAGCTTTATCAAACATTGACAAACTGCTATATTTATTATTTATATAATGGCTTTAATGAATGAACTGTAGATCATACTTAATCATGATGTCAAAAAATGGCAAGAACTGAAAAACTCATATACAGTGAATTATTTGACCTTTTGTAATTAGAGAAGGAAGAACAACACAGGTGTCTTCCTGTAGTTAGCAATAATACTCCTGAGAAAGTATCTACATTGCAAGTTACAATGTGTTTCTACTCAAAAACAGTTCAAGTAAAGTGGAAACACAACTTCACAGCACAGTCCTTACTCAAAGTGTAGTTTGGTGTTTATAATCACTAGCATACCAAACGATGGGCCATGTTGTGTTTGATGTTGGTACAGACAATATAATTGGCCTCTGTAGGGTTTAGCTAACAGGAGAGAGAAAAACTAAATGCACAGCTTAACACATTGCCTGTCAGGTCAGGGTACGGATGATTATGTTTTTTAGGCACAAAGTGAAAACCATCAGAAAGTGAAAGAGTAGAAATGTCACTAACCGCTTAAAAAAGAGCAGCTATCAGTAATTAGCAGGGCTGTTTTCCTTTTGCCCTTTCTTAGCTCAGTTTTCTTACTCTTTCCTGCAACCATCAAGAAGTTCATTAGCCTCAACTAAACTTTCTTTTGGATGATGCTTACTTCATAATTCATGCATTATGTCTTAGTTATCAAAACACAACATTGCTTTTGGTAAAAAAGGTGCCTGTTTTTTACATTGGATTTTAAAGCAAAAATAGTATTTTTGATATCTGACTGTATTCTAACTTACAGTTTTTTCAGAGATGCTACATGCCTCTGATCCACCTTTTCTCTCTGAATGCAACAGGTTTCAGGCTTGAGCTCTTGACTGTTTTGGGAAGGAGCCCTGCATCTCAAAGTTGCCATTTGTAGAAGTTCCGTATATCTCAGCATTTGGGGTAGAACAGCCCTTCACTCACCTTGTCTGCCCTCTTTGGGATTTTGTAAATCTTTCCCTTGTCTCCCCTCAGGCATCTTCCCTCCAACTCCAACCTATTTAACCTTTGCACACAAAACAGCTGCCCCATCTCCTCAATCATTTTAGTTGTACTTCTCAGTGCCCTTTCTAACAACAGTCTGTCTTCTCAGAGATGTGGAGACTGAAACTGCCCACAGTACAGTTAACAACTGATTTAATCCTCAGTTCTTAACTATTGATTTAATCTTCCGTATAGAATCCTGGTAGTTTAAAGTATGGATTTTCTTGAGTGTGACTGGTATAATATGTTATGTTAATGATTAGATCACTTAAATCAGTGCTTTGAAAACAGCCATTTTTTAACAGCTGCATTATCCTTTGACCAGCAAGGTGCCCTGGAAGTCAAGCACAGTGAAACTCAGCATTGCTACACCTAGCCCTTGCCTGGGAGCCTGACTCCCAGGATGCAAACCTGATGTAGATACCTATGAACCTCTGTAGTACCCAGCAAGATGTGGATGCCTCAAAATGAGATTTACAATAGGCAGCATACTGACACTTCACCAGCAGCAGGTACAAGTGAAGAAAGGTTCAGTCTCATCTGGATTTTGGCCAATATCTTGAAGACAGGACTGGCATTTTGAAATTTCCTCCCCATATTCCCAGATTGTCCCAGGTTCCTTTCTCCCTAAAAATGCTGCTGATAGATGAGACAATGATTTTCATCTCCTTTTTAATGTACAAACCTGTAGCCCAAAGAGTCAACAAATGGGAGAGAGGTAGCCCTGGTGTTTCATTCTCTGTGCTCTGGTCTCGCTGGTGGAACACAGGGCAAAAAAACGGAGACTTGCAAAAACAGTGCATGGAACTGCGCCTATCCCTGCTGCCGCTGCTCTGGCAAGGCTTCCGTGTGAACCCACTGTTGGACCCAAAGTAGTGCAAAAGAAAGGGATTTATTTCTCCTGTTTGCTTGGTAATAAAAGGCGTAAGTAGCATACCAAACATCCCCCTGCTCCTTCTGGAATTGCAGAGACTTTAATCATCCACAAACTCTCCCAGAACACTTTTTCCCCCTCCTCTCTCTTAAACGCCTTGAAAGCCTTGTCATGAGCAGAGTAGAAAATGGGGCATAGATTAGATTAAATGTTTCCATCTGGAGGGAATGTAGCTGTAAATTAGTAGACTCAAAGAAAGTAGTTAAATGCGCATAAAATAAAGCCCTCCCAAAACACAGTGCTGCTAATGCCATGACATTTAGTTACGTGTTCACAGACAGACTCTAACCACTGTCAGCGGTGAAGGTAGGCATTTGGCTTTACTGGAAAGTGTGAAGTACCTGCTTGTAGAAGATATCAGTTACCAAAGGGGAGCAGTTCTTTTCAATGTGTGTATAATTGCTGTTACCGATTTCAAAGCTTTGGAGTATTAAGTAGCTGACATTTTATATTGGATTTATGTGTGACATATGAGTTACTGTGTGTTTACGTAACTGGCATGGTTTAAAAAATGATACTTAAGTGTTAGACTCCTAGTGCTGCCCTAAAAAAACTGGTGGGTTTTGTTTTTTTTTTTCAGTTTACAAAGCAACACACATACACAAAATGACACTGAAAGGGTTTGCTTAAGCTGGAGACGAGGACAAATCCCTAAAGAACATCTAATGACTCAATTGGTTATGAATATAACTGGCCAGATATTGTTTTACAAAACATTTTTACTAGAAAACACTACTTCATAGTACCAAATCAGCCACAGAGGAGACAGATTTTCATGGTTTTTAACCGTATATTCATATAAAAAAATAGAAGTTATTAGTGCTGCACATCCAACATTTACAAAAAACAGTGTCAGGATTTCTATAATTAAATTAACTCTATAATTAAATTAAAGTAAAACTGTAAGTATATACAGATATACATAGAAAAGAAAAAAAAAACCGGGAGAGAGAACAGTCAAAATTTAAGCAAAATATTAAATTATAGGAGATTAACCTAGAAAAATGTGAAGATGCATTTGTCTGTTTAGTGAACTGAAGTGACTCACTGAAGGATGATTTTCTGACCCTGCAGACTGGAAGGTGTGAGAGCAGGAAAGGCTTTCTCCTGGTAACAAGGAGCTTTTAGGTCTGCTCAGTTATCTGCAGATACGTCACCCCACATTCCTGCATGGAGTGAGAGCAAGAGAGGTGTCTTCACATGTGCTCTCACTTCGTATACATCCTGGTCTGGAAAGCAGAGCTTTGACCCAACGTGTCCATTGACATGGGCATTTTTTTGTGCATGAATAAGTGTTATGAGTTGAGGCCTTCTGTGCTTAAACAAAAATGTATGTAGTAGACCTATGCAGGATATTCAGAGAGGAATTTGCAATTACGTGATAAATGCTGTTAGTAGTCTGCTAGCTTCTGGTCTTCTAGTCGCTGTTGTCATTTCAGCAAGAAGGCACCTGACTGATGATACATTTTCAGGGCACAGGGCAGATCTAGCTCACCTCTGCTGGGAGGGAGAGGTCCAGCTCCCCACCCCGCTGTCTGCCTGTATGTTCCTGCATGTCAGCCTGAGCTGGTTCAGGCACTTGTCAGGCCCCGTCAGAGCAGATTCAACTCACCAACCTGGCAGAAAAGGAACTCGGGTGGATAAAAAAAAAAAAAATGTAGTTTTCCATTGTGTTAGTGGTTGTGATGAACTGATTGAAACCTGATGAGCACAAGTGAGAGGGACCTGTCAGAGAGTGGGTCTGGGAAAGGCAGGCAAGGGAGGAGGGAGTGAGGTCTTCCCTTGTGGCGGGAGGGCACCATTAGATGGGGTCAACTACACCTGAAACAATGCCCTGGTGGGTCCATGAGATGGCTAAACTGATGTGGCAGTTTAATGTTACAGACAGAAATTGTCTCCCTGCTCCCTGCTTTCACTAGGTCCTGCTGTACTTTTTTTGTTAGTTCTGATGCTCACCTGACCCTTGGAAGCTGCTTCAGCTTACTTAGCTAGCAGGAAGCTCTTCAGTTTCTTTCTATATGCTGGAATACTTTCTGGCTGGTTTAGTGAATTGGATGGGCTCAATGAGGTTTTGGGTGAGTGCTGTAGTCAGTGAAGGCAGGAGAGAGGCAGTCGGATGTCTTGTGGTACTTCATCACGTAACCCAAAAGCCAGTGATTATGAAGCTAGCAGAGTGTGGTGGGAAACAGAAGGACAACTAGCAAATGTGATCAGTTTTATGATTGGGGGGTGATTGTCATGCAGGTGTGTGATTCTTGGGGCCACCTTTCACTTTATGTTATTTCTTAGTGATTACTGATAGTTCTCTGTTTTGCATTTCCAGTCTTACGCGGTAGGCAAGGCGTTATGTCTCATTGTCTTTTGCACAGCTAAGGGTACATTAATTTTCAGCTACCTGATAATAATAATAATGTAAAAATCTGCAGAGATTTTGTGCCTTATTCATTGCTTGAGCATGATTTGACAGCTTGTGAAGTGGGAGTCAAGTACTGGCAGGGCTGAGAAATCCTAGGACAGCAGCAGAGAACCAAAGAAAATTCAGAAGCAGCCTGTAGCAACCTGAGAACAAGAGTACGTGAAATCATCTGGCATATTCAGATGCATTTCTGTGGCATTTATGTCTAAGATAGGACTCAATTTGCTATGCTGAATTTGGAGAAGGGTGTATGTGCTAAAGAGGTTCAGGGCTATTCCATCTTAATTTGGCAGCAGGAGGTGAGTTGAGATCATGCTCAATGTGAACTCTCCTTGCAATGGAAACCAGTCCATCCCAAGTGAGATGGAGGAGATCTCCCCCTAGAGCTCTTTCAAAAAGTTTACCCCATGCTTCTGATGGTACTAGAAACTGATGCATTTAGAAAAACTGGTTTACAAGGGCTTAAGTGGTGGCAGAAAGCAAATGTTAGGACTGGAACCTATTGTATTTAAATCTGTATAAATTTCTTCTGAGAAATGAATATTTCTATGGCACTCTTCCTCCTGCTTCATTTCCAGATTTTTTGCACACTTAACAAAGGGACTAATAAATAATTATTGTGAAGTTTCAGAGACATAACAGGCTTTTTGGAAGCTCACATAGGAATCAGATCTACACTGAAATAGAGACTTCACATCTTCTTTTCCCCTCATCCTTTGTAAAGTAGAATTACTTTAAGTAATACAAGAAATTAGGAAAAACCCTTAAATGACTGGAAAAATTGTAGGGGGACTCTGTAGGTTAGAACACGTTGCAATTAACAACGAAACCTGCAACAGGGCTAAACGCTGGTGATGGCACTTGTGCTGGTGTAATTTCCACTAACAGCCTGGTTCTTAATACAAACATAATCCAGAAGAAAAATCCTCTTCATGACTGAGATTGCCTTCCTGTATAGGCTTAGCTTGTGCTTATTTTCTTATGAGCAGAGGGAAGGCCGCTATGATGATTTTTCTTGTATTTCCAGTGCTGATGCAGATGAGATTCAGTTCTGCTTCTTTTGTAGGAACTGGTGGGTATACAAAGAAATGTATGTTTTAAAATGTACCCAGGCCACTTACAGCCTTAAGGTCTACTGACATTTGATGGCTCTACCTGTGCTTCAGGTGGGGTGCACTTAATGGTGTATACCACTATCCTATCTCCTAGATTGTCTGGTGTCAGGGACTTATTGGAGTACAGCTTGACTCTTCTCCAAGAAAATACAGGGAGTGGGAGTAGAGAGAGTGGGCAGTGGGAGAATAGTTTGTTACCAGGTTTCAGTGCAATGCGCAAATGAAATATAGCTGCTGTGCAGATTCAGAAACAGTATATCATATATTCACAGTGTGCTTATTTATGTTTCTTTGAGGGTCTGCTATTAATCCTAAAATCCCCTCTTTTCTGTTATTGGTTTAAACTTTAGGGTGAAGTGGAAGCTGCAATTCTGAGCTCCATCCAGGGTGATGAGAGCAGGAGAAAATGTGCTGCAACTGTAGAGATTTTTTTGTTGTTGTTCACTCTCAGCTATTAACTGATCAGCTCAGAACCATGCCCTTGCGCAAAGCAATGGCATCGACAGCAAGCTATTAGCTCTCTGCACCTCGGGCACAAGGGGAAAGAGAGAAAAATGTAGAAAAGCATTTTCAACAGACCAGGAGATAACAGACAATCAGACTTGCTATGTGCATACAGATTTTCGCTGGAAATCCTCGGTGTTTCACTTGACTTGTGTGTGTAGGGCATGCACAAACATGAAGCAAATCTCCTGATAAAAAGGCTGAGAACGGTATATATGACATTTTTGCAATAAGTAATGGAAAGATAACACTTGAAAAAATATTTAATTGAGGTTTCACATTATGATTTCTCTGATGACAAACCTAGTTTAAGAAGGTCCTAGTCCCTTCTCTTTGCAGCTGTTTTCCTCTCTTCTGCCCCTCATAAATCACTGTCTCCTTTGTTGTGCCAATGCAACTGTTTATACAGTTTTTTCTTTGGAAAGTATGAGTCATATTATCTAGAGCTCATACACTCTCCTGTTTTTAACCCTGAATCCTTTTTCACTGCTCTGGTTTACAGCAAACCCCCACATCGAAGTGAATCCCATGATGAAGGATTAGGTTGCTTGTTACTGCTCAACCTAACTAAACCTACTGCTAAACTAAGGAACTTGGTGCTTTGTCTCTGCTTTTGCACTTTTGACCAAATAACTAATTCTGGGAGGTAAACCAGCAGGAAAAATAACTTTCCAAACAACCAGCTCAAGACACATCCTTCCCTGTTGGCTTGGGATCCTTGGCTGGCTCATGGCAGGGTCAGTGTAGGTGAGAGGGAAGAGGCAGGGGCCAGCGGGTGGGCTGAGAGGAGAAGAGAATCCCCTTGTGCCTGACCAGCTTAGCTATAATGTGAAGCAGCTCCCATAGGGAGCAGTTGTGTGGCAGGTCAATGAGAAGAACTACCTTGAGATGGGTAAGCCAAGGAGGAGATGGGCAAAGTTTGCTGATGGAAAACAGTGCTGTGAGCTACACCTTTGGTGTAAACCCCAAATGGGGTACTGCCCTGGGAATCATGTGCCATTCACGTGTTATTGCTGGGTTAAGGTGGTCCCTGGCTACTTCCTTTATGTGCAGCAGCTGAAAGTCCCTGGTAGGGATTCAGGAAAAAGTCTTCTTCATTAGATCTTTATTTATGTCCTTGTTTGGAAGGGATTTTTTTTTCCCCCTTTCATCATATCAAAAGCTGTACTAACAGCAATCAGTATTATATTGCTCCCTAAGAGCCTGATTTTGCTACCGTAATTTTCACAAATAATTTTAACTTGTTTAACAAGTCCCGGTGGGAATATCTTCTTAGGAACTACATGGGCAGATAAATAGCACACTTAGGGATTAAGTTCTAAACTTAATGGAAAACAACCCCTTTCTGGGCACTTTCCTTCTTGTAAGGTCATGATACACATTTTCCTGTCATATATATTGGTTAGTACAAATCTCTGATTGACTTTACTTTTCTAATGCAGTTCAGTGGTAAATATTTTTGTGTTAAAAATATCTTGTCGTACAAGTTGTTGTGACTGCTGCCAAATTTCAGGTTCTTTTTTTTTTCTTTTCTATAGTGTAAAGAAGAAAAAAGAAGTGGTTTATAAGAACACAGTTAATAATGTTCATATGGTTGACTTTGTTATCTGATGTATAAGGTGGCGCCAATATCTATTCTAAGCAGATGGAAGAGATAGAAACAGGTGTAACTATTTAGATGCTCATAAACTATAGCTGTTTTAAAGAAGTAGGGATAGTTGGAATCCAAGTAGTTTTACTTACAGTGGTTTTACCCTGGAAGACTCTTAGTTGCTTGGATTAGCACCGCAGAGCTAATTGACTCATCCTGTCATGTTACTGTCAAGAGTGTTTATGCTTAATTTCATAAAATAAAGATATTTGTTTGAGTTTTACTATTTTGGAATGCCTATTACCAAACAGAGCCTTGTTCTGAAGCCTGCTGTATGAATTCAAGTGTCCTTGCCAGGGAAATAGAGAATCTGCTCAGTTATTGTTCCCATATTTCCACTAATTAAAAGTGTACTCAGTTTGTCTTCCTGCATGTGTGATCAGCTGAGCTCTGTCCCCCAGGCCTTGCTAAAAATTCCAGACAAACAACATTAATAATATACATGTGCATTTACAAACAATACATACATCAATTAGTTTTTTTTGTTTTTATTAGCGTGTTGATGGGTATGGAGTAGACAATCCTTCATGCTCCCTTCCAGCTCTTCTTCCTATTATACCAGCATTCATAAATACATAGAGCTCTGTTGCCCAGTGGTCTGGCTGTGGTTAACTCTCTCATTCCTTCTAAGCAATGCCTGATGTGAACCGTGGAAGGTATTTTTGCTAAAAATCTGTATAATTTTTGTAGCTACGAGTGGAATTAAGGTAAAACAGCCTAGTTCTGAAAACAAGTCAGGTGTCCTTTTCATGTTTCTCACATAGCCAGACCCCTGTAATTTTGAAAATACCATGGATCTGTTAACTGTCTTTGCTAATCACCTCTCTCTTCCCTCACGATGGTGCTCAGAGAGGGTTTCTAATGGACCTATTCTTTCAGCATAGAAACAAATGTACAAGGTGACCTATCTTTCTTCTATCTTGTAGAAAATGTACTCTAAAAACAGAGGCGTGATCCAGATTGGACTCCTTGATTTTTGCAAGCAAAGGGACCTGACTTATTACACTGCATCACAAATTATATTCTCCAGCATTTGATTTTGTTGTACTCCAGAGCCCCCTTTTGTTTTGGAGAATAATGTTGTAAAGGAAAGATGGCTTTGTCATAAGGAGAATTATTTCATGTCAAACCCCAAACTGAATAGTTTAAATTTTCCAGTTTTGTAAGTGGGTTCTTTTTACTTCCCAGCCATCCATCTTTTCTGAACATCCTTTTTACTTTCTTTATATTTGTAAATCAAATGAAGATTTCATTTTAAACCTCATACACTGTTGTTTTTCTTTCCACTCCACCAAAGGTATTACTTTTATTTATTTTTAGGACATATAAAAACATTTTGTCAATCTCTTAAGAATCCTTTAAGAAGTAGCTAATCTAGGTAAACTGACATTTAATCGATTTCTTTATTTACATTCTGACCTTAACTGTAATGCTTGAAATCACTTTACAGAGAAAAACTAGCGTATATATTTAACTGTAAAACAATAGAGTAAATATAAAGCCTCATCAAAGAGATAACAAATCGATTTATTCCAATAAATAGTAAATGAGTCAAGAGATGTCATCTGTTGTGGAACTGAATGAGAACAGAAAAGAGGAATGTATAAAATGACTAAATACCTAAGAAGACTTCCTAAAGAGGGTTCCTTGCTGAAGGAGGATGCAAACATATGTTGTGAGTAAAATGACTCAGTATGACTGTACTAGTGTTAAAAGCCTAAAAGCCTCATTATCTGTTTTTTCTGAGGATTGCTTTTCTTTGAGGAATTTTCAAGTGTAGTCATTCCAGAACAGCCTTATGCTTTCCTAGACATGATCTTGCTGTAAAAATTGTGTGCATGGGAGGCTCATTTATCAGACCTGCTGTCATATTCCCACATTTCTTTTCTCTAGGCAGAAATAGGGAGTTGTTTTTGTTAAATGAACAATTTCAAAGTTGGGCCAATGCAGATGTTTCCACTAGCTTTTGGTGTAGACTGTTTTTGCAGGACTAGGGTACTGATATTCCTAAACAGCTAGTAGAAAATGTCTCCCATAACCTCTCTGTGGGCCTTTTGTGGGCACTCTGTTTCCACAAGTCATCACGTGGTACTTGATAATAAAGCCTAAACTGTAGAATGATGAAAGAACATAAGACCATGGTCATGCAGTACACTGAAAGGTGATTTTTTTCTTCTTTACTGAATCTTTAATAGATGGCCAGAGCCAGGTGCTTTTTTATTAGTGTGTTAAAATATACATTAAATTATATCCCTATTATATCCCTTTTTTTGTCAATGTCTGACTCTTAAATATTCTTTACAATGCTCCTCTTTATTGCTGCTTTGTGGAGCGGATAGGTAGATTCTTTCTGACTGGAGTATTGCCTGGTAAATAGATCGCATCAGAAAGGGTTTCATAATGAACAAATAATTTGGATGAACAAACTGCCACAATCCCTAAAAAGATGCTCAGCAGAAACGGTCAGCATCTGAAATACAGCCAGAGCTATCTGTTATTCCATGAATTATGGATACGCATGCAGTAGTGGGTAGGCACGTGTGTAATGCCTATTTATTCTCCAAGACGTCCTGGCTGAAACCCTCTGCAGGCATTGTGCTTTCCGTCTGTTGTGCTGAGTGCCTGCAGGCACAGCAATGCTCTGCTGCTTGTGCCGGCACGAGCAGTCACTGATGAGCTTCTGCAGCCTCTCTGCAGTGTTACCAGCCTACAGACGTAGCTTTCGTTGGACTATTTCAGGCAGATACTGTGAGGCAGCTGGGGAGAAGATTTTATTTGATCAGGTACCTAATCTTTTTGTGGACGTCAGCTCCCAAGGTTCAGGAAAGACTCTTTGGTAACCAAATGGCTGTACTAACCTGATGGGGCATCCGGCATTTGATAGCCTTAACCATACTTGTACTTTTACCATTAGGAAAACAAGTGTCCATTTGAAATTTATCATGCTGTACATTATCAAGCAATAGAAATCCTCAGCTGCCTGTGGCGTTCTCATAGCTGCAAAATCTACAGATGGTTGACTTTTGAAATGATTTCTGAATAGGTTCACATGCTTCGGGTAACAACGTAGTTTCACTGAAGCTTAAAACCTCCTTACAGTGCAATGCCAACTAAAACACTAGCAGGCTGCCAAGCCTTTCCCTGGCCTTTACGTGCTAGATGATTGTTGCTCCTAGACCTATAAAAGCCGTACACTAAAATAGGAATTCTATCAATTTACTGTATAAGTTAATGCATTATTAGTGATTTTTATTGATCCCATGGAAAAGCAAAATCTCTGAAGTGAGCTCTGCAGGCCTTGCTGGACAGTTACCACTGCTCTTCATCCTGTAGTCGTGCCGTCTCAGTGCGAGAGCGCTCTGAATATCTGTTAGCTGCTTCCCAGGATGAATCAGTATGATTTCTAAGGCTGAGCTGCATCATTCATATGGAATTACCTGGGAAATTTCAAAGACTTTGGGTAGTCAATCACTTAGCCTTTTGGGACTGGTGAATTGAAAGACTGTCAAGACCACACATGCTGTTTCCTTATGTTTTTGGTTGCTTGGCTATTATAGGGAGTTTACCCTTGGGCCAGTGGGACAGATTTGCCCAGACGACATTCTGTCACTAACAACAAAGCCCACTGTATCCCCATGAGCATTAGAAATAATTGATGAGGAAGTTTGACTTTCATCACCTGCTCAGTGTGTGAGCTGGCTCTACTTCTGTTTTGCAGTTTCACAAACCAGATTGGGTTGTCCTTGGGCATAAGATGGAGTGTGATGAAAAAAAGCAATAGGTTGGGGTCTTTTAAATGATCATGTAAATATGAATAAATAAAAAAACCCCAAGATCTCCAACCTGTGAAACACCATGTAACTTATAGCAAAGATCTTAAGCACATAAACATTTTTCTGACTATATGCGATACACAAATGCTAATAACATATTTTTGTGGGTTTCAAGATTGGCGGCTTTTGCTATCATTTGTCACATCATTCTGTCATTTGAAGGGACTGGCCTCAAGTGTGCTGTGGGCACTTTTGTTGGTTTTATGGGTTATGATCTACCGATTGTGATATTTTAAATGATCTGTCAGCGTACCCTTAGCCATTAGATGTTTGTTGTTGTTTGTTGCTGGTTAGAGAAATGAAAATATTCATCTGATGACCCTTTTCTCCTTTCAGGTACAAGAGACAATTGGGGATTTCAACGATGATGTTATCAAGAGTAGGAAACCCTGTGACAGAATCCTCTCGAATTGTCGTTGTTGCCTGTCAGCAATTTACAACTGGCACTGTGTGCTGACAGATGTAGTGATTCATTAGTGAAGTCATTTGGAGAAAAAGAATTCAGGAATTTTGCAACTGTCATCTGAACATAAATTTAAGCTATATTTTGCTCCTTTTTATGAAATTTGGAAGACAATTTTATTAGTAATCACACCATACTTTTCTGTTTCTTGTCTCATGATCTGACTGTATAAAAGTTGAAAATTTGAAGTGATGTAATTTCTGAAGGGATTTTTTTATATTATTAAAAAAAAAGTATAGTGGTTATTATTTATAGGAAATAACAACAGTTAGAAGAATATACACTTCCATGAGTGCCTCCGAGGGAGATATTTAATTTCTTGCTTGTTTGTCGCTATGAAATATGTCAGGGGAAAAATTGCATTGATATGTAGATGAGGAGCTACAATCTAACCCTGTATGAAAGCTTAGGTAGAGGTAAAATGAGTATATTGGTAATAAGGGCACAACAATTTTTGCTCCCTAGCTTGGACAATTTGAAACTAATGCAGGTCTCAGCTGGTTCAGAGAACACTCTCATTGACTGAACAGCAGGGAACCAAGCTTGTAGTTTTGCATATTATTCTACTGCTGCATTCAACAAGTCTTGTCATTAATTGGAAGAAAAAATATGGCTTGTTCTCTAGGAGAAGAACCAGTCTTTTTTTACAATGTCTGCTTTCTCTGAACAAAACAATTAATGTATCTCCATCTTCAAAAGTGATTTGATGTGTTTGAGAAGTTCATATAATTTCCTTCACCTTTTTAAACATGTTTTTGATACTGAGTATGAAAGTTTACTTGTGAATTAGGTAGACTTGGATTAGTAAGGACCATTTATGATTTTGGTCCCTTTTCAAGAACTTAAAAAGTCCCTGGGAATACAAAAACCATGACAGATTGCCTGAAAGTTTGCAGTAAACACCGGTTTGAAAAGCTTGTAACAATCTCCATCTGTTCACTACACACTTGAAAAGGCTCACAGAGCCTATGCACTAATACAAAGATACCTGTGACGGCAGATCTTTTCTTGGGAGGATTGTTTAATTTCACGTGTGCTGCTTGGGGACAAGAAACTTCCTAAATACTTATTAAAAAGCTTTTTGTTTTGTTTTCAGTGAAGACAGTCATGCAAGTTGTTTTCATTCCAGGGTCTTTTTTATACTGATGCATATTGTAACGTCGCTCTTCTAAAAAGTTCAGCAACAAGCAAGTGAGGAATCCTCAAGCATTAAGTGCATCAGCTTTTTGAACTAATTTCTGGCAGAAGTGGTTCAAATAAGGCTGTGATCCTGTAAATACACGCATATTGGACTTCAGTCACAGTGCTGTGTACAAGGCAGTGCTTGCAAATTTAAGTCCTGGGAGCATCAGGACCTTATTTACAAAATTGAAATAATAGTTAACACAAATCAAAAGGATTTTCAAATCATTGACTGGGATGTACTTTATACATATGAGAATTTCTATTGTTCTGATTAGTTATTGTAAACCTGGATATTATCTGCCTTGTACAATTTTTTCCCCTCTTGTGTTTAGTAGTAAGTTTTTAGAGGGATAGACCTTACAGAGTTTGTTTCGTGACACATCTATTTCATTTACTGGATAAATGACAAAAAATGAGAATGATATCATGCTTCTTTGTAAATTTACTTTCCTTCACAATTAATTTCTTAAAGTTTTCTGTGGAATATGTTCAGACATAGATTCTCATAAATGAAACTACTTAGGAATAATGTAAAATCAATTACAATTCTTTGTGTAATGACAGAAGTGTTAGACACACTAGAAATTACCTCTATGTTAGCATTACAGTTTCATATTTTTGTCATGTTAAAACATTCAGATAGCAAATATTGTAACAACACAATCAGTAGCTTTCCGATATCTTGTTTTTCTGATAGCCAAATGGCTTTCTGTTTGACATCAATTCAAAAAAATTCCTTTTTTCTGTTACCCTACACATGCTGTCCTGCAATAAAAATGCCTGGCTTTCAGCAGGGAGGAACTTCAATTAGTATTAAAATGCAACAGGCTATTCAGTTTACAAATGGTAAACTGCTGACTACATCAGCAGCAGTTTGATTTTTTGTGTAACAACAACTGTAACATTTCATAGAAAGCAAAATCCTATGTTCACTTTTTCGTGTGTTACAGGATATATCTATTATCTCCTGATGATTAAGCCCCTGCCATGAGTTCTGGGGCCTGCCTGGCTTGGAAATTGTGAATTCTGGAAGACTGCACTCACCTGTCCTCCTAAGAAGATGTTGCTCAGCTGCAGACACAGCTTTTAAGTTACCTACTCAGTTGCTTAGATGGCTTCGGCTATCACGTTAGGTATCTAGGTGTTGTGAGTCTAAATGTGAGCAAATCAGGGTGGGCTCTCTATATGGTGCTTGGAGAGAAGTAGAACAAATGAACCATTCTGAGGAGGGATCTTAGATGACTGTTTCTGAATGAGATGGATTTCCTTCATTGTCAGATGAGATATCTATCTGTTGATTCACTGTCTTTTGAAAGAGCCTGAGTTGACTGGGTTGGATTTAGCTTTCTAATGAATCTCACCTGAAGTTACACTGTTTGGATAGACAGTTGCTGTAATGATGTATTACACAAAATGTATTGCCATTTCAGGAAAATTAATTTGTAAATTTTTAGCTATTCAGCATTCAAATATGTGGAAACACTTGTTTTAGTGTTTTTTTGCATATATCATCAGTACATTTTAATGAACAGTGGATTGAATAATGGTTTTCTGATGTAGGTGTTAAGGATTAATTTTAAGAATTATTCTACTTCACGTAGCTCCTACCTTGTCACATTTTTAAAATACTATTTTTCAGAGGACAAATCCTGTTTGTTCATTCAAGCAATAGGTAGCTTCTTGGAGAGGTAGTTGAGAGGCTGGAAGAGAATAGTGCTCGAGCAGTGTACAATTCCAGCAAAGCCACAAGATCTGCTGCCTCAAAATGTTTTGCTCACCTCACTGCATCTTCTCTTTGAGCCTTCATCTGCATTTAAGGGATGTTTCCTTAAGCTTATGCAAAGCTTCTGCAAAGCAGTTTTGTGGCAGCTGTTTGACAGAAAGGGAAAAGGTTTCACTCCCTGTAGAGTGAATCAGGCTGTTGCTGTTTCAAAAATTTAGACCAAGGTTTCATTCTGAATGGTAACAGTAAGATTATCATCTCCTGGTTTCAGATTTTTGTAATTAAGAAAGATAAAAAGACATTGATGTGACAATTTAGGAGATTTCTTTGGGATGGCTTAGGCAAACATCTTCCTTAAATGAGACATGCATAACTAATCCTACATTTTTACGTCAGAAGGGATTAGCTGACTTTTTGAGGTCCTGTTTAGTCCTATGGGTCTATGACAACTCAGTTTCTATTGGCCTTAATTTAGGCTACTGTGTAAAGAGCCATAATCCAGTGTTTTCATCATGGTTACTTGAGTTCCTCACAGATGTTTGAAATTACTTGATTATTTGTTATACACAGCTCCAGAAATTCTAACTGTGGTATTTTGACTCCTTAAACATTTCTGAGCTAGCCCAATAGTCTATGGGGTTGGGGGCATTCATTAAACCTTTGGCAGGTAAAGATGTATCACGGGCACAGACAGAGGGTCCATGTGTGGTCTCCAGGTGGAAGCCAGGCTTGCCCTGTTTCTGTTTTCCTCTCTAATAACCTCGCCTGAAGTAGCTGTAAAACAAAATACTGGTGACACTGGAATTTAGTAGAGCGATGGGCTTAGATGTATTAAATGGAGCTTAAGTCTTCACTCTGTGGGCACTGAGGAATGTAACGAGATTAAAAATATGGTATAAATACATAAGTACATAAACTTCAGATGCAGGGAAAGAAAGTGGAAATGTATTGTTTTGCTAAAATAGTTAGTTGTATAATATGGACAGAGTATCCTTTAACACAACTTTTCTTAGAAGTATTTCCTCTTTAATTGTGATCTCACAATTCCCTTTCAAAACGCAAAATACTTGTAATGGAATCTACATGTTAAGAAAGGTCTGAAATCATTAAAAGTACATATAATAAACACTGACTAAAAATGAATTCATAATATGTGGAGTTCCTTAACTGTGGAAAAATCTGAAGTTAGAATCCATTCATGTACAGGCACTATACCACAAATGCAGAATGGGAAATATTAATCCCTTGCTACACTCCACATCTTTACAGATGATCCATAACCTTTCTGGCACAACAGCACACAATGTAAGACAAATATTTGTCAGTGAGAATGAAAGATTGCAGAAGTCAATGAAGTATTTTAGCTCAACTTTGATTTTTTTTTTCATTAGTGAGGGAGGAAAAACTATTCCAGACAAGCAGTTCTTGAAAGATATTTGATATTGCTGCAACATCAGCCAGATATGCTAATGTAATGCTCTGTAACAACTCAAACCTTTTTTTCTACAGATGATTGCCTAGAATGGTTTATTTAAACTTGAAACCTGAAGAGAGTTCTGGCTCCATAGACATTATCAGTATCTTTGTGCCCTACATGCACCATGTAGTCAGAGATTGCTAAGATTATTAAGCACCTAATTCATCCCTTGGGGTAGAGTGATTAATTTGCCTTCTAAAATGGAATCTTAAAATATACATTCACCCTTTTATGTATTCTTAGTGGCCACATGTGTTGAATTCTTGCTCTGCATAAAATTAAGTTCCTCTGATTTCATTGTTTTGAATGACTAAAACTATTCTTAGCTCTTTTTTCACCTGGCATTACATGTGTGCCTCCTTTTTTTTGCCCATCACTCGTGATAAATTAAAAAAAAAGAAGGAAAACAAACCAAAGCCACTTGGAGTCTTCTTGAGTGAAATAGTAATTTTTTTTTGCCTAGATTAAGACTGCTGTAAGCAATCTGCTTTGATTATTGAAAATATCAAATTGCTCTATAAAAATACAAAACTTGGGGCTTTTGTTAATCCATATTTAAATTACAAGTCTATTCTACCTCCCATATTTTATAGACATTCAATATTTTGCCAACAGTGTATTGGATCCATATTTTCATCTATAAAACAGATGTCATTTTATAACAGGAGGTGCTTATTTTGGACCTGACTTTTTTTTTTATTTTGTAAGCTCCGCCCCAAAAATTGCTTAAGTCTTTGCCCAAGAGATTCTCTTCCCATGAATAAAATTGCAGTTTTTATTTTTTAATTTGTATAGGCATTTCTATATTATTTAAAATCCCAATAAGAGTTGACTCAGTCTAATAAATACAGCTGCATTTCCCTTATTTTTCCTTGGTCCAGAAAAAATGATGGAAATGTTCCATTACTACCAAATAACTTCTTAAGCTGCTTAAGTTAACTCTGTCTTTTTTTCAGTAGATTTTTATTATTTTTTAACCTCTGAACTGGTGAAGATAGAGAAAAAGAAAATAGTACAGTGTAAAATTTAAATGAAGTTCAGACTAAGAAATCTGTTCTGAAGAGCAGTTGACCCAAAACAGTAATTACTTATATCATACACGCATTGAAAAGAAAGCAGAAGGAGACCTCCCCTAAGACTTCCAGCTAATTACTGTTACAGACTTTCAGACAGTTCCCATAAATCTGAATGCCATAACATTACAATAGAGGTAGCAGACAGGAGTTTGAAACGTATTTCTTTGCTGGTATTGCTAGGACAAAATTTCCAAATAGGCAGTAATGTTTTCTACCACAGTTGTGTCACTGTGAAAAATAAGAATTGATCATGATCTAATGCAACCATGTCACTCAGAAACGAGAGGGAACAGCTGTTGTGTTCAGTGAGTTTATTACAAAAGCATTTTTTATTTTCCCCCGAGTTTGACAGAGAGAATAATGTAGGTGTAACAAATGAAATATTTGATCTTAGGCTTAACCTTATCTACTGCTGAAAAAAATCCTAGAAGAGAAAGAAGTATCTAGTTATAAGCAGAAGCCACTTTAGCACCAGCAGTGTACTTTCGGTTCACTTTATGTCAGAGCATTTTAGCAGAACAAGGCTGCAGCTTTCAAGTCCTTGCAGTATGTTCAGGTTTCTAATTCTCTGAGATGTCACTAATTCTTGCTTAGGGAGTCTATGCCCAAATGTTTATCTTTAGTATAGCCCATCTACTTTTAACCCCCCAGTTCTTCCCAGCCCATGCAGCCAGCACCTGGCAAACTGCTTAATAACATGCAGTTTTGGGCAATAGGTCTGTGAAGAATAATCTGAAATTTTTATTTCACATTAATGAGCAGAAAGAATTGTAGACCTCTTGATATTCAAGCCGCTACACCACTTCAACTCCAATCTCTCTAACCTGCTATTGAATGAGGATGTGAATGATAATGTGATTTTTTGCATGATTTCCAATTTGATAAATTTTCATTATCTAATCTGCTGAAGAGTAATGAAGGTGTTGTATATCTTTTTGTAGTATAAGGTGTATATTATGTATATATCATAGTATATACACTACACATAGGTGTTGTATATCTACCGTAGTTAAAAGTTCATCCAACCATTTGGGGTGTGATTTGGAAAGGAATTTAAAAATTTTTATGAGAATTCAGAGAGCACATAGCTCTGCCCATATATTTGCTGTTGGAATAAGGAAGTCCAGACCTCTTTGGACTATTTCAAAGTGCAGAGTTAACAAGGATGTTCATACTGACACCAGTATCAATATCTGGGAGGTTTGAATTAGCATTAACATGTGGGTTTATTTAAAATATAGTTAGCTATGGTGAATGCAATGAAGATGTCTAAATACTGTTGTACATAACATTGACTGTGCTGTGTTTTTTTGTAATAGAATGCAGCCCAGAATATCATGTGCAATTTTCATGTTAATTTTTAATTTTAAAAACTCTTTATAGTCCAGGAAAATTGGCATACAAATGAGATGGGACAAGAAAAGGGAAAAAAATTCCTAAAGAAATGAGTACATTGTAAGACTCTTCTGGCGATTCTATCTATATATGTCAATCCTCACCCGAAAGACTGGTATGCCACTTTTGAACAGCAACTTCCAGTAATTCCATGTTTTTTTTCTGATATTTACAAAGAGTGCATTGGACATACCGGTCTCATTTTGGACCTTAGGCAAGACTTCTCAGAAGAGAAAGTCTTCAATGTGTAAGCTGAAACAAGGGCAACAGTAACCAAATCACTCTGTAATAAAATTTGCCTCATTGCTTTTAAGAACTAGCAGATGGTTTCAACTTTATCTCCCATTGGAGACAAGCTGATTGAATTCACTCCTTGGTTAATGGCTGCTATTTGTGCAAATGAAGATAAAGGAACTAAGCTAAAGACTGGCTATTCCTGCCTAGCCAAGTAACAGAAAAGGTTCTGCATGTGTGACCAATGACCTCATTTGTAAAAGCTGCTTTTTTCATACCATTGATGACTGGCAGTAGGTGATGCCTTCTCACAGTGTGCAAATAGGAGAGTAGAGTGGTTTCCTACCTCACTGATTACAGTCAGATTCAGCCATATATAAGTCTGATGAAAAAGAAAATATTTAACAACAAATTCACCAAGCCCTCTTGGTCCCTAGCTCTGATGCAGGCACCTAAGAGACTGCTGAAATAAATCATTCAAACAGGAATTAGGCTCTGAAACCATCCTATGGATGTGAATCTTACTACAGAAACCAAATTTACTGGGGCTACGGTGTGCATAAGGGTTGGTTAAACTGTCCAGGTGCCAGCAGGAATAACAGGGAAACTGCCCATCATGGGTTGCATTCTGTTACTTGAAATACAGAGAGACAAGGTTTGAGAAGTTTTAGGTGATTTGTCACTGGAGTATTTGTACTGGGAAATCAGCTGCAGGTTTCTTCTCCTCTCATTGTTGCCAACAGCCTATTTATAGCATGTGGACTGAGTTGTCAGACTTACATATAGTCTAACCAAGAAGATTTTGGTTTGAGGCTGCCCCAAGACCCTTTGGTGGTTTAAAACTGCTGAATCATCACAGAAAACACTTTGCTGCTACAAAAACCTGGTCTGGGAGATCATAGCTTTCCTGGAAAGCAGACATCCGAGCTTCTGCCCTACCTGACCAGCTTGGTGGGTGGCCAGTGCAGGACTGGGTTTTGAGAGTCTCCCCAGCTGCTGGATGGCCTTCCCAGCTGATGACCCTGGAGTTAGGCCTCAACCCTCTTTTCACTGAGAATTTTGCAAATTTTTATTTTCATTTTGAATTGGAACCAAATGTCAGGGTGCCTGTGGTGAAACTGGACTTTGTTCTGTAGCTGGGGAGGCCATCTAGAGTCTGTGGGGATCTCAGCTCTTCTTGCAGACGGTATTCCTACCAGCATGACAAGAAGGGGACTATCTCCAGAAAGATCCTAGACTTCCTTGCTCTGGGACTGGCCCACAACATATCTCTACTGGTACAGTAGAGACAATAGCAGAGAACTGATACACAGAGAAACACTTTCATTTATACCACTGATCACACAGGAGCACACACTATGTTGGTAAAAAGAACAAAGAGAGAGAAGGCAGTTTTAATTACTTATGTTTTATAAATGTGTATGTTATGTGCTCCCATGCATAAAAGCAATTAGCTCTCGTAAGCAAACCAATTCAGATAGACAACAGCATGGCCAAATGAAATGAGAACATATTTTTAATTGTTATTTGTACAGTACTCTCACTGTGTGAAGCACTGTGTGGCATAGCACCTTTCATCTGAATACCTTCAAGACTTGTACAAAGTCTGGGTAATGTAAATGCCTAAAATCACCCTGTCATTGTGCATAAGTGGAAATGGGAGTATGAACCACAGTTAAGCGCTGGCAAGGTTACACAGTTAGTCTTGCCTGAGGTCTGGGCTTGATCCAGACATTTTGGAATTTAGATCAGATGTCCTCAAAAGAGTGCAGACTAGTCTGGTGAAGGTTCTGGTTGCCCAGACTGCAGGACACACACTGTACATACATGGTGCAAGGAACCAAGATTAACGGTTGTCCGCATCCAGATAGGTCTGGCAAGTCTATGCACAGTACATCTATCGTTAAGTCTGGAGTCCACGTCTGCTGATTTTGCTGCAATTATGTCTCAGAGAGTCTATTCCAGGTTAGAAGTTAGGGACGCTCAACACGTGTCCGTTTACACAGGCATTATTATTCCTTCACTTCCAGGAAAAGAGAATATTATCCAAGCCAGGGGGTTGTTCTCACACAGCTATGAGACTGATGGGCAGGAGCTGGCTCCCATATCTTCAGTCTCCAGGAGTACAGTCCAGAGAAATTTGCACCTATTCTTTACATTTGGTAGTCTTAATGAAGTAGTCTCTTTGAAGTCAATAAAATTGTTGTGTGCTTGGTAAGTGAATGTGATGTTACATTTTCTCTTTAATAGCTGGTGCCCTAGCATGCCATTATGAAAATGAATTGTTACAAGCGTACATGCATTAACCAGGAAATAGAAATGATGTAGGAAGAAATCAGAAATATGCAAAAATGGTGTATCTGTGGGAGAACTCTGTTAAAATATGTTTTTACAGAGAGGGAGTTGTCAGTTGGGTAAGTATTTAATCTTTTGCCCTCAAACAGAAACCAATGTGAGACATACAACATTCAGAATGTCTTCAGGTGCTTTCAAAGCAATGTCATTCTTTAAAGGGGTAAAAAGGGGGGAGGGACACTGGGAGGCACAAAGCCGATCAAAGGTGGAATAATGAAAGGAGAAATGTTTGAAAAACAGTAAAATATTCACAAGTCGCAAAGAGGTTGAACAACTGCCAAACTGATCCAAAGGCAGGCATCTAATCCTATTAATCTTTTGCTTCATCAGGGGAAAACGCTGGACAAGAGGAAACATTTTCTGTGTGGTAGAACATGGTAAGCACTTCAGTAAGAGCTCTGCTCCAGGCTACACGCTGAATGGTGACCTACTGAAATTATTTAGACTAAGAACCATGACAAGAATTTCACACTTTGTCTGTCTAGGAAAACAGCTTTATCACGCACATGTACTAAAATGTGCTGAAGTATTTATTTTTTGTACATGGTCTTACTTTTTTCAAGATCTATGTTTTTCTCCACCACATGTTACTTTTGGAATCAGTGTGAATCAGTGTTGATGCTCTTGACAGAAAATATCTTTATTTTTACCTGTTTGTATCCTTTCTCCTTCTTAGAAGAAATTATGTGACAAAATCATTCAGATTAAGTTTTTCTGCTGTTGGCAGATATGGCTTTAAATTTTAACAAAAAAGTGGTGTTGTTTTTCTTTTTTGTCATACCATCAGAAAGATGCTAGGCTAATGAATCTAAGCAGATATTCAGCACTGTGATACATATTGTAACAATATAGGTAGTCCAATGCGGCCTCTGTTAAGGGGAGGAGGAGATTACAGTTTTGCATTGCTATGCTTTAAAGATTCTGTAGGGTCTCTAACATAGCCAACGCAATTGTTCCCAGGTGTGCCAAGGAGTTAATGTTAAAATTTTGAGTATGCTTTAAAAGCACGACACCTCAGTGGACATGGATGCCCAAAGCAGAGGCAGTTTAGCAGCCACTGGCAAAAACCTATGACTGGTAATGACTGGGCAAAACTGACCAGCCCAGAAGACGACTAGGAAACAGAGGATGGTGGATGGCTATAAAATTTATGCAGGTCATGCTTTTTTTTCAGCACACCATAATTTAGCAGCCCTTTGAGACAGTAGAAGGAAAGATGCAGAAGCCACGTTAAAGATTTCTATAAGCATTTCTGTTTCTCTCAAGCCAATAAACACAAAACTTACACATGCTGTGCATTATGCTTTATTGCCTAGCACACAAAGGCCACAGTAGGATTTCATAATAAGGATTTAACCTATAAAATATAGAAATATAATCGGTATCTGTAGAAATGCCTTTAAAATTGTGTAGATTTTAATAGTGAATTATCTCTTCTATATGCATTTTAATAGGTCTGTAGTACCCTATAGCAAGCACGACATTTTCATTGAAATCGAACAAGTCCAAAATCTGATAGAAATGTTGTAGTTCTAATGTTTTTCCCTGAAGAACTACATGTCTGGAAATAGTGAGTGACTACAGCAAAAACCATACTGCTTTTGATCTCAGCTTTGAGAAACAGCCATTCAGGGCAGTGTAGTTTGCAGGAGGAACGAATGCTTGATGCCAATAGAGAAGTCCTTCTATTAAGAAAGCAGGGAGCTCATCACCTCAAATGGAGTGGACTATGATGGATGTACCATGGAGGAGTGGAGGAAGGATGCGGGAAGCATTGTATACTCTAGTGAGATGAACATCATGAAATGGGGAGTTGCTCTAGCATCTTTAGGAGAGGGAGCTTGAGAAGAAAGCACATTGAAACAGGTAACTCAGAAGGAGAAAGGTCAAATGCAATCAGAATCTTAAATCACAAATGGCTCATTAAAGATTAAGGGCTTTTTATTCACCTCTTATTTTGTCTGAAACTTTAGGATTCCAGAGAGCTAGAAAAGCAGTTACATACTTCAGTTGGACTTATCATTACTGTATCACATGCCTTAAGAGGTTAAAGTGAAATTGGGCGGAGATGAGGGAAGTCATGGCAACTGTAATGGCTTGATCATACCCTTTCCTTCCAGCGTCAAGCTACACCCACAAAGTGAGGAAGCTCTGATAGACCCTTGAGAGAGGGTTATTTTAGGAATGAGGATAGAGCGGTTATAGGGTACATCTGCATTAGCATTTTAGTTTGGATCAGGCTAGTCTGCTTCTGAAGCGGATTGTCCAGTTCCCACAATCTGTGCTCTCTTTCACACAATAAACCGGTTTTGGAGCATGTTATGTGAATACTTTCTTTATAAAACTAAATCAAAAGACAGTCACCAGGATCTCTCCAAATGCACTCCAAATGCTAGTGGCTGTCAGTCAACAGGTCCAGAGCACAGCCTGTTGGAATAAAGGCCCCCAAAACACACAAGATATGACCACTGGTTCTCAGAACTAAATATTTTGCTCTACAGATCAACTCCTACTGTGATGCTCTTGTTAATGAAGATATAGCCAAAGAGTAATTTAAAAGGAGAAAGAGGAACAGTAGAGCTCTTTCTACTCTGTGAAGAAGATATTTTTTTATTTTGCTGGAAGAATAAATTGTGCAAACTGAAGTTCCTCAATAGGAAGGAGAAAATGAACCTGTGGAAAAGTGTGGGTTAAGTACTAAAGAAAAATGTGTAGACCTGCTTACATGAAGAAATTTTTGCAAGTCAGTGCTGCTGTATTAATTGCCTATATAGCACTGGCATACACTTTACTACTGCACATAAAAATAATGGGTGAAGCCAATTTACAATTTTCAGAATCTCATTTGATAATCAATTTGAAATAATTCTTACTGGCTTTGCAGACTTCATTTTAGGAATGTGGTTTTGCATGTACTTTCCTTCCCTCCAGAGTGAATTGTTTACTAAAGTTTGTAAATGGATTCTAATGCAACATTTATTTTGATAAATATGAGTCTTGAAAAGTGTGAGTGTTAAACATCAGCTTGATCTAGCAATCCTTTACTGTGAAAATGTATTCCATAGAGCATTGAAGTGTTGTAATAAAAAGCTATCTGATAAAATAAGCCACGAAATTGAAATTTTGGCTTAAACTACTTTTTAAAGAAATAAGTTACCCTAAGGCTGATGTTTGAACTAGCTGCTATTATTTGTTGTGTGTAGCAGCCATTTCCTTATTGAAAGTCTAAATTTATTTAAGCTAAAGTTGGGGGTTGAATCTTGGTATAGTTACAGATACCATTAAAAAAAAAGATTCATTGTTATTACTTAAATTTTACAATTTGGTGCTCTGTAGACAGCAAGTAAAGGAGAATATTACATGTCATTTCATTTTGAATAATATTGAATGTCTTAGCACTGTGTAGCTCTGCCTAGAAATGAAATGAAAATGGTTTATTTTATAATATCTAATCCTGTCCTAGACATCCATTTTAGTTTTAAAGAAAGGCTTGAAATATCTCTCTTTGATAATTAAAGCATTATCTTTAGCACAGGTGAATGCTTTGATTTTGCATATCTTGATTATCTCGCTTGAAAAATTTCCAGCTAAGCAGATATGGATACAGTTATGGAGCAGATACAACCTTTTTGTGTGCCTAACTGGGATAAGAAATATGCACTGGTAATGCAACATCACACACATAAAGGCTTCTGTGCTAGCATTCTTCCAGTACATTAGTATTATGGTATTCTTTACATTTCAGTATGTAGTAGTTGAGTTAATTTTACTTGCTAATGTCAAGGGAAAGCAAACAAGAAAAATAATATTGAGCACATTCATTCAGAATTTTAAAGCAATGTGTCTGATCATGTGTGCTTTATGTCACCATACTAGGAAATGCTGTGTTCTTTGACAAAACAGCTATGCTTGAGGAGATTAAATTGAGTATTTGTAGAAAGTAGAGTTTATTATTAGTGATCAATTCTTAGCTGCATTTCCATGATTCTTAAAGTGTTTCTTGAACAGCCAGTTTAAGTAGCTTGATATCAATTAGATATAGATATTAACTTTCAGATTTAACCTTGAACCATTTAATAGGGGAAGATATATTATGCCATAGCTGTAATAGAGACAGATGCTATATGTAGGTAACCTGATACTATTCATGATAAGAGATTTTTGCAGCTTTTACAAAAGGCTTTATTTCCTTTATTTGCTGCAGTATAGAGCTAATACTCAAGGTACATCTGTGACCACAAATCTGGAGGAAGCAAGGATAGGCTGCATGTGCTAGCCATCTCGCTCAGGTCTTCTGGCCTGTTTGATGCACTCTTTTCCTAGAAATTTCCCAAGGAATTGAGATGATCCTGTACATTAAATCACGAGAGTCTGTTCATGGTGCTGAAGGTTCAGAGTTTGTCTCCTGTTTGAGGGTAAACAGGGGAGAAACAAATGAAATGAAAACTTGAATTAAGACTACAATGAAATAGTGCTAACTTCACTCCTGGGCTGCTATATGCAAAAAGTCCATGCATGTAAATTTTATGCATTAGGTGTGGGAATGTTTGCAGGAACAGGGAAATACTTGTAATTCTACAGTGGGCTACATGTCTAACTGCATATATATCTTTATCAATAGATCTGAAAGTATCACCTTAACCTTTTGCCTGTATACATCTTAAATTTGAAGCATGTGTGCCTATAATCTGATGTAAAATTTTATTTACATGGTATTTAAAGGAACTAGAAGCAGACAAACCAGAGAAGGAACATGGGAAACACAGGCAGGCATGAGTACGGTGGACTGTTCCCTCTAATGCTCTTGGAATCTCATATTTGCAGGAGAGATACAAAAAAGAAAGTGCATTTTCCATAATCAGCGACCTTTTCAGTTTCTTCTGTCATATATTGCCTAAAACATGTCTTTATATGGAGTTATGGCTGCCTTTACTGTAGATTTCCCATATCTAGCATTTTGCAGAACAAAGAATGGCTAAAATGCAGCTAAAGAAAGAGAGATGTTTTAGTTTTAAACTAGTGGCTAAATGTAAAAAGGTGCTGGAAACTAAGAAGGCCTTTTAATTTGTATTATGTTTAATTTCTTGTCCCTTTTGAGTAATATTTTGTTCATTGTTTGCTAATGAAGATGATATATATATATTTCAATAAAGGTGAAATATATAAATATTTCTCATATATATTTTTCATATATAACTCTGCATGTTGTTTCTGGTCTTGTAATTTGAAGGTAGAAATGGTCTTAATAGATCAGATGTTTGATCCTAATTTATATTCTTTTTCTGACAGGGGTTGTTACTGCAGTCTTCCGAAAAAGGTGTAAAATTCTCACAAAATGCTCACAATGCTGTTTTCCTTTGTGCTATCTGCACACCATGTGGTTTAGGAAAACACACTCTGTGTTTAAGCTACGTGTAATACTGAAGTTGCACATTGCGTCAATCCCACTAGGCCAGCACATTGTCCCAGTCAGTGTCCAGTGCCAGATGTTCCAGAAAAAGGTGTAAGAAAACCAGCAGTGTACAACTATTAAATATCATGACCACAGAGGAAGCTTCTTACCTCCCAGGCAGCTAGTTAGTAGCTGCATTACTGCAGAAGCATGAAGATTTAGGCTCCCTATAAATTTTAATCCTTTCTAATATACAGATACATTTTGACAAACTGGGAATTGAAACATTGTATTTCAATTTTATTCTGGAAGACAAATTTATGTTGTCATTTAAAATGCATTCATGAAAAATTACAGCAAACAAGTAATTACACCATGTGCATCTGCTCTCATTAGTTGGGGAGAGGAGCTGAGCTTTTTAAAAATTACATTAGCTACCATATGAGATTCTGAGAAACGTCTTTCTGTGAAATGGGACAGGTGATAGGTGAATTACTGGTAGGATGTATATGTTAGTCCATAGACAGGAAGAGAATTTTAAAATAAGATCCTACTCTTTTACGGGCAAAAGATGGAGAGAGTAATAAGGCTTACATTGGTGTTACAACTTCTTTGTCATTGGTTTGTTATTTTTCAGTCAGAGCTATTGCAGGAAACTGTAATGTAGAATTGCTTTACACAGCACAGTTTACAAATTGTTTGCAGAATCACTTACATCTCTTGTTGGAGTTTATGTTTGCTATCTAATTCAGGTCTACGAATCATCAGCTCAGGTTTATCTACTTTCCTGGGGTCTATCCTTCATTGCATCTTTCCTCTCTACCTCTCTAAATATCTTTGTATGCACCATTTAACGCCATTTTCAAAAGCAGAACCCAACCACTAAACTGTTAAATACAGAACATGGTATAGAACTGCTCTGGGATGAAATCAAAGCCTATGAATTCAGTAGACAAGCTTAGCTTTTTTTTAATCCTTTGGTAAGATTCTGATGGTCTTCATCTTTACTTGGATACTGAAATTTTCGTTCCACATAAGCTTTCTAGCTCCAGAGCTTATTCTTATTCTTCAAATAAGAAATTAGACAATAAATAATGTATGCAATATATTACTTCTATCTGTATCATCTGCAAACCCTTTGACTCTCCATTGCACATTTGCCCCATTGTACATGGGGCTTTTATTTTGCAAACACTGAAAAATGGATTCGTTTCAAATATAGGATTAGTGCCACTGAAGGATAGGCTAGTATATTCCTTATGAATTGCAGTATCAAAGGCCTAAATCCTTTGCTGGCTAATCTTGTGATTCAATTCAGAAGTTGTTACAATCTCACATGAAGGTCCGTTGATTTATTGCTAGAGATTGACCTGGTGGAAGCTGATGATCTGTTGGTGCTGGTGAAAATGATGAGGGAAGAGCTACCCTGCCATTTTCATGCAGAAAATTTGGATGTTTTAACTGACTAAAGTTTATCTCTGTGTCTAACTTTTCATTGGTAAATAAGGGTCAGCCATCTGGTAGTGATAAATTTGGCTGGAATGGATTCCATCTGCTAAAATATGATGTAAAAATATTCTGCTTTTCCATAGCACTGGAAAGATATGACATCTGGGATTAGGTAAAATAAAGAAACTTGAAATTGGAAGGCATTGACAAAATGATTTCACTTCTGAGGAACTGGAGAGGTGCCATTGTAGGGTGGGGCTAACGACAGGCCTATAACTAGGGTTTATCTTTTCGCAGATAGTTTTTTCTAGAAGTTAATATTAACTCAGAAGTTAAAACACTGAGTTCAGCCTTCCCCTCCAAACTTCCTCTACCATCTACTGCAGTTATTAAGTAGATTTATGGCCAAGGAATCACCTATTCCAGTACATAAAGATGTAGGTTTCTCATATGGACATGGGATTTTGTGTTACCTGGTGCCCAGCTGTTTACAGCTGTGTGGCTTGTGATTTCCCAGCAGAGCTGGAAGAATAGGAAAGCCTGGGAACTAGTGGGAAAGGAAAAGCTAAGAGGCTTTGCACTGTTTTACCTACAAGCTGAAGCAGGTAGTTTCTATTTTGATGGATCATTGCAAATATATCACGATAGAGCCTCCAGGAATCCTATTTTTCAAGGCACTGAATTTGCCTGAAGAATGAAGAGGTACTCTGTAGGGTTGATGATAGAACTTCTTTCTCTGTCTTTTCAATCTGCTGAGATATGGTGGTTTATCATCAAAATTCAAGATCTTCTACATAGATAAGGTCTGTTCATACTGGCTAATTTGTGTTTTCTAGTCCGAGATTTGCTGATGCTACCGAAAAAGATAACAGAGACGTAACTCATCTATGACTACCAATTCCCCAGTAGCAAGATAAAGTATTACTCCATTAAGTGTTTTAGCATATTTTGCCTCTGTATTGTGCTAGTGTTGAAAGCTGAAAGTATTACATGCTTTCAGGTTACAGAGCAATTCTAAGGGATTTGGAGAAAAACTGCAGGTCTTCCACGTGGGAGCAGTTTCTCCAGGGAGCCCACATTCTTGTAGACATTGTTACCAAAATACACCTTCCAGTTTAATTTGAGGACTTCGTTCTAAATTAAGAAAAAATTTTTAAGGAATGACCTGTGGAAAACTCTGAGCATGATTTTTTTTCGTGGGGCAAAGCAAGCTGCTTTCTAAATTATCATGTCCCAGAGACGAAAGATGTGAAAATAAGGTTCTACATTTGACCCTGTCCTGAAGATTGGAATTGTAATGCATCCTACAGAATTACTCAACAGACACCATGTTAATGTGAGGTTCTTTTTATAAATCTAGACAGCGGTATGCCAACATATATTCCCCAATGGCTGCTGTAATGTGAACCAGTAGGCATTTAGAGTACTATGTACAAGAGTTAGTTTTCAAAAGTCAATCCTCAGTAATTGGTTTAATAGTTAATAATAACTGACTACTATGGGGCAGTACAGAAGCTATTATGTCCATTAGAATGTCTCTAAGTGTGAACATTGTTCATTTGTGATCACAGCCAAGAGAAAGGTTTTAACAACTTTTCAGCTTTACTTTTAGCAGAAGGTAATTCAGCAAGAAGTTTGTGCAGGTTGGAATTTTTTATTAGATACACCTTCTCCACTCTTCTTTTTTGTTGTAGGCAGTGATATAGTTGCTTCATGAGTAGCCAAATCTCACATAAATGCATTAAATACAGTTCAGCAAGAAATGCTGAGCCTGAGAAGCATTGGAAAATAATGTAGGATTCAAGTTAATACAAAGAGACTTTGACTAGACATCCACTTTTATGTGTATAATAACATATTAAAAAAAAAATTTGAGTAATTTTAAAATGATCAAAAACAAACAGAATGAGTAGAATTTTAAGCCTGAAGGCTCCTGGGAGAGAGATTTAGCTGTAATTTCCTTACATTGCAATAAGGAGTACATGTGCTTAAATTAGGCAATTGCTTACTTGTTTTGCTGACTCAGGGCTTCAGTAAAAATACTACTGTGCAAAATTTTCAAAAACACTTTTTAAAGAGATGTAGATATTTGGTTTCACAGAATTTGTCCTTTTGTCTTTAAATGCCATATATTTTCACCAATGCTGAAGAAAATTCCTACTTTTTTTTTTCCTTTTTTTTTAAGCATTATTGTATATGCATGTATATAAATATTGTACTTGATTGCGTCTTCTAATTTAGGGTGACTTCTCTTACTATTCCCAAGGCTTCCTTTCAGTTTATAAGTTCTTTGTCTTGAAGGTTTGATGTGTAAAAATCAACCTCAACTTATATTTAAGCACTTGTAAAATACTGATTCCTTGGTTAACTCTCCAAATTGCACATACCCCCACAAAGAACATTTATTTGACTACAAGTAGACTCATAAAAAAAGAAAAAACAGAAAAAGATTTAAAAGTTTGGTTAGTGTTAGAACAAACATATAATTCTCTTCTCTTATTTTGCTTTAAAGAAAGTGCTAAGCATGTACTTCAACATTTACTGAATTGGAATGAACGTACTTAGTTGTATAGAATCTTTACTGAATTTGTGATCTGAAAAGCCAAATATGATTAATACAGAGGATATCAACACTCTAGTGCAAGATGCTGATGCTCATCAAGTAATGTTCATTTCAGAATTTTACAGCACACCATGTTATAACCCACTTATTTCTCTCACCAATTTTTGGTCTTCTAGATGCCAACATTCCAGTCTACGGTGTATAGTCTGATATAAATATCTGACTAATATAGATATCCTTGCCTGCCAGCAGCTTAAACTCCATTTAATTTCTTTTGTGTTAGCAGGTTGCATTTACAGAGAGGTTTTGGTTTTGTTATTTGTCTCAATTTGCTGAAGTAGCTCAGTATGGTCCAAATGGAAAAATAAATCACAAAGAAAGCTTATTAGGAAATGTTTATATTTTTGAATTAGAAAGCAGTAAGCAGTATTTGTTAGGCCAGATAAATTGTATATTGCTGTCTTTCGGGGAAACTAAACACCGAATAAAATCTTTACCTTGGATGCTCAAGTTTTTCTCCAAAGCTTAAGCTGATACAGCAGTTACTTCTTTAATTATTTATGGATGAGACATGTGAAATGCCTGCCAAAGTTAGCAGAGAGAAAATAATGGCTAGTATTAAACGTTTGACCTTGAAAGCAGCTCTGATTGAAAATAATTACCCCAAGTTTTAAAACCTTTATTTCCTGTTCTGTTGGCGATGTCCTTCTTAAGCTGTAATAAATTGCCCAATCATCTTAGCATCAGATTAACTTGACTCAAGTGTTTATTTCACATTAAGCTTCAACATTACTGATGCACTATGCAAAAGTGATATTAATTATCTTTAGGGTTCTTTTTTTTTTTTTTAATTCAGATTTTTTTGGTGGTGTAAATTTTCATTGAGTTTGCCCTCAGTGTTCCACCAAAGCCAGATGTCATTTCAACATATCAAAATCTTAAAATTAACTCTGAATTTTCTGCTGACCTCTGTGATGTTTTGGTATTGAGCAGGTGCAAATGAATTCTCTTAGACTCCTTTGTTATGTCTATCTGTGTTGTCAATCTAGTTTACATTAACATCTGGAAAATGGATATGGGAAAATTATTGGTCTTGTTAATTATAATTAGCTGTCAGTCTTCTCAGTGAGAGGTATTTTGGTCATTAAATGAATAATATTGGCTCATGAATATTCCTTCATATAATAGATACTTAAAAATGATTTGTAAAAGTTTTGCTTTCAAGCATAACAATGCCCCCATAACCACCATGCTCTGATTTACACGGTGTTTGTGTTTTGGCAAACATTTTGCCTCAAGGATACCAGGTGTATCTTTGTAAGGTCTTTTGATTAATGTCTGTCTAATAACATCACTGGTTGCTTTGGGCAAACTGTTCTATAAAAGGAAACCTTGCTGACATGGAAAAATTGCAACTCTGGTGTGCCATGAGATTTTAATTACAATAAACAACAATTAAACAGATTATTATAGCAATGCAATTATTACTTTAAAGTTGACATTGTGTCAGCATCTTATTTTCATTGGTTTTGTAATCAGTCTGTAGAATTTGCCTTGAGCTAGAATAGAAACTATTTTTAAAGTCAACAACACCAAATTTTAAGACAATTTATTTTTGTGATTTATTTTAAACACTGGAAAGATTTTCAGAGTTTTCTTTCTGTTTCTTATTTTTTTGGTCGCAAAGCCACCAAAAAATGTTTTGTAGCTATATGGTTCATAACAAACCAAATCCTGTTGTTCTTATGCAGTAAGCTTCCCTCTGACTGAATTAATTGTGCACCACTGGTCTGCTGTATTGTGTGTTCCGAATGCAACAATGCCTTGTAAGAAAACTAGTGGAAAATATTTTTTAAAACTTCTGAAGTGGTCTAAGTGTTTCACAGTATATATCTGTCCTGTCTTTGGGGGTCAGAGATAACTAATGGAGACTGAATCTCTCAATTTGAAGAAAACGCATCTCCACTACACGCTATATTTATCTTTAAATAGGAGTGACAATAGCAAGAGGATTTTCTGGAGATTATAGCTGAAGATATGGTTGCCAAAAGTAATCAAGAAGTCAGGTTTTTTTGACGTTTCTTTCTGGAAGCGTATCCACTTCTTGCTTTAAAAAGGTAGAACTGGCAATATAATTGATGGAGACGTTATAGCATTTCTAAATGAAAAATAGAACTTCTGTAGGATTTGAACTAAATGCCTTTGAATACAGACACATTTTCCGCTCTCCTACACGGCACTTTGTTGTAATTGAGCAAATTTTATAGGACTGAAATTAGTCACAAGAGAACTCTCTGTATTACTCTCTGAAAGCAATGGAAGCACAATGAGAGTTTTGAGAAAAAAGAAAAAAAAATTAATTAAGGAAAGAATATATCTGGGGACTAGTTTAGTTTTGATATGTTTCAGCTTTTGAGCTTACCTGCATGATGACTGCAGTGAGATTAAACATGCAAGCTGGCTTCCAACCCCTCCAGCCCAGCTGGGATCAGCCTTTGGCAAAAAGGCAAGGAAAAATAAGGGGTCTGCAAAGCTCCAAATGCAAACTGTGTCAGCTGCTATAGGAGAAACTACCCAAGAGAGGGGGAGAGCCTGCAGGTTTCCACAACATTCCTAGAAAACTGCTGTTTGAGGAATGCAGGAGGTGCTCATTTGGGGTCGTTCCTTCTCACCAAGGGAAGTAAACCAAGCCAAAGGTTGCTCTTCTGTCACACTTAGGAGAGGGTCCACAGAGCTTGTCAAAACTGAGTTTCTTTCATTTTATCATCTTCAGTGAATGGACCCAGAACAATTCAGAAAAGCAATGAGGAAAGTCACCTAAGCCTGGCCCTCAATACATTAAGAGTGTCAGCTGCCTAACAACTGAGATAAATAAGAGTAAGGTTTTTTCAGTGCTTTGACTATGTTTTTAAGTTTACCTGACAAAAGGCTATTAAAACTGGTCCTTGTCTCTGTAATTGCAGACAAGAAACAAATGTACAGACATGTATTCATATTTCCAATGGTCACATAATGTTCTGTGAAATGTCCACCCCCAGGGATTCATTCAGCACCGTGGTGCTTTGCTTGCTTTTCTGGTATTCTGATTAGAATAAAACAGAACAGAACAGAACAGAACAGAACAGAATAGTTTGGATTGGAAGGGACCTTTAAAGGTCACCTAGTCCAACCTCCCTGCTGTGGGCAGGGACATCTTCAACTAGATCAGGTTGCTCAGAGCCCTGTCCAACCTGACCTTGAATATTTCCAGGGATGGGGCATCTACCACCTCTCTGTGCAATCTGTTCCAGTGTTTCACCACCCTCATTGTAAAAAATTTCTTCCTTATACCTAGTCTAAATCTACCCTCTTTTAGTTTAAAACCATTCCCCCTTGTCCTGTCGCAACAGGCCCTGCTAAAAAGTTTGCCGCCATCTTTCTTATAAACCCCCTTTCAGTACTGATAGGCTGCAATAAGGTCTCCTGGGTGCCTTCTTTTCTCCAGGCTGAATAAGCCCAACTCTCTCAGCCTTTCTTCATAGGAGAGGCATTCCATCCCCCTGATCATTTTTGTGGCCCTCCTCGGGACCCACTCCAACAGGTCCATGTCCTTCTTATGCTGGGGGTCCAGAGCTGGATGCAGTACTCCAGTGGGGTCTCACCAGAGCAGAGTAGTGGGGCACAATCACCTCCCTCAACCTGCTGGTCATGCTTCTTCTGATATTACACCACAGGATGAAATGATCTTCTAATTGGGATGTGCACATATGGGTGGTTGTCAAAAGAGAAAAAGCTACTCATCTTAGAGTAACAGTAGTTCTCTCAGGCATGCTGGTTTTATTTGCATCGTATAGCTAATCCAGTATCCATCCCTGCCTGGTAGCCTTGTATGGCTACATGTTTGGGGTCAATGGGCAACTGGGGTGTGGCTACTGTGAGCCCCTGTAAGCCTTTCCCTTCAAATACAAAGATCTGGTGGGTGTGTGCACATAAAGGGTACTACTAACCTCAAATCTTTAAGCTCTTTCCCATCAGGTACACGTGCATCAGCAGTGCAATGTGTGTATGAACAATAAATCTTAAAAAGCTCCCATTAGTGCAAGGTAAGTAATTTTTTGTTAGGCAATTATATAGTTAGGTTGGGTATTATACAGTTATAAACATGTGGGGCCTGACATATTTCCATCTAGCTAGAGACACATAAGGATCTAGAACTCTATGTGTATCATGAATTTATTTAAGGTGTAATAGATGCTTGTAAGATTTAGTATTTTTTCTTTACATGAACTTCATGGAACCTAGTTAAAACCATGGTCGGCAATCTGACTCTGTGTTACCTGGGTTTTGAATATTTTAATGTAAGTAAAGGGTCATCAAAATGAAGGTTTGGTATGATAAAATAGTTGTTCTCCAAAATTTACCTTTTCCATGCCAAGAGTGGTGTCTACATTTGAAATAATTAAAACCAGAAATGTTAAAACTATTTTAAGTTTTATTAGATTGCTGGATAACTAAGGGACTATAATTATACTGTTTATTGCTGTAGGAATATATCTGGTTGAAATTTTTGCTTGGAAGTGGTTAATTTATTAAGTGCTTTCTGGCTGCATTATGGATTTTTAAAAAAATATATTTGAACACCACTCTACAGTACACTTCTGCACACATGGTTTGTCTGCATGTACTGTCATCATTCTTTCATATCTACTGTTTTTTGTTCATGATGGAGAAAGTGATGTTTTAATTTCCACATCATTTCATTGTAGAACTATTAAAGTTACTGAGGGAATCTCAGCAACCCATTTAATTTAATCAAAACCCAAAAAAACCAATTACAGTTGTGTAGTAAGTCATAATTTTCTCTTCTGAGATGTTATTTAATGTGGGGAAATCAGGTTTCTATTTTTCTGTGTATTAACCAGCCACTACCACGCTGCCCTTTGGTACCCAATTTCAGAATTTTTACATTAATGCTGGAAGGAGAAGTTGCAACTACAAATCCTTCCAAAGTGTAGATGTCGTTGTTTTCTTTCTTACCCAGTGCACCACACTTTTTCTGCTCATGAAGTATTTCTGAATTATGTAATCTCTTCTGTTTTCCTTATGGCAGGAATAGGTATTATTAGAGTGATTTGACTCTCCATTGTCCCTGTCCATTGTTCCGAGAGACTTCATTCTGGCTGCTCTTACTGTTTGAGCTTGTCTGTAATTTAATTTTCTAGATTTTCATTCCTGACACTTAAGGACATACTTACTTAATGACAATGTTGCTTCTCTTCAACGTCGCTGTTGTGGGTGGAAGATTTATGCCTGTGTGATGGGTGCATAGTGATTGACTTTTTTTTTTGTTAATTTTTAGTTAAAAGCATTTTAATTTCAGAGGGCAAGGAGAGCTTGAAAGAAGAAAAAATGGTTTTGCCCATGTTAAAAAAAAATACACTATTGTTTTCTAATCTCTAGTGTACTCAGTGTTTCAGATACAATTTGACATATGCAGTCTTTGCATTCTAAGGTCCTTGAGTTTTTTGCAATAAGTATTGAAAATATGACAGTGAATAGTGTTATTTCTAGAAAATACGATATATAATATATCAGTCTTTTCCAAATATTAGTGCCTAATTACACTCAGGAACAATAGGATTGATCTGTCATTGTTTGGTTCCCAGTTGTCAGTGCTGACATCTCTGAAAGAAAACAAAACGAGCAAACTACTCAACATTAATCGTAATGATGTTATCAGGTTTATATATGAGGGATATTCTCTCTCTCCCCCATTCATTTTCTGTAATGATCATTATTTCGTGTTTCACTGTGTCTTGATTGCCTCCCTGCTACCTGTCCAAGAGCTGATCCAAGCAGCTGGGCTGGGCTGGCTCACAGGCCAGGGATGATTAACTGCAAAGGCCGTTCAAGTCAGTGGCCAAAACCATCTACGCTGCCTCTAATCCAGCTTCCACTGAAAGACAGGCAGCAATAATCAGCTTGTGACCCTTCCATGATTTCACCCGTGTTTTGTCCTAGAGGAACAGAGCAAAACATTTTGCTCTCTAAAAGCTCTCCTGAAAGGTTTCCAGCTTTTGAAATGTGCATAATGAGCTCACTGTGCAGAGCAGGGTCACAAGCGGAGGCAGGACAGGGGTATTGCGTTGCTTCACATAGGTAGTTGTTTTGTTAGTAATACATTATATTAAAAAAAAAAAAAATTCAAGTAGCCTTTAAGTTGATGGAGTCCCATATCTGCGTACACTATGTGTTTTAAGTTATTTTCTGAGGAAACTTTTATATATAATGTTGTCTGTCACAAGATAATCTTGAACCAGTAACGAAACATGCCAGCATGGTCTTTGTGGATTTATACTCATTTCAACTTTAAAACTTTGTTAACACATAGGAGATGACGACAGAAAACACTGAAAGGGCATCTAGAATTAGTTTTATAAATTGCAGTATATGTATGTTAAGATGTAAACGTATTAGAACAGGAAAAGCAAGAATAATTAATGAAAGGTATTTTCAATCCTCCCAAGAACAATAGCCTTCATAAATAAATAAATGACTACATAAATAACTACAGCTTTCAAATGGATTTCATCCTCAATCATTCAGGTTAATCAAGCTTGTGAACTCTATGGTTAGTGGTGGTCTAGCAAAAGTTAACTGCAGTTACTCTAGGCTTCTAGAAAAAGCACAGACACAGAAGATAAGAAAAAAATGTATATTGATGTACGGGGAAGTTTGGTTGTCATCTTTACCACTGGTGTTTAATGTTCACTAGTTTTGCAATGTGTATCTTTATTCAAACAGTAATGTTATATCGTGGTGGTGTTCGGCTGTCTCTTCATTCATTACCACCATCATGTCATGTAATCGTTGCTTAAGACACATAGCAAACTCAAAATTAATTGATGTCCAATTTATATGAGTTGTCTCACAGTTTGCTTAAATGCACAAGTTTTCAGAGAACCTAAATTCCTGAAGCAAGAAGGGACCTGCAAGTTAAAGCTCACAAGATAAAAAATCAGGTCCTCGCATATTGACACTTCAATCTAAAGTTAGATATCGAAACACAACTGATTCTGTAAGTAATTGTAAGCTTTAGTACGTATGGTACCCACCTACAAGCAAACTTTCTAAATGCAGTAACAACAAGAAATCCACTGATAAATCTGTTAATCAGGTGTTAATATATGAATTTTCCTCAGATTTTTTTATCACCATTATGCTAAAAAAAAGTTATAGAAAGTTAATCTAAATGGATATTAACATTTTCAATTTATTGCTTCAGGGTCATTGTATGAACACATAAGCTTGTCTCTGCTATCCCCTTATGACATTGCATCTCGCTAAAATCAACATTTATGGAGCAGATTGATATGACTTCTGACCTTTAGACTCGGAGCTGTATCTGAATCCTGACTGCATCAGGCAAGGAAATTAATGAGTGTACCACTCTGCCTCGCTGTAAGATCTGTTCCTATAATGATAATTATAATGGCACTGCTATGCTATTATGGTTGAGGTGCTGTCACCAATCCCATTATTGAAACAGGGATTTTAAGGGGTTGATAATTCAGCTATAAAAACAATATTTATATCATAGCAGTGTAATCAAGGGTGAATACAAGAAAGTGAAGACTAACTGTTTCTACTGAGCACTGTTGGGGAAAGACCCAGTCTGCCTAATTTAGCAATCTTTTTCCTTGGGCTCTTTATGAAGCCCTCCATGAAGTGAAGTACATGCTTCCACATACGGTGCCGCACTGGGGCTCTGCAGGCCTTCGGAGCGTCATTCTGTCTCCTTGCAGTTTCCTGTCCAGAATAACCCTCTGGAGACCTTCCGTGGCACCTACACTTTCCCTCTGACTACAGGGGTAATGTACGAAGCATGCTTGGGGGTACAGCTACCTGCAGCACCTCAGAACATTTTGGTTACTTAGAGCTTACGTACTGGCTACTTAGAGCATTTTGATCTGGAAAAATTCAGTTGTTTATTTAGGCTCGTGTCAGTGGACCTTCTCACGTTTTCGGGAGGTGGGATTTATATTCTCCAGTTTTAGCTGTCTGAAACTTAGTTGTTAAAACTAAGCCAGTCACTTAAACTCCTTCTATAGTCAGTGGAAGTTTATTGGTTTTGCGCACCTTAGATACCTATTTTCAGATGGGAATGAATGTTCTCCAGAGGTGTCTTTTTCCATCCAGTAATAAAAAGGGTAGTAATAATAATTAAAAAAAAGTGTACATGACTATCCTAAGTTTATAGACCCATACATTAGGGCAAACGATTAATCTCTTGTGCTATGAAGACTGAGTTATAAGACTCAGAGTCATAAGTTTGGAGGTTTTAGTTTTCACTGCTAAAGAACATTACAACACTTTCATACATATGTGCAGAATTTAAACAAAAAATTCTTACGCCAGGCAAGAACCAGGACGGTGCCAGCCCACGTGCAGTAACATCTCTATGCAAAGGGATAGAGATTTCTTTTAAATGAGTGAGGTATGCATGTATACATGCACCAGCACAGACATGTGACTACTTGTATATATATGGTGAAGCTTGAATAAATGTTTTGATACTTTGGACTGCGTTTTCTCCCTCAGGATTATAAAGCTATAACCCCACTTTCATATGAACCTGATGTTTCATAATGTGTGAAGATAATTATCAAACTATTCAGGTCACGTCTGAATTTGTGATAGTTCATAATGTATTGTTATTCCTCTTCATTAATATTTATTATTACATTATTATTTATTAATTATTTATTTTGCTCCTTATTTATTGTTACTGGTGGTTGTTGGTTAATATTATTTGATTATTTGATTACAATCATTAAAGGAACTCTAATAGATGTGGGGACTGCATGGAGCTAACCACATTGTGCAAATGATGAACAGCACATGCAAAAGGCATTAGCCAAGGGCTTCGCCTTCTTTCTTTTATTCCTCTCTCAGGAGATTGAGGTGACGGGTTTAATGACAGAGGAGGTATTTTAGCTTATTCTCCTTCTCGCTAAATGGAGTGCCAGTGTCTAGTAGTTTTGAAATAGTTCTGGCACAAAATGGTTGTATTTCTTGTGATCTCTCTTCCTTCATGCCAAACTTATGTTTGCAAATTTTTTGAACAGCAGGGATGAAAAAGGCATTCTCCTTTGTGAATACTAACCCTATGGAAATTTACTTCTAGCTACAAGTCTTTACCCCACTGAGTGTCTGCATTCTGCCTGAATATAATAAAGTACATGGAAAGTAAGAAGCAACATATTCCGCCCATCTCTGCTCAAACTGAGCAGTAATTTATTTTTGGTCTAGCAAATTTTTTAGAGTGGATAAAGTAATATATTCATGGTCAGCTGTGTTGGATCCTATTAAATTAATGACTTTTATTAGTGACATACACCTTGAATCATTGTTGTCTCACATATCCAGGAAACATTGGGAAGTATTTCTTACCAAATGTAAGTAACATTTTACTTGAATAAATGTTCAAAATGTAGCAAATAAACTCAAGGAAAGTGCTGTAAAAACACAATTATAATTCTATGCTTTTAATCAAATTTCCAAGACTACGGTGGGCATAAACTGCCTTTTTTAAATTTGTTCTGATTATCTGTTAACATGGCAAAATGCAAATCAATTTGTAAAAGTACATTAAAAGTCACTGTATTCTTTTTTGCAGGAAGAGTTCTAAGGAGATGTAATATTTTAGAACAGTTTTAATGTAACAAAAAGAATCTCTGTTTTACAGCCAATGCAAAATTAATGGATTAGTCATAATGAAAAATAATAGTCTGGACAGACTATTTGAAGATATTAATGCAATTTTGAAGTATTTTAGTGAGCATACTGAATATATGCATTCATTTGTCTGTGATTGCTAGTTCATGGTGACAATTCTTTATGAAAGCAGTTTTTGTAGAGTAAGTTATTATTTTGTATAAACTAATGGTGCAATAAATTTTTTCAATACCATAACAAATTTGTTTTAGTTATTAAAAAAATCATCCAGCACTCAGAATGATTCTTCAGTGTCTTTGATGTCTCTTGTTTAATAGATATGGAGTCTTTTTTATCTTGTTAATATTTCCCTTACTTCTCAGGAGAAAACACTATAAAGTTCTCTGCATATAACTATAGCCATTCTTCATTTATTCAGGAATAATTTCATAATCAAAACATTTATTTCAAAACTATTTTCTGAGTCTGGACTTACGTGTCTATCTTTAGGCACTTAATCTTTGTCTTTCTTTAGGAGGTTGGTTGCCCTAGTTTCCCACTATGGTGAAGAGAGAGAAATAAAAAGCTCCAAAGGGCAATTTAGATCGTAACTGGGCCAAGTCACCCCTTGAGATGAGTATCTTTGTGCTACTCACATAGCTTTTGACTTGTAATGTGTTTACTGTTGATAATTTTGTGAAATTTGCTACTGGACCACAGAAATTTTGATGGTGCCTAGGAAGTAAATTACCTTCTAGTTTTCAGAGGGAAAATTACGTTTAAAGACAATTAAAGATGTTATATAGGTAGTCTTCTGCCTAATCTAATCTTAGAGAGTCTCTTGAGCTAATAAAGCAAATGAACAGGTTTAAAGACCCGATTTTTCTGCTGATGCACAATTCATACCTGAGGAATGTTTGGAAACCCTGCTCCTTATAAGCCTCTATAGTCAAAGACTGCCAAAGTTGGCTGCTTTGGCAACATTCCTGATGAAGTTTTAAACACATGAAATTGCTAAATTCTAAGTTGGAGGTAAATTCTGCAGCCCATATTGTACGTTTTTGAACTTCAGGGACATTGAAATATCCTTTAAAATAAAGATTTTAAAAATCATGTCTGTACAGAGGGAGTGAGATTTTAATAGGTTTAGTTCTTTTGTACACAGAATTCCCACAAATGTGATTACTCCCAACTGCAATCTATTTTATCCTCTCATTAGGCATGTGATGTCACCTTGGGTTGGATATATTTTGCTCAACTTTATTCATGTAACACTCAGATGTCTAAGTCTAAGCTTGACATCTGAATTATTTTTGATTGTCTATTGTTGGATGAAACATTCTTTACCTTTATTTGTTTCCTCCATTATAGAAGTGTCCAGATTAGATTTGAATATCTAATTTTTAGGAGATTGAATTAGGCAAATTAATCCCTTATATCTTGTATTTATGACACAGAAATCCAAAGAAAAAGAAGTCAGATTTCAGAAGTTGCAATTTCTGGGACAGGCTGTGTTTAATTTCAAATCTTAGAGTTTACTTCATACATGTGAACATGTATGAAAGAAAAAGATTGAGGTTTCTACACCTTAATCTGGGATTACTTGTGCCTTAAACAGGCTTTAAAAATGACAAAAAAACCCAGACTGGGGTGCAATAATACTTGCACAGGATGATAGCTTTATTTCATTTTCTTATTTCAAAAAGTAACCAGTTGTTCCCTCCCTCTTATTTTAGTTTGCCACCAGCAGAAAAGACTTGAGAAATATTTTACAGAGCTAGTCATTTGTATTGTGCCAAAGTCCTTGCTAACTTTTCGCCTGGTATGGCCTTTAATGGGGAATGATTTTCAATGCAGTAAACACAGTCAGCATGGTGGAAATAAATTGGAAGGGATTATGGGATAGTTTATTAAGGTTGACCACTGTTTTTATTCTTCAGATAAATGCTGTACACACTGAAAGGCAGATTATATATAATTTATGGTCAATAGAAATTTTGTGAAAGTTAAATCTGGATATTAATTTGAAGCATCTCTTTCCTTTAACCGTGTTCTCTCACTGATCTTGATGGCTGGAGATTTCTCAGTACTCCAGAGTTACAGATCTGCTGTGATCCTGTTCTCTCATGACATTTTTTTTTTTTCTTTTTCACGATCTTGGAAAAAGAAGCAATATCTAAATGAAGGATCTGGTTCTGTTTTGTATTATGGGAAGTAGTGTTTCTAGGTTTTCTCCTTCCAATAGTTGTTTCTGTTATTGTTTAGTTTTAATTTGTGAAGAACATGTAACAACACCAGAAAAGACTGCAGGAAAACTTTATGGTTTAGATAATTTGGAAGTACAGAATTTTTTTAAGCTATAAAACACAGTTCCAGCATTTTTATTTTCAGGTATTTTTTCTGGATCTGTTTTTTTTGCATAACAAGCCCAGCTTGTGTATGCAAGAGTGTATTCTTCTCCAATGACTGATCAAAAGGTGGCTTCCTTTCCATTCTGTGACAAATTTTTTTCAGATGTAACTTTTGGGAACTAGTTTCTGATAACCTTAACCAAAGTGCGTTATTAATTTTTCCAAATTGCATTGACTTCTCCAAGGCAGACTAAAAATAGCTGCCAGGAAAGAAGTTATCAGAATATAGCTGCCAGTGTATGTAACATGTTTGCTCTCTCTTTCTACTTCTAATATTAATATTAAACTAATAAGCTTACAGGAGGACAAGTTGCCGACAGAGCCCTGGGATTCCAAAAACAGTCCTTTTCCAAAATTTCTACATGGCTATCCTGGAAATCTCTAGATGAGAATAGGCGGGATAGTTTATACATATTCTATATATAAAATTAATTTAAATGTTGTAATAGCACTGTCCTGCTTTTCTCTGTTTTTTTTTTCTTGTTTCTTTTTTTCCTTTTTTTTTTTTTTAATTTGCAACAAATCTAGGGTGTATTTCTGATAAAAAAATTTCTTCACTTGAAACTGTAGATTTGTTTTAAACTTTAGTAACCATTTTTCAGATGATACTATTTTTCTATTTAATTTTGTAAAGATAATGTGATTACAGTTTTAGGATCAAAATCACCAAACATTGGTGACATTGGGACTATTTCTCAGTCTTTTTGCAATTATTGTCCTGAATGGTGATTTATAAAGGACAGTTTAATGTTCTTTATAGTTTTTTTTTCCACCAGGCAATGTGGAAAACTCCTGTATTTCATAAATGGAATAACTGAGAGTTGGTCTGCTTTGATCTTTGCACTGCTGCACCATTTGGCTCTGACTATTTAAGGTTGTTTACAAACCACAGCCTGTTTGTAGAACAGCAGGCAGGGATGGAGGATTCAGTCAATCAGAATAAAGAGAGCTGCAAGGTCAAAAAACCCTATGCCTTCTACTACTTTTGCCATACATTTTAATTGCTAATATTTTAATTGCTAATTATTAAGATTAATATGGAATTGTTAATATTAATACATTTCATAAGTCTACTCAATAGAGTTTATATTAAATATGAAAAATGAAAGAACATATTCAGACATTAATACTCATAGCAAATGTTTTACATATCAATAATAGATTTGATTTATATATACCTGCATTTTTATTGGACTTATTAATATCAAGTTTTTGATTATTGTCATTTTGTTTTACATGCCCTATACATAATTATGTTGATCTTATGATATGCACACCAAAAAGAGCCAGAATAAGCAAAACAAAATGGCAGTCAAAGTTGCACATCTGAAAGTTTTTTTCTCCACAGTGGCCTGTCCTGGTTTCGGCTGGGATAGGGTTAAATTTCTTCCTAGTGCTGTGTTTTGGATTTAGTATGAGGAGAATGTTGATAACGCACTGATGATTTCAGTTGTTGCTAAGTGCCCTCCTAGTCCAAGGACAGCTCCCGTGCCTACTGACTGAGCTAGGTACACAAGATGGGAGGGAACATAATCAGGACAGCCAGCCCAGCTGGCTAATGGGGTATTCCATACCATGTGACGTCAGGCTCAGTATATGAATGGTAGGCGTGATCCAGGAAGTACCGATCGCTACTTGGTTACCGGTCAGCGCGGGTGGTGAGCAATTGCATTGTGCATCACTCATTCTGTATATTTTATCATTATCATTATTATTTTCCCTTTTTTTTTCTGTTCTATTAAACTGTCTTTATCTCAACCCACGAGTTTTTCTCACTCTTACCCTTCTGATTCTCTCCCCGTCCCGCTGAGGGGGGGCGGGGAGTGAGTGAGCGGCTGCGTGGTATTTGGCTGCCTGCCAGGTTAAACCACGACAGTCCTTTTTGGCGCCCAATGTGGGGCTCGAAGGGTTGAGATAACGACACATCTGACCCAAACAGGTTAAAATAAATTTGTTATAAGCATTCATTATATCGTTTAGTACTCGATGTTCACAATGTTGGTTTATTTGCTCTCAGAGTTGTTGGATCTGTTTTTGGAGTTGTGGTATATAGCACCTTACTGGCTGTCTATATTGCTGATTATCAGTTTTTATGTGGGGTTGGTCATCTCTGGGAAATGGATTAAGGTCATTGCTTTGCTATACTGTGTGACCTGGCTTTATGTTATGATAAAATTATTGCTCACGAGCCTGTACTCAGCACTGCCATCATTCCTGTTCTTCGGGAGCTATTTTTTGGAAACTATTAATAATTACACTTCTTACGTCTTCACCTCAGAGGATGAATTTAGGGGGGAGACAGGGTGGGACACTTTCTCCCACTTGTTCATCTTCCCTTCCATATCTTCAGAAACTCCTTTTTCTTCTATCCTCTTCATGAAGACGTCTACAATATTCCCTGAATTTTGAATATCCTTGGGATGTTCAAACGAGCATGATCATATTGCTATGTCTCCTGAATGTGGTTCAGGCCTTGTTTAGAGTTAAACAACTATTTAGGAATACTGTCCAGAGATCAACCCCAGCAACAGATACGGTGACTACTCAAACCCCCACGACAGGCACTGTGGCTACTTCAACCCCCACAACAACCACTATGGCTACTCAGACCCCGGCAACAGTCACTACAGTTACTTCAACCCCCACAACAGGCACTGCAGCTACTCAAACTCCACCAACAGTCACTGCAGTTACTCCAACCAGTGCAACAAGCACTGCAGCCACTCAAACCTCGGCAACAGTCACTACAAGTACTCCAACCCCCGTGACAGACACTGCAGCTACCCAAACCCTCACGATGGGTACTACAGCTGAACCAGAGGACCAACCGTCACTGGTATCTGTCGCCCTTGTACAGAAGAAGAAATCTTTGAAGCGGAAGTCAGGTCGTTTAGAAAAGGATGATGGAAAAGCAGGGCCATCACGAGGAGGGGAGGAGGAAGAGGAAGAACTCATAAATGAGACGGAAACCACCCGATCCTTATCCCTGAACGAGTTGCGAGATATGCGGAAAGATTTCAGCTGTCATCCAGGCGAGCATATTGTTACCTGGCTGCTCCGATGCTGGGATAATGGGGCCAGTAACCTGGAATTAGAGGGGAAGGAAGCCAAACAGCTGGGATCCCTTGCTAGGGAAGCAGGTATTGACAAAGCAATTGGAAAAGGGACACAGGTCCTCAGCCTCTGGAGGCGACTGCTGTCAGGCGTGAAGGAAAGGTATCCCTTCAAGGAAGATGTTATATATCGCCTAGGCAAGTGGACCACTATGGAGAGAGGTATCCAGTACCTGAGAGAATTAGGCATGCTGGAGGTGGTTTATAGTGACCTGGACGATGTCCGAACACCCAAAGATCCAGATGACGTCCAGTGCACGTGACCCATGTGGCAGAAGTTGGTACGGAGCGCACCAGCATCGTATGCCAGTTCATTGCCAGTACTGTTCTGGGCAGAGGAAGAAGCACCAACGGTGGATGTCTTAGTTAGCAGACTTTGGGATTTTGAAGAAACTATCTCCTCCTCCCTTGTCTCGGCTGTGGAGAAGCTGTCCCGGAAGGTCCAGCAACTTGAAGAGGGTATGTCCTATTCTCCACGTGTACGGACCAGTATCTCAGCCATTAGAAGTCAGCGTTTTTCTCCTCAAGAGAGAGGATATAGAAAGTACATACCACGGGGCACCCTGTGGTTTTACCTGCGTGACCACGGAGAGGACATGAGGCAGTGGGATGGAAAACCTACCTTCATCCTAGAGGCACGTGTACCTGAGTTGCAAGGAAAAACAATCACACAAGGGGGTTCTCCCAGGAAAAATGCTGCTCCAGTTGTCAGGAAAAACCTGTCTCACGACGGTCCAGTTTCCAGTGAACAGTTCCTCAGACAGGGCTGATCTTACTTTGGATTGTAATTGCGATGAAGAAATTCTTAACTCACGTTTGCAAGAAGTGAGAGATGGATACTACGACCAGAACTAGAGGGGCCCTGCCTCCGGCCAGGTGGAGGAAAGGGACAACCGGGTTTACTGGACTGTGTGGACTCGATGGCCTGGCACATCAGATCCACAGGAGTATAAGGCTCTCGTAGACACCGGTGCACAGTGTACCCTGATGTCATCAAGTTACACAGGGGCAGAACCCTTTTGTATTTCTGGAGTGACAGGGGGATCCCAAGAGTTAACTGTATTGGAGGCCGAAGTGAGCCTGACCGGGAATGAGTGGCAAAAGCACCCCATTGTGACTGGCCCAGAGGCTCCGTGCATCCTTGGCATAGACTACCTGAGGAGAAGGTATTTCAAAGACCCAAAAGGGTACCGGTGGGCTTTTGGTATAGCTGCCCTGGAGACGGAGGAAATTAAACAGCTGTCCACCTTGCCTGGTCTCTCGGAGGACCCTTCTGTTGTGGGGTTGCTGAGGGTTGAAGAACAGCAGGTACCAATCGCTACCACAACAGTGCACTGGCGGCAATACCGCACCAACCGAGACTCTCTGATCCCCATCCATGAGCTGATTCGTCGACTGGAGAGCCAAGGAGTGATCAGCAAGACTCGCTCACCCTTTAACAGTCCCATATGGCCAGTGCGAAAGTCCAATGGAGAGTGGAGACTAACAGTAGACTATCGTGGCCTGAACGAAGTCACGCCGCCACTGAGTGCTGCCGTGCCGGACATGCTAGAACTTCAATATGAACTGGAATCAAAGGCAGCCAAGTGGTACGCCACAATTGACATCGCTAATGCATTCTTCTCAATCCCTTTGGTGGCGGAGTGCAGGCCACAGTTTGCTTTCACTTGGAGGGGTGTCCAGTACACCTGGAACCGACTGCCCCAGGGGTGGAAACACAGCCCTACCATTTACCATGGACTGATCCACACTGCACTGGAACAGGGTGAGGCTCCAGAACACCTGCAGTACATTGATGACATCATCGTATGGGGCAACACAGCAGAAGAAGTTTTTGAGAAAGGGGAGAAAATAATTCAAATCCTTCTGAAAGCCGGTTTTGCCATAAAACAAAGTAAGGTCAAGGGACCTGCACAGGAGATCCAGTTTTTAGGAATAAAATGGCAAGATGGATGTCGTCAGATCCCAATGGATGTGATCAACAAAATAACAGCCATGTCCCCACCAACGAGCAAAAAGGAAACACAAGCTTTCTTAGGCGTGGTGGGTTTTTGGAGAATGCATATTCCAAATTACAGTCAGATTGTAAGCCCTCTCTATCACGTGACCAGGAAGAAGAACGACTTCAAATGGGGCCCTGAGCAGCGACAAGCCTTTGAACAAATTAAACAGGAGATAGTTCATGCAGTAGCCCTTGGGCCAGTCCGGGCAGGACAAGACGTAAAGAATGTGCTCTACGCCGCAGCCAGGGAGAATGGTCCTACCTGGAACCTCTGGCAGAAAGCACCAGGGGAGACTCGAGGTCGACCCTTAGGGTTCTGGAGTCCAAGGCCCGCTACACTCCAACTGAGAAGGAGATATTGGCAGCATATGAAGGGGTTCCAGCTGCTTCAGAAGTGGTTGGTACTGAAGCACAGCTCCTCCTGGCACCCCGACTGCCGGTGCTGGGCTGGATGTTCAAAGGGAGGGTCCCCTCTACACATCATGCAACTGATCACACAACGAGCCGGAAGAGGAAACCCGCAGTCGCCCAGGAATCTTGGAGGTGATCACGAACTGGCCAGAGGCAAAGATTTCGGAATATCCCCAGAGGAGGAGGTGACACGTGCTGAAGAAGCCCCACTGTATAATAAACTACCAGAAAATGAGAAGCAATATGCCCTGTTCACTGATGGGTCCTGTTGCCTTGTGGGAAAACATCGGAGGTGGAAAGCTGCTGTATGGAGTCCTATAAGCCAAGTTGCAGAAACTGCTGAAGGAGAAGGTGAATTGAGCCAGTTTGCAGAGGTGAAAGCCATCCAGCTGGCCTTGGACATTGCTGAACGAGAAAAATGGCCAGTACTTTATCTCTATACTGACTCATGGATGGTGGCAAATGCCCTGTGGGGGTGGTTGCAGCAGTGGAAGCAGAACAACTGGCAGCGCAGAGGTAAACCCATCTGGGCTGCCGCATTGTGGCAAGATATTGCTGCCCGAGTAGAGAACTTGACTGTAAAAGTACGTCACGTAGATGCTCACGTACCCAAGAGTCGGGCCACTGAGGAACATCAAAATAACCAGCAGGTGGACCAGGCTGCTAAGATTGAAGTGGCCCAGGTGGATTTGGACTGGCAACATAAAGGTGAATTATTTATCGCTCGGTGGGCTCATGACACCATCCTGGGCCTTGAAAAGCAAGTCCTATGGTGACACGGCACCCCAGAAAGAATTGAGTCAGATAATGGGACTCACTTCCGAAACACTCTCATAGACACCTGGGCCAAAGAGCACGGCATTGAGTGGGTCTATCACATCCCCTACCATGCACCAGCCTCCGGGAAAATCGAACGATACAATGGACTGCTAAAGACTACCCTGAGAGCAATGAGTGGTGGGACATTCAAGCATTGGGACACACATTTAGCAAAAGCCACCTGGTTAGTCAATACCAGGGGATCTGCCAATCGAGCTGGCCCTGCCCAATCAAGACTCTTACGTACTGAAGATGGAGATAAAGTCCCTGTCGTGCACATAAGAAATATGCTGGGGAAGACAGTCTGGGTTACTCCTGCCTCTGGCAAGGGAAAACCCATCCGTGGGATTGCTTTTGCTCAAGGACCTGGGTGCACTAGCTGGGTGATGCGAAAGGATGGGCAAGTCTGGTGTGTACCTCAAGGGGATTTGATTTTGGATGAAAATAGCCAATGAACTGAATTTTGATGTCAACTGTTACATGATATTGTATATCATTATTTCTATGATATAGCAGTGGTATAGCAGTGAAAATCACCCAGATTAGTGAAGAATGAACTAACTCCGATGAAACCGAGCGAAGTGCAACGATGATAGAACTGGATGAGCGCAACAGTACCGAAATGACAACTGGCTTCAGGATGCAACAGCCCAACACCGCACACTACCTCTTCGGCCCTGAAAGACTGTTATAACAGATGGAGCCCAAAGTCATGGACTAAATGAACTCAGTGGACATTTTAGAGGGATAGTCCATAGACCGAGGGAATGATATCTGTGCGTGCATATATATGTATGTATATACAAAGAAAGATAGTGGTGGTTAATTGAAATGCATTTAAAAAAGATGTGAGACCTAAGCACGACGTAAATGGTATAGAATAAGGGGTGGATACTGTCCTGGTTTCAGTTGGGATAGGGTTAAATTTCTTCCTAGTGCTGTGTTTTGGATTTAGTATGAGGAGAATGTTGATAACACACTGATGTTTTCAGTTGTTGCTAAGTGCCCTCCTAGTCCAAGGACAGCTCCCGTGCCTACTGACTGAGCTAGGTACACAAGATGGGAGGGAACATAATCAGGACAGCCAGCCCAGCTGGCTAATGGGGTATTCCATACCATGTGACGTCAGGCTCAGTATATGAATGGTAGGCGTGATCCAGGAAGTACTGATCGCTACTTGGTTATCGGTCAGCGCGGGTGGTGAGCAATTGCATTGTGCATCACTCATTTTGTATATTTTATCATTATCGTTATTATTTTCCCTTTTTCTGTTCTATTAAACTGTCTTTATCTCAACCCACGAGTTTTTCTCACTCTTACCCTTCTGATTCTCTCCCCGTCCCGCTGAGGGGGGGCAGGGAGTGAGTGAGCGGCTGCGTGGTATTTGGCTGCCTGCCAGGTTAAACCACAACATGGCCTTAATCCACATATAGCAAAATCTAACAGAAATTTCTACAGCCTTTTCTCTTGTGAAAAATCTGCCTTGCTAACCAGTCAATAACATATATGTTATGGACAGGGTTTCTGGTGGCGTTTTCCCAAGGTTATACCACTACCTCTGAATTTGGGTGCCCTGAAATTTCTTTTTTTTTTTTCTGTAAACACCAAAATGAATTTTTCTTAAAGAAGTTGTGATGGGTATTTTGAGGAGGTAAGAGCCTAGTATTTTGTGTACAAATTCAAAATACTCTTGCAAACTAGAGACACACTATGTCCCTAGTTGAATACATCATGATGATTAGTCCCTACTTTGTTCTGGTCCTCCTCAAGTTTTAAAGAATTTTATCATAGTTAAAACTCAAAGCTAAACTCTAGTTTAAGGTGCATTTTGAGTTGGCATTGTTGCAAGGTGAGGCACTGCACCCCTTCTCCGATGTTTCTGCCTTTGCCCTGTGTTTTTCCTTGCATGGTGCAGGCTGTGCAGTGAGCCAGACTGTGGGGCTGAGCTGCCCAGCTTGCTTTTCCAGAGCCTGTAGTGATGTAACCCAGGGGCTGATATGGGGGCGCAAGTAAGTGACTGTAGTGAGGGACTGAAAAGGGGAACAGATGCTGAGTTTTTTGATAACTTCAACAGTGTCAGTTTAACTTGTGTGTTAAATTGTGTCCTAGGAGATTTGTACTTGCAGAAAACACCTTTTGCATCCCATGTAAAGATGATCAATTTAAATATTGCTGTCTGACTGAGTAGCTGATTTTATAGAGAGACTGTGCCTTTAGACAGTAGTTCAGGTAGTTCATTCTTAATTGCTTTGTGAAAGAGCAATAATATGAAAATTCTAACTATGTTCCAGTCAGTAGAGAGGATCTTTAATCTGGCACTACAAATGCCTTAAAAATTAGCATATAGCTCTGGAACCTTTCACCTTTGTTTCACTTCTTCAAATCAGATTTGTGCTGGTAATGACTGAAAGCTGTAGATCCATGATGGCTATTAGTGATAAATGAGTTGAAGATCTCAGCCTAACAGAAGAAATAATTGGTTTGGAAACCCAACAATCCCTTCACCTTTAGTGCCAGTCCCATCAGAGAGAGGTCCTTGCTTATTCACAGTGCAGCCTGGGAAAACCTGCGCTTGTACTGCTGAGCTTGTTCAGGGGCTGAACTCCCCATGCAGTACAGTCTTGCACAGAGATTGTACTTGCCTGTGAAAAAATAACTTTTAACTCTTACAGCCCAGTGTTGGTTGCTTTTTCTTCAACAGAGACCAGATTGCTTATATGAGTGAAACCCCCTCAGAGATCTTTCTAACCTCCCTAGGTCAGGGTGCCCTTGGACTGGGAAAGCTGAGCCTATGAAACACACTTGTCCATTTGCAATAAGTACCGAGGAGATAATTTTTCCTCATGGAAAATTATGTTTTTTCTTCTCAGCTTGTCAGCATTCTCCATTTAACAAGTACAGACTGAGAAAACAATACAGATTTAAACTGGTTACCAGCTCTAGAAGCTTCTTTCATCCTCATGGCTAATATTTTGGGCATCCTTCCATTCAGATCATGGTGTGTGAGAAAGATAACAACTCTCATTCTGCATAGTTTTCCCAGATGTTTTTTTGCCAAAGGGAACAGCTGCCATTGTCACAGTTGTAAGCTCTGTGCTTGACAGCACCTTATGTCACCCTAGAATGGAATTTTGTGGGTTTTGTTATTTTTCCTTCATGGCAAAGTGGTGTTCTGACTTTAGGATGCACAGCATCACAACATCATTTGGCTGACAAATGCAATCCCTATGAGAAATTATGGCAATATACCAGCCCCTGCATGCATCATTTTAGATTTTGCTTTAGACTTTAATTTAAGATTTCTTACAAGTCTGCTCATGTGAATCATCCATTTTTTGCATCTTAGGGACATGGGCAGGTTATAGGTTTTCCCAGTCCTCCTAAGTAGACAGATGTAGTGCAATACATTATGAACTAAGATATGGATAAATGGGCTTCAAAGCTAATGCAATTTGAGAGGAATTCATATCTGGGACTTGTCTTTTCCTTCTTAAATAGTTCATGCTGAAAGAAACAAAGGACTTTGAGCATGCTACTGATATTCACCTATGAAATGCTATCCCCCAATCTCTCTCTAGATATTACTCAGTATGAATTATGATATGAAAACAGATGTCTGACTTGACGTCACTTCAAATATTTCTGGTCTATTAGGGCCTAACAAAGTTTATTTAAACTAAAATTGCAAACCTTGAGATTAGAAATGATTTTAAATTTTGCAACATGCATAATGGAAATTCAGGAAAGAATGACAGAATATAGATTTGCAAATCTTCCAGCCAAAGAAGTCAATGTATACATTATAACTCCATATTCTTTATGAATATCATAAAACAATGTTGTTTTTTGTTGTTGGTTTTTTTTTTTTTTTTTTTTATGTGATGTACCTGGAAGAATCGGAGATGGAAGAACAAACTATACATGACAGATGTTAGTCACATTACTTACTGCACAACTGGAATGACAACACATATTACAGTGATGTGCATGATGTTAGGTACAGGGCCCATACAGAATAGAAGAGCAGTAGAGAAGAAGAAACTAGTGAAAGAGGAAATGTCTTGAGATTTCCCCCACATCAAGCCACTGTTTTTCCTGTGAGCTAACAGTAATTTTTTGTCCCCTGCTGCTTACGAATTTTGAAAAGCCTGAAAGAAAATACTTGAAATCTCACTAGATAGATAGTTTAATTTGTGCTTTAGCTGCAGTTTTCTTCTGTCTTTTCATCAACTGTTTTTTTTCTAGAAAGGGAACAGAGAGTTTGTTGGTGTATATGCTAGACAGAAAGAATCAGATTTTGCTTTCAGAGAAGTAGGAAGAGCCTAAAACAATCAAAGATGAAATTATCTGCCTTTCCTTGCAGGTTTATGTGATGGAGACAAGTTGGGGTATGGAGAGGATGAGAAGGCTGTAGATCTCACATTGACGCTACCAGACGTAGTACACATCTTCAAGGTTTTGCAGCCTGTCTGTTTGTGCTGCTGCTGCCAGTGGTCAAGGCCTAATCAAAAGGTGGATCTTTAAAAAACAGGATCTTTTGAAGAGGGACTCAGTTTAGATTGCAGAATTTTCTGAAATACAGCAGATGCAACTCGAAAATGTATGCAGGTAACAAGTACGTCTACCACAGATGTGTAATTTACATGCACTTAATATTCAGTAACTTCTGAATCAGCATGGGATGAGTGAGAGAAAGGGAGGGATTCAGAGGCACGAGGGCCAGAATATACCACCTGCCAAGTCAAAGATAGGAAAACATGACTTGTACATATAAGAGGTTGTAGCTGCCTCAAGGCTTGTTCTCTTGTGAGCTGAGATCAGGAGGGGAGACAGGGCAAAACCACCTGGGAGGAGATATTGGTATTCCAACACCAGAGTGCATATACAGATTTGGTAGTTGTTTTTTTTTTTCCCCAAAGAGCTTCTCCCTCTTCTGCATCAGCATTTTCTACCCGTGGCTTGAATAAGAGTCGGGTTTTACTTTGCTTTGGCTGCTGCACTTGATGCCATTTTCAAGACTGGGAGATGTTTTTGTTTTCACTTCCAGGCTGGTAGAGTTGGGGGAAGGGGAAGAAAGGGACAAGAGGAAAAATGGAGTAATGGAGCTGAATAGTGAGGTCATATGACTGGTTTTGTATGCAAATGTTTTTTCCAAGTGTGTTCATAGTCTGTGATACAGCCAGAAAAAGAGCCTTATAAAAAGTTGCCTTTTAACATGATGCAATACAGCTCCTGGTCTCGGGCTCATACCTCCAGACAATGACTCTAGCTGAGGTGCTTATGTATGGTCATCCCAGTTGCCATGGACAGTAGGAAGAAAAAGGCACTTTCAGTTCTTCTAAGAGATCACTTAACAGGGAGAGTTTCTCTCTGCTGACCAGAGATGGAGCCCACACACCTAAGCTGGGTACCTCAGATGAGGTCTTATGGTTAATATTGGTCTAGGCCCTGAGGGTTGGTTTGGTAAGGAGGGGAAAAGCAGTCCTAGCAGAGGACAAGGGACTAGCTCTGAGGCAGGGCTGGGGGAGAGGGATGTGAGGGATTAACAGCAGTCATTCCCAGAGAGGTGGATAAAAAGGAAATGATAGCCTCTCTTATATGAAGAAAGGACTGATAATTGCTAGATGAGTTTAACTCATAGAGTTGTGACTGTGTTAGGCCATCTCTTCACATCTCACTGCTCCTCATGCGTGTGTAGGACAAAAGGCCAATATTTCTCTAGTTTGATCTCTGATGCAATGTAGATCAAAGCAACTTACCTTGATTCCTGCATTGTACCTATAATTTGGGGTTGAACCTCAACGTATCTTGGTTATAGATAGAATAGTTGCTTAATGAACCATCAGAAAGTAATGAAAAATCACAGCCTATGGCCTCCACTCATCTAGGCAAGAGAAACACTTTTCTAGTGCCAAGAATGCTCTGATTTATAGTTCTGGAACTTCTTCAGTGTAAATCGAATATATCCAGGTAATTTAGTGGAAATATTAACATCACACTCTTAATAAATTCTCTCTTAAAATTGTATTTCAGTAACATACAAAAGTCTGAAACCAGACTAAGTAATCTTGTATTACTGCATGTTCAGTGTGTATATTACTGTATTTTTCACTTGAACGTGGGCTAAAATACATTTTTTATTGAGTCAGTCTAGAGCACTGAGTTAGGAGTAAACCAGCACATTATTTTATTATAACTTTATTGTTACCTGTACCATATTGTTATGCTTTTACAATAGCTGAACTGTGTCAGACATTCAGATCAGTGCTTCAGAGGACTTGTATCCTAAAGGCAAAACAGGCTCAATACAGCGCCACAAATCAACCACCGACAATAGTACAGTGCAGTGTAAATGCACTTCCAAAGTGCCTTATAAATATAAAAAGCAAAGTATAAAGTAAGGAAGAATGTTTGCCTTTAAGCTATTCCTCTATAGCTTGTAAATATATTCTCACAGGTTTCTTCATGAACCAACTTCTGGTGTTGTTCTGTTCATTTCCCATTAGTTATGCAAAGGACTTCATCTGGCTGCCCTGTACTGAGGGGCCTCTCTTTATCTTCCGAGAACCAAAATAATGAGACCATAAAAGTAATGGAATCTGCGGTTCTTTGTTCCTGTTTGAGAGACTCTCACTTCATTTCATCCTCTCCTTCTATGCAAAGGAAGGCCCCATTGCTATCCTCAGATTTTTTTCTTGTGCATGAATATACACATACATAAAGCAACGAAAAGACATGTTATCGTAAATAGGTATAGAGGGAAATGTTATTAATTCACAACTCAATTTTCAGACTCCTTTCTCTTCCTTTTCTCTCCACCCATTATTTCTAGTTGTTCAGAGTACAAAGAGTCAGTTGAAATGAAGACACAGTGAAGCTGGATCGTTTATTTGACGGCATACAAGAATTTTGTAGAATAATATACACGATATTCTTCTGACTCCTTGTTTTTCCTACAGTTCTTTTACTCAAAACTATATATAAGTGCTATAATGTATCAAGTAAATCATTATTTGACATTGCTGAGTGGATTTAAAAACAGAGTTTACATGTAAACTGTGGAATCTGAGATGTGGGAGGATTGGTCTCATAGTTAAACAAGGAAAAAACCCTCCACATTTTTTCCAGTTGTTTAGTTTGGAAGCAATCTAGGGTACGGATGTAATCTCTCCAACATAACATGATTAGCTAAATAAAAGGCCTTTCCAGTCTTTAAAATACTGAGGCCAATCAGATGATTATTATCCACTGCCATTACGCATTTAGAAAACTGAAAAATAACTGATGTTAGATTTAAAAAAATAAGTTGTCTTTCATTTATAAAACATGCATCTCAATAAATGTCATTAACAGCTTCTGGAGCAGCTTTTCAGAAGCATGTTTATCATGTGCTGGGTAAGGAATTAACTATCATCTGCAGTCTATCTAGGACTTCAGTTTAATTTATGGAGGTATTGTACTCTGGAGAAGGTGAAAGTAGAAGCAAAAAATGGAAAAAGACAGGAAAAATAAATTAATTTGGATGTGTTAATTTAAAGGTAAAGAAAAAAATTTAACTGCTCTGTAACTTTTATAGGGATTCTTTTATCTGGAGTTATACCCTTCAGTTCTTTTTTGTAAAGAAGAAAATAAAGTTCTTTGGGGAAAAAAATATTAAAATCTACAGGATTAAAGGAAAAATAATTTAAAACCTGCTGAGGGAATCCTGTTCTTTAAGCTTCCAACAGACAATGCTCATCAGTAGCCATCATCCTGGAAACAACAATTGTGATAATGGAAGGAACAATGAGAAGCAGTTGGTGTATTACGAACTATGACTTTCTCCTCATGGAGATTCCTGTGCCTGTGACCAACATGCATATTCAAATTGCTGCCTAATTAGTTAATGCCATCTACACATCCAGTTTCCACCATAGCAACATCTAAGCAGCCAGTTTGCTCCATGACAACTGCTCTGAAGTGTCACAGTAGCTTTCACCAGGACCAATCCTTAATAGACACAATGTCCTGTGTTTATTATCTTTTCCCAGTTAAGTCTTCAGGGCGAGATGGGGAGACTGGGTATAGATCACTTTCATTCACCTACTATTCCCCTGATTCACACACTGCTGTCTTCTCTGTTGCATGGAAATCCCTGAACCAGAAAGAAATATTTATGTGGTTTGGAAGAAGTGGCTGGTGCTGTTTCAGCTGCTTTTCTGAATTAGATTAATCAGCAAGAATGATTAATGCTATTAAAAATTTAGTAGCTTGTTTTTCCACATGTAACTCTCTAAATATGTTATTTGGTTTACTGTAAAGAGACAGTCTACTTAGAACAAATGCTATACTAAAATTAAATAACATGTCTGATTTATATGAATCTATATCATCAACATTCATAAGTAATGATGTTACTCTGCTCAGTTTCTACTCATTTTCCTAGGCCACCACATCAGCACAATACAAATAGAGAAAAATATGTAGCTAATTAATCCTTCCCTAGCTTCCCTTTATTATTGGTTGAAGTTAAACATTTCAATAATTAAAACAAGAAACTTTGTAGGAAAAACAGTCCTTTTCATATAATTACACTGTGTATCCAGTTGGATGAATTGATGGCTTTTCATTCATCACAAACACATTTCAAAATATGGTATTCCATAGTAGCAGCTGGTAAAAATGTGGCCAAACTGTGACCATACCTTCAAAAGTATTTCAAATAGGGGCACAAAAAGCTCTTGTTTTTCATTTCCAATGCAATACCAAGTAGTAACACTTGTCTAAATACGCTGACTACAGGTCCTTCAATTTTATTGCAACTTTAGAAGATCTTATGGAGATCACGATTTTAAAATTGCCTACCCTTTGAATATTAGAGTAGAAGAAGGATTGGCTTCACGGAGAAAGAGAACTGACCTGTTACAGCCTGTTCATGCTAATGGTCCTGCTGTTACCACTTCTGCTCTTCTAAAAAATGCTGCATCAAGACCTACTTGTGTTGATGCCAAAACAGACTCTGAGAGGGAGGTCAAAGAGTATGTTCTGAGCATTTGTTTATATTTATAAAGAACATTTTTTCAGTTAGCTCTCCTGGGCTTTGGGAACTCTTGACAGTCATAAAAAAAATTCCAGCATGTAAAATAATAAATATTGCAAGCAGTCCCTCCTCCACTATGCCAACTGCACACAAATCAGGTATTGGTGTCCAGCAGAGTCAACACCAGATACAGAAAGTTATTAACCATCATGACCAGGGAACAGCAAATATTGATCCTAACAAAAAGGTGTTTAATCGAAACCTAGTGTGCCTAAGTAATGTAGTAGCACTGCATGCAATGGCATTTCTTCTCAAATCCTATGGAGCAGCTGCTTTAAATTGTCTGGCGGTATTAACTAACAATAAACTCATTCACTTCTATAGAAATAGAAGTTCACCAAATAACAGGACTGCAATAAATAAGATTTTTTACGTAGGAATGAATCCCTAGGTCTAATGTTAACTTTTTTTCCCACAGTCTGATATAACTAAAAAAATAGTCTTACAGTCTGCAGAGTTTTGTGATGATGATAAGTTAAATCTTACTGACCATAAGTTACAGGAGTCAAAAGTTTTCCCTTTGATTATGATATTAATCTTTAGAAGTTACATTTTCTGACAAAACATCCACTAGTCCGTTGGGTCCCAATTGTCCCAGTCTAGCATTTAACTCACTCATGAAGTTTTAAGTTGCAGCTTTTTCTAAAGTAAATAAAAATGAGATTTGCAATGTATTTATTTCTATTATAGAGTGATCAGTTTCATATGTGCATTTGATAACGAGGGCTATGATCTATTAAAATTACCTCTTTTCTTTAAAAAGAGAATTGTGCTAAGTATTTCCGGACGCGATTAGGTAAATAAACTGAAAAGCTCTTTCTGTTAACATCTGCCTGCTCTTTCTCCCCAGAACTAAGAAAATGCCCTCTGGCTCTTGTTAGTTTTGTAAGCATTTCACAGAAGTGCCTCCCAATTTATCTTTAATTTCAGCATCTTAATACAATTAAAAAGTTGTATGATTTCCTCAAGTAAATCTCTGTTTAAAACACTTAAATGCAAAAGAATTTACATGGATTATTCTTAGATCCTTCCAGCACATAAGAGTAGTAAATCCATAAAGTGTCCAGATTATTCACCTATTATTCAAAATTTGTGATGCTACTTATATTATGGCTACTAACATAATCATTTCATAACCGTAAAGTTATCTAGTTTCTGATTATCTAAAAATTGAACTGATTTTGACTAGTTTGAAAAATGAGGGAGAGAAAGAGAATCTAGCTTTGATGTAATACATCTATCCTTGTCATCTCTCAATAGGAAAAAAGCTTTTTTCTTTGTTTTTTTTTTTTTTTAGTTGATTTTCACTTGAAAAGTCCTAAACAGTGGTCTTAGGACCAGGCCTTTTCCTACAAAAGGAGCGTTACTTGTTTGTTACTTGCTAATGAATGTATCTGTGGTAACTAAGTAACAAATTACTAATACTGTTGAGCTGTAAACTATTTGTTATTTCATTACCAGTTACAAAAATATTTGAATCTAAACATATTGTAAAAGTAAAAATAAGAAATAATATTTCATTTATGGGATAATTGTGCTAGATTATCCCCAAGTACAATATAATATTCTCAGTGGGGAAGTATTTCCAATCTGCAATAAATATTGTTTTGAATGAAACCCCACTAAGACAATGTCTGTCAATTACAATATATTTTAGTGAATTCTAAAGCATCTAAACACAAAATTGAGCAGTCATAACAGTTAATAATAGATTTGCAGAAACTTGTTCTCAGCCTTGCTTCTTGAAATATGTTTAAATATTTAACTCTTGAAACGTTATGATGGAGGCACGAACCTTCATTGTCAGCAAACCGTTAAACAACTCTCACTGTTTAGAGCAAGGAACTTCTATCTTTTCAGCAGTTAATCTTGGAGGATCTGAAGGTATTTTTGGTTCTACTGCATATGTTTGCATGGACCGTGATCATGAAGAAATGAAATGTTACTCTAAATCTGGAGGATCTACTTAGTTCCATGGGAATTTTTGCTTTATGTTTGTGGCTGCATATTGTTTATGGCACTTAGATGCTGGCTATGATATAAATTGACAAGATTTAGAGACCTAAAATATAAAGTAAGTTTCTCATCTATCATATGGAAAAATTCTTTGCTGTGAAGCCATTCTCCTTCTGTTTCTACTAATGCAATGCATCCCTTGACCACTAAAAAATAATTTAGTAGAAAAGAAACACAGAAAATGTAGAAATGTTTGACTTACTTAGATATTTTTTTCCAATGTTAGACACTGACGTGCATAATGCATTGTCTGAACCACTACTAATAAGGGTTACCTTTACCTTACCGAGGCGAGCAGCTCAGGTGCTGGCACGATCGGCAGCGGTGTGCTGCAGCGCGGTGCACGGGGGGGTTTCCCAAACCGGGGGTACCTCAGGGGAGCCGAGAGAGCCACCAGCAGCCCGCAGCTCGCCCCACAATGGCTGACGGCACCTGGGGGGGGCCAGGAGCAACAGCAACCAAACCCCGCCACGTATAAAAGAAGTCCCTGGGGAGCGCTGGCGACCAGGAGCGCCGCCAACAGGGCAGGCAAACAGGGCGTGGCGCAGCAGTTTGCGCGGCGGTTTGCACAGCAGGGCGTGCAGGAAGGGAGCAATGGTACCCACCCGGCAGAAAGCCATGGCCTGTCTGAGCTCTGCACCCACCTCGAGTGACGCAGCTGCCCAGAGAGAGCTCCGGCGGGACCCCGCTGCCGCCGAGGTGCCAGGCTGCGGCTGCACCCGGCTCTTAGGCCAGGCCGGGAGGGCAGCAGGGAGCACACCTGCGGGAGGTGCGCCCAGGCAGGGGAACCCCTCCGCTTAGTGACAGAGCTCCGGGAGGAGGAGAGTAGGTTGAGGAGCATCAGGGAGAGCGGGAGAGAGAGAGAGGCTGCTGGAATGGCACCCTGCCTTCCCTGAGACAGGCCCAACAGGCAGGCAGGACGCATGACGCGGAGGATTCCCTATCCTCTCTCCGCCTGGCTGAACGCGGGACTTAAGGGATGGGGGCAATGGCGACAGGTTCCTGCCGGGCGCAGCGGGCGCGTCTCCTCTGTGACTGCCCCACCTTCCCTGGTGCCCTTGCATGATAGGTGTGAGGCTCTGCAAGTGGAACCGAACAATGACGAGGACGATGGTTCATCTAGCGTGGAGCTGTCGCCGAGGTTATGTCGGCCTAGGCCCTCCGTCAAAACTGCTTTCATAAAGAAAAAAAGACGGGTCGTTGTCGTAGGAGACTCCCTTCTGAAGGAACAGAAGGCCCAATATGCAGACCGGACCCACTTCTTAGGGAAGCCTGCTGCCTCTGTGGGGCCCAGGTTAAAGATGTGAAGAGAAAGCTTCCTACCCTGGTACGGCCCTCAGATTATTATCCATTATTGATTTTTCAGGTAGGCAGCAATGAAGAAGCCCGAGGGCAATCAAGAGAGACTTCAGGGCCTTGGGACAACTGGTTAAGGGATCAGGGGCACAAGTAGTGGTTTCCTCTATCCTTCCAGTTGCAGGGAATGATGAGGGAAGAAACAGGAAGAGCCAGCAGATCAATACCTGGCTCCAAGCCTGGTGTCATCAACAGAATTTTGGGTTTTTTGATCATGGGTCAGTCTACATGACACCAGGCCTGCTGGCAACAGACGGGGTACACCTGTCTCAAAGGGTGAAAAGGATCTTTGCACAGGATTTAGCAGGGCTCATTGAAAGAGCTTTAAACTAGATTTGAAGGGTGAAAGGGATAAAACCAGGCTCGCTAGAGATAAGGCTGAGGGCAGCACACCAATGTTTGAGAGACAGTGTGCTAGCGAGGTCCTTTGGTCTGCCATCTCAGTGGAGGTAGGGGACGGAGATTCATGCAGCAGCAAAGATGCAAGGGTTATTGATGTGTTGGAAATGATGGAAGCACCTGAGAATGGTCACATAGGAATTAGGGCTTCTTCCCCCAAAAAGGCGGCAGGATCAATAGCCCAACCGAAGTGCATCTACACCAATGCACACAGCATGGGCAACAAACAGGAAGAGCTGGAAGCCATTGTGCAGCAGGAAAACTATGATATAGTTACAATCACAGAAACATGGTGGGATGACTTGCACAACTGGAGTGCTGCAATGGATGGCTATAAACTCTTCAGAAGGGATAGGCAAGCAAGGGGAGGTGGTGTATGTAGCCTATATCTTAGGGAGTATTTTGATTGTCTAGAGTTTAATGATGATGATGATAGGGTTGGGTAAGAATCAGAGGGAAGGCCAACAAGACAGATACCGGGGAATCTGTTATAGACCACCCAACCAGGATGAAGAGGCAGACGAAATATTCTATAAGCAGCCAGGAGAAGTCTCACAATCGCTAGCCCTTGTTCTCGTGGGGGACTTCAACTTACCAGATGTCTGCTGGAAATACAATACAGTGGATAGGAAACAGTCAAGGAGGTTCCCAGAGTGTGTGGAAGATGATAACTTCCTGACACAGATCGTGAGCGAGCCAACTAGTGAAGGCGCCCCGCTGGACCTGTTGTTTGCGAACAGAGAAGGACTTGTGGGTGATGTGGTGGTCTTGGGCATAGCAATTACAAAATGATAGAGTTTTCGATTCTTGGAGAAGTGAGGAGGGGAGTCAGCAAAACCGCTACCATGGACTTCCGGAGGGCAGACTTTGGCCTGTTTAGGAGACTGGTTGACAGAGTCCCTTGGGAGGCAGTCCTGAAGGGCAAAGGAGTCCAGGAAGGCTGGACATTCTTCAAGAAGGAAATATTAAAGACACAGGAGCAGGCTGTCCCCATGTGCCGAAAGACGAGCCGGCAGGGAAGAAGACTGGCCTGGCTGAACAGAGAACTTTGGCTGGAACTCAGGAAAAAAAGGAGAATTTATGACCTTTGGAAGAAGGGGCAGGCAACACAGGAGGACTACAAAGATGTCATGAGGTTATGTCGGGAGAAAATTAGAAGGGCCAAAGCCTGACTAGAACTTAATCTGGCTACTGCCATAAAAGACAATTAAAACTGTTTCTATAAATACATTAGCAACAAAAAGAGGACTAAGAAGAATTTCCACCCTTTATTGGATGCGGGGAGAAACATAGTGACAAAGGATGAGGAAAAGACTGAGGTACTTAATGCCTTCTTTGCCTCAGTCTTTAATAGTAAGACCAGTTGTTTTCTGGGTACCCACCCCCCTGAGCTGGAAGACAGGGACGGGGAGCAGAATGAAGCCCCCATAATCCAAGGGGAAATGGTTAGCGACCTGCTACACCATTTAGACACATACAAGTTTATGGGGCCAGATGGGATCCACGCAAGGGTACTGAGGGAGCTGGCAGAAGTGCTCACCAAGCCACTTCCAATCCTTTATCAGCAGTCCTGGCTAACTGGGGAGGTCCCAGTTGACTGGAAGTTAGCAAATGTGATAGCCATGTACAAGAAGGGCTGGAAGGAGGATCCGGGGAACTACAGGCCTGTCAGTCTGACCTCGGTGCCAGGGAAGGTTATGGAGCAGATCATCTTGAGTGCCATCATGTGGCATGTACAGGACAACCAGGTGATCAGGGCTAGTTGGCATGGGTTTATGAAAGGCAGGTCCTGCTTGGCTAACCTGATCTCCTTCTATGACAAGGTGACCCGCTTAGTGGATGAGGGAAAGGCTGTGGATGTTGTCTACCCAGGCTTTAGTAAAGTCTTTGACACTGTCTCCCACGGCATTCTCCTAGAGAAACTGGCTGCTCATGGCTTAGATGGGTGTACACTTCATTGGGTAAAAAACTGGCTGGATAACGGGCCCAAAGAGTTGTGGTGAACGGAGTTAAATCCAGTTGGCAGCTGGTCACAAGCGTTGTTCCCCAGGGCTCAGTTTTGGGGCCAGTTCTGTTTAGTATCTTTATCAATGACCTGGACGAGGGGATCGAGTGCACCTTCAGCAAGTTTGCAGATGACACCAAGTTAGGTGGGAGTATTGATATGCTTGAGGGTAGGAAGGCTCTACAGGGGGATCTGGACAGGCTGAATTGATGGGCTGAGGCTAATTGTATGAGGTTCAACACGGCCAAGTGCCGGGGGTCCTGCACTTTGATCACAACAACCTACCAGCTTGGGGAAGAGCGGCTGGAAAGCTGCCCGGCAGAAAATGACCTGGGGGTGTTGGTCGACAGCCAGCTGAATATGTGCCCAGGTGGCCAAGGCGGCCAATAGCATCCTGGCTTATATCAGAAATAGTGTGGCTGGCAGGAGTAGGGAAGCGATCGTGCCCCTGTACTCGGCACTGATGAGGCTGCACCTCAAATGCTGTGTTCAGTTTTGGGCCCCTCACTACAAGAAGGACATTGAGATGGTGGAGTGTGTCCAAAGAAGGGCAACGAAGCTGGTGAAGGATCTAAGCACAACTCTTATGAGGAGCAGCTCAGGGAACTGGGGTTGTTTAACCTGGACATAAAGAGGCTCAGGGGAGACCTTATCGCTATCTACAACTACTTGTAAGGAGGTTGTAGTGAGGTGGGTGTTGGTCTCTTCTCCCAAGTAACAAGCAATAGGATGTGAGGAAATGGCCTCAAGTTGCACCAGGGGAGGTTTAGATTAGATAGTAAGAAAAATGTATTCACTGAAAGGGTTGTCAATCATTGGAACAGGCTGCCCAGGGCAGTGGTTAAATCACCGTCCCTGGAGGTATTTAAAAGATGTGTAGATGTGGTGCTTAGGGACATGGTTTAGTGGTGGACTTGGCAGTGCTAGGTTAACGGCTGGACTTGATCATCTTAAAGGTCTTTTCCAACCTAAATGATTCTGGGCACCTCGGTGCCAGGGAAGATCATGGAGCGGTTCGTTTTGAGGGCGCTCACGAGCCATGTCCGGGACAACCAGGGGATCAGACCCAGCCAGCACGGGTTCATGGAAGACAGGTCCTGCTTGACCAACCTGATCTCCTTCTATGAGCAGGTGACCCGCCTAGTAGATGAGGGAAAGGCTGTGGATGTGGTCTACCTGGACTTCAGCAAAGCCTTTGACACTGTCTCCCACGGCATTCACCTAGAGAAGCTGGCGGCTCACGGCCTAGACAGGTGCACTCTTCGCTGGGTTAAAAACTGTCTGGACGGCCGAGCCCAGAGAGTTGTGGTGAACGGAGTTAAATCCAGTTGGCAGCTGGTCACAGGCGGTGTTCCCCAGGGCTGTTTTGGGGCTGGTCCTGTTCAATATCTTTATCAATGATCTGGACGAGGGGATCGAGTGCTCCCTCAGTAAGTTTGCAGACGACACGAAGCTGGGCGGGAGCGTTGATCTGCTCGAGGGTAGGAAGGCTCTGCAGAGGGACCTGGTCAGGCTGGATCCATGGGCCGAGGCCAACTGTATGAGGTTCAACAAGGCCAAGTGCCGGGTCCTGCACTTCGGCCACAACAACCCCAGGCAACGCTACAGGCTTGGGGAAGAGTGGCTGGAAAGCTGCCCAGAGGAAAAGGACCTGGGGGTGCTGGTTGACAGCCGGCTGAACATGAGCCGGCAGTGTGCCCAGGTGGCCAAGAAGGCCAATGGCATCCTGGCTTGTGTCAGAAATAGTGTGGCCAGCAGGAGTAGGGAGGTGATTGTGTCCCGGTACTCGGCACTGGGGAGGATGCACCTCGAATACTGTGTTCAGTTTTGGGCCCCGCAGGAAGCACATGGAGGTGCTGGAGTGTGTCCAGAGAAGGGCAACGAAGCTGGTGAAGGGTCTGGAGAACAAATCTTATGAGGAGCGGCTGAGGGAGCTGGGGTTGTTTAGTCTGGAGAAGAGGAGGCTGAGGGGAGACCTCATCACGCTCTACAACTACCTGAAAGGAGGTTGTAATGAGGTCAGTGTCGGTCTTTTCTCCCACGTAACTAGCGATAGGACGAGAGGAAATGGCCTCAAGTTGCACCAAGGGAGGTTTAGATTGGACATTAGGAAAAATTTCTTTACTGAAAGAGTGGTCAGGCCTTGGAACAGGCTGCCCAGGGAAGTGGTGGAGTCACCATCCCTGGAGGTATTTAAAAGACGTGTAGATGAGGCGCTTAGGGACATGGTGTAGTGGGCATGGTGGTGTTGGGTTGATGGTTGGACTTGATGATCTTAGAGGTCTTTTCCAACCTTAATGATTCTATGATTCTATGATTCTATGAATCTAAGAAAATACAATTCTTATCCATCTTTTGTAGGCAAAATAGAGTATATGCTTTCTCTGTTCAGTCTACTTATTTTTACAAATTATGTAGGTATTAAAGAGAAATTTGTATAGATTTCCATAGTTTTCCATATACTTTCCATGGATTTCCATAAGGGCCCAGAAATCATCTGTGTAACAGGGAAAATAGCTTTGTAATTCCCCAGGGCAGTGGATACTTAATTATGCCAGTTGTGATTCTGGATTGAATGTTCATCATCACCCAACGTACAACATCTTTTCTCTACTCCGAAAAGAAGATACTGAATTTCTGGTTGCATAGTTGTTTAAGAGTTTTATATTTCCCAACTGGAAATTCAGTGTGAAAGGTGGATGAAAGAGAAACCACATTCTCTTGCCCCCTTTCATAAGTTCAGCAGCAGTCTTAAGGGTATTCACTTTCTGTTATTGAGTTCTGCAAAGAGCACACTGCATCTTGGTCACTCATAAAGAAGGAACCACTATTCTTTGAATTCAAAAGTATTCCCCCTTCTTTGAAGAAGGCATTGGTGGTAGCAATAAACACTCCTTTTATTACACAGTGAGAATGTAATCTTCGCTCCTAGGCAGGTTATGAGAGAGACATGTACCCCTACTTTCCTATTCACCATTGTGCAGCTATTTGCAGGCTGAATCAAAACTCACAAACTTATGTTTATGCAGAGAAAATATCAGAAACAACAAATTAGCTAGATAGCTTGTGGCCAACCACACAAGTAAGTATCTTTATATAAACTATTAATCAAAATTTTTGAGAGCTGAGCATATCTGTTAAAATCTAATCATGTGCAAACAGCAAAGAGTCAGTAAAGTATATTTTCTGCTGTGAATTATTTGTCTAACTTCAGGAAAGAGGACAAAACAGCTTAAATGGTAACTGGAATCACTTTTTACAGATATCAGACCTGGAAAAGGAAATGTATTTCTTGTTTTGGTCCCATCATGTTAGCATACACATGGAATTACTAAATGTAGATTGGTAAGAGCATCATAGGCATGATCAATTCCTGCTATCTGGAAGTTAGACAGTATTTTTATGCAGTATGTTTACATTTACTCCACTTTCATGAGACCCCACCTGGAGTACTGCATCCAGTTCTGGGGTCGCCAGTGCAAGAAAGACATGGGCCTGTTAGAGCGGGTCCAGAGGAGGGCCACAAATATGGTCAGAGGGCTGGACCACCTCTCTCTCCTATGAGGAAAGGCTGAGAGAGTTGGGGTTGTTTAGCCTGGAGAAGAGGAGGCTCTGGGGAGACCTTTTGCGGCACTTGAATATACAAAGAGGTCCTACAAGAAAGATGGAGAGAGACTTTTTTGCCAAGGCCTGTAGTGATAGGACAAGGGGCAATGGCTTTAAACTGAATTAGGGTAGATTTAGATTGGACATAAAGGAATTTTTTAAGATAAGGGTGATGAGACACTGGAACAGACTGCCCAGAGAAATTGTGGATGCCCAGTCATTGGAAGTGTTCAAGGTCAGGTTGGACAGGGCTTTGAGCATCCTCATCTAGTGCAAGATGTCCCTGACCGTGGCAGGAGGGTTGGACTAGATTATCTTTAAAGGTCTCTTCTAACCCAAGCCATTCTGTGATTCTATGATTCTACGCTGAGTAGCTGTAGCTGGATGTTATGCTGCAGCCTATACTACAAGGAGTACTAGTTATACTACAAGGAGTACTAGTAACTTCATTGGAAAAAACACAGGGAAAATGCAGTGTGTGTCACTGAGCAGGGCTTGCTGAAGGTAAATTTCTATGGATATTAATATAAAAATTCTAAGCAGCTAAAATGCATCAGCAAAAGAAAGAAGAAAGCAAAGAAGATTACAAACTAAAAATGCTTGGCACAAGTGTAAATCTTATTTAGAAGTCTAATTGTAGTCTGTCCTTTTTTAACCATCCATTTCTGTTCAGAATTTTTCTAGATCAACAGGAAAAGAGGTAATATAATGAGGAAGTTGCCCAGACTGAAGAAAAAAATCTAGCTAAAATTTGTTATAATCAACTGATTATGTTGTATCATAGAGAAACTCTAGGCATGGGCTGGGACTATTTTTGTTAATTGCTATACTAAGAACAACAGGGAAATGGACTCTGAGGATGTCACTTCCTCCAACCGGCTGCCATGACAAGACAGAGCTGGAACTTAAGGGAAGCTTCTTTTGAAGCAATTTGTGTTCCTGACATCCTCTGTAGGAACAGATCTTTTTCTTATAGATAAGTAATATGTAATTTCTGGTATTTTCATGGGGAAACAATGGATGATTGAATCTAAATTTTGTGGCTGGTCTGATACGCTTTGGGGGAAGGAGCAGTGCCAGAGGTAAGCTGCCATCAGTGTTTCAGAAAGATGAGGATTGCATTTTCCAATGTAATTCCTGAGTGTTTGGTGAAGTGTAGCAGAATGATGGTACTAAGCACAGATCAGGTCACTGAGTGGAGATGGAGGGCAAAAAACTGCCTGTAATAGGCAGCTATTCAGAAAGGGACAATTTATTCCTTTAGAAAGACTACAGAGCATCTTCTGTGAGACTGTTTTTTCTGTATTTTTTTTATATGCAAACTAAAGCAGGGAAGGGCAGACATAGTTTCTGAAACTCTAAGAAAGAAAGTCAAAGCCTGCATCATATGATAGCTTTGGCTACAGAACAGCCTGTTATAATAGCAGGAAAGTTGCATGATTTGCCAACCAGGGTGTCCCTGGGGGAAGGAAAGTAACAAGGTGACTGCAATGGGAAAGAGGGGAGTGCTCAGCTTCAGTTAAAGCGATGGAGGAAAAAACCAAACCTCAGGATCATCTAATCAACAAACTTGGAAATAATATGTAGTATCAAGGAGCTGAAAGGAAGATGCTTTTTCCTCTGCTTGGAGGCACAGCCTTTTGAGCACCTCATTTGCTGATAGGGTAAAATCATCATGAACATTGAATGTTTTAGAGACCGAGCAGTACTTAGCTAACTCGCTGTCATTCCTGCTTTGCAACTTACTGTACTTTTTAGCCTCTGCTGCACATTCTTGTAGCATCCTTCCCTACCAGCAGACAGAAGGCTGCATCTGTAGCCAGACTGTGAGCATCAGGCACTGTCTCCATTTTGTGGCTATCAGTGAGAAGGATGTAGATGATGGCTATATTATGTTGTGATTGCTATGCACTCATCTATTTGTTATTATGTGGTTTGCTCTGTGGGTACAAGGGACTAATTCTGAGAAATGCAAACAGCCTGCAGCCTGAAAAGTGGACTGTACCTTCAGGTTGCTCTGCATGCAGCCATTCTAAACCTAATCCCTTGAAAGTTTTGCCTTGGTGAAGCAAGGTCTCCAGTCTTACCGGCAGACTCTCGGGAGATGTTGTGGATTTAAAATGTTTAGCAAGTTGAAAAGACAGAGGACAGGCTCATGAACTTAGAGGTGGGTAAAAAACTGATACTTGGGAAACAGGGAGAAAGGGAGAAAGAGAGTGGCATTGCTCACATTGACTGTGGTCATCAGATTATACGGGAAAACACTGATCTTGGTCTCAGGAGAGACAGATGCACATGCAGATAGCTTGTTGCGTTAACAACCTTGCCTGGGTTATGTTTTGTTTTTCTTGCTGAGACTAAAGGTTGCTTTGTTTCAACTAAGATACAGCCAAACATATTTGGGTCATTGAATGCACATGCTGGTCTGAACTCCAAAAGGGAAGAGCTGCAGGGACTGAGCCCCACTGGGCCTACTGCAGTTGTGGCAAATACCTGGGATGTTGCACTATCTGACTGGTCTAAGGTTGTAGACATGCACTGTAGGGGGAAGAGATTTAATGCGACAGAGATCATAGCATGTATCATAGATGCTGCTGTGCTTTGAAGACAGGAAATAAAGAAATAATGAAATATGGAATGGCAGAAGAATATGATATAACCTTTATCAAAGAGTATAAGACTGTGCTCTCTCCTGACTGGCTGATAGAGGCAATGATAACTGATTGCAGGACCACTGCAAAGGCAAATCACCAGTAAATAATCTTAACCATTCAGGCTTTTGAGAGCTCAGACAGCAGGAGTATCACTGAGGGCTTTTACTAGCCTGCCATTTGACACAATAAATTTAAAACATCATTATCTTGTTTTAGCTTATATGACAATGGATTCATTAGTTTGAAAAGATTTCAACATTCAAATGGACATTTCAGAAATAGCTTTCCATATTCAGTCTTAATGCTTTTTGAGGCAGCACTACCTTACTTGGGACAGGGCGGAGGACCAAGTTGTGTCTGTTGGACCTTCCTGCCCTGTCCCTGGTGAGTTTATTGGTGTTTCTTCTGTGTTAATAGTGGAGTCATAGTTAGAATGAAACAACAGATAAGCAACATCTTTTTTTTCTTTCAATTCTTCTCTAAAAATATCTTTCAGAGTTTGAATCCTTGATGAGTGATTTGTGATGGATCTCTGTGCGTAAGTGACTGACATGGTGACGGGTGCTAGATAATAGGTGCGCTGCTTACAACTGAAAACTTCATATTTCCAACAGTTGTTAAATACTATTATCTATATCACCAAAGAAATGCTGAAAACTTTGTAGCTTGTACAGCTGTGGGTAGGAGTAACACATGGTTATTACCATTATAAAAAGTTATCTATGAATGGCTTTGCTCTTTGCAAGAAGGGGTTGTTCAGGTGTTAAAAGAAGTTTTTTCAAACTTACATGGATTAATGTCTCAGTCGTTGATACTGTAATCTCCTGCTGTGGATGTCTATCATTTTTAAGGGATGAAAGAATGTTAAGTCTGCTGCAGAGATGCTTTTTCTTTCTGACATGAATGTGAAAGATACATGACATTTATTATCAGTAGGCTAAAGAGAAAGATCTTTGAAAGCACAGATGAAGTTGGATAATAATTCTAAAACTCTCTTTGAATGACTTTCAGACCATGTTACAGGAAAGTTATTTTTGTCTCCATTATGACATAAATGTAAGGTGAGATTACTTCTGAGATGGTTGCAATGATTTCTATCCATACAGATGAAGATAGTTCTGAGTTCCTTATATTTTTCAGATGTATAATTGTCATAAGATGTGCCTCATATTCTGTTTAAAGCTCTGAAAACATTTTTGGAAAAGTTAGGAGGGAAGAATGACTTTGTTTATGTTGAGCTTTCCTTATCAAAATGGTCTGGCCTTCAGCAGCTGGATGAATAGAAGAAAGATTTCAAAGCTCCTTTAAAGTTTGCACAGCACTGCTCACTGTCACCTCAGATGGGGCTAGGTGTTCCATCAGAACAAGAAAAAAGTGTTGCATAACATGCTGAATTATTTTGTTTTCCATCAGCTTTTTTTTTACTTCCTCCTTACTTCTCCAAAACTTGTTCTGAGAAATCTTTTTGCGGACTAAGTCCTTCTATAAGCCTGTCTACGTTCATTCAGACTGAAGAATCTGCCTGCTTACATAAAGGCTAACTGATTCTGTGTTTTCCACGTACTTGCCCAAATCTCTCACACACAGATATATACAAGCCATGCCCTGAAAAACAGACCTCTCAGATGACTGACTTTTTCGTAATACTCTGGTTTAAACTATCTGTTGCTTATCTTGTGTCTCTTAGGCAGTTCTCATACAAAGTAATATGCAGGCATTCTCAAGCTGTCTTTGGATGAGGGAGCTGAAGAACTGTGGTGGTACTGTGATAAGAAAATGGCTAATCAGCTACGGGCAAAACATATTGATAAGAAGCACACCACTGCTTCTGTAAGTTCAGCTATTATTTCTACATGTCACTGAGTAGTGTCATACAGACACGACATGTGTCATGTCTACATGACGTGCCAAACCACTCCGACCAAACTTGGGCATCATTAACATGGTTCTGCATTGAATCACAGAGTAGCCTCCTTCTACCCAGTTGGCAGCATCTTCACCCCTTCACATGGAAGCCATGCCAAATGTTTCACTGAATTGAACAGTATAAAATGCATCTCCTGAATTTCACTTACTGACCTTGATATTTGTGCCCCTAAAACCACCATGAACCCCAGCTAAGCTACCTGTCCAAGTCTGTCTGAATTCATCTTTGCTATCTACAGTCAGTGTGCTTATTCAGGTGTTCCCTCATCAGCTGTCTCAGAATAGTTTTCCATCTTTGTTTGCAGTTCTGTAACTTGTCTTTTTTTGAAAATAAACAAACAAAACCTATTAAATTTTCCACTCATCAGTCACCAGTAACCTCTTGAAAACTTTGTAAACTTTAAGTTCACCTTCTTTTTTTTTTTTTTAATTAATAAGGAAGATTCATTGATTTTCTATTCACTTTCCTTAAAATTCCTGGATGTAGGAAAAAAGCTAAATCTTGGCTACTTCTTCAAATGCAACTGACTTTTTCAATATTTCAGTTCTTGTTGAAATGGTCACTTCTGAGAGAGGGATCATTTCTGGATTGAGTTACAGCTGAGGCTTTTGTTTTTAAATAAAGATTAAAATGTGAGCTAAAGCAAGCCATTTCCCAGGCAGTACTGAATGCTGATTGGAGTAGGGATAGATGTGTGAATATATTTATGCATAGGTACTCCAAATTTTTGTCAGCACAAGCTGCCAAGACTTATAATAAATCCTGGGAAAAACCTATTAAAATGATGAGGTCATTTTTTGCCCTAGTTTTATTCTCCGATTCATTTATGCATTTCTCACACGTATTTGTGAAAATTTCTCAAGTCAGTGTGCTGAACTTTTTTTTTTTTTAAGTTATTAATCAGTATGCTTTGGGTCAGTATGTTTCAAATATTGTCCAAAAGCAAAACTGAAATATTTTGCTTTTCAAAGTTTCGATTCATTTATAATATATTTTTATTATACCCTTTGTGCTAGTCTACTTTATAATTTCCTTTCATTCAAGGTTAAAAACACAAGCCCGAATGTGGTGAAAAGGGAAAACAATGCCTCATTGACATTCGAGAAGGTTCTTTTCAACGGTTTTCATGTGAGTGGATGATAAAAATATGTGAATTATAGGAAGACCAGTAGGGAGTTGAGGAAGGGACTCTGAGACTGAAAGTTTGCCTGCTTTTTCAACCATATCAGCTGGTTTAATAAAAGATATTACCTCTTCCTACCAACCGTACCTCCCTAGAGTTAAAACTATATAGAAGTTTCTATTTTAACATTCTCTTGGCACTCATTTATTGGGTGTTCCTGTGGGCTTGCTTTCACCAAAAGTCATGTCAATTACCACACTCAGGGTACCCCAGGCAGCCTTGCTTGGCTGGGATTAAAATCCTCGCTTTGCAGTGGGAAGCTCTAGCCATATTCAAGCATGTATGTGAGTACATACATGCTCTTCCAGTGCTCATGCAGTCCTGGAAACTCATTGCAGCTGTGAGTTTCTCAGCTTCCTACAGGCATATTTTTTGGTTTCTTCAAAAAAAAAAAAAGAAGGTTCCTTCCTTTGCCCTTCTGCCCCTTCTAAACTGCTATGCCTTTCTCTCTCTTTTGGGTGCATGAGTTGTTGGCTTAGCAGCTTCTTGTAAAACCTTGTTTTTACTTTGTCTGAAGCCTAATCTCAGTAGAAAGTCCAAGATTTACCCGTGAATACTGATGTCTGAAATGTTGACATTGATGTATCTGTCATTTTGGACACAGGAGACATCTGCTGTGGATAAGATATGTTTTATAAGGCCTTTTTTATTACTTGATTGTTGCTATGTAAAGGCTGCTGCAAGACAGCACTTGAAAGGGATGAATATTGGAATTCATGGACTCATGTCCATGAAACAGAAGCTAACTTTGAATGCAGGTGCTTGAAGAGGAAAGAAGAATGGCATATGAGAGGACAGAGAAAACAAAAATCAAGATGAAAAATGTCATTGCTGAATTTAACATAATTTGCAAATTCAATCCTGAAGACATGTAGTTTTATTAGCTCCTATGAAACCTGGCAGACCAGTATGAATATCAGAGTATGTAGACATTGCTGTTCATATTGCTGCAGAACTTTCTGTCTTGTCTGGCTAACCCAGCTTCTTTTTGAATAGATCAGAGGAAAAATAGGTAGCCTATACTTTCCTGGGGTAACCATAACAATAGAGGTCTTTATGACCTCTAGTCTGTGTGGTAAAATTTACTTTTTCCAGACTCAGTGACTGTTGTGGTTTAACCCCAGTTGGCAACCAAGTACCACACAGCCATTTGCTCACACTCCACCCCCTCTGGTGGGATAGGGGAGAGACTCGGAAAAGCAAAAGTAAGAAAATTCGTGGGTTCAGGTAAGAACAGTTTAATACTTAAAATAAAATTATTATTATTATTAATAATAATAATAGTAGTAGTAGTAGTAATAGTAGTAGTAGTAGTAGTAATAGTAATTAAAAGGAAAACAATGAAGGGGAGAGAGAGAGAGAGGAACAAAACCCGGAGAAAAAAACAAGTGATGCAACTGCTCAACACCCGCAACTGATGCTCACCAGTTCTTGAGCAGCAATCGCTGCCCCCTGGCCAACTCCCCCAGTTTATGTACTGGGCATAACGTCACATGGTATGGAATATCCCTTTGGACAGTTTGGGTCAGCTGTCCTGGCTGTGCCCCCTCCAAGCTTCTCCCTGGCAGGGCATGAGAAGCTGAAAAGTCCTTGACTAGCGAAAGCACTACTTAGCAACAACTAAAACATCAGTGTGTTATCAATATTCTTCTCATACTAAATCCAAAACACAGCACTATAGCAGCTACTAGGAAGAAAATTAACTCTATCCCAGCTGAAACCAGGACAATGACCCTTGTAAAGACCTCAAAAGTTGGTATCAGTAGCTCTTTTTGTTCTAGAGAAATTACTTTCTTTCCTTAACCTTTATTAACAATTCCAGTTAACAAATGTATTTAACTATTGCATTAGACCACATGAACTGTGTAGTGCATAGATAGATTAACAGTACACACAGTGCTTATTGGAGAACATGGCTTCAGAGCAGTCTCATCCAGGGCATTCACACTTAGGGTCTGGGAGCCCCAACAGTACTCAGGGGTTGCATCCTCATCTCCACAGAAATGAGTTTTGTAATCTTAATAATCCTAAATCATTCACACTGTCATGCCTCTGAGGCTTAACCCACAGAGGTGGGAGTTGGAAATTGTGGGGATATAAATGTTTTGAAGCTCCAACTTTAAGCAAGGATGCTGGATATTGAGAGGTTGGCTTCCTTTCTGCAAAGTACCCCAGGCTGAGTTCAGCCAAAATATTGCAATCTCACTTTAACAGCAAAAGTAGCAGTGAAAGAGTGAAGAATGTAAATATTCATTGGCCACTTCTATATCTCAGTGAAGGATGTTTCATGGTGTTTCCATAACTGAATTTCAAATTTGCATATGTAATAAATAGAACTTGGTTTTTTTTTTCTATTTTGAAGTATTTTAGGTGAACTAGAAATCCTGACATCGGGTCAGTTTTGCCCCAGATGTTTCCTTTTTGGTGTAAACTGTTCTTTGCTTAATCTTTTGTGGAAGTGAACTACTAACTGGGGGGGGGGTGGGGGGAGGGGAGAGGTAACTCTCCCTCACATTCACTCATTGTGAAAAATAGTCTTCACATTGCACCTTGTGTTAAAACTGTTGCAACGATTTTAAATACATGGATACATACTATGATTTTAAACTATTATAGTTGGTTGAAGTTGTTTTGAAATAGAAGTGGTTTGTGTTGCAAAGATTTCACACAAACCAGCAAAAGAAAGTGACATCTTTGAAGAAAAGTGTCCATGTTTTTGAATCAGAACTTTTTTTTTGAAAAGAAACATTTTATATGAAAGGTTTCCTCAGCTCTAGAACATTTTCTGTCCATCAACTAGCTGCGTGCTTTTGCTCTTCATTATTGTTTGTATTGATGTGTTAAGATATTTAAGCCACATTTTGCAATGCATTGTTCAAGCTTAACACAGAAATAAGCTCTGTTGTGATTACTGCAGTACTTTGGCCATGCGATCTGAAGTTGACTTGTAAAAAATGTTCTTTAAACCATTCTCATGGAAAAGAATCATAGAATCATAGAATCATAGAATCATTAAGGTTGGAAAAGACCTCTAAGATCATCAAGTCCAACCATCAACTCAACACCACCATGCCCACTAAACCATGTCCCTAAGCGCCTCATCTACACGTCTTTTAAATACCTCCAGGGATGGTGACTCCACCACTTCCCTGGGCAGCCTGTTCCAAGGCCTGACCACTCTTTCAGCAAAGAAATTTTTCCTAATGTCCAATCTAAACCTCCCTTGGTGCAACTTGAGGCCATTTCCTCTCGTCCTATCGCTAGTTACTTGGGAGAAAAGACCGACACTGACCTCATTACAACCTCCTTTCAGGTAGTTGTAGAGCACGATGAGGTCTCCCCTCAGCCTCCTCTTCTCCAGACTAAACAGTCCCAGGTCCCTCAGCCGCTCCTCATAAGATTTGTTCTCCAGACCCTTCACCAGCTTCATTGCCCTTCTCTGGACATGCTCCAGCACCTCCATGTGCTTCCTGTAGTGAGGGGCCCAAAACTGAACACAGTATTCAAGGTGCGGCCTCACCAGTGCTGAGTACAGGGGCACGATCACCTCCCTACTCCTGCTGGCCACACTATTTCTGACACAAGCCAGGATGCCATTGGCCTTCTTGGCCACCTGAGCACACTGCCGGCTCATGTTCAGCCGGCTGTCAACCAGCACCCCCAGGTCCTTTTCCTCCGGGCAGCTTTCCAGCCACTCTTCCCCAAGCCTGTAGCGTTGCCTTAGGTTGTTATGGCCGAAGTGCAGGACCCGGCACTTGGCCTTGTTGAACCTCATACAGTTGGCCTCAGCCCATCGATCCAGCCTGTCCAGGTCCCCCCTGCAGAGCCTTCCTATCCTCGAGCAGATCAACACTCCCGCCCAACTTGGTGTTGTCTGCAAACTTACTAAGGGAGCACTCAATCCCCTCATCCAGATTATTGATAAAGATATTGAACAGGACCAGCCCCAAAACTGAGCCCTGGGGAACACCGCTTGTGACCAGCTGCCAACTGGATTTAACTCCGTTCACCACAACTCTCTGGGCTCGGCCGTCCAGACAGTTTTTAACCCAGCGAAGAGTGTACCTGTCTAGGCCGTGAGCCGCCAGCTTCTCTAGGAGAATGCTGTGGGAGACAGTGTCAAAGGCTTTACTGAAGTCCAGGTAGACCACATCCACAGCCTTTCCCTCATCTACTAGGCGGGTCACCTGCTCATAGAAGGAGATCAGGTTGGTCAAGCAGGACCTGTCTTCCATGAACCCATGCTGGCTGGGTCTGATCCCTGGTTGTCCCGCACATGGCTTGTGAGCGCCCTCAAGACAAACCACTCCATAATCTTCCCCGGCACTGAGGTCAGGCTGACCAGCCTGTAGTTCCCCGGATCCTCCTTCCGGCCCTTCTTGTAGATGGCCGTCACATTGGCAGTCATCTGGGACCTCCCCTGTTAACCAGGATTGCTGGTAAATGATGGAGAGTGGCTTGGCAAGCTCCTCTGCCAGCTCCCTCAGTACCCTCGGGTGGATCCCATCTAGGCCCATAGACTTGTGAGTGTCCAGGTGGCATAGCAAGTCGGTAACTTCTTCTTCTTGGATTATGGGGGGTTTATCCTGCTCGACGTCCCTGTCTTCCAGCTCAGGGGCCTGAACCCTGGTCTGAGTATTAAAGACTGAGGCAAAGAAGGCGTTGAGTACCTCAGCCTTTTCCTCATCCTTGGTGGCAATGTTCCCCCCCACATCCAATAAAGGATGGAGGTTCTCCTTGGCTCTCTTTTTGTCATTAATATATTTGTAAAAACATTTTTTGTTGTCTCTTACGAGAGTGGCCAGATTGCATTCTAGCTGGGCTTTTGTCTTTCTAATTTCCTCTCTGCATGACCTAACGAGAACCCTGTACTCTTCTTGGGTTGCCTGCCCCTTCTTCCACAAGTGATAAACTCTCCTTTTTTTCCTGAGTCCCAGCCAGAGCTCCCCGTTCAGCCAGGCCGGTCGTCTTCCCCGCCCGTTCTTCTTACGGCACATGGGGACAGCCTGCTCCTGAGCCTTTAAGACTTCCTTCTTGAAGAACGTCCAGCCTTCCTGGACCCCTTTGCCCTTCAGAACTGTCTCCCAAGGGACCCTCTCGACCAGTGTCCTGAGCAGGCTAAAGTCCGCCCTCTGGAAGTCCATGGGAGCGGTTTTGCTGGCCGCCCTCCTTACTTCACCAAGTATCGAGAATTCTATCATTTCATGGTCGCTAAGCTCAAGACGACCTCCGACCACCACATCTCCCACCAGTCCTTCTCTGTTTGTGAACAGCAGGTTGAGCGAGGCACCTGCCCTGGTGGGCTTGCTTACCAGCTGCGTCAGGAAGTTATCTTCCACACACTCCAGGAACCTCCTTGACTGTTTCCTCTCTGCCGTGTTGTATTTCGAGCAGACATCCGGAAAGTTGAAGTCCCCCACGAGAACAAGGACTAGTGACTGTGAGACTTCTGCCAGCCTCTGGTAGAATATTTCATCTGCCTCCTCATCCTGGTTGGGTGGTCTATAACAGACTCCCAGCAGGATATCTGCCTTGTTGGCCTTCCCCCTCATCCTTACCCACAAGCACTCGATCTCATCATCACTACCACTGAGCTCTAGACAGTCGAAGCACTCCCTAACATACAGGGCTACTCCACCGCCTCTCCTTCCTCACCTGTCCCTTCTGAAGAGCTTATAGCCATCCATTGCAGCACTCCAGTCGTGAGTCTCATCCCGTCGTGTTTCTGTGATGGCCGCTAAATCGTAGCTACCCCGCTGCACAATGGCTTCCAGCTCCTCCTGTTTGCCGCCCATGCTGCGTGCATTGGTGTAGATGCACTTGATCTGGGCTACCAATTTCTCCCCAACATTGGCGTGCTGCCCCTAGACTCTTCTTTAGTGAGCCTGGTTTTATCCCCTTCCCCCTTCAAACCTAATTTAAAGCCCTCTCAATGAGCCCCGCGAACTCATACGCGAGAATCCTTTCCCCCCGGTGAGACAGCTGAACTCCATCTTTCACCAGCAGGCCCAGTGCTTTGTAAACCTCCCCATGATCAAAGAAGCCAAAATTCCGCTGATGGCACCAGCCCCTGAGCCATGTGTTGATCAGGCGTGTTTTCCTATTCCCTTCAGTATTCCTCCCTGCCACTGAAGGGATCGAGGAAAACACTACCTGTGCTCCCGATCCTTCCACCAATTGCCCCAGTGCCCTGAAGTCCCTTTTGATTGCTTCGGGACTTCTCTCTGCAACCTCCTCACTGCCAGCCTGTATAACCAATAGCGGGTAGTAATTGAAGGGCTGTACCAGACTAGGGAGTTTCCTAGTAACATATATAGCATAAAGCAAAAACTGTGATAGCAAATATTTGTTGGAGTATTTGGCCCATGTAAAATTATAAACATGTTTTATTTACTGTTTCATCTCTGAACTGCTTCCGTGGAAAACTGCACTGTTGACTGGGAGGGGGGGAAAAGCAAGGTATGTTGGAATTAAAAAAAAAAAGTAACTAACTTATCTTTTCTTTAATTATGAAAAAAAAAATCCAACCTTCTTCTCCCTTCCTTCCAGTTCCCAACATTTAATGGCAACTTCATTTCCCTTTCCTGCCTTGATCTTGGAGACTTTTTTCCTAAAGCAGTGCTCAGGGTACTGGAAGTCCAAGAGATTAACTGCTTTGTAGATATTCCCATTCCTGACTTCCGAAGTGGTTGTGTTACACTGACCAGGACCAGTTCAGCAACGATCACAGAGATTTTCCGTAATCAGTAACACAGCTCTTTTCTTGCATCTGCCCAGTTCAGTGTGAACACTATTATAATTAACTCTCAAAGCCAGATATAGACCTTTCTTAACGTTAGGCATCTAACCTGCAGGGTTAAGAATTAAGAACTGACAAGCACAATTACCCAAATTTTCCTTGCAGTTAATGGAAATAGAGTGGCACCTTCTCTGGATGATGAATATTTTGCTGCAATAACTATGGCAAGTCTCTGGAGTGTTTATTTTACTTATTTAAGTACTTTAGCTAGGTACATAAAGTACAGTGGAAGAATCTGGGAGCAAGTGAATAAAGACATGCTTGTTGCAAATCATGTACTGGAAAATTAATTTAAACCCAAAATATCTCCTTTCCAGAAGAAAACAAAGAATGAAGCCTTTCCGAACAAGGCCATGCACTTATGTACAAGAGTAAAGTTCTAGAAATAAAATGTGTGAAAATACATTTGTATATGAGAAAATGTTGACTGGATGATGTTATTGAATAACGTACGATATCTTATAGCAGGAAGGGGAGAGATAAAGCTGTGATGTCTTCTGAATACTTAAATAAATATTATTTAATTAGATGCTCCTTTTTACACAGAATCCTGTTTAAGCACAATTAAAACCTGTTAAATGTACTTCTGAAGCATTGCAAGGTAAGTTTGGAATTGTTTATGGTGTCACTAGATGGAGAGTTCCACTCTCCATCAATGACTACACTGAGAGGTTTCCTCAAACTTTCTAGAACAGTGAATATTCACTTGTCCTATGCAAGCAGAGGAGCTGTAGCAGCAAGGACTGAGGGAGCCATGACGAGAATACTGTGTATTAAACACGTGTTTGTGCCTCTGGGCACCCAATGAACCAGGTAACTGAAAAGTTCCTTCATCAGAATTTCCCTTATAGCTATTCTTTTTCTCAAAGCTGGAAGTCTTGGGAACAGCCATATCTTACAAATTAACAACCTCTCTCTTCTTTGTGGCACTTTAAGCACACACCATTACCTTGCCCTTAATTCTTTGTAGTGCAATTTAGAGCTCCTATAAAATATTGGAAGAAAGAAGATGAAAAAAATCATTAAATAAATGTGATACATATATCTTAGAGGGCATGACCTGCATGAATTTATAGAATATACACCTTGCTTATGGAAATGACTTACCTTTTTGGAGCTTTTTACAGTCATTATAACTACTTAAGAGAAAATTTGTGTTTTATGGTATGAATTTAGAGGGATTTTGAGGGTGGTTTTATGTTATTTGAGGTTCTATCTTGTGATTTAAGATACGTATATTTGCATATTTGCTGTGGCTTATTTCATAGAGCAGTAGTGACACTATTTTGTTTTAGATTGTTCTTGTGATAAATACCGTAGTTACCAAATATTAAGAAAACATATCCTAGGGAATGCAAATGCTCAGTGCAGTATAGGCAATAATTTGTCCTGGAGTGTGGGACTGAAGACTGTACTGCTGAGAGCTTGGTAATAGGATCAGGAGCTCTTCACCTCAAGGTCACCCTTTCCAATCTAACCCCAGGCCAAAAGTAACTGAAAATTGTTTCCATCTGATATGGTTGCTCATTCCTTGATGGTCTCATTAGAAAGCAGGACTGACTGCATTATACATTTTCCACAATAAATGACATTAATGGACATCCTTGTTGTCAGCATCAGCCAAATTCTGACTGGCAAATTGAGGAGGTGGTCTGCAGAATAGAGTAGCCTTTTATCCCAAGGCATACCCTTAGAATAAAACTGAAGCACACTAGGATATAAGGCCTATTGTGGGATTACACTGAGTAACCTGTGCCATACAGATTCCATTAGTAAGTAAAAGCATTCAGGCTCCATGTCTTTAATCGCAGTATTTTTTAACTTGCAGTAGTATTCAATGAAAAAACTAACCACATAATTCAATGATTGAAAGTCATGCAATGTGATTAGCAGATTATTTCTGACTGTTCATACTACATGGTCAACAGAGTAATGCAAACATTGTACTGTTCAGCGTCCGCAGTATTTTCATACTGTAAAACATGGTAACAAAATAAATCTGAATAAAATCTATTGCGCTGTATTGAAAGCTGTAATTTCAAAAGAATACATTTTTCCCCTAAATAATTTAAAGTAATATGGGAAAATCAATATTTAATCTTTCCAGTACTATTATACACTGGGGGAAGAACTGGATATATAGTTCAGGCTGATAAAATGTTAGAATGAATATACACAAGTGCAGTTTGCTACAGGGTCTTGAATAGTTGCATGTGAACTACAATGAAATGAGAAAGTAGCCCTTATGCTGGCAAGTCAGGGGTTTTTGGACTATTTTTTTAGGAGGGTAGGGTATTCTGGTAGCAACACAGAGATGATGTCATTCATCCAGGAACAGATGTGGAGAGTATATCAAGCTGCATCAATGACTTTCTTAAGAAATTCAGAGTGGAATTCAGAGGCAGACTCTCAGCTGGTTTAAATCAAATTAAAATCAAATCTGTTGGCTTCCTCTGAGTTATACCTGTTTGCCCGAGCTGAATATTTGTCCAGATGTAAAGCTGGATCCGTATAAAGAACTCAGCAAGGGAGATAATGATGGAGACCATGAACTACTATAATGTTTGTAAACATTCAAAAAGGATTAGCTGTGGGTGTGGGATGGTTAAAAGTCACAGTAAACAATAAATCCATAGCTCTTAGATTGGTTTTCTGAATCTCTCAGGTCATATGAAAGCTGAACATGTAATTATTTTTTATAAAGATCCCTACCAATGTTTCCAGCCATATGTTAATTTGTAAAGTGAAAGTGTGAAGTTTCATCAAGGTGATTCCCAAGGCCTATGGTTAACAAGATAGCAACCCACAGAGCAGTTGGTAATTGCTGCAGTTTTTGGTGTTGCAAGGATAAAGTTACCAAGACTGCGTTGGAAGCAGCCAAGTGCTACGACTGACCCTGTCTGATGTCTTGCTTTAATGAGACATCTCTAAGAAATCCTGTTGTCTGAATGTTCACAAGTGCTTTTTAAAAGAGTATGTGAGAATTAGGAGATTCATTAAGGAAATCCTTTTATTTTACCACTTAAAGAAACACAGTACAGTAAGTAATTATACATAAATGAAGCGGAATCGTGAGTGCCCTGCTGTCATTTCAATCAGTCCATTGACAGAAATATCTTGCAGAGTTGATGCTGGTGGATTAACATTCCCAGTGCCAAATAATTTTTATTGGTGATAACATTTTTTTTAGCATGCCGGATAGAATGGAACTGAAAGAGATTTTTTATTTTTTGGTAGACAAAATAGTAAAGGGAAATATAAAAATGTGTACTATGCGTACTGTTTCCATAGGTTGGCACAGAGATACCTTTGCCTTCCAGTAACGTTGGATTGCATAAAAACACACCAGTACCAATGGCAGAATATCTTGTGTGAATATTGACTCTTCGCCTGAGAAGTTAGAGCCACTCAGGCTTGTGTATACATGCTAATGGAGTCTTTTCCTTCTTTGCCACAAGTACGCCTATTATCCTGTCACAGTAAATAGAAATAACCCAAGCTAAATCTTTCATCTTACAAAGGAATCACAGCAGATGGGCTGGGACAGGAAGGCACATCAGTGTCCTTGTAGCCTTCATTCCCCTTTGGCCTAACATTTGACAGTGCATATGCTTTCGACCTGCGATAGGGGAATGGCCATAAAGCAGAACGTTTTTATCTGTATCATGGCAAAACCTTTCCTGGGGCTTGGAGTACTTGTGCGCCCCTGTAAAATGCAAGTGCAGCTAGTTAGGATGGAATGAATATCTGTTATGTGTTGTTTCTTAAAGAACTGTGAAATGTTTTTAAGTAGAAACTAGTAAATTTCAGAAGACTACTTTCAGAGAGGGTATTTTGGAGACTATTATACACACACCACAAGAAGGAAAAATGGGTTCCGAATATTGTAGTGGAAAAAACCCCAACTCCTCGCTTTGCTAATTATTTTACATAGCTTCATTATTCTGAGTGCAGAACTCCCTACAAAAATGAAAATTATTATTGTATAAGGGTTTGCAAAATTTTTTCTAAAAAGATTTTTTTTTTGTAGCTTTCCTTCCCAGTTGGCCTCAGCCTACAGTTGTACACTCGCAGAGGGTAGAACATAGCGTGTAACTGCTATGACTGTAGGTCTAGCAGAGACTCCCATACACAACAGGCTAATTTGAGAGGACAGACTCATTGCTTCTAGTATCTCTCACATTTTCTATTACATTCAGAGCAAACCACTGCTGACAAAATGTCTTTCTTTAACTGAAGGTGGTTTGTAATATTCAAGTGAAAAAAAAGCACTAAAGTGTGGAGGAGATCATGGTTTTGTAGGTAATTTTATAACTTTGGATAGCAAGAATCTTGAATTCTACCTCCAAGGCGACACATTGCTATTTTGCTCTAAAGATTTTCTCCCATTTTTAGTTTCTAGGGATGTTGTGTGATGTTATGATCCTTTGAAGGAGGGCATTACAGAAAATCAGTACTTTTGTAACAAAGGAGGCAGAACTGAGTCACCACTGACTTTGTCTTCGTGCTGCTGTTCCGGCTACTCAGTCACAGTACATCTGTGCATAGCTACTTCATGTAACCAGGCAAGACATTTATAATTTGCTGTAATTTGTTATGATATAGACATCAAGTAATAGTCTGCAAGTGTAAAACAAGTAAGCTTTCTTACTATGCTGAACTTCCCTGCAGAAACACATTCCAGGGCATTAGCTGTGCCTGCATCTGCACTTAATTGGAGTGTACCAATGTCCACTCTGCATCTCTTTTTTTGTGGAATTAGTGTGCGGTAGTGGTAGCTAAAGGGGTCTCACTTTCTTGTGGGACCGAGATATGGCTGGGACTAATACCAACAACAAGGAGTCAGGAATTGCTTCCATGGGTTAGTTGTAGCCTATTTGTCCAACTGAGGGAAAAGAGAAAATATTCAGTCTCAGGAGAGGTTGAAGGAATGATTATATCTTCCAGATCTCTACACAGACAAGTGGTTAAAGCTAAAGGGGATTTACGTCTCCCGAGTGCTTTAAAACAGATAGCTTCCTTAAACTGCTATTCCATGGAGAGGGTGTTACCCTTAACCTTCTCTGCCTATTCTCTTGGGACAGTATGGAAAGAACAGTCCTTGGCTTTTCTTGAGAGCAGGATGTGCTTCGTTAGCCCTCACTGAGTTTAAAAAGCAAGCACTTTCTCTCCTCTGCACCTGTCCTCATAAATAAAACCATGCAGTACTTAGATCTAGGTAAATGTATGTTCTATGTATATCTATGCAATAACTAAAGGACAAATGTTCTTCCATTTTTACTTCTACAACTTTAATGAAAGGAATAGGGTTGCAAAGTGCAAAACAGCTGCAAGTGAAGAAGGAATGCTGTCACCACTGAGCCACAGAATTGCGGCTAGGAACTATTTATCTTATAATGCAGCATTTGACTACAGGATAGTTTGAATCATCTTGCGTACATGGAGTAGTGACAAAGGTATCATTCTTGATCTTTTTTTTCCTCAGCCAGGTCTGCTCATCAGTTAAAAATAATATAACTCCTCTCTCTTCTGTCCTCAGTCTTAACTTTATATCCAGGAATGACCTTTAATATACTGTCTTGAAAGACATTGGAAATCATAAGTGTGTGACCTAAAACAATAAAAAGTTCTGTAGGTTATGAGCAAGGGAGAGTATAAAGTCAATTTTCCTAATGCCTATTTCTACTAATTCTAACCTAACCAACCTTAACTCTCATCTAATAAGACTCCTCATATTTTGAAGACAATCCTAGAGTTTCAGGATTAGTTTATTGTAAAAATTTACAATATTAAGATATTAATAATGTAATATTAATATGTGTAAATTGCTCTGAAGTCTATTTAAAAAAAAAAAAAACACGGGGAATCATAATTTACTGTTTACATAAATAAACAAGTTTCTTTAAGAAAATGTAATCACCTATCAGAACACACATAGGTGCAAGAGGCAAACAGTGGTCAGCAGTCTGCCATCCTGCCTTCCACAGGAACGGAGCCACGTCTGTATTTCACACTTCTAAAACACATGTTCTTACCAGCTGAAGCAGCCTGGATGCATGCTGGAGTTTGCCCTCTGAGTGCTCTGATATGCTGTGAGAACCTCACAGGGGATGCAGGGAGAATTAGTCTCACTCGTGTTTTTGTTCACAAAGGTGAGGAGATACAGCTGAGACGCAGCTGAAATTATAGCAGATCTGTGGTTGACCTATGGACAGATGTACCTCTGAAGATATGTGTCCTGGTTTTGGCTGGAATACAGTTAATTTTCTTCCTAGTAGCTGCTATAGTGCTGTGTTTTGGATTTAGTATGAGAAGAATGTTGATAACACACTGATGTTTTAGTTGTTGCTAAGTAGTGCTTTCGCTAGTCAAGGACTTTTCAGCTTCCCATGCTCTGCCAGGTGCACAAGAAGCTGAGGAGGAACATAGCCAGGACATCTGACCCAAACTGGACGAAGGGGTATTCCATACCATAAGACATCATGCTCAGTATATAAACTGGGGGGAGTTGGCTGGGGAGCAGTGACCGCTGCACAGGAATGGGCTGGACATCGGTCAGCGGGTGGTGAGGAATTAGATTGTGCATTACTTATTTTGCATATTCTATCATCACTATTGTTATTATGATTTTCCCTTCCTTTTCTGTTCTATTAAACAGTCTTTATCTCAATCCACAAATTTTACTTTTTTTTTCCGATTGTCTCCCCCATCCCACTGGTGTGGGGGGGAGTGAGCGAGCAGCTGTGTGGTGTTTAGCTGCCAGCTGGGGTTAAACCATGACAATATGTCAGGCCCAGCTCAGCACTGGTGTTCGCTCTGTGCAACATTCAGTGTGGTCATGCAGGGCACGCAGTAACAGTTAGCTTGACCCTTCCAGTTTTCATTTGAAGGATTCTTAACCCAAGAGGACATGGGATTTCTTTTTTGCATGTGTTTTTATACTTTTATACTTGTGCCATAGCATTGAATGCCATGAGTTCGTATGAACCTGTTAAAATATTCAGTCAATGCTGTGATTTTTTACCAAGAGTTCATTGTCAATATACAGTGTCCAAGCACAGAGTGGAAGGCAAACACCTGTTTTATTTCAACACTTAACCTGATGGTAAAAAGTGCAAGAAGGTGTCTCATTCATCTTCTGCTTTTTGTAGAAAGCGTGGTCATCTTACACAGCTTGGGGCAAACCTCAGAACAGGACAGTCCTGGAAGGCTAAAAATCAGCAGTAAACAAACTACGTGATTAGTATGACAGTGTGTATTCTGGGGTAAATGCCACTCTATTTTCAGGAAAGGCAGGAAGGCGGATCAAGGGAACTATGGGTTAGTCAGTCCCAGCTTGAGAAACTGATGGAACAACTAATCTGGAAACAATTTCCAAATATATGGGCAGCAAGAAGGTGATTGGGAGTAGTCGGCATGGGTTTATGAAAGGGAAATCATGCCTGTCCAATCTGATAGCCTTCCATGATGAGATGACTGGCTCAGTGGATGTGGAGAGAGCAGTGAATCATGTTTGTCTTGATTTTAGCAAGGTTTTTGACTCTGTCTACCATAACCTCCTCACAGACAAGTTGGTGAAGTATGGGCTAGAAAAATGGACAGTAAAGTGATTAAAAAATGGGCTGAATTGTTGGGCTTAAAGGGTTATGATTAGTGGTATGGAGTCCAGCTATATGCCAGGCACTAATGGTGCACCCCAGAGGTCGATATTGGTGCCAGGACTCTTTAATATCTTCTTTATTGACCTGGACAATAGGGCAGAGAGTACTCTCAGCAAGTTTGCAGATGAAACAAAAGTAGGAGAAATGGCTCATGTACCAGATGATTGTGCTGCCATGCAAAGGAACCTCAACAGGCTGGAGAAATGGGCTGATGGGAACATCATGAAGTTCAACAAAGACAAATGTCAAGTCCTGCCCCTGTGGAAAAATAACCCTATGCACAAGTACAAACTGGGGCCAACTGGCTGAAAGACAGTTTGGCAAAGAAGGACCTGAGGGTCCTGGTCATCAAAAATTTGAACGTGAACCAGGAATGTGCCATCATGGCAAAGAAAGACAACAGCACCCTGGGCTGCTTTAGGCAGAGTTGCGAGCAGGTAAAGGGACTTGATCCTTCCCCTCTGCTCAGCCTTGGTGAGACACACTTGGAGATTTGGGTCTAGTTCTGGGCTTCTCAGTGCAAGAGAGAAAAGGACATACCAGCTCCAGTCCAGCAAAGGGCCGTGAAGCTGATGAAGGGACTTGAGCATCTGCCATTTGAGGAGAGGCTGAGAGAGCTGGGACTGTTCCACCCAGAGAAGACGAGGCTCAAGAGCATCTTATCAGTGTATATAAATATCTGATGGGGGGAGTAAGGATGGTGAAGACAGACTGGCTTACATGTGCCCAGTGACAAAAGAAAATGGGCACAAACTGAAATATAGGAAATTCCTTTTAAACATAAAAAAAACCAAAAATATTGCAGGGTTGGTAAAATACTAGAACATATTGCCCAGAGTGGTTGTCGAGTTTCAATCCTTGGAAATATTCAAAACCTGACTGGATATGGCCCTGGGCAACATGCTCTGAGCAAGGGGATTGGTCTTGATGATCTTTGGAGGTGCCTTCCAATCTCAACCATTCTGTGTGATCATCACCTCACGTCTTTTCCTTACTTACTTCTGCCTTTAAGATGATTTCAGGAACAGGTACTGGAGTGTAAACATCATCTACAGCAGACTACAGTCTATGCTGCTTTTGGCTGTTTTACCTACTGTTGTTAAGGGGCTGCTCAATAATTAAATGAAGGTGAAAGAGAAGAGAAAGTAAAGGGAATGGGGATTCAATTTCTGAGCAAAGGTATGTGTGGAAGCCATTTTTTGATGAGTTGAGCAAATGTGGTCAAGACACAAACTGTGGAAATGAATATAGTCTGGAAAAAAGAAATCTGCGTTGCAATACCCCATTGTTTTAGTACAGCTGCCAAAAGAAGCCCCTGAGCATGATAGAGAGGTATTCTTGCTCAGGAAATAGTTTTGAAGGTGTTTCTTCATGTAAATTCTCATGGCTATTAAGGAAGGTAAGGAATACAATAGTCCTCCATCCATTAAGTTGAGGTGCATCAGAAACATAAAGCAAATTTAGTAGCCACATATCTGAATTCTCTGTTTCTTAAAAGTGGAAAGACACGAAAGGTCTCCTGCACCTCAGCAGAGTTCTTTGACTTCAGAGTGTTCCATACATGATGACAATCACATACTTGGCAGAGGAACCAACTCTAGAAGAAATAAATTCCCCAGAAAGATCAACTTTTAAGTGTTGAAGAGATTCTTTTGTATCTAGTAATACAAAGGGAAACCCTAGTTCTGGTAAAGCAAGACAAAAGGATGTAAGAAATGAGTACCTGAGGAATAACATCAGAAGATAATAACCTGAAGAAGTTTTATGCCAGTAATGTGTCTCCCTAGAGATGACCAAGGCGGATATCCATAGCGAGTTGTTGTGGTTTAACCCCAGCTGGCAACTAAGCACCACCACAGCCGCTTGCTCACTCCCCCCACTCCGGTGGGATGGGGGAGAGAATCAGAAGGGTAAAAGAAGAAAACTCGTGGGTTGAGATAAAGACAGTTTAATAGGTAAAGCAAAAGCTGTCCACGCAAGCAAAGCAAAACAAGGAATTGATTCACTCCTTCCTATCGGCCCACAGATGTTCAGCCATCTCCAGGAAAGCAGAGCTCCATCTCACGTAGTGGTTACTTGGGAAGACAAATGCCATCACTCCGAACGTCCCCCCTTTCCTTCTTCTTTCCCCAGCTTTATATGCTGAGCATGACATCATATGGTATGGGATATCCCTTTGGTCAGCTGGGGCAGCTGTCCCAGCCATGTCCCCTCCCAACTTCTTGTGCACCCCCAGCCTCCTGCTGTGAGAAGTAGAAAAGGCCTTCACTCTGTATAAGCACTGCACAGCAATAACGAAAACATCCCTGTGTTATCAACACTGTTTCCAGCACAAATCCAAAACATAGCCCCATACTAGCTACTATGTAGAAGGTTAACTCTGCCCCAGCCAAAACCACCACACCAATGATGGTTGAGGCTTCAGTCAGGATCTCTCACAGTGAAAACATTTTCCTAGAATATCACAACGGGCATATGTGTAGCCCCAGTTATTGAAATTGTAGAGATTCACATGCAAACTATATAATTCATCTACCAGCTACCTGAGAAATCACTGTCAATTTTTCTTCTTACAGTAAGAACTGTTTATCTGGGAATGCTTTAGATGTAGGAAATGGTCCTTGATGTAGCATCTAATTCTATATTTCAGTTTTCTATTAAGCCTATGACAACTTTCTTCTACAGTTAAAATAGACATAAAACATACCCTTCACTGGGTTTGCTAACATTTTGCAGTTTCCCAGTAATATTTCTGTGTAAGGTTCAAGGTGTAAAGTTCAAGGTGATTTAAAAGGTATCTCTGAACTTTTCTACATTAATAATACAACTGCATCTCCCTGTTTACTGTTTGTATTTTCTAGGTTTGCTACTGTGGATATTCCAGACAGCCATTATTTGTCTGTGGTGTTTCTGAACATCATAATGCTGAATGTTGCACGATTTGAGGGCCTGTATAAGTGGGTTTTAGCACACAGCAGCCCCAAGATGCAAACCCTTCAGGGTGAAGAAATGGACGCTTTGTGTTTCAGAAGCATGAGTACAGAAGATATTGAGAAATGGCATGTGTGGAAAGTGATCAGTTCATAGGCATTTTTTTGGGCATGGCATAATGAGAAAAGTTTAATTTCCATTCACAGGGTTCTGCCTCCTGTGCTGGAGAGAATAGCTAGAGGATATGGGGATGTCCTGAACAGGACCAACATTTTGAGTGGCAAGGCCTTTCCACCTTTCAGGGAAGAACAGATCTCATCCTTTAATGATACTGAATTGTGAACATGTTAAGCAGAGTGGAAATATGGAGAGCCAGGATGTTCCAGGACTGGGGCATGAGCATTAAAAATGTGCAGAAGAAGGTCTGATAAATTATTAAAGAGAAGGAGAGGGGATGAAAAGAAACAGGGAAGAAACATTTACTACAACTAATGATGTGGAAATCTCAAACACCAAGCTGGCAAAGAGGTTACAGCAGAATCTTTAGACAAGGGCAAGCTTTGAGTTGTGTTGTAGAAGAAATATAAAAAATAAAAAAGCAGAGGTTTGTAAAATAGGGAAATTTAGGGATATAGTAGTTAAATGTGATCTGCAGCCATTTGAACTGCATAAAGTTTTTGCAGTTCTTGCAACAGTAGGCTATCTCACTGCCTTGAACAAAGGGGACTAGAAGGAGGGACCTGTGTATGAATCACATGCGCTTGTGTTAGGGAATATGGAAGAGAGTGCTACTAGAGATGAGCACTTTAGATAAAAACTTCCTTAATTGAAGTCTATCTTAGGGTTTCAGTTGTCCAAACAAGTGAAGTTTCTGATTCATAGATAATTATATATTTTTTATTTTGATATTTATGTAAGTTTGTGTAGTGTAATTAAATTGCCCAGGAACAAGGAGAACCGTGAGTTCTGGTTGGAAAATTTGATATTATTTTAAATTTATGTCCCATAGCAAGGTTCTCAGGTTGTGGGCATGTCTGTTAGAAAACAGTTTTGGGACAAACCTCCTGGTTTCAGAATGGGAACATCCTTATTCCTGACATCTTTGTGTTTAAGGCAGATGTACTTGGAACTCACTGTGAGTTTCTTCATCCCTTCTGATCCTGCCTTCAATTCCACAAAAGCCTCTTGAACGAAAGATTATTGTTTATGAAATAGTTTGTGCTCATCGATCACATTTTCCAAGAAAATACCACCTGGTAGAATTCTTTAATCAGCTCTGTTTGGGGTGAATAATAATGAAGTGATCAAAAAGAGAAAGGGTTCCAAAACAAATAAAAGTAATACAGGGAGATTGGTAACATAGACATATATTAGCATATAGTCAGCTCTTCTGGGGCTTTAAGTATGAGTAAAAACTTGGACCAAAGCACTTGATTATATTTTATAATCAGAAATCTATGAATAGGAACTGGAAGATCAAGAGCTCTTTTTCATGAACGAATTACAGGTATTTTTGATAGAAATTGAAATTTTTAAGCTATATTGACTGGTAGAGAAACAACTTACCTTTAGGGATGTGGACTCTATCAACAGGCAAAAAGTGGTAAAGTGTTAAACATTTAAAGCTTTGAATTTGTATTGGGTTTGCGTGGCAGGATTTTGGTAGTGGGGGGGCTACAGGGGTGGCTTCTGTGAGAAGCTGCTAGGAGCTTCCCCCATGTCCGATAAAGCCAATGCCAGCCGGCTCCAAGACAGACCCACTGCTGGCCAATGCTGAGCCGATCAGTGACGGTGGTAACACCTCTGTGATAATGTATTTAGGAAGGGGAAAAACTGCTGCACAACAGCACCTGGGAGAGAGGAGTGAGAAGATGTGAGAGAAACAGCCCTGAAGACACCAAGGTCAGTGAAGCAGGAGGGGGAGGAGGTGCTCCAGGCACGGGAGCAGAGATTCCCCTGCAGCCTGTGGTGAAGACCATGGTGAGGCAGGTTGTCCCCCTGTAGACCATGGAGGTCCATGGTGGAGCAAATATTCACCTGCAGCCCGTGGAGGACCCCACGGCAGAGCAGGTGGATGTGCCTGAAGGAGGCTGTGACCCTGTGGGAAGCCAGCACTGGAGCAGGCTCCTGCAGGACCTGTGGACCCATGGAAAGAGGAGCCCATGCTGAAGCAGGTTTGCTGGCAGGACTTGTGACCCCATGGGGGACCCATGCTGGAGCAGTCTGTTCCTGAAGGACTGCACCCCAGGGAAGGGACCCACGCTGGAGCAGTTCGTGAGAACTACAGCCTGTGGAAAGGACCCACATTGGAGAAGTTCATGGAGGACTGTCTCCTGTGGGAGGGAACCCATGCTGGAGCAGGGGAAAAGTATGAGGAGGAAGGAGCGGCAGAAACAACGTGTGATGAACTGATCGCAACCCCCATTTCCCGTCCGTCTGTGCCACTGAGGGGGAGGAAGTAGACAAAATTGGGAGTAAAGCTGAGCCCGGGAAGAAGGGAGGGGTAGGGTTAAGGCATTTTTTAAGATTTGGTTTTATTTCTCATTTGATTGATAATAAATTAACTTAATTTCCTGAAGTCGAGTCTGTTTTGCCCTTGATGGTAATTAGTGAGTGATCTCTCCCTGCCCTTATCTCAGCCCACGAGCCTTTCGTTATATTTTCTCTCTCCTGTCCAGCTGAGGAGGGCTAGATAGAGTGGCTTCTTGGGTACCTGGCATCCAGCCAGGCTCAATGCACCACAAAATTTTATAGAGGAAAATTGGGTAAAAATTGAGAAAATTTCTCCAAAGAGTATATCTCCTCTGTGAGCCCTGTTCAGTCTGACAGAAGCCTACAGGCTATTGATTCCTGACTGGGTTACTGGTAGTTCCTTAGCTGCTTTCTCAGTCATATAGTTCCGGTTAGAAACAGGAAAGATTGTTTCATGGAAAAAGAAATAGTTTAGGAATTTTATGTTTCCCAGATGGAAAGTAGAGATGGGCTAAGGAGAGCCTGGTGGCCTTTCCACAGGGGAACATATATAGTATTTAGTTGTTTGAGTAATCTCCATAGCTGGCTGAGAGATATGGAACATGTGGAATTCAGGGGAAATTTAGAAGCAAATGAAGGCTAAAACTAGATTTGCAAAGCCCTTGATGATAAAAAGCTGGGCAGGCTTCTCTTTTTTTTTTTTTTTTTTTTTTTTTTTTTGACTTAAGGGATATAAAGCAGAATGAATGTAGAGGGACATAGTATGGCTATGCCACCATAGCTGGGGGCAGGCCTGCAGGGACCCTGCTGGCATGTTGAGGGTAGCTTAGAAAAGCTACAAGCAAGCTCTTTCAGTAATAAATTATTCTTCCTGTTCAGCAGCAGTTTTTAAAAAAAGCTGCAGGTTTTCAAGCTTTGGCAAATGAGAAACAGGACTTACTTGAGAGACCAGCAGAAAAGATGGATGTTCATAGAGCTTTTCTATCAGCGAGAAAGGGAACTTCCCCTGGGGCTGGGAGGGTGGCTGAAGAATTTTATCAGAGGTTCATTGATCCCCTTTCTGTGGTGTTTTCAAGGGCTTTCAATGATGTCTTGAGTGAAAGAACATTAGGATCTTTACCACATAAAGGCCTTTGCATTGCTTTCTTCCTTTGGTAAAAATAAAGATTTAGAGAATACTAGAGATCGGGGACTTATTGCCTATTTGAAATAGATTACAAAATTTTGATTTTATTTTAGCTAAGAGACTGGGAAAGAAAATAGCAAGGCAATTATTACTTCTCAGACTCTCTAATATCTTTAAAGGTCACATACTGGCAGGCACTTTGTGTAGTTTGTGGGAATTATTTGAAATTGCAGGAGAAGACAAAAACGTACTAGGCTTGAATCTAACCAAAGGTTTTAGACAGACTGAAAATTATCTGACGCATCTCAAGACTGGATTGTCCTATAGTTTGTTAACATACATTGCAAGCATCTTACAGCTTAATGAAATATGTTCCATTACATTTTTTAGTGTTTTTCTTTGATTCTTTCGTTGCATGGGAGGAATGGATTTAAGAGGATTTCAGGGTTTAGTTGCTCGCTAGTGGGAGAGAACTTTTGTAATGTCCCTGAAAATTGTCACATTTTCAAATGATGTTATAATAATGGTAGGCTATGCAAGGTAGTCATATCTATGTATACGTGTGCATACATATATAGACATATACATTCATATAAATACATATCAGTTTTCAACATTAACATTTACAGATTATACAGAGAAAAGACAGTGATTAATGTGAGCAAGGGTGTGACACCGGGATGTTTATTGTGGGATACTCCTTCCCAACTCCAGAGGTCTTAAAGGTCAGATGAGCCTTTTTTTAGGGAAGGAAGGGGGAGACCTGTTTGCTTTGGGTTTTGTTTGTTTTCTTAAGACTAACTGATTTTCAGCGATGATTCAGTATCTGAACTGAAATGGGAGAAACTTTGTCTCCTGTCAGGTAAAAGTGATGAGGTGGAATAGATGAGCCTTGACTCTGGCAGGAAAAGGGATGTCAACTAAACATTTTACTCTTACTTTTTGCATTTTTGTGGCATATGTGTATCATCCCTTTGCAGATTCTTTTATTAAAGGGTTTGAGTCACTCCAGATGCTTCGGGGCAAGAAATGTTACTTAGTGGAGAACTAGTGATCTTAACACTTAAGTCTGGTAGATAAGGTATCCCTCTGTTTTTCACTGCTGACCATACCAGGAAATGACCCACTCTAAAGGCATAATGACATAATTGCAAAGCGAGGTGAATAAGTTAGGTAGCCTGTACCTCATCTATCACTCATCTGTTCAGTTGTGGAAGGGTTAGTTGACAGGGTGTGCAAATGTCTTCTTGATGATCCTATTTGCTTTTGCAATCTTCAGTATTCTTGCATAACTGAAAATCTTGGCTGTTGTAGAGTTTGTTTTTTACATTCTTACTGTCATAGATTTTATTACTAATACCATAAGTGTTGCTCAAATGGAAGTAAAAAATAAAAGAAAACTTACCTTAAACTGAAGTTCAGGTTGTTTATAAAATGATTCTGTTCTTAGGTGAGACTAAGAAAATTCAGAAAAATTTTGGGACGTGAACCTGGATTCCATGTCTGTGGAATTTCATGGAAATAAAATTTTTCAGTTTTAGAAATTAGGAATATGAAAGTTCTATGTGTTTTCCTGTAATTCAACTATTTAATGATTCATTTTCTCTCCTTTAAAGTCTCAGTAATAAAGCTGGGAAGGGGGATGAAGATGAAGGAAGAGGAACATATGTCCATTCAAGTGTAGTCAAAGGTCTGATAGTGACAACTACCACTCAGCTGGGACATGGAATATCCTTCCCTGTATCTTTGGTGCCTTTCCTTGAAAAATTCTGAAACCTTTTTGTTTTGTCTTAAAGCAGTGTTCATATTTTGAAGTTCTATTGATCAGCTGGAGAGCATACTCTAGAGTTAATACAGTTGTTTACTTCCATCTCTGGAGATTTACATTATGTTATTTCTGGGCACCTTGAAAAGAAAACTCTTAAATTTAACTTCAGGTTTTATTCATATCATTTATAGTAGGTGCCAAAGTAACTCTCAGAAATATTTGGAGGTCTAAGACTAAAAGATGAGAATTTCACACAGTCTGCTATTTAGGATTGCCAGACTCACTTCAAGTACAGACAGTAGAGTGCAGCCTTTCTGCCTAAATTAGGCAACTATAGTAGATAATCTGAATACAGATTTTTTTTTAATGATGTCTTTATCCTCTTTTGACATATCACACAAAAGAGACAATAATGATATGTACCTTCTGCCTGTCAAACTGCCACTACAAAACTCTTGACTTTCGCAATATTTAGTACAGATCTAGGTTGACATTCAACAATTGTTGCTGCCTAGAAGGACGCAGGGAGTTTTTCAACAGAAATTAACTTCAATAACAATATCTGAAGCAGTTGCATTCATTGTCGATATCCTGATGGAATAAGGTCACTTGTGCTGGAAGAAAAACAAGAGAAGGAAACTGTAGTATTGTGCTGCATTTCTGTAGTTTAAAATTACGCAATGTCATGTCCTTGGCCACTGAACCATAAACCTGTAGGTCTCTAGTGGATGGAGAGTGCAGGTGCACTGTCAATCACAACCTACGAGGCCTATCTCACTATTGTCTGGCTTTACATGCAAACGTTATCTTTTAATGAGATCTTAGCTCTTAGAAATCCTTCCAGGTTGTGCTAGGATTCCAGTTCTTCAGACATTCAACTTTTTTGATTACTTTAGCCTCCATCAGCGTATTAGTTTTTTGGTGTTACATGGGAGAGCTCCTTGGTAAGGCAAAGGTGTGGCCAGAGCACTGCAGTCAGCCCCGTGTCTCAGCCACTTCTTTTTCACTATGTGAACGGACAACTCTGACCTTTCTACGGTTTCAGGCAGTCTGGACTTCACGATGTTAAATTTATTGCATCCCAAAATATTACTTGACCTTTGCTACAGTGTAAAGCTGTATTAAAGTAGCATCCAGAAGTCCCCGCTGATGCCCTGGTGTGTGCCATACCTGCGGGTAATAAGAGACAACCTCTTTGCTCAGGCAACTTGTTATTAAATAGACAAGACAGTTTCCTCATGCCTCAGTTAAGTGCTTTTCTCACACTTCTTCTATTGGTTTGCCCAGGGTCAGTCAGGGCTTCTGTGAGAAGAGCTAAATATTGAATCGAGATTTGCTGAGTCCTCATTTAGTATCTTAACCACAGTGCTATTTTTTCCCTTTCACAGCCAGTATATTTGCTTTCCATTTTTCACAGGCTGCTTTAAAGACAAGCTAAATTATTAACTGGAGGCACTAACATTTGGAAAACAAAAAGCTCAAGGACACACATATAGTAGCTCTCAGTCTGCAGTGGTAAGGGGATGTTTTTCGACTGATACTGTAAGTGCAGAATTAGCATAATCAGCAATCATTACTCCAGAGCCTCTGGACTCTTTGACGCTCTTGCTGTGAGTAGAATGTGCTTCAGCGTGCTGTGTTCCACTCACTGAGAAAATGAAAGATTCAGAGAGACCATGGATTAATGATCTCCAGTTGGCCGGTTTCACTTGTATAGGTAACAGCAGGTAGGTTGAAGACGAGGAAAAGTTCCAGTTCACGTATTTGAGTTTTAAAGGGAATGTCTGTCCTTCGAGTGTATGCTAGTACAATCCCCTCTGCAGTGTAGCAGAGTACTATTAATGAAATCACTGCTGGCTTTTTATGTTTTACTGCTGTTGACATTTTTGCAGCTGTTAGAGAAATGACTCAAGGCCTATAAGTTCTGGGTCATTTTTCATTTATGGGGTATTTTCTCCTTTACATACTCAATTCTGACTTTTATTTTTATTAATTTCTTATTGTACCTGAGGATCAGAGTGATATTTAATAGGATTTTTATAACCTTGCACAGAGATAAGATTATTATCTGAAACCGCCTTTACCAACCTGATGTCTACTTAGACAGGGCCAAATTCTGACATCCTGAAGTGAGTAGACCCACTTTTATTCAAGTTGCTTGAGGCACTTTGCATGATGCCTCTAAATTTTAGCATTTTTAGTTGCTTGAATTTGTATGGCAGATCTAGAGCTTACAGTATTTACTAGCAGTCTGAGTAACAGTGGTAGAAATGGGACACACAGTCAACTGCAAATAGTGACATTTTGGATTTAACCTTTTTGGTTTTTGACCTTCACAACATAAACTGGTCATTAAATACACAGCTTGTACTTCAAAATCTTCATGAGCTATAGTAGAAAACCTCTGTTCTTGAATAGTGTCAATGAGATTAAGGTGACACTTTGTAGTAGTTTAACCCAGCAGGCAGCTAAACACCACACAGCGGCTCGCTCGCTCCCTGCCCCCCACCAGTGGGAAGGGGGAGAGAATTGAAAAAAAAAAAAAAGTAAAATTTGTGGATTGAGATAAAGATGGTTTAATAGAACAGAAAAGGAAGGGAAAATCATAATAACAATAATGGTAGAATATACAAAATGAGTGATGCACAATGCAATTTCTCACCACCTGCCAACCGATGCCCAGCCCATTCCCATGCAGCGATCGCCACCCCCTGGCCAACTCCCCCAGTTTATGTACGAGCATGATGTCATATCGTATGGAATACCCCTTTGACCAGTTGGGCCAGCTGTCCTGGCTATGTTCCCTCCCAGCTTCTTGTACACCTGGCAGAGCATGGAAAGCTGAAAAGTCCTTGACTAGCGAAAGCACTACGTAGCAACAACTAAAACATCAGTGTGTTATCAACATTCTTCTCATACTGAATCCAAAACACAGCACTATAACAGCTACTAGGAAGAAAATTAACTCTATCCCAACCGAAATCAGGACACACTTAAATATACACAGAAGAATATATTTAATAACCTTTAAATAACCTCAATATCTGTGTGTTAGAAAGAATGGAATACCATGTCTTACTGCTAATCAATCCAAAATTCATTTTCGTTGATTCAGCTTCCTCAGTGACTTAGCAAGATTCTTAAAATTGGCAGTGCTAAGAGATTACAGTCCGTTTTGAAATTAACAGTAGTTTGATATTGCCTGACCATTTTTGCCCTATCCAAATGATATGTTCTACCTTTCAGTAGTAATTATTATATAATTCCATACATGTCGGGTTAGAATAGTTAATAGAACTAAATGGCTCATTTCCCTCTTTCCTTCATTTAATTTCCAAGGTTTATTACCCCCAGTAGAGACAGAAAGGGATGTCCATCGCAAGAAATTGTCCACAGTGTTTTCAAATGAGATTGCATGGAGGTGTATAGATTTTTGTGTAATTACTCATCTACATTTTTCCTGTTAACCTTTATTACTCATGCTGTTTTTGATCTCACTTACAGCATTGTTTTAAAGGACGAGAGCCACTTTAAAATGTTTACTTTCTGAATCAAAACACATAGACCTGATCGAATGAAATATTAGTATTTTCACCGTCCTTGCATTCTCTAAATCAATGCGAGCTTGATTCTGGCTATGCCAATGCTACTAAAACCCCTGCTCAGGGATTGATTTCCTTGGCTCCCAGGCCGGGTGGTGCAGGGTGACTCACCTCCCAGTGTGACCTCCCTCTCCAGTGGGCTGCACACATCAATGTTACGTATCAGCTGGTCCAGCACTCCTCTGCGGCCCTATGACCCAACAGGCCTTTGATGACATTTTGTTTTGAAATACATAAAGACAGAGATGTGACAGTCTGCTTACAAGGTTTTTATGGAAAGTTGGTAAGAGTATGTGCTTCATGTCTCAAAAAGTGGTATGATGGCATGTGGGAGTGTTTGAGGATAGAAAGGTGCCTGGGATAGTCCTGGGGTACGGCGGAGGGTGTGGAAAAAGGCAAACCTTTAATTAGCTTATCACAACAAGCTGCAGTCCTGCAGACTAGAGGAAACGATCCCTCAATCACACTTGGTTTTGTCTCAAAGGAGCTACTGAGTGCAAAGAGGACAGTCAGTGTCAGGCAGGCTAAGCCATCAATCTGAGAGCACACTTGATTATTATACATGCTACATCACAGTGTCTTAAAAGAAGAATAGTCCCGTAATGGCTATTCAGATCATAAGATGCTTCCTATCTTGAGCTTGGATAGCAGAAATGACACCTATGATTATGGGTAAAGTTTGGTGTATAATATTTTTCATTATAAGCCTATTATAACTTCCCCAAGCACGGATAATTTTGGCATAAGTTTTTCCACATCTTGAGTAGTTATCTTATTTTAATGCTTCAGTAAAAATGTCTCAGTCATTTAAAATGAAAATTAATTTAGGAGAAGAAAAACATTTTTCTTTTAAAAATACTATTACAATTTGCTTCTTTGAAGTGCTCTAGTGCCTTTGGGCTTAGGAGCAGGAGCACTACATTTTTCAGGGTGCTTTCCTTCTATGCTCATGAAAATATAGTTAGTTTGGAACAAATTATTAGACTCTGAAAAGCCACAGGTTCATATACAGCAAAGCGTGCCATCAAGAAGCCTGCTTCAAGAAGTTGAATTTTCTCCACACTCAGGTGCAGAGCAAGTTCCCAAGCCTCACAGACCTTGATCTACGTATGAAGTACAGCAGCTGACACCATGTCTTTGGTACTGGAGCAGCAGGGCTGGGCTGGGAGATAGGTATTTCATGTCTTTCTTGTGGTTTTGCTAACAATTCTGGATTCATCACCTCATATATCTGCTTCAGACTAATCACCTCATATATCCGCAAGACCTCATATATCTGCTTCAGATGGGATGGTTGAGCAGTTTCATAGATATTTGGTCTGTCCTCTCCTCCCCCCCCACTCCCTGGTAGTTGATCCACACAAAAATAACTTACCTTCATCAGCTATGCTTTTCATCAAAAGCTCTTGGTCTAGGCTGCTAGTTTAAAAGATCTGAATTAAAATCTGTTGGCTTCCAATGTCATGCTGAAATATGGAATTATTGTTTTATTTGCAGCGAGTTTTTCTTTTTTAAGCTTCCTTTTCCTTTCTCTTCTTTTATTTGAAGAGGTATTTTGCAGCTGAGATTAAATATACCATCTTATTTCAGCCTTTGTATATGTACATGCCGATAATCTATTAATTGTTCTCATTATATTTTTATATCTCCTTTATTCAGTGCACAGTCTGGATGCTGAATGAAAAACAGAGCAGTAATAAAAGCAAATATAATTTGTATTTCAGATGAAAACTAAGTACCCTTTCTGGATTTGTCACCGTTTTCTACATAATTTTATTTAAGAACTTATTATAAGTGCAAGGATGCTGAGCAGGAGATGCAAAGGGAGCTTGATTTTGTCATTTCCTATTTTCTATGTGTTTGCCTTTGTGGTTGTGGTGAGCCATGAAGTATTTCATTTAATAATTACGTTTAAAAGAAAGTTAATTATACAAAGCTACACAGTGCCACACACACATAAATACATCTAATTGTCAAAATTGCTGAACAAAATATCTCCCAGGAAGAGCTTTACTATTACAATTTTCACACTTCAACAGCAATTATGTAAATAGCAGACTCTGAACTCAAATGTTACTTCTTTTCCAATGATTAGATGAATTTTATAGCTAATAATTTTATTGATCATTGACACTTGTATTTTTCAATGAGACCTGTGATGCCCTACTGCCAATGTGAAAAATTAGACTTCTGAATAGGATACTTGGCAAATGCAGGGATCTCTCAGTGGAAATCCAGTGGTTTATGTGGCCTTCTCATATGTTCTCAGTTACATCATATTTTTAAAATATGATCAGCCACATTTAAGATATGTTGATCTTTCTGTGTTTGGAAGTGAAGGCAATATTTTACATAATTAGTAGTATCTGCTATAAGCTGTTAAATAGCATATGCTCATAATGTGACAAGTAAGTATATTGTTAGCTAACACCGATAGTGCAATCTCAATGTGGGAGTTAAATGATGAGATGAAATGGTCCATGAATTAGAAATGTGGGTTACAGTTCCTTAGGTATTATAGACTATATCACTAATGAAGCAATTTGTTCTGTGTCCACTCACATTTCATTTGCTGCCATCAACAATTAAGAGATGTCGTAGTAAGGTCATTCCAGATTAACACCTTGTCTTTGCGAAGATCTCATTAAAATAGAGAGAAATTCTAATTTCTAGCCAAGATAATGTTAATTCAATGGGAGAATAAATATTGTGGAAACAATTTGTGCAAGAGAAATGAATGTTAGAGGCATTGTTCTCTTTTTACTAGAAGAAGTAATTCTTACATGGAAAGACATCCTATTGAAAATAGTAGCAAGGCATGTTACTATAGGAATTGGCTAGGCACCTTGGCCTGGTTAAGGAAGCGTGTCTTGTTCTCTGAGCTTTGCACAGATGTGCAGACCCATAAATAAATTGAACAGAAAATAAGATTTCTCCCTTTGCTGGTTGCCAGTATTACAGCTAAACTACACAGAAAGTAATTTCTCCAACCATCATGCATTTACTTCCCAGTCATCCTCGGAAACTTGTAACAGTGAAGAGCGTTGTAATTGACATTTCATTCTAATATATTGGCTGCCTTGCCTGAATTCTGACTGGCTGATAAAGCTCAGGGAAATCCAGAGTCTCATCATGTCCTGAACAATTTCAGTCCAGCCCTGTGGCAATCTAAGCGCTTAACCAGCAAAATAGGAAAGACAATATTTGTGGATTCTACTTTTCAAAATGCACAAGAACACAGTAACTGAAATAATCAAGCTGTCCCTATATAATATAATTCTTTTCAACTTGCAAAGCAGAATGAAGGAAAGATTTAAAAGAATATACATGCCAATTTAAATAAGTAAATGTACAGGCATGAATTAATCCCAACTGTAACTTCATTGAAGTTACGTTTCAGATAAATTTCATCATAATATCACATTTTTTAAAGGAGGGAAAAAATCAATGATCTTGTCTACAGATTTTACATTATATCCCAGTTATTTGAAAGAAAATGTGATGCACATCAACTCATTCTTCAGGTCGTACTTTCTGAATAGATGTGGATAATATTGCACAGACTAAGGTATTGATCTCCCAGGTCCTCCAGAAATGAAGTGTCATGTCTTGCAACTTGTTCTTCTTTACTATTCCATCATGTTTTCATTCACATGGGCTTCTTTTCTTGAGAATGCATTACTTACATAATGAGCCTTACTTCATCCTAAGTTTTTGAAAAATGCTCATTTTTTCAGCTTGCTTTTTCTGTGTATGTGTATGTGCTTTGTATCAGAAGTTCAAACAGAAGTTTATCTGACATGATAATTAAGCAGATGTAAGGATTTTTGATGTCTTTTTTGTATTTGATTTGTATAAATGCTGTGGGGTTTGGATTTGTTTCTTTTTCTTTATTTGTTTTTTTTTTTTTTTCTTTTTTTTTCAGTGTTGTAGAGTATCAAAATCCATGCTAACCTTGTCAATAATGGCTGGACAGCTGTTTCCCAAGTTTGTAAAATGCCTTATTAGTATTTAGTCTCTAACCACAGAATTTTCACATATTTGGTTTTTTTTTATTTTTAGGCAAATAAAGAGGAATCATAAAGCTATCTTGTTCCTAACAGAAGGAGGAAGAAACTCTCATAATCACTGAAACACAGAAACTTTCAAATGTCTTGATTTTCTATGTCAGGCTGGAAAGCTTCTTGAAATTCTAGCTGTCAGGCAGATCGCTGTGGAGGTGAGTGTGGGGCCAGAGTTCCTCACAGGCTCTGTGGGTTTGCCACACAGCCGAGAATCCCACAACTCCAGCGCTGGAGCTCATGGGCATGACTCAGGGGAGTGGGGTGAACAGAGAGACAGCTTTGCCTTATTGTTCCTCTATTAGGGCCTCTGAGAATAAACACCTGCTAGTAAACTAAAAGTGCTCCATGCCATTCTCTGGCACCAAGGTCAAAACAGGCATAAACCTACCTGTAAATATAACCTCTGCAAGCAGGTCTGGTAAAGGTCTCTTTTACCTATCCTAACTCCTGAACTGTGCCCAGGAACTCTTTGGGGGCGTGCTAATTTATCCAGACCACAGCAAGGCCAGGGGTGGTTCCAGGGAGCTGATAGCATAGACAGCCAAGATCCATTGCCTGGGGAAACTGTCCTTCAGCTTTGTATAACCTGGGAGCATATGCTTAGCCCTGAAACTTTAACATTTTGATTCCCATAAGAAGTTACACTTAGAAATTTGTGAACGATTTTGGTTATTCTGAAATTATATTTCTATTATTTTGCCCCTGTTGATCACTCTTCTCTCAGTCCTGTAACTTACATATCACCTTGAGCTCTCATTTCCATAAAGGACATATTATGTCTACATTTTGTTAAAAGCTTAATGCATGACAAAAAATTTCAGGGGAATACACTGCCGCTCTGCTACATTTGAGCTGCTCAGAGGTAATAGCCCATGTGCATGCCTTACCTTGTGGAACCGTGTTGGGAATCAGAAGTTATTCTGGTGAGCACACTCTTGGTGAAACACAGATAAATATCTCATATTTATGTTGGAGTTTGGAGGGGAAGAAAATACATACAGACAGTACGATGGATACTTGGTAACATCTTTCCCTGCGGTAATTTTGTTCATGTGTTTGATCCCTGTGAAGTAACTCTCCATATCCATCTGTATTCTCTTGTCCAGAATCTGTTCTTTCTCATATTCTCTTCTTTGGTCTCCTTCTCTTTTGCAGAATTAATTTCCTCTTTCAAGACTCTCCATAACCTACAAACTATCCAGTACGGTTAAGCTGTCAATTTGTGTCTGATTGGCTTGCTGTAGTCAAATTCACCACTTTTCTTAAGTATTTTTGAAGGAGCTTCCTTCATATTAGCAGTATTAGCATATTAACATATTAGCAGCATAAATATTAGCAGTTTTATATTATTTTCTACATTTTTTTGTGTGTGTGTGTTTAAGTCTATTTTTTGCAATAGCAAAATACAAAACCTTCTTTAAAAGTCTCCATGGTGCCCATGAAACACTTGACACCAGTCAAGGATCTTTCTCCACTGGGATCATTTATCTGTCATGATGATCGTATCTTTTCCTTGTGTCTACCCCTCCAGTTATTTAGAAAGTAGTTATCTAGCTATGTGCGTCAAACTAGACTGTAAATATTACTGAATAGAGACAGCATTCTTGTCCAGTGTTCATACAGCGTGTGAAACAATAGGGGTGTCACTGAAACATGACAACTTTTCTTTCCATATATAAATACAAAACCAGAGTTCTGCAACAGAACAGACAGAATCATAGAATCATACAGGTTGGAAAAGACCTCTAAGATCATCGTGTCCAACCGTCAACCCAACACACCATGCCCACTACACCATGTCCCTAAGAGTGCATGGCAATCCTTACTTTCAGAGTCCCAGGACAGATGTTAATGACCAGCTCCTAAAAAGAAACTTTATTTTAAAAACTAAGCAGATTCGCTGCTCCTTATAGGACTCTGCAGAACCCCAAACAACTGCCTACAAGTTTTCAGTGTTGCCTTGTGCAGATTAAATATTCTTCCAGACACTAAGAAGAGGAGCTTGGGAAACTCTGTGTAGAGGAGCTTTATTGACTTAATTTTCCAGAACTTTGGGTGGGAAGGAGTCTCCTCAGCTCACCATAGTCTGGAAGCCAAAACAATAATGGGTCTTGAAGATAAACTTGGGATGGTTCTTAATATCGTTGTAGTTGACATACACGGAAATATATATATTCAGATGCATACATATGTAGATAATACATACGTGTGAGCACATGCACATACATATGCATTGACACACACAAGTCCATGGGGCCGGATGGGATCCTCTACCAAGTGTGCTACCAAGCAACTTTCAATCATTTATCAGCAGTCCTGGCTAGCCCTGGAGGTCCCAGTTGACTGGAAGTTAGCAAACGTGATGCCCACGTACAAGAAGGGCTGGAAGGAGGATGAGAGGAACTACAGGTCTATAGGTCTGCCAGGGAAGGTTATGGAGTAGATCATCCTGAATGCCATCACACGGCACTTACAGGACCGGTGATCAGGCCCAGTCAGCATGGGTTTATGAAAGGCAGGTCCTGCTTGGCTAACCTGATCTTCTATGACAAGGTGACCTGCTTAGTGGATGAGGGAAAGGCTGTGGATGTTGTTTACCTAGTTGGGTGGGAGTGTTGATCTGCTCGAGGGTAGGAAGGCTCTACAGGGGCGGTCTGGACAGGCTGGATCCATGGGCTGAGGCCAACTGCATGAGGTTGAACAAGGCCAAGTGCTGGGTCCTGCACTTCGGCCACAACAACCTCAAGCAACGCTACAGGCTTGGGGAAGAGTGGCTGGAAAGCTGCCCAGAGGAAAAGGACCTGGGGGTGCTGATTGACAGCCGGCTGAACATGAGCCGGCAGTGTGCTCAGGTGGCCAAGAAGGCCAATGGCATCCTGGCTTGTGTCAGAAATAGTGTGGCCAGCAGGAGTAGGGAGGTGATCGTGCCCCTGTACTCGGCACTGGTGAGGCCGCACCTCGAATACTGTGTTCAGTTTTGGGCCCCTCACTATAAGAAGGACATGGAGGTGCTGGAGCACGTCTGGAGAAGGGCAATGAAGCTGGTGAAGGGTCTGGAGAACAAATCTTATGAGGAGCGGCTGAGGGACCTGGGACTGTTTAGTCTGGAGAAGAGGAGGCTGAGGGGGGACCTCATCGCACTCTACAACTACCTGAAGGGAGGTTGTAGCGAGGTGGATGTCGGTCTCTTCTCCCAAGTAACAAAGTGATAGGACGAGAGGAAATGGCCTCAAATTGCACCAGGGGAGATTTAAATTGGACATTAGGAAAAATTTCATCACTGAAAGGGCTATCAAGCCTTGGAATAGGCTGCCCAGGGAAGTGGTTGAGTCACCATCCCTGGAGGTATTTAAAAGATGCGTAGATGTGGTGCTTAGGGACATGGTTTAGTGGTGGACTTGGCAGTGCTAGGTTAACGGTTGGACTTGATCTTAAATGTCTTTTCCAACCTAAATGATTCTATGATTCTCTAATTCTACATCTGTAATAGCATGATCTTTCACTTCTGTACTCTGGGCTACTGAATTAAAATGTGGAGAATATAATTGTTTGGAAGAATTATCAAGTCTAGCAAATCTAAATCAGTTTCAAATCAACTGCTTTCCACTTGAGGAAAAAAGCTGACAAAATTCAGCACAAAAATGAGTAGTGGACTCCTGACTTGCCTTTAAAATTGTCATATTCTAGATATCACTACTTCTTATGTTCAGATTTTGTTTGAGACATTCACAAAGTTTGATTCTAGAAGCTCCTTTCCATATAATAAAATAATAATAATTAATAATTATTATTAATAACATTAATAATATAGCAATAGATTGAAAGATATGTAAAGATATATATAGTCCTGAAAGTGAAGTAATATCAAGGAAAATAATTTGCTGCTATGGTAAGAAACTGTCAACTTTCACACAAAAAGTCATTAACTTTTTTTTTTCTTTTGAATTATAATTTTGGCACTTTCATGTAACACCAAGGTAATAGATTTTCATTATATCCAGAGTGCAAAAACATTGGCTGTGGAAAAAGCAACAGGGCTCAGATTAATAGGAGCCGACAAGCTGACCAAAGAGGAAGTGGCAGCATGGCTGGCACCATGGCTCAGTGGTTGTGACAGGCAATTAGTGAACAGAGCAGAACAGATGTAACAGGAGGCAGCAACAATTTACTGAAGCATTAGCTTGCTCACTCTGTAGTGCAGAGCACTGGTACTGTTTGCTGATACAAATAAATACTAATATGATCTTGGGAGGGGAAAAGAGGCAGTGTGCACAGTCATCTTACAGGACTGAAAAAGCTTACCACAAAACAACACTCCCCCCCGCCTCCCCCCCCGCCCAAAACAAGCTCAGGTAGACTTAAGGGAAAAAAAAAAAACAACTAGGCCAAAACAAAAGAGTCTTCTGGGCTTTTGAAGAGAAGACTGAGATCCTTGCCTCATTACCGGATTGTAACATGCCTTGAAAAGATGGAATGCTATAGAGAACTTGTAATAACATGTTCATCTTTCACAGCACTCAAAGAGGATGCACAATGTTGATTTTATTCCGCTCCCTGTTGTTCTGGGACAGACATTACTGCAGCTCCTTGAGGTTGCTGGTTGATGTGGAGAGAGGAGCCTGCTATGTCCTTACCTATATGGTCAGAGGAGAGAATAAAAATCATGGGAGGTTTTTGTGGTTACAAGTGTTGCCCTGTAAATTTTAAAACCCAACCAGAAAATTTGTAGCTTGCTTTTGAAGATTGTTTTTTAAAAGACAGCACAGATCTCACAGTGTGCTAAATTAGATTAATCTACCTCAGAGAACGTACAAGTTGTGATTCCAGAAGAATCTGGGTAGATGTCTTCAGTCTCAGAGGACAGAGCCGTCAATATGTACAGGGAAGTTGAGACTGGATGAGTTACCATTTTCTACTATTCTAAGAATCGTTGTGACTTTCCAAAAAGTATCAGTGAAACTATGTTGCTGTTAACAGCAGAGAGAACAACATCTTCTGTAAATTGACATAAACTCTATGTGTTATGGAAGCATGCATTTTATTTAGAAGTGGAAAAGAAAATGGTCGGTCTTGTGCGTACAGTCCATAGAATCACTATTGACATCTCATATTGACAGTATTAATAACACAGTAATTTGCTCCATTCCCACAAAGATCGGGCATTTACTTGCAAAATATTACAAATTAGACCCATTGAACCTAGGAGAAGGTTTACCTTCTGTGCTGAGTAAGGCCTGGACTTAAGGGCCAGTTTCCTACCACCAGGTGGAGCTTGAGAATAATTTTTACGGTACCAGATCAAAAATAGTTACATTTTGCTGTAGTTCTTCCCTCACTGAGAGAGCATGTTTTACAATAACGAAGACATGATTTGGTGCCATTCATTCCGGGTCATGCCATTTTTGTACTGCAAAGACTGATGGAGGGGAAAGTTGCTGCAAGAGCTGAGGGTTCTCTTCTGCCTGCCTGTGGCTCCAGTTGGCTGCAGTGGAGGTAGGGATGATTTCTGGTAACTACTCATTGTTTCTGGCTGAGTTTCCATGAGGAAGAGCCTCTCCTATCCTCTTTTTAGTTCTCTCCTTTAAATACTGGTGCTTGGGTGTAAATAAAGCAAAATATGCTTAACATGCATCCTGTTTTGTAGCACTTGTTTCTCTTTCACAGAACAAGCATAGTCCTGCACCCAGAGATGTGCTGTCTCTGAGTCCCTGAGGAAAAAAGGTTGTGTCAGAATCAGACAGTACTGTTTTACTCAGTGGAAACAACCATATGTGAATACTTGAGAAATATATTATTTTAATGTGGTTTTATTATAGAAGATAAAAATGCATTCATGTAAACTAATACAAAAACTTTTCAACTAAATTGGAACAGGATGAAACCCTGAAGTTTTTCCTTAAATTTGGAAGAATCATATTAATTTTGTCAAGAAGTTTTTTTTCAAAAATATGTATGTGTATATGTAAGACAAAAAAAGATGGGATTTGAGAGAATGTCGTCTTCTCTACTTAAAAGAATAGCTAATTCAGTTTCACTTAAAAGTGCAGTTGCAAGCTGAGAAGAGAATGGGGAAGAGAGGGATATCTTAGCAAATGGCTTAATGAGAAAAAAAACCCAACAACACATAAAACAAATTAAGGACATGGGAAAAATATATAATCACCACCTAAAATGAGGACAGAAAAAGATGTTTGACTCCTTTTGAGTCTGTAGGAGAGAATAGTAAGTGATAGGATGAATTCTGGAATGTTGTGCTGCTGTCCAAAGGAGCTGACTAACTTACCCAAATAAAATTCTTATGCCAGAAACTCAAGGCAGTTTGATTCGGGAGCCTGAGCCTTCATGTCTCCCCTTTTTCTTCATCCTCTCTTTTCTACCTTGGAGGTTTGGATCCCATTAACATTTTCTGCTCCCCTCTTCTATTTAGTCAATGCAGGGGCTGGCCATGCATCCAGCTTCCCTTGGATACATGCCCTTCGTGGCCTTGTACCCAGCTCTGGTACATGCATTGATGCAAACATGTCTCATGGCAATTGCTGGATAGATTAAACTGTTTCTCTTGCTCTACTTTCTCCTTCGCTACATGTCCAAGACTGGTTACAGTTACAGTCTTCTGGAGTTTCTAATCTAGTTCTGATCTCCTGAGTCACAGCTTATTTTTCTAGAAGCCAAAGATATTGTATGAAAATGGCTTCTCTATTTTTGGAAATAACTGTTCTTTAACTTAATGTATCAGAAGTACTACAAAAGTCAGTGATTGTGGCCTGTGGTATTTCTCCAAGGTTAGACCAGGAGTCCTTTTTTCTGTTCCAGACTTCAGAAACAAGTATTTTTAGAGGTCATAGACCTCATAGACATAGACCCATTTAGAATGGCTGAGTAGGAAGACTTCTTGTTATCTGCGAAAGAGACTGAATTTATCATGTAGGACGTAGCTTGATAACACAGCAAGAATATGATTTGTATTTGTGCAAGTACTCTCAGACAGAGTTGCCACCTGGTAGATTTTTTTTTTAAAAGGTTTTATAGTTTGTGATCATGGAAAGATCACTTGACGTTAATAAAACAACATGGAATAAATAACAATACTGCAGGCAAGAAAAACAAGAGACACATAGTAAGATATTCTGAAAATGATCATGTGTATTTCAAGTCAAACCAGTCGTATATTTGCACTGTGAAATGTGTCAGTGGCATTTATAATACAACCAAGAGGTACAAAAGAATTGCAGTGCAGTAGCCCAGAAAAGAGGTACAGGTTTTCTTGGCTTAATTAAGACAAAAGTGGATTAAAAAGGAAATCCTGCATTAAAAAAGATTATTAAGATTGCAAAGTTGGTCTTCATGAGATTTAAGATTAGTTTCATTTGCTTACTTTGTAAATATGAGTTCCTTTGTAATAATAGCCTTGTGATAGCTATCAGCTAATATCAGCTAATAGCTGATAGCCTTGAGTTCCCTCATGATAATGGCATAATATATAGTTTTATTCTAAAGGACTCTAGTGTAATTCCATATTTAGAATAGATAGGGCTCTCAATAATTTGATTTTGCATTGCTCTGTTTGTGACTGTAGATCTTATTTACAGTACAACATTAATTTTCTCAAATGCTCTTCTATAACACTAAACCTTACAGCTCCTGAAGCTCAACAATGCAGGTAAGGAATTTGCAGGTATTGAAAAAACAAAGTCAAAATACCTGCTAATTTTGTTGATCTAGATGAAGATGCTGCAAGGTTAGTCTTTTAAAGTATTTAACATTTTTAATACACTGACTCCTGTTCTGTTTTTGAAAAGTTAGCAGAAAGGGTTGCTGGCTCCCCAGCAGTGTGTGCTGCCTGAAGGGTGAGTGGCTACGGTCTAGCTTGTGGCCAAGTCTGCTAAAGGAAGGCCAGCAATGAGAAATACAGGTAGAGCTGGGATGGATGGTTTTAGGGAGATCCTCCTCCAGCTTCCTGGAAGCCGATGATTCCCCATAGTTTGAACCCTCATGAAAGGGCAATAGCCACAGCAACAGCCCAGGCTTCATTTTTCAGCTGTTACACTCAAAGTCTTATTACTGACAAAAGGGAATATGCAATATACATGTAGATACAAGATTTCATCATTGGTCTAATTTGACAGTCTAATCAAAATGCCACAAAGAGTAATTCTTAGTCTAGTTACCATAATCCTGTGACTAATAGTCCAATAACTTGTTAAAATAGTTATAAAGAAAACCCTTTGTAGTAGCTGCCCCTTTTGTCTGCTGCTGTGCTCTCCCTCCCAGACTCCCAAGATTGATGGTAGCAGCCTTCTTCCATGAGAAAGGCTGGAGGGATCATAAGCTCTCTGAGCTCTTCTCCAGGAAGAGTTTGATGCTGGTGGTAGGGGTCCCTCCTCCTGTGGTCTTGGAGTCTGCTTGGGTTTATTAGTACACATTTTCTTGACACTGTCTGCATACATTAGCTTTCTCTTCATTGATTCTCAGTCATTCAGTTTTCTGTTCTTTCTGTTCCCTCTACATTGGTTTAAGAAGATGATACTCCTATAGGACCATTATGGTTTGCATTTGCAGTGTGGGACCTCTGTTATCATCTTGTGTTTGCCCATTTGCAAATCACTTTTTATTCTCTATATAGTTCAGTATACACTTGTTATCACTGTAAACTAGAATTAACATAAACCAAACCTGACTAGTAAACAATTGCCATTATAGCTAAAAGAAACGTAGGCTGGGACAAACATAAAAAAGTCCTGAGGCCTTGTATTCTCAGCCAATACAAAACCTATGGCCTTTTTCTATTAATGACAAAATTTGTATTTATTGGCAGAGTAGGAATCAGAAACAATGCCATTTCTTCACTCTGGAAATATTTTTCTCAAAGTAGCTGCCTACTGTACCTGTGCAGACAGATAGACCTGGTGGTCAGCTCCTATTGAACAGAATCCAATGTCTGAAGTCACACACACAGATAAATGGGAGTAGACAGTTCATTTACACATTGAAACGATTATTTTCCCTAGTGTGAAGGAGTAAAGAACCGGCCTGTAATTAATTATGTAATAATGTAACCGGAGACTACAGGATAATACCTATGTAAAAAATGGGATTAAGATTGTCAAGGCAAGATTAATTGTGAAAATGCTTTTAATTATTAAATGTTGGCATTTATTTGCAGCATTCCTAACTATTTCAACTTTGGTTTTTTATGTTTATGTTTTTATGGTTTTCTAATCAGCATACTAACTCCTTCCTTAATATCGATCCCTTGAAATTATATCATATAAAACTCTAGGTTGCCAGTGGATTTAGATCTTTAGCACCACAGCATAGACCCCTGCCACTTAAACCAATAAAATAACTATTAATGGTTAAAAATTGTTATTATAAACATATGTACTTTACAAGTACATGATGGGTTTTTTCAACTGTACTGGGTCTGGCTGCGATGGAGTTAACTTTCTTCATAGCAGTCCATGTGCTGCTGTGGTTTGCATTTGTGGCGAAAACGTTGTTGGTAACATACCAAAGTTTTGGTTATTTCTGAACAGTGCTTGCACAGCATCACCACTTTCTCTCTTCCCCCCAGCCCCGCCCCTCCTGGAAAGCGAGTTGGCTCAGGGTTGGCAAGAAATTGGGAGGGGTCACAGGAAGGACACTGGAGCCAAACTGACCAAAGGGATATCCCATATGTCATGCTCAAAACAGAAAGCACTATTAAGGTCTGAGTTTGTGCTCAGCAAGAAAGGAGGGAAAGGAGGAGGAAGGGAGACATTTGTGGTGATGGTATTTGTCTTCCCAAGCAACCGTTACGCATGCTGAGGCCCTGCTTGCCAGGAAGTGGCTGCATATCTGCCTGCACATAGGATGTAGTGAATGAGTTCTTCTTTTTGCCTTGCTTGTGCACACAGCTTTTGCTTTCCAATTAAACTGTTGTTATCTCGATCCATGAATTTTCTCACCTTCCTTCTATTTTCTCCCTATCCTGCACGAGAGGGGAGTGAGTGAGCAGCTGGATGGGTGTTTGGCTGCTGGCTAGGGTCCACCCACCACATCTACAAAAGAGGAAACTGTTAAATATCCCAGAATGAACTCTAAATTTTGGAGACAATTGTGCAGCTGTTTTCCAGTCACCTCCATCCTTAGTCTTCTATTTCCTCCTTTGCAGCTCTTCCTCTGCTATTAATCAATATCTCATATTCCCTTTGATTTCTCTCTTTTCCCAGTAATACATCTTTCCAACTCTCATGGCATCTTGTTTCCTTTTTTGGTTTCATGCCTTCTGCTTTTTCTCACCCATTGCTACCCATCCCAGTCTTCCTCTCCAGTCTATTGAAGTTCCCAGCTTCCCCACTTCCTCCTTATTTTTTCTTTTTTTTTTCATACAAACCAGTGTTTTCCTCCTTGGCACTAGAAAGAGCACCAAGATCACAAAGGAAATTGTCTCCTTGTCCAAGAGTTTGATCTATCAGTTGCTGGGTGGTGCAGTGGTTGGGAAATTCCTGTTCCAGCCTGTCTGTGGGCTGCTATGAGCTCACACATTTCAGTGCAATTATTTTGCTCCCTGTTCATTCCAAAGCCCTCCTGCTCTGATAACTCTAACTTTGCTCCAGGCTTTGTTTAAAGTAAATTAAATAGTTGTCTCTGAGAAAAAAAACTGAGTGTCATTCAGGAGTTAGTTTGTTGCAAGGATAAGAGACTATGGAGAAGTCCTGCACCACAATTAGCTCCCTCTTGATCCCAAAGAGGGATCCCACTTTGGATCCAGAGACAAGCACCATATAGCATAGACTTGTCCAGTCACCTTTAGAGAGGACAAACTCTGAATAATGTGGATGTGCGCTATTCTGCATAACTTGATCCTGGAGGTCCTTAGAAAAAATGCATATGGCATGCTGGAAAGGCCAAATGATACATTTAAGTTGGCACAACAGTACTTAGGGCCAGGGTGGAAGTAAATGTACACAGTGGTCAAAGAGTAGGGCTTCTGTTCTTAGCTTCATTACTAGCTTATGCTAGCTCAAGATGTTCATTGGACTGAAACCACGTAGATGCTCTTTTGTTCACTCCTAAACTATCCTTAAACTTCTTGGGATTCCAAGTTTGTTGAAAATGACCTGAGGGTTCAAAAGTTCTTGGAAAGGGACTGATGAACAGATAGATGGACAGATAGATATTCAATGTGACTCAGCAACATTGGTTCTGTAAACAGCCAGGTTATAAATGTGTTACTGAGAAGAACAGTGGTACTTTCTCATATTAAAGCATTTTTTTAGAAAAAACATAGATGAAAGATTTTGAGGTTTTGTAGTTTGTCCTAGTCAAAAATATTCCAAAGTTCTCCACATGAAATAATTTTTCTAAATCCCACCTTAGTGGCTAAATTCTTTAGAACAGTAAAATCAAAAGTCAGCCAGTCCTTAATACTGTGCCTTAGCTTTCTGTTGAGTTTTAATCATGGTTTAGATATTGTTCATTCACAGTAATGTGATATGCAGCTTTTAAGATAAAATTTTAAAGATGACCAACTTTCCCCAGGATATAAATTGATAATCAGCTGATGTCAAGAAATAATTTACTTCCTATAGAAATGTTGGGTTATTCATGAGACGGCAACAGAAAATGTTCTGTGGCAAGCATAAATGAATTAAACTGTCTGAAAGAGAAATAAGATTAATATTCTTAGATTTTTTTCCTCCATGTTCACTTCTGTCAAATTTATAGACATTGACAGATAGAAGAGAAATTGTTCAGTTTGACTTTTCTTGTTCTGAAATCACCTGATCATATTATAATAAAATATGTATCTTAATTTGAGGGGTTAGAAATTTGTATTTCGATTATCTTTAATTTTAAAGAATAAAAATTTTGCTGATTTCCACCACCTGTTCATCCAGACCTTTGTGCCTTCATTCTGTCGATTTCTCTTCTCTGGTCATACTGACTCACCTCTTAAAAAACTTTTTTAGCTCTATAATTTACTGATGGCAGAATAAATTTCTGAAATGAAGGACTAACTTTGTCTAGAGAGATGTAACTGCATCTACAGACTACAACCTGGTCAGAAGTGAAAACTAAACAAAATCATGGAGTTCTAGGACAATTTTTAAAGTATTTAAAAATTTTCAGTACTAAAAATTTAATGTCTAAATAAGACTTAATTTTACAAATCATCTACAAATTCTTACTGCAGCTAATATTTAAATTTTATTTAATATTCTTTTTCTTTTTGGTTTAAAAAGTAACAGTCCCTAGAGTCAGAAAAAAAATGATTCCAGGGCTGCTGATATTTTTTCATTTAAGCATCAAATCATAGTATAAATTCAGAAAAAAACCGAAGCAAAAATGCTTGTTTCTACCAAAGGAAAACAATTAAGATACTGAGTTTAAATTATTTTTTTAAAAAAAAGGTGAACAAATTTTATATTAAATGCTATCTGGATAACTTCCAATTAAGTTGAAATGCATATAAATGTCGTCACTACAGAGAAACGGGTGATTATGTGCTCCTTTAGAAAAATTACTTTCTGCCCCTTTCCAAGCTATTGATTTATTTAGTTTATTAGCATGTTTTATATATATATTTAAAAGGTCATTTCTTAAAGGAATTAGCAATAGAAAACTTTCATGACTTCAGTTTTCAGAATGAAAAGTTTCAGGGTTAAGAAGAAGGAAAGATGGAAATCTCTTTTGGCTATCATTTAAACTGTTTTATTGGTAGTGTTTACAAGTGAGACACTATAACTTAAATGGATACAAGAAACGAAGCTATATTGCTGTATCTCCCTCCAGATAAAAGCTTGACAGAGAAATATGAAAAGAAACATATTCCAGTAGACTACATGGTTCTGTCAAAGCTAAAAAATCTCATGAAGTAAAACTAATTTAACTGATCTTTTTTCTGGGGGAAAAAAAAAAAAAAAGGCAGTAAAAGAGCTCCAACAATATTTTAGTGCTTATTAATATATATATGTATTGAATATGTATATTAATACATAATTAATATATATAATTAACATATATACACGTTTTCATTAAAATTTTGAAGGAGCTTTCCTATAGAACATCTTATTTGATGTTGTATTTTTTATTGGGAGGTACAATATACAAAATAATAAAGACAATATCCAAATGAAATGCTGTGGTTTACTTTTTTAAAGTCAAGCATTTTGATCTGTTCCTGTGGTCTTAATAGAATTCTCTTTCATTCAGAGCAAAGAGCACAACTTTACAGTGTCAGCTTCTTCCTAAAAGTGTAAATGGCATCCTCTGAAAAGTGCCACTTAAGATCCCTTCATTATACATATTTTGTGTGTTTTATAAAGCATTTTTTGGATGTTATGACATCAAAGTTGTAGAAAATCTAGCACTACATATCACCATAAGCTATTTTAGTAGTAAATTTTTGAATTCTTTTTCTAAGTGACTGAACTTTTAACAGAAGGTCAGCAATGAAATCACCCTTGAAGTGTGAGGGGCTTTTTTATTCCATTAGATGTTTTCTTTCCTTGAAATGCACTGCAAAACTTCACACTTAAAGTTTTCATTCTTTATATTTTATTCTGCCATTCACGTGTGACAGATGTCAACTTACAAGACTCTATATTTAAAGCTGTCCACCTAAATTAAGTTAGTAAAATCTATGTATGCGTTGCATGCATAAGCAGACTAATATTTACTTTATATTTACCATGGTATTAACTGATCATCAAGTACCACATGTATTGAATAAATAGGAATATTAACAGATACAGTGGGGCACAAACTTCCATAAGTTTCTGTTCATGAACTGAATTACATTGGTTTAAATTTTGCAACAAGTGTTCATTCAAGAGGGAATTCTCTCCTGAAGATGTTCTTGGTACTGAACATAAGAGAAACCTCATATTTAAAGGTGAATATTTTAAAATTCTGGATTGATATGTAACAAAAAAATATTTTCAAGCCTGCATATTTGATCTGCCGTTTGAACTAATCTATTTGGTTTGCACTGAGATGTGAACCACCATCAAAGCTGGCCTTGGGCAGTGTGTCCACTCTCTGAAGTCCTGCAACTGAATCAGGACTGACAGCTGGGGTGTTTGCCTGCCACTTGTTAACAGCTCCCAACAGTGTCCTACAAGTTGCAGAACTGCCTGCTGTTATACCCATGAGCTTCTTACTCATAAGGACATCGGTTTTCTCCATTCACCCCTTTCTCAGGTGTTGTTTGATAACAGATCCATATTATTTCACATGTTTGCACGTACTGTAACCCTCCCATGCAATATCTCCTGATGTACTCTATCAAAGTTTGCTTAGGTGGAAGGCACAGCCCCTTTACTTGCATAGTCAAACTGTAGTCTGTTCAGACTGCTGGGAACTGTGAGTGGAAATCAGACATGCCCACAGAAAAATCATAGGTTCCAGAAGTCTAAAATTCTTGCTTAGAACACCCCTTCAAAAAATCAAAGCTCTGCTTTGGGGGAGGAGACACAGTGTACCAGGGAAAGTCTCTTCCTACAGACCTTGCCCTGTTTAAGTGTGTGCTCGAGAGATGGTGTTGGAAAGTTGTCGCATTCCTGTTGTTTCACCTGCAATATGCAGTTCAAATTAAGTTAGAATTAGATTAGATATGAAATGGGCTCTAGCACAAGCTCCAGCCATGTTAAAGGTGTAGGGAGATTTCTGCCAGTACATATGGCATTTTATTGTAATAGTTTTCTTTCTCATAAATTTTAAAACAAGAATAAATCAGAGTGATCCTCTAAAAATACCTCCACTTATAGAATGGGTCATCAAATTTTATTTAGTAATTATATTGACACATAATTTACAGAAAATATCTTAGATTTAATTTACAATTTTCAGATGCTGAAGAAGTGGTAGGGCTAGGGGTAATGACTTAAGAAAAATTATGAATCATAAATTAAAAAGGTTCAGGAAGTTTCTAGGTACAAGGCAAATCCTATAAAAAATCTCAATAACTACTGTGTTGTGAAAGTTGAAGGATATCTCATTTCCTTGAGCAGGCTCCAAGATAGGTAGCTGAAGGCAAGCCGCAGCAGTGGAATGGAAGGCAGGCTTAGAGCAAAGCTCTATTTGCAACAGAAGGACATCTGGAGAAGCTTGTTTCTTTCAAAATGTTGTATAAGTACAGGTGTTCGGGTTTTCTGATGAAAGAGAAAGCCACAGTTTCCTGGCACCAATCAAGACACTAAGGTAACTACTATAGTGAAATTCAGAAGCAGCCATTTTTACTGTCTGCCTGTATTTCTTGCTTCGTGGGCAGCTGCTGAGTCCAGCCCTGGCGTAACCCTTATCCTTAGATTTCCATTCTCTGTAAATCTGACATTAAGACGCAACTGAGTGGCTGCAGATACAGTGCAGGTGTCCCAGTTTGTGCTTTGCCTGCCACATCTACATATCCCATTTTCCTTCTCAGTGCCCTCATGTATCAAGTGTGTGCTGTCAGACAGAGGAGATCGCTGGAGGTCCTTTCTTGGAGGCCTGAAACATGCTATGTGCCATCTGCAAACAGCTTGAATTCAGGTTAAAGTCATTTTGCTTAGAAAAGCACTGTGGATGAGTAGAGTCAGATCTGAGAAATACTTCACACTTCAGGGCACTTAGCACTTAGGGACTTTCATGTTGGGGAGCCCATATGTTTCAGTTTGGGCTATTTAAACCTATTAAATAACTTAAGCCCACTAGGCACTTGCTAGCCCTGAAGTCTTCAGCAAGATCATTCTAAGTACAAATTCTGTAAGTCTGGACTCATCTCCATCTTAGCTCAACTCCATCTACTTACCATTTTAATAACCCTCTGGTATCTGCTTAATAGCTGCCAATTGTTTTGAAGTTCTGTTTATGTGATAAACCTCATGTTTAGTTCACAGCAACCGGGAAAGGCCTTTGAAAACTCTTTCTTAGGAGCTCTTCTGCATTCTGATGGAAGACTGTTTTGTTTTATCTGATCTACAAATTTTTTTTGGTGTCTCAGGCACTTTCTTGGGCAAGCTTGTCTGACAGACTGCGGAGACAGACTCTCATGAGTATCAGCCAAATGGAGAAAGGTGTAACAAATTAAACTGTCATTTATTTGTTTTCAATTTAGCTGTCAGAAATAAATAATTTTAATTTGATGATCATGCTAAATAGACATGCAGTTCTTGGAATAGTAGGAGTACTAGACTTACCTTATTGAGTGTGAAGTTCTGAAGTACAAAATTGTTACACTACACTGTACGTTACTTTTCCAGGGATGCTCTATCCAGCTAACATTTGCTTTCAGTTTGTTTTGTCAAAAAAGAACAAACACTCCACCAAACAAAAAAGCACTGTCACCGAAGTGCTAACATACATGATGCAAATCTTTACATAGTGGCTTTTACATTGAAAAAGTGCTTCCCAGAACAGGAATGAATGTAAAGACACACGCATACACTTTTTGGTGAATTAGGTCTAATACAGCCTCCACTGAAATCAGTGATTAAAATTCAGATAAAAATCAGATTTTTGTAGATGGGGGGAAGAGAGAGGGATGAAGAGAGGGAGAAAGGGACACTCCTGCACAACTCTGGACCTATCTGTCGTAAATATCTGTATATAGATTCTTCTGGAGTTGATTCTCTCTTTCCACTGACTGTAGAGGAAGTCTAGACAACCAGCTTTAAGCCAAATGCCTGACTTTCAAATAGCTGAGCTTAGGTAAGATGAATTCTACATCTAACTTCTTTTATTTTCTTCTTCCTAAAAGCATAATGTTAGAAAGTCAGAATGACTATACTGGTTTATACCAAAGGTCTCCCAACAATGGCCAGTAGTGCATGTCAAGAAAAGGATATATGATCAGGGAAACAACCCTGCCATTCCTTATACATTTACAGTCTTCAATCATCTGACACTGAGTCTGATTCCTGGTTTGGGGTATGACTCTTCTACCACATTCTGGTTTCAGATACGAGTGATCTAATGTGATCTTTGTCCACCAGATAAAGATTGAACATTCAGGGTGCCAGTTTTCTTTATGACTATTGAAGATCCAAGGGCATCGCATGTAAATGAAAAACACTGCTTCAGACAGTGTTTACTGCAAAAACAGGGGTGTTTTTGGCTCAAGGAAGCTAAATCAAGATTATGATCTCCATGTAAAATCCAAACAGAGACAAGCTAGTTTTAATCTCAGACCACCATCTGAGTTAAACCTCAAGAAGGATGTACAAAGCTGACCTTCACTGGCCACATCAAGGCATAGATATAGATGGCTATCTCATTGTTTCAGATATCTTCTTGTTTGTTTTAGTCAAAACAAAACATTTCTGTCCTTGGTTTACCCTTACTTCAGTGGTACAATACGGCTGCTTTTCCAGTTCAGAGGTGACAGCTTTTCTGTGCAAAAAGGAATTAGGTTGTATTTTTCTACTGTGATCTGTACAGGAAAACAGTGTCATCTTGGAAGGTCTGCTGTTATGGAACTGATGTGATAAGTTTATATTAAAAATTACCGTACCTTTCAAGTTAGTAACATCTCTTCCACAAGCTTCATTTCATGCTAATTTGTTCACATATAAACCAGCACATTTTAAAGCTTGCTGTTTTCTGATAGAAAGTGATGCTGTGGTTGCCAGGTGCAAAGGTGTTTTGAAAGTTATATTACCTCATTTCAGTGATTGAATAACGGGGTCGGAGTTACCTGAGGGAATGTGTTTTGCCTCTTTTTCTAGAGGTTACATTCCCCAATTATAAGAGCTCTGTCCTTCATTTAGAGAGACAACAGTGGAATGAGATGCTCTGCAGGATATTTATAACTGTCTATTCTCAGCCTGCTGCATTGTGGCTAGTTAGAAGTGTAACATATGGCACTGGTGAGAAAATAATTATTAGTCTTTGATAACTTACTTAGGGGCAGTTATTCTAGATGACCTGCATGACAGACTCTTAAAAAACTGTGTTCTGTAAAGTTATTGACACAATAATGCAATAAAGGCATATATTTTCTCACCGTTTTCAGCACACTTAATACCCTTTCATGTGTTTTTAAACTTCCAGACATTTATCTATCAGTGGCATTTACAAAAATCTCAGAGGTAATCACTTTGATCCATATTCAAATTAGTTGTTATTTATGACTAATATACTGTGGACCAAAGTTCAAGAGAAGGGTGACTGTTTCAGACTACCTTCTACCTAGGGCTGATGAATTTGGGGTTCCAATATAGTCAGTCAGTCAAGAGAAGTGGTCTTGGGAACTGAGTTAGAAAGCATTAGTGAAAATATTGCCCTTTATGGCAGAGCTTTATTAGAAAAACTGAACCAGTCTTAGCTCAAAAAACAACTCACTTTCTTTCTGGTTTTGTTTAATAAATCCTACGTAGAACATTTCAGATTCTGTGTTATTGGAACATTATCCCTGCTCTTACAATATGTTGTATTTATTTAGAAAATTTGCATTTGAACACTGGTTGTAGTACATATTTTATCATGCTACTTCACAACCAGTCTTGGTCCCATAAGGAAAAAGGGAGGAAGTTGAATGTCAATTTTCTAGTTTCACAGGAAGGAAAAGAAAAAGGAATACTTCTTAACTGCCATGGAAGAGACTATAATAGCTCCTTGGGCTATAGATTTAAGTTGTGATAGCACAGGGGCTGTAGTGTTGCTCTGGGACTTGCTGTTGAACTGGGGGTTGAAATTCATTCTATGCTTTTTCAAGCATAATTACCTGGTCTTTAAGTAACTGCAGTGAATTTTGCCCCTGAGAAACATCATTATCCTGAATGACTCCATTTGACTTTTGATTCGTGCTCAAACTAAGAAACAGCAAACAAGAAAAAGAAGTTAATTTCCTTGTCATCCTAAATTATATGTCTCACATTTGTGGCTAGTTTATTAGAAGTAGCAAGATAGACCTGTGTCCAATGTTTTCCCTTTCACAAACATATGAAAAGCAAGAATCTACATATCACAGTTCAGGAGGAAAGAACTACATATCTTCCAGTCAGCCAAAGGCAGAGATAACTCAGAGTTAGAGGAGCAGCTATTGGCCTCCTGAATGAGGGGAATCTGTTTTTCATGTATCTATCACCACAACCAATGAGTCTTTAGTGCTGTGCTCAAAATATTGCTCACAGGCAAAGAAGCAGCACATTTTATATAAAAGTTAACCAATAGTATAACTGAAATCTTAAGTGTCTGATCGTTATTAGTCCAGATCTATTTGTTACAGAAAAAGAAACAATAATAATGGAGTTAAATTTGTTATGCATACACCTAAATTCTTCCCCCTTTGCTGGTGTTATGGTCACTCTTCCCATGCTCTTACAGCTCCTAAGGCAGGTGGTTTCACTCTGGTGGTGGTGGTGGGAGGTGCTACAGCAATTCATGAGCATCTGGAGTTCTTTGGTGGGAGGATGTCATGGTTTAACCCAGCAGGCAGCTAAACACCATACAGCCGTTCGCTCACTCCCCTCCCCCAGTGGGATGGGGGTGACAATCGGGGAAAAAAAAAGTAAAATCTGCGGGTTGAGATAAAGACAGTTTAATAGGACAGAAAAGGAAGGGAAAATAATAATAATAATAATAATAATAATAATAATAATAATAATAATAATAATAGTCATAATGATGATGATGATAAAAGAATATACAAAATAAGTTATGCACAATGCAATTGCTCGACACCAGCTGACTGATGCCCAGCCAGTTCCTGAGCAGCAGTCACTGCTCCCCAGCCAACTCCCTCCAGTTTATATACTGAGCATGTCATCATATGGTATGGAATAACTCGTTGGCCAGTTTGGGTTAGCTGTCCTGGCTATGCTCCCTCCCAGCTTCTTGTACACCTGGCAGAGCATGGGAAGCTGAAAAGTTCTTGACTATGAAAGCACTACTTAACAACGACTAAAACATCAGTGTGTTATCAACATTCTTCTCATACTAAACCCAAAACACAGCACTATACCAGCTATGAGGAAGAAAATTAACTATCCTAGCTGAAACCAGGACAAAGGAATATGATGTTCATGTTGATGGTTTTTTTTGTCATCACGTTAGGTTTCATGTAGGGGTGGGTTTTTTGGGTTTGGTTTTTCTTAACATTTTTGCTAACACGCTTTTATACATTTTTCTTTTTTTGTTGGTTTGAAGACTTACATTTGGAAACTACTTCTGAGTTTGCTATATATGGTGCCTTTTATGCACAATAGATAACATTTCTTTGCTTTCTTTATTACCTCTAAACCCAGTTTTGTCCACCACCAGGTCTGCATATCTTTAACTGATGATTGGTGAGTGGTTTATACCTGTGAGGTTTCCCATGGCAAGCCTGTGCCTTATCTTTGACCAGCCCGTGCCTGTGCTCCCCTACACCGCATTGCCTGTCTCCCCTTCTTGAGACTTCTGTTGTTGTGCCAGGCCTGCCTTTCTCTAAATTACATTGTGTTAGAGTGGTAAATACCTCATTCTACATAGGGTAATTTCTCAGTACTGATATCTGTATAAAATTATGAGTTTTATACCACACAAAGCTAGACAAAAGTAAAACAAATTAGCTGTGGACACCTGGTCGATTAAAGAAATTGCTGTCACAGCTGAACCAAGTCAGACAGAGCAGCAGGCAGGTCAACAAAAGCTCTGACAGAGAATACCTGACAAGCATCAGTCCTGAGGCCTCACAAGCTCAGCAGAAAGCTTACAGCCTGTTACTAGCGATGGCAGTACCATATTACAAGGCTAACCAGTTTCACTAGTCTCAATCACCCTGTACGGGTGTTTCTGCCCCCACAGAACGCCGCCACCACAGTGCCTTTAGTTCCCCTGCCGCCTTCCTGCGGGAACCCCGCCGAGCAGATGGCAGGCTGCGCTTCAGCCATTTCTGTCGTAATTCTCTGGATAAGCTCCTCTGGCCTCGTTTCCTTGGGAACAGGCTATCTGAAGTGGTGATCCCACAACTCTATTAACACCTCATTTACAATGGTGTGAAGATGGGTGGTATGCAATATGAATAAATAAAGGGCATTTCAATAAATCCAGGTCATAAGTCACTGAAGACTGTTAATAGCCCACCCATAGAATAGGAATGCAAAAACTGTGTATGAGATAAATATATTAGACTATCATTTACTTTTTTTTTTCCTTAAACTATTTTACATAATTACATGCAAGACAGTATACTTAATGACTGTTAAGTTTTCATTTTTAAGCATTTAAATTCCAGGAAATGTCACAGAGAAGATCACCCCAAAACTCTGCAAATGTACAAAACAATATTTTTTATGCCACCTCATGATACATGCTATATTTAGCACAGAGAGGGAAACTTCTATTAAATCATTTTTAGGAAGATTTTTGTAGAAATGAAATAAGGTGATCTTCTTGCCTCTATAGAGTGCAGACACTGAAACATCTCAGCAACATTTGCCCAATCTTCTTCTGAAAAATGGCAGAACTCTTCTCTTGAAATTCCCTTTCTCATAATATTGATAATAATAATGGTAGAAACTATAATAATAATGTTGCTTTCAGCCCAAGGTTATATTTTGGCAAAGATATATGGAATGGAATGGAAAATTGGGTTTTAAAATAGAAGTCAGTCTTAAGTCTAGAAATTACTACATTCTTTGCCTGTAATAAGTGATGTGATGTTGTGCATTCTAACATCAAATTAAAATCTTTTCCATGTCCTTTTTACAAGGAAGGACCATGAATATAAAAAAAAAAAAATTAAAACGACACAACACACATTTAAAATAAAATGTAATCTGTAATCTAGTTATTCCAGAAAAAACTCCATCTGCCATAGAATATTTTAGAACTTGCTCCACTGGAGCACATTATTCTTCCCCCCTTAGGCTGTCCAGTTGCACTTTAGAAAACTCAGCAGTTGGTATGACGATTTCTTTTAGACTTTAGACTATGAAAAATAATTTCTGATTAAACTGACTTGAGAAGAGAATTGCAGTTGATTATATTATAAAGATACATCAAAAGGGACACATTTTCAACACTTATGTGTCTGTGTACTTTCCAGACTGTTAAGCTATACCCATACTACTACCTCTTAAATAGCTTTACCTTTATCCTGTTTTACTTCATCTAAAAATATTTTGAGTTACTATGTTAATTAACATTATTCCATGTCTTTATTCTTTGACTTATGTCTATTTTGCAGTCATAAATATAATTCTTTTAACATGATTGGTAATATATGCTGGCATGAAGTTCTTTTTTAAATTAATAAAAAAAAAAAAAAAACAAAAAACAAGCTGTACCTTAACAATTCTCCATTTTGTATAGCATGAAGCTGTAGATGCTCCAGAAAATATCATTCAATCAATGAGAAGAGAGGAAGTGGAACCAAAAGGTTAATCAGTTAGCAAGGATAGAATTTCCTTGCAAAGTACTAGATTTTCTCTTTTGAACAGCAGCAATCCTGACTAGCATATATTCATATAAGTATTTTTACATTGGTTTACTTATGTATTTGTATTGCATTGCTATACTCAAATATAAAGGTCTTATTGGGCAAGGTGCTATAAAAAATGCAGCATCTGAAGACAGCTTTAATACAGGTACAAACTTGCTTGTTTTTGTCCCAGTATATAAGAATGTATATCTAAATTTTCCAGAAATTAAAAAGATATATATCTAAAGATGTATATCTAAATTTTCCAGAAATTTAAAAACAAGTTAGATACGTAACAAAAGAAGTATCTAAGGAATGGCCTAATAATTGTTGTCATATCTCACAACAATATTCAAAGTCATTTGTCTATTCTTCCTCCATCATTACACTATTTCATCTCACAGCAGTAGTTGTACCAGATTTGTTATAGTTTTACAATTGCTTCATGTTGAGTACCAGATTAAAAAATACCACATTTTTGATATAATCTCTTATGTCTTATTGCATGCATTCACATATTTATTGTCATTCATATAGGAAACTCCTGGTAATTACCAAAAGATATGAGAGTCTCTGTGTACCACAAAGACTGTGGCTTTCAAGTATGGTAGTCTGGCGCAACTTGTCTAACTTTTCTTCGTATGATACTTTAGATTCTTATTTTTATTTACTATTTTCTTACTTATTTCTAAGGAAATATTTGAAGTTTGCAAATCTTAGGATCTAGTCTTGCTAGGAAAACCATGCAAATGTCAAGACCCATATAATATGTGGGAAATTTAATATGAAACACTTCAAGATTGAAAGAAATAGAAACAAACCGGAAAACAAAGGGGGTTGTGTTTTTAAAAATACTTACCTTTGACTTTAACTTTTGCTATTCATACATATCCTGCCTAAGAGTTCAAACCTCTTAGAAATACTGCAGTTAATCATCAGACAGAGCATTTCAATGGCACCTGTAAAATCTGTGAAATTCTCACAGTGAAACTCTGTTACTGATGAGTACCTATCTTACCTGAGAAATATATCCATTTACATGGTTGACAGGTATATACATACATTTTGCATAGGCAAAGCTGCTTTTTGTGCCTATCTTTGGTCATAAAGAGGCAAAGATGGAGTTATGAGAGTCCCTTTCTTAGGTGAATGGTAGGTCCTCTAATAGTTCAGATTCTCTCTGAGACTTACCAAAATTGTCAGTATGCGCTCCACAAATTTTACGGATAGGGAGGGGAAAATGTTACTTGGGGAAGTTCTGTAGATGTTTTGTCATAGACTATCATTGCCGGAATTACATAAAACTTTTTCTGTGTTTAGCCTCTTGGCAGTTTCTGCGGTATGCTATTTCTCCATCCAGATGAACTAGGTGTTTCTCCATTTGTGTCACCACACTGTGTGGGTCTGGTTTCCTTCAGATCTGCTTCTGCTTGCTCGTGTTGCTTTTTCACTACACATAGTGCATGACAGTGGCAACATGGGCATTTCAACTGCTGTCCCCCCAAATAAACTGTGTTTATTATTACTGGTGCCGGCAGACCAAGCTCTTTCTGTAGGCAAGCTTAGGCCAGCTGTAAATATGTTTTTAAAAAGACATGCACGTGTCACGATACTGGAGCAGCAGGGGTTAAGTATCACACTAAATATCTATCTGCTTTGTCAGTATCGAAACATATTTTTTAAATTGTCTACTTATTTTTATGGTTCACAAGGATGCAGCCTTATCTGTTACTTTGTAGACGTCATATTCTTGTTGTTGCTTTCCTCTGAAGAAGAAAAGATGCAACAGCAGTGGTACCTACAGGTAGAATTTTGAAAATAATGAGATTTAAGATAATCAGTCTCTCCCTAGAAGAAAGGATAGTACGTTTTTGCTACCAAAAATAAATCAGGTCTCTGAAAAACTTCTTGCTATTACTGAGACAGTGTGGTGTTTTAGAAATCTTTTGACTGTTCAGGAATTAAAAAGAAAAAAAAGAAAAAAAAGAAAAAAAAAAGGAGGTTTTTCTCACATACAAATTCAGATTTCTCACATTCAGTATTCACTGAAACCTTTATCCTGTACAATCCTTTTATAATAACCTCAATTCCAAGTGAAGAAAGTGAAACAAGTGTTTGTTTCATTATTACACCTCCTACTATACTGCCTGTTTGTGACAAAGTCCAAACTAGTGACCAAACCAAATCTTTCTGACATGATGTTTTTAGTCCTAAAAGAAGAATCTTGACAGAGCCATATTCCCTATATCCAAAACCAGGCAATGATTTTGCATAAATTAGCTGCTGCATCTGCCCTTTCCAACAGAAAATGTTTTCTCTGTTGTAAATTGACTGCAAGACAAGTTTAATATGTTTTGTAATACTCCTTATGGAGAGAAGGCAGTGTTTTATGTAGACAAAACATACTCAAGGGCAAGGGCTGATTATAGCCATACAATTAAGAGAAAGACATTCAAACTGTGCAGAGTTGCGTGCTTATCGGCGGCACTGTGTGACGAGGATGGCTCCATGCTCAGCAGCTGCTTTGAACACACTGGTCAGTCTGCTGTGCTGAAATACAGATTTTCTGAAACCCCCGCTTGTCTGGCAATGGCTCCTTCACCTGAGTAATAAGATTAACAGATCCACTTGAAGGACAGAAAAGCTTTGCCAGTCAAGTGGAGGTTAGCATCTTTTACACTGGCAGACACTTAAAATAGAAAAATCTTTTCTGAAAGATGAACAAGACATACACAACTCTAGAACCAGACCAAATTCTTTAGTATCCTGAGTGAGTTCCTGATTTTTGCTGGGATTGTTCAGTTAATAGGAAATGCTGTCCACAAAGACTGGTTGAACTTTACCAACTAGTGAATAGTTAATATTTAAACTTAGTTGAACTTGAAAATTTAAGTCAAGAGAAACTACTCCAAAATGTCTCAGTTATCAGGCAAGATAGATAGAAAACTCTGCTCTCCTAAGCTATTTCTGCCATAAGCCTGCAAGAGAAAACTCACAAAACCACAAAGCATAATTTCCCAGTACTGGAAAATGAAATAGACCTTGGAAGACTACAGATAAAATAAAGGTACAATAGGTACAATCAAGAATAAAAGTAACAAAACAATCTCAGTACAACACCAGGTGACATCATCTGTATTTGTTTTATGAATAGCAGAATACACTTTATGCCAGTATCAAAAGTAACAAAACTTAAAAGAGAGCAGAAGTATGTTGCTTTTATTAATGTGTCTTAAAGCAATTTGCTTTTATTATGTTAGCATGAGTTTACTGAAACCTACTGGGATGCCAAGAGACTTTAAAAATAGGGAAAATACAGTGAGTTATGGTCAATAAGTTCTACAGTGAATTCAGGGGCTTCTGGTCGGTCACTAGTTTTTCTGTTTAGACTCATGCTAAGCACAGGCAAACACTATGAGCTTTCTCTATTAAGTTCTGCTAGTTCAGGTCAGTAGTGACCTGCAATGCACTTTCCCTGTTCAAAGTTTCTCCTGAGCAAAGCTTGCCAATCACACAAAATTACTTAGTGGTTTTGGGATCCGGACATATATAGACAAGGGAATAAATGGAGATTACTACCAAACTAATTTAAGGTGTATCATAAATCAGAAGTGAATGTTAGTCTCTCCGGGGGAGAAAAAAGGGCCTACTGTATTAAAACACTTTGATACCTTTGATCTTCATTGGTCATAACATGAAGTATTTTCTAAACACCTTTAAACTGAAACTAAAAGAGTACTGAAATTCACCCTGGTCTTTCTACCCATTCTTTCTGAGCAAATGTGGGACTTTAATGCTGGTCTAGACACAGTTATGTGATCATTTGACAATGTTCAAAAATCCTTATCTGAAATCTGTTTTTATGCCTAATGAATGCAGAGCCATTCTTCTCCTTAAATATTTCTCTTCTGTGTACAAGAAGACTGTTTTGGCTTTTTTAATAGTTTCTAGTTTTCCTCCAATTGATATTATGGGAGATAACAGAAGACTGTATATACCTTTGCCCCTGAGTAGACTGTGCACCCATGCAGAGTGAGAGACCTGCTGAGGTTAATGGAATTGTCAATCTAATATTATCATTCCAAGTTTAATGATTTATGTTTGTAATCAACTACATATGGCATTTATTATAAAAGATCTAACTTATTAATAACAATTACATTTAATACAGCCATGCAATCACACTTATATACATATTTAACTTTCAAATTGTACTGATCTTTTATTTTAATTGACTCACTGCTACAGGTTTTTTTTTTAATTAATGCCTGGCTATGTTTCAAACAGCTTCAATGCTTATGAACTTTGGCCAATCTAAATAGAAAGTCTTTGTTTCCATAATAATTTATTTGAATTTAGTTCTGTGGATTTTATCAGGATGCAGTTCTTGTCATATTAGAGATACCACTTGAACACAAGAAAAAATAAGTAATTCTTTGTAGCATACTCAGTTCACAATCTCTCTGAAGTGATGGTGTTAAAGAGAATTTCTTGTTCTTCAGAATGGATTACTAACACAGTAATAATAAAAAAGATTTTTTTTTTCAGTTATCCCACATAGGGAAACCTCACTAACTAGGTATTTTAGATGTTGATAGCATTTTTGATTGAGGTTTATTCCTTCTTTGTTGCAGATGTGAACAACGGCCAAAACTTATGCTTTATGAAATGATAAAATGAAGCCAGCAATACTGAAAATATGAAAAAAAAAAGCAGTTATGTCATCCACCACTGATCTTATAAAAACAGTGTGAGTGTCAGTGCCTACAGAACCACACTGAGCAGTGAACCCATACAGCTAGTCGTGCCTGTTTCTGTGGATTGTTCCTTGACACTGTAGCCCTGGAGCACAGGTACCACTGTCAGGCTGAATCCTCCGCTCAGATGTCCTTTATCTGGAAGGTGAAAATCTATTAGGGACCTCAAACAGATGTGTTGAAGCACCTCATTTCCTCTACTCCCAGAGTTACATGCTTCGTTGGTGATACCATCAAAGCCATGGCCTTATGGTAAAGTGACTAAATGTCACCTACACAAGATTACTCAGATGTGGATTTTTTTGCCATGACTTCAGGTATTTAAAAGCTGAACATATAGCTTTACATTTTTTTCTCTATACACTGTATATGTCCAATGTTGAAGAACGGTGTGATTCAGAGGATGACTCAGAATGCCTGAACTGGAGCAGCTAAGCTCCTAATTTTAGGTACAATCCAGCCGGCCTTAGTCTAGGCTCGTTACACCCCTCCTTAAGATAAATATTTAAGATAGTTTTAGATGCATCACTTCAGAATCTCCTCCCTACCCCCTGATATAATGGCTGGTTTAGGTGGATAGCTTTTAAATTACTCTGAATGCAGCAGATGAGTTGGTGTCCTTAGACACCTAAGTTAGATGCCAAAGTTAGGACGTATGACTGTCATTTTAGCTATGTCATTTTAGATACACAAAGTCCTGTCTGAGCATCACTTAAGGAAACAAGGAGACTTTCTGTAGGAAAGCTCTGTAGAAGCCAAACTTATGCCATTCTGGGCAAAACACGACAGTAATAGGCAGGCTAATTCTTCACTTACAATTAAGATACCAGGGATCACAAACAAGATATTCCTCCACTTAGTCCTCCCAAAGTATGTAACATTTTAAAAGTGCTCTGAGCTAGTAAATTGGGAATTGGGTCAGGGAATTCCGATAACAATTTTTGTTGTGGACTTCTGGTAGACCTTTTATTGACTTAGAATCAAAAGTGCCAAAGGAAGTGAGGGCAGGGTTATAAAAATACAATTTCCTAACTGAGTTTTTCAGTTTACATTGGAGGAAATAATGAATAGAATTCTTCATTTCAGGCTGTGTCTTATTGAGCAATATTGACTGGTAGACCTCATGCAGTTTTGGCAGAGGAGATGAAGGGACTGTTTGTTGTTGGCTCTTGCTGATGAACTGGAGGCATTTCACTACAGATATACCTGAGAATCTCTAGGTTGGATTGTTGTGATGAATTATGAACATATTGTCCAGGGAAATGTAGTCCTGGCCAATAAAACTGTCCTAAGAGGGACATCATTAAATAGCCAAGATACCTGAATAACAATTCCTAACAGGTGCTTTAGCAGTTCTGGGGGAGAAAACTTCTTGCCAAACTGCAACAAAACATTTTGAAATGCCCAAATTAAGACTTCTGGAAAATTATTTTAGCAGTGAAAAAAATTAATCGTATTTTGAGTTTTTACATCAATTTGTGTGGAGGACAGCTATTACTTTTGATAATAATTTATTATTGTTGGTTATTGTTTCTTGACTGACTTTTAACATGTTGCTCCTAGAATGCTTTACAAGGGAAGGGAGGCATTGTTATTGCCATTGCACTGGCAGAGAAATTGAAACCTGATTTGAAGTGCATTACCTAAAGTCAAACAAGGTTACTGTAATGACCACTGGGGAAATTACAAAACCTTGCAAAAGTTTAGAGACATTTTTGTTAGGGCATCTGTGTCTTGAAACACTCCACGTCTCTTAGTTAAAATAAAATTGTATTACATAACCTGAGTGATTTCAGGAGTTAGTAAGTGACTGATTTTCTGTTCCCTTGGTAAGGAATAATTCATGCAAACAGATTGACTGAAGTTTTACTGTGCTACTGAAATTGGAAAACAGTGAAATATTGTTTGAGACTTTTTACAAGTGAAAATGACAGCATATGAGGAAAAAATGTTATAAAGGGTAGTATTCAAAATATAATAATATCGAGAAAGGTAAGCTCATTCTTTTGAAACAAACAATATTAAAGAAACTGGTAGGAAAAAAGGTCACTCGTTTCATGTACGTGGAAAGAAAATAGGCATTAATATTCCAAATGTGCCCAGATCAGCAAATTTATGAAGAAGTGTATGAACAGAGAACACCTGACATCAAAGACATTTATAATTACTAAATGGTTTACATTAATCAGAAATGCATGGGAGGAGAGAAGGAGCTGGGAAAAATTAAGGCATATTAAAAGTTGCAAATACAAAAAAAGTTTTGCCAGTTTGTGTTGTTTTTAAAGGCTATTTTCCTGAAACAGATTTATGTATAGCTTGAATTCTTATGAAATGCAGGTATCATCACTTGCTTGAAAATACCTTACATTCCAAAATACTATTGACATCGCTGTCAGCAAAATGCAGCTGAAAGAAAAAAAAAAAACCACAAGACCCTAATTTAACACATAAAATGAAAACATCTTGGATGTTTTAATTTTACTGTGGAAAACCAACATATGGTGTTATGCACATGATATATATATACACACTCTGTTGTATCACAATGGTCAGAAGAATGAATTCTGTAATTGTTTATGCAGCAGCAAATTACAGGAGAAATTGCTTCCTTTTAATAGGATCTGAGAACCTAATAAGTCTGTTTCAGAGAGGTATTTGTCTCATCTAACTTTAAACACCTATAACATATAGAAGTCCACATCTAAGCTAATCACCCTCAGCACATTTAACATTTTCCTGGCCCACAGTAGATGTCTACTTTAGGATGAGATAAAGTCTGAACATAAATCCAAAACAGCATTTGAAGATGGAAGTAAAAGCACACACTGTGATTACAGAATTATATCCCTGGGAGAGAGAAAATTTCCCCTATGCTTAAAGTTAGTAATAAAGCTTTAGGAAATTAGCGTTCAAAAATCCAGATGCCAGTATGAAAGCTTTTCAGACATACTGATGTCTAAAAATAATTAATAATCAATCCTTTCCCTTTATATTCATATAAAGATGAAAGTTTGGCACAACAATTATTTCCTAGTTTTCAGTAGTTGAGATTCTGCAAAGCTTTCCATGAGGAGGTTTCACAGATGATTTAATAGCACCTTGAAAATATAATGTATTTCTGCAAAATGTGGAGGGTGCCATGAAATATTTAAATATCAATGGATTAAGATGGAAAATGCCTAATGACTTTTCTTGTGGAGTCATACCTTGAATATTTTGGATCCATTTTAAATCTTAAGGGATCCACCTAACACCTTAATCGCTGGAAAAATGCTGCAATAGTTACATCTGTACCAAAATTGCTTTAACCAGATCTTGAATGAAAAACCATTTGTATTTTATTGCAGAATATGAATTCCAATATATCTGTAATGGCAAAATCTTCTGAAAAGCTATTAACCAAGAGAATTACTTGGCTAGGCAAACCAACCTACTAAGCAATTTTGTGAAAATTAAAATTCATTTCCTACACAGTATAGTGTGCTGGTTCACTATAGCCCAAATAAATAGATTTTTCTATTGATGTTTCCCCTTTTTAAATTGGGACAAGCAGTCATCCTATTTCTTTCATTTCAAGAACCTCAATAACCATCTAGGCAAAAGTGCTGATGATTTGTGAGAGACAGTTAGGTTATTATTTCATAGTGGAAATATTTCATAAGTATCTACCTGGTAAAACTAAATCAAACCAAACCAACAAAACTCACTTTTCATAGCCTTTCTTCCTACTCCAGTGTAAAAAAAAAATGTACTGATTTTTGCCTAGAGACCTCACAGGTGGACAAGTCAGTCATTATTTTAGTAGTCATCTTCTGCTTAAGGTGATAGTGCTGCTGGAGCTTTTTTGAAAGATTGTCTCAATATTTTGTGAAAAGATTATCCTGGATATTAGAAGTAACCAGCTTCTACTACAGAGCTGTATATCACAAATTGGCAGATTATCTGTGGCATTCCAGACAAGTCTTCTGGGTCTCACAAACACAGACATTATTTCCAGTCTACAAGAACTAGATATCAAAATAACCATCAGCTGTTCAGTAACTTCATATTTTTCTAATAAACAGGAAGTTAGTGTGGGTGAAAGGTGACGTGTTGGTTAAAGCAGTTACTATTTCAGAAAAGATCTAGAAGTTCCCAAAGCATAGCTATATACATGACTAGTATGACAGGAGGAGACAGGGGAATTGATGAATGCCTGTAACTGTAAATCTTTTGAGTTTACAAAACCAACTCTTTATTTTCAGGAAGGTTTTGAAAATAACCATAACATTAATGAAGTGAGTTCACACTAATTTTGACACTTCTTGCCAGGTGAAGTGTTCATAGACACATGACCTAAAGGTCCAGAAGGTACCTCTGTGTCCCAATGAAGAGATTTTGGAAATAGCTCAATGAAAAGGATTCAGATTGCCTTAAAAATGATGTGCATTAGTGGTTCCAAAGCCTTACTCTTAGTTTTTTCAATTACTAAAAATTCAGAGAGAAATTCCCTCCATTGAAAATCATCCCATAGCATTTCTGTGTTAAAGTTTAAAATGCTTTTGACTCCCAAGATAAATGGAAAATTATTTTTTCTTATTGTATCTAGGAGCTTTTGTGTACTGTATTACAAAATGACACAAAATAATGAAGTTTAAAGAAGCCATTAAGTAAAAGTGTTTTTCAACTAAGTAAAGATGCCTACAATTCAAACAATAGTACTGCATTTGGCAGATAATTAGTCAATGATCGTCTTTCGAACTCTGAAAATAAATTTAGAAGGAGCAGATATGCTGTGCTCTAAAAAGTGACAGCTTTCACTGTTAGTTTTTTTTCTTTTAAGCCTTTTGCTGAAAGAATTTTTTCAAAGGCAGTTTTCTAACCAAGTACTCTAGTTATGTACACATGAATAGGCCTTGAGGAAACCATACAGGTCTATTCAACTATATGCTATACAGACTTTAATTTTACAGATTCTTATTATTTTAGTTCCACTAAATGCTTTTAGCTAAGGTTAACCAAAACTTTTTCCTTTGAGACCCTGTTTTGAATTCCTTATAATTGCCACATTTAAACTGTTCAGGCTGATATGCCCCATGCCAGATGTGTACTCTAGGATAAATGGTTTTGGAAAATTCCAGCAAAAATAGCTCAGTAGTTTTGCAATATTAAAAAAATACTTTTTTTCTTTTGTCCCAATTGATGTGTTATTTTGAAGCAGTTAACTTGAATGTTCTTGCTATTTCTGAATGAATCTCTCTCCATTTTACAAAGGTGTCTTTGTAGAAATGGGTCCAAATGAAGCTCCAGATAAAATCTTAGCAACAAACAATCTTAGCAACAAAACAAACACACACATCCACCCCTATTGATTTTATTCTACCATTTGGAGGAGTTTACAATTTTATACTAACCTCTAATATAAACTTAGCATTATTTCAATGTTTTCTGTTTGTTTCTGCTTTGTCTGCTTCTCCTCTGTTTTTGCCTTCCTCCAGGCCCTTGCACATGAACAGACCAGTAAAACCATGTGAAGTTTAATGCAGCAGGTACAGCAATCTGAGGACCTACAGGAATAAGTGTATAGATGCCTCAGCCTGATGCCTCTTAGTTCAGTATACTGGCGGGAATGGAGATACCACAGAATCATGGTGACAAGAAGTCCTACCTGAATGAAGTCTTTTCTTTCATAGATGTTACTTTAGAAGAAAGAATAGCTAATTAGAAGGACAGAATACTTAAAATAGCATTTTGACCATACAAATTCATTTTTTTAACAAGGGAATGGTTTCCAAACATATTAACAGAGTGAAATAGAGAACCATGATTAAGACCTACCTAGAGATACACATTTCTTTTTAGGCAGCGACATCTTAAACATGTAATATGCTATCCTGATAACTCTTCTGTCTAATTTTTTTCATTTTCATCTTCACAAAAGTCCTTTTTCAAAACCCTATTTCAACCCTCTCAGAAGATCTTTAGGGAAAGGTAAAAGTGAACCTTTTAAAGAAAAACTTTTTGGGTATCTGCAGTTGAAAGTTGTGTTATTATTCACTTATAGTAGCGTAGAATATGGTAGGCACTAACTCTACCAATAGAAAGACAATTGTGATCCCCATGCAAAATTTGCCTTAGGGTAAAAGTGGGAAAAGAGATTAATGGCTCTACAGATTTTAACAACCTAGTGTTCACAAACTAAACATCCAGTCCACTGCAGTTCATACTGAAAATGTGCTTAACTCTGGTCATGCAAACAGTTTCAGGCTAAGACTGCCCTCAGCTGCTGGGTGCCCTTGTGTCCACTGCACACGGGAAGAGGGTGCAGGGACCGTGCAGATTTTCTTCCTGTGGAAGCCACTCTGTGTGTGTGTGCACAGGTGTGCGCATGCGTGTGCGTGTTCAATGCGTGGAGAAGACAGTGCTCATGTTACTGCCCTCCTCTTTAGATACGGAGTTTCAGTAGGGCTAAATTGTATACTTGCACAAGGGAACTTGGGAATGCTTCTCAATTTTAGAGCTTAGGAAGAGTCTTTGAGTGGTTAAGTATACATGTAAGTATTTGCAGGATCAAAAGATAAGTAGATTACAGAAAATTGAAATGGAAAGTAAAAATATCTGTTGGCTTGCCACGTTAGGCTGTATAATATGCTAGTAACACATTTTTGTCATGCTAGAAGTATGTAATTTGTTTTTCTGTACCAACACTTTGACCGTAGTCTTCCAGGAGGGTCCATATTTATCGCTGATTTTAAATTGTAAAGTGACAAAAGACTTCCATTTAACACATTAGATGTTCTTGATAAGTATTTAAAAAAAAAAAAAAAAAAGAACCAATCAGTGTGTTGAAATTAATGGCAATCTACAACATCTCATAATATTCAATCACCATTTAGCAGATAAATAATGAAGATGAAAGTTTCTCCATTTTCACTATACATCACTCCTGGCTCAAGTTTGCCGCTTCAGCAGCTCTCTGAAAAAGATACGTCTTGCAGCATGCCCTCAAGGGCATTAGATTTGGGCTATTTTAGATTAAGGAGACTTCACTGAGAATGCACTGCTAAGAATTCTTTCTCTTTACATCTAGAAGGATCCAGCTTGAGTGACATCTGACGTGTTACGGTTGAAGAAGACCTGTAAGAGATATTTGCCTGAGAAGACAGTAATGGCTTTACAGATCAGTTCAGAAAGGGCATGCCCTGCCTTTTAGCCTTCAAGGTCTCATCAGGATGTCCATCAGCTAAGACAAGTGATTAAATTAGTTTTTATTGCTGTTTAACTTTATGCCCAGATAAGGTGCATACCTCTCCAGTCTCTCTAAACTTTTTGCATCACTCTGCTTCTCTTCTCCACTGGCTCCTATCCTATTCTCTTCCTCAGAAAAGACACTTAGCACCCAGAGTAATTAAGAATGGTCTTGCCTTATTGAAAGGAAGCTGCAGCAGGGTCCTTTGCTATTACACAGTGCACCAGAAGGCACAATACCTAAAGGTCAAACACTAATTGCTGTTACGGGTGAGATTAGTCTGATCAAATATAGATATCTAAACAGTAGATATCTACATCTGAAGCAGTCACCCACCAGAGAGAAGAAACATTTTTAGGGCATGGTTTATCTGACCTATTTAGGAGGTTAGTCATGTCCTAAAGAGTCTTTGATTCTTCTCATTGACAATAAAGGGAGATTACAGTATGTAGCTCACATGCATATCTCAAGGTAGGTGAGGTAAATCCTGTGCTGGTGAATCATAGAATCATAGAATCATAGAATCATACAGGTTGGAAAAGACCTCTAAGATCATCGTGTCCAACCTTCAACCCAACACACCATGCCCACTACACCATGTCCCTAAGGGCCTCATCTACACGTCTTTTAAATACCTCCAGGGATGGTGACTCCACCACTTCCCTGGGCAGCCTGTTCCAAGGCCTGACCACTCTTTCAGTAAAGAAATTTCTCCTAATGTTCAATCTAAACCTCCCTTGGTGCAACTTGAGGCCATTTCCTCTTGTCCTATCGCTAGTTACTTGGGAGAAGAGATCAACACCCACCTCGCTACAACTTCCTTTCAGGTAGTTGTAAAGCGCGATGAGGTCTCCCCTCAGCCTTCTCTTCTCCAGGCTAAACAACCCCAGTTCCCTCAGCCGCTCCTCATAAGGCTTGTGCTCCAGGCCCTTCACCAGCTTCGTTGCCCTCCTCTGGACACGCTCCAGCACCTCCATGTCCTTTTTGTAGTGAGGGGCCCAAAACTGAACACAGCATTCGAGGTGCGGCCTCACCAGTGCCGAGTACAGGGGCACGATCACCTCCCTACTCCTGCTGGCCACACTATTTCTGATACAGGCCAGGATGCCATTGGCCTTCTTGGCCACCTGAGCACACTGCCGGCTCATGTTCAGCCGGCTGTCAACCAGCACCCCCAGGTCCTTTTCCTCTGGGCAGCTTTCCAGCCACTCTTCCCCAAGCCTGTAGCGTTGCCTGGGGTTGTTGTGGCCGAAGTGCAGGACCCGGCACTTGGCCTTGTTGAATCTCATACAGTCGGTCTCGGCCCATCGATCCAGCCTATCCAGGTCCCTCTGCAGAGCCTTCCTACCCTCGAGCAGATCAACACTCCTGCCCAACTTGGTGTCATCTGCAAACTTACTGAGGGAGCACTCGATCCCCTCGTCCAGATCATTGATAAAGATATTGAACAAGACCGGCCGCAGTACTGAGCCCTGGGGAACACCGCTTGTGACCGGCCGCCAACTGGATTTAACTCCGTTGACCACAACTCTCTGGGCTTGGCCGTCCAGCCAGTTTTTTACCCAGCGAAGAGTGTACCTGTCTAGGCCGTGAGCCGCCAGCTTCTCTAGGTGAATGCTGTGGGAGACAGTGTCAAAGGCTTTACTGAAGTCCAAGTAGACCACATCCACTGCCTTTCCTTCATCAACTAGGCGGGTCACCTGCTCATAGAAGGAGATCAGGTTGGTCAAGCAGGACCTGCCTTCCATGAACCCGTGCTGGCTGGGCCTGATCCCCTCGTTCTCCCGCACATGGCTCGTGAGCACCCTCAAAACCAACCGCTCCATGATCTTCCCGGCACCGAGGTCAGACTGACCGGTCTGTAGTTCCCCGGATCCTCCCTCCGGCCCTTCTTGTAGATGGGAGTCACATTGGTGAGCATCCAGTCGTCCAGGACCTCCCCAGTTATCCAGGACTGCTGGTAAATGATGGAGAGCGGCTCGGCAAGCTCCTCCGCCAGCTCCCTCAGTACCCTCGGGTGGATCCCATCCGACCCCATAGACTTGTGAACGTCCAGGTGGCATAGCAGGTCATTAACTTCATCCTCTTGAATTATGGGGGGTTTATCCTGCTCGTCGTCCTTGTCTTCCAGCTCAGGGGGCTGAGTACCCTGAGGATAACCACTCTGACTACTAAAGACTGAGGCAAAGAAGGCATTGAGTACCTCAGCCTTTTCCTCGTCCTTGGTGGCAACGTTCCCCCCCGCATCCAATAGAGGATGGAGATTCTCCTTGGCTCTCCTTTTTAATTAACATACTTATAAAAGCATTTTTTGTTGTCTCTCACGACAGTGGCCAGGTTGAGTTCTAGCCGGGCTTTTGCCTTTCTAATTTCCTCTCTGCACGACCTAACGCGATCCCTGTACTCTTCCTGAGTTGCCTGCCCTTTCTTCCACAAGTGATAAACTCTCCTTTTTTTCCTGAGTCCCAGCCAGAGCTCCCCGTTCAGCCAGGCCGGTCGCCTTCCCCGCCCGTTCTTCTTGCGGCACATGGGGACAGCCCGCTCCTGCGCCTTTAAGACTTCCTTCTTGAAGAACGTCCAGCCTTCCTGGACCCCTTTGCCCTTCAGGACTGTCTCCCAAGGGACCCTCTCGACCAGTGTCCTGAGCAGGCTAAAGTCCGCCCTCCGGAAGTCCATGGGAGCGGTTTTGCTGGCCCCCCTCTTTACTTCACCAAGTATCGAGAATTCTACCATTTCATGGTCGCTAAGCCCAAGCTGGCCTCTGACCACCACATCTCCCACCAGCCCTTCTCTGTTCGTGAACAGCAGGTCAAGCGAGGCATCTCCCCTGGTGGGCTCGCTTACCAGCTGCGTCAGGAAGTTATCCTCCACACACTCCAGGAACCTCCTCGACTGTTTCCTCTCTGCCGTGTGGTATTTCCAGCAGACGTCCGGAAACTTGAAGTCCCCCACGAGAACAAGGGCTAGCGACTGGGAGACTTCTGCCAGCCTCTGGTAGAATATTTCGTCTGCCTCCTCTTCCTGTCTAGGTGGTCTATAACAGACTCCCAGCAGGATATCTGCCTTGTTGGCCTTCCCCCTCATCCTTACCCACAAGCATTCGACCTCGTCATCACTACCATCGAGCTCTAGACAGTCAAAGCACTCCCTAACATACAGGGCTACTCCACCGCCTCTCCTTCCTCTCCTGTCCCTTCTGAAGAGCTTATAGCCATCCATTGCAGCACTCCAATCGTGCGACTCATCCCACCATGTTTCCGTGATGGCGACTAAGTCATAGCTACCCCGCTGCACAATGGCTTCCAGCTCCTCCTGTTTGCCGCCCATGCTGCGTGCATTGGTGTAGATGCACTTGAGCTGGGCTGCCGATTTCTCCCCCGACAATGGCGTGCGGTCCCTAGGCTCTTCTCTAGAGAGCCTGGTTTTATCCCCTTCCCCCTTCGAATGTAGTTTAAAGCCCTCTCGATGAGCCCGGCCAACTCACACGCGAGAATCCTTTTCCCCCTGTGAGACAGCTGAACTCCGTCCGTCGCCAGCAGGCCCGGTGCCGTGTAAACTTCCCCATGGTCAAAGAAGCCAAAATTCTGCCGATGGCACCAGCCCCTGAGCCACGTGTTGATCCGATGAGTTTTCCTGTTCCTTTCAGTGTTCCGCCCTGCCACTAAAGGGATCGAGGAAAAAACTACCTGTGCTCCCGATCCTCCCACCAGTCGCCCCAGCGCCCTGAAGTCCCTTTTGATCCCTTCGGGACTTCACTCTGCAACCTCCTCACTGCCATCCTGTATAACCAGTAGTGGGTAGTAATCGGAGGCCTGCACGAGACTAGGGAGCTTCCTAGTAATGTCCTTCACCCGGGCCCCAGGGAGGCAGCAGACTTCCCTGTGGGATGGGTACGGCCAACAAATTGGGCCCTCGGTCCCCCTCAGAAGGGAATCACCAATGACAATTACCCTCCTTTTTTTCTTAGTGGAGGCAGTCGTAATTTGTGGGGCTGGCTGCCTCGCCTCGGGCAACCCCCTGGATGGGCCTTCATCTTCGTCCTCGTTCGTCTGGCCCTCAAGTTCCAGAGCCCCATATCTGTTGTGTAGGGGCAGCTGGGAAGGTTGAGGTGAGGAAGGCCGGCCGGGGGTTCGCCTGGCACCCCGAGCAGGGACCTGTGTCCATTCCCCTCCATCGCCTGGGTCTCCTCCTTCTGCCTGGTGGCAAGAGGGCAGGGGTTCTTCCGCTTCTTGCGGAGCCTCCGCAATGTGTGGGACAGAGCACAATCACACATCTGTAAAGTCAGGTGGCACTTTTATGCCTCTGTGTGTGATTTGGCTGCATGCCTTCATCCAAAGAAGGTAGAAAGTACTGCCTTTCTAGCTTCTTAGAAGCAACAAAGTTAGTGGGTACATGTGTCTTTAAAACTTGAAATTCACTTGTACAAAACATCCTTTTAAATTAAGTGAACTTTAAATTAAATGAACTTCAAATTAAATAAACTTCCAAAGCGCAATGGGTTGGTGTTTCTACAGACAGTCGTTGTGAAATACCCATATAGATTATATATTTAAAACTTCAGAGCTTCAGAGTTTCTTCACTAGCACTTATGCAGAGAGATTATTCTTCATAGTCAGAAAAGGAAAAATGTAAGCCAAAACATTCAAATTAGAATGTTTTATAACATTAAAACAAAATTTAACAAAATTCAACTATGAATGCTTATGAAGACTTATACTACAAGGTCTGATTTTTAGAAATGCTGCTGAATAAATGTTGTTTAAAGCAGTTCCTCATTGTTTTAGGAACCCAAGTATGAAAATGGGACCTAGTTTACTGTCTTGATTTGTGTAAGTAAAATGATCATTGGGATCATTCATGTGTCAGTTATGCAGTTGTGCAGTTCTTGGTTGTCTGAAACTTAAACTGTCTGAAAAGTAAACTGTGTAGGAAATATTTTGAGCAACAAAATCTTCAGCAGAACTCTGAATCTTAGTAATTCTGTATATATGGATATGCAGTATGACTTAAATGTGCATTTTCTGGTTTGTGTTATACTAGGAAAATGGAACAATGTATAAATAACTCAAATTAAAATCCCATAGATGTCTGGGGTCAAGGAAAACATGGGAATTTTCATAAGGTTTGTACTGGTTCTCTAAAGGAATGTAAATCCTATTTGGATAGTCTTTACAGGAAGAAAATGAACTTCATTGTCCATTTACAGAACTGGATATTACAGTCAGTGGTTTCAGGAGTAGACATTAAAATAACTGACAACATAAAAGAGTTGAGTAAATGTGATTAGTATCTTGTATTGCTTTGATATCTGGGAGAATACTTGTAAATAGTGTTACCTTGTAATATAATAACCTTCTTAATATGTGACATTAACTTACCAGGCTGAGTTATTTTTATAAATCAAAAACTATTTTAGCTACTAGGGTGAAATGTGGTGAAGGTTTATTTGAGTGTGCACCTGTAAATGGATCAAAACTGCATTCAATGGTTATGATTCTTCAACTACACACCTGGAGTGGAGCTCCTCTGAGGTCAGTAAGGTTTCAACTGGATACAGCCATGAGAACTGTGATTGTCTGCAGAATTTCACTCTTTCCTATGTACTAGCATCAAGCAAATAAACTGGGGTGTTTTTTTCTTTTTTTTTCTTTTTTTTTTCCTTTTTTTTTTTTCCTTATGAAGACATGTCTAATTTCATTTTGTAAAGTTTCTTGGTTGAAAAAAACTACAGAAAAAGTTTTGTGATATGCTTTGTGGATTCCTACCCCATTCCCCATAACAATCTTCAAAGTGTAAAATCAGATTGATCTCACCAAAATATCTTCTAGCTTGCAGATCTTTTCAGTCACTAAACACAGGCTAATGTATATCAGTCAAATAATTATGCAAGATAGATAAAATCAGGCATAGGAAGAAATATTAAAGCAAAGAATCCTCCCTATTTGGTGATTAAAAACAGGGAAAATGCTTTGAAACTGCCCCTGTTTTCTTGATTGCTTTAGATACCCTAAATAATTTTGTATACAATAAGAATAGAGATTAACAGACATCACCTGTGGGTTTGGGACTGTAAGGAAAGAAGAAAGAATCAAGAATAGATCTACGTTGAGAAATAAACCAAAATTTGATGCTTGAAAGGGGGGAAAAGAGAGAAATGATGTAAACCCAGCTTATTTATATGTTAGTATTTTCTAAGGAGGCTGTTGGCTAGATAGAAAACTACACAAAATCATTTAAAATAATATTTTCTTGAAATCAGCCCATTACTCTAAGGCCAAACATACTAATACTAAGGCAATCCAAATTTTGTAGGTTTGGTTTATGTCATGTTAGACCTCAGTACCAATTAATTTTTAATTTATGAAGTTCTAGCAATCCTATCACTTACAAAATAAACTAATTATAAATCTTGTTAGTCAAACCAATTTAGTTTGTAATATTATACTTTTAAAAACATTCCACAAATCTAAGAATTTACCTTAACTGCTGATGGATTTGAGAAAGGATATATTACAAAAGACACATAATTAACTTTTGTGAAAAATACTCCTACCTTCTTATAATTGGGGGGAATATAAGTTGTTTTACAGAATTGATCATAATTATTTGGTTTGGTCAAAGAAAAGCTCATTATAGGTAGAAAGAAGGGTTTTAACTTATCTTTTGAAGTTGTTCTCTGGATGATTGTGTATTCTCTGGATTGTCTGTGTATAAATTAGAAAAATCTAGAGACCACTGTAAGAGTAAAAAGACCTTTCTTACCTCTTGTTGCCTTTAACTGGTAGAAGTTACAGTACTAATGTGGGTGTTGTTTAGTCTGTCACTTCATTTTTTCACCTTTTTCACCTTTATCCACCTAGGAGCAACAGAAAATGTTCCTTTGCCTCAGAAAGTGAGGCCTCGATGATTGTTCTGGCTCACAACATAAAATTTACATTTAAAAAATAAATAAAAGCCTTGTCATCATGACACGCACCACTTGATATTATTAAGGACAAAGTCTTTCACATACATTCAGTTCCAGGATAGCAGTGTCAGAAGCAGCAATCCTTACGAGTTTCTTTTTGTACAGAAATAGATTTACTGTGAGAGTTTAAGTGGGCTAAAGCCCCAGTAGCCTTGCATACTGTAGTCCAGGTCATGCATCACTATGCAGCACCACGCATGTATGTCTTACATAACCTAACTTGTGTGTCTACTTGCAGAGAAAAAGAGCTCAACAGTAATCGAATTCAGTCTTGGAACAGTTTCCTAGAGGCAGTTCAATAAAAGAATAGATCTAGTTTGTAGATATGTGATGTGGACACACCTCCTGCAACAAGTTATCTGAAGCCATCAGCACACTCTGCGAAAGTCACTGTATGTCGTCCGTAAAGTAACGGATCATAGGTCATGATGATGGTGTGATGAGGTCAGAACAGGATTTATCTCTGTAAACTTAGGGTAAAAACTCACTATGCAAGCAGCCACTTTTAAGTATTGCTCTTTGAAGTATCTTCAAAAGAAGTGAATGCAGAAAAAAATGTGAGTTTCCATCTTGCCTCAAGATGAGCATGATGGGATACCGTTTACAGTAGGACATATTTCTGAATGTTATTTCCAAAGAGCAAAAAGGGTTTTTACTTCTTTGGACAACGTGCAGTAAAAACAGCAAACAATGGATGTCTGTAACTTGTTATCAGCAGAAAACTAGTTTTTTTTTTTTAATACTATAATGAAGAAACTGCTTCAGACTGCTCATCATTATTCCTAATGTCTCTGTCTCTAACGACATGCTCTAAAGCTGTGGTTGATGGTATTGTAAGCTCTTGAGCAATAGGGCAAGAGATTTATTCTGGTTCACGTATCAGGATGAGAAGAATCAATTTTCCGTCAAAAAGACAGAACTAGTGTAAAAGCAAAATCTCTAAATACATACAATTGCTTTGTGACAGCAAAAAGTTAAAGAGGGATCAAACCACAGGGACATGCATATTGTATGCCACACTACATAGGTACCACATCAGAAAGAGTTTAGTTTCAGTGTCTGCCAAAATAAAGGAAGTAGCATAACAAAGACGTGTGCTACAATGGGATGGAGAACAGGACCATGTCTAATATCTCAATGAAAATGTAATAAAAAACCCCTTTTAACTTAATCAAAAAGTACTTCCACAATAATGACATTTGCAAGCGATAATTTCCTCTGTGATGTAATTATTGTGAACTATTGAGCAATTGATCCAGTTTGCAATTCAGCTTCTGGACTTCTCCCTGACTTGAGTACTGGAGGGAATATTACTGGTACCACAGCAGGTGGCACTCTTTCCTTCATATTTGTTCTGAATTAATCTCTTCAGACACAGAAGGCACAAAATAATTGAAAGTATTGTGTTTCATGAGATCTGTGAACAAATGGTCTAACAAGGTCTGTTGGCCAAAGACCAGCTTGAGGTCTCTGTCTTCTTACTGTTCCATACATGCCCAGGATGCTGCTGAAGCAGTTTTCAGATGCTTAGCTAAGTAGTTTAAGACTGAGAGCAAGGCCAGCTAGGAAATAGGTTGTAGGCACAAATTGCCTCCTTCCTCTTTTCTGAGAAAGTATCGTGAGCTTGTGTTGCTATTTCTTGGACGGAGGTGAATGAGGACAAAGCAGAAAGTAACAGAGGTCCTGCCTTGTAGGGAGCTGAAGAAGTAACCTGTCAGGTGTCTTTGATGCAAGCAAGACTAGGAAGTATCTAAAAGGTGTCTTGGTAGAAAAAGAGTCTTTGCATTGGGGATTTGGAGAGCTGTCATCTCATAATTTGCTGTCTAAAGTTAGAATTTATGGCAGAGCAAAGCCATTTTTCCTCAGTGCACCAGTACTGTTTTTACTTTCTATCTTCCATCTGGATGAAAAATTCTTAAGGCCAGAAATGCTTGTGCTGCATGTTTAAAAAGAGTAATGCCTATCTATCCTACACCCTAAAATATTGAAGCCTTGATCCCTTAATGCACTGCATGGAGTTCGTTGTGTAATTGATACAAACATTCTATCTTGTCATGGCAAATTCAGCTCACCCAAGGGATAGAAATAATTCCTATCATACCATGACAAGGTAAGTAGGACCCACGGTAAGTAGGATAAATGTCCTTTCAGGATTAGGAGCTTCTGCTCTGTTTAATATGTACAAGGATTTTGTTACTTAATTATATGAAAACTAGATTGAACCTTCAAATTTTTTTTTTGTCCTAAAGCTATGTCTCTGGCCATAGGAGATTAAATGTATGCTGGTTATCTAAGGAGAGATGTTATACAAATGTGAGGCATCTGGTATCATTACAATTTCCAGTTTTGCATTTCCCATACTTATATTTATAGGATATGAGAAGTACAGAATAGATTACATTAAATTATTTAAATTAAGCATATAAAAATTTAAGATTATATATGGCCAAAATTAAGTAACAGATTGAACAACTAGGCCAAGAACTGTTCTAAAGCTTTACCTTTTCTACCAAGGCCTTCTGCGTTCTCTGTGCCTTCTCCATGAATTAACAAATTTAGCTGTACTTTCTTCCTCCTACTTGATAAACATATCGCTCTAGAAAAGAGAGAGAAAATGAATTAAATTGACAGTTATGAGCCTATTCTGTGGTAATGGTGCTGAGTTTTTATTAAGTGAGGCTAGACCTCGAGCTGGTGTGCTCTTAAGTTCCTCTTTGCATAGACATTTTTTTGGTTGTCAAAAAGAACTTGGTGATTTTGTTTGCTTTGAAAAGATTAGTTTATTAAAACCATAACGTCTATTGTATCATAGGGTTTCTACTGTCTATCAAAATCTGCACTCTTTTGGCACAAGTATTTTGCAGCAGATAAAAGCAATCTGAAAGCATGTAAAAAGTAAAATTAGAAAAATTATGTTGCTAATCAATGGGTCGACTTTGCAAGCAGCCACTGAATTAATGTTCTTAAAAATTCATTTGCATTTAATGTTATTTATTATGGAGACTTGACTTTAATTTTGTTTGTAAGCCTAGTTGCATGCAGAGCTGGCAATCTTACTAAGAAGGAAAGTTTAAAAATCAGAGGAATTTTGTTCTGTGTATGATGTATTGCAACATGTACTGTAAAATAAAAACAGTGTAATTTGGCCAAAGTTGTACAAACTGTGTTTCTTGTTCCATGCAGAACGCAATGATTAAGAGTTACTAACTCTCATGAAGTTAAAAGCTTGTATGTCAGTGGACTTTTGACTCCCAAAATCTGAATCAGTCGGCCTTAGCAGCCATGAGGATAAGACTTTGCTTTGGGGAGCTTCCTTCTGGACACAGGGCTGAGGTGGCACCAGTGCTCACTTCAGGGTTTGAGTTCCTGAGGAGCTGCTTGCTCTTTTTTTTCTTTGAGTGAGAAATCTGGTGGAATGGATGATCTTCATGTGGTCAGTTACACTGTGGTGACTGGAGTGTATTGACTCTTTTGCCTGTCCTTCGAGTGGGAATTAGCCATGTGGCCTCAGTTTAGACAACTGCTTCATTCGCAAAATGTCGTACTGGGTTCTTCCTGTGTCACACTGGATGCAGCAGTCGTGACAGATGACACAGATTTTTGTCAGTTGGCTCCTTGAGGCAGCTGGAGCCGACGGAGCACAGTGATAAGGGTCAAAATCTGCTCAGGACAAGTTCTTCCATTTTGCTTGGCACTTTTAAGTACTCCCTAAGGCTGGGATAACAAAAATGAGAATGACTCAGTGATTGAGTGATTAGGGCTGTTAAATGAGGCAGTGTGTACCACATCCTCCAATTTATATTAATGTCTTCAGTGCAAAATGGAGTACTTCAGCTGAGTGGTTTTGGAAAGGTGAGAACAAAACCCTCCTGATTAAATGCACTGACCAGTGCACTGCTGGGCAACAGTAGAGACTTTTATTCCATTCCCTTGCTGGTTTTTAAAATGGTGCCTTTGCCTAGATCTCTTTGTCTTGTATAATCAATGGAGAGGGGTGGATGGCCTTGAAAGGTGATTTATGTCAACTTTCAACTTATCTCCTTCCATTGGTGACAGGGGCAGTTGGATGACTTAATTAGACTCGACATCTAAACTTTGGTTGGCAAAGTTAGCAGAGACGGTTCTCACACTGAATGACAACAATGTAGAGAAAATATCAGTTTTATCTTAAAAGTAGATGGGTATAATTCAATATTCCTGAATTGATCTTCCAGAGGTTAAAAATGACAGGAATAAAAAAGAGGCAAAGGTTCCTCAAAAAAATGGAGAATATTGCACTGTGATATGGAGAATAGTTAAGAGAACTGGCCAAGCAAAAGGCTAGAATGTGGAATGAGATGAATCAATTCATATGGAATCTTACAGGAGAAAAAACTTAAAATGCAATAATATTGGAAGAGATAAAATGTTTGTGCATTTTATGTGGATGATTGTATTTAAAAAAATAGCAGAGGCTGTAATGAGCAGTAATTTCAATCAGAGCTTCAAAAGCAGTACTTGAGTTGCTGAATAGCAGTACTAAATATGGTAAACAGCAGAAAAGCCATCTCCTCTACTGTAAAATTAAAAAGGTTCGTTAAAGCTAAAGATGCTATGATGACTTACATCAGCTGAAGAGCTGCCCCATGAAGTTTATCAGTTCCATATTGAAATATAAATTGGAAGGCATGTATAATAATGACTTCAGCTGCTTCCTGTCAGACAATGTTTAAACCCGCATGCTGTATCTAAGGGCTGCCTCATCCAAAAGGGTCCAAGAAGGCAGCCAGGGTGGGGAGGGGAGGCAAATCAGAGAAAGCAGAGTTTGTCTACTTTGGAGATGGAAGGAAAGACAAACTATTCCTCACTCTGCACAGCACAGGTTTAACAGAGTGCTGCAGTATGGGCTTTGCTTTTACATTAACACATCTCAAATAATCTTCAGACAATCGTAGTAAGAGCAGAGGATGCAGGCATTAACATGAAGTTTGCCTGAAACACTTAATAGTCATGTTACAGTACTCTGAGCAAGCTGCAGTCTTGAGAGCAGGGAGTGACAATAATCAGGCATCATTGTCACAGAGGCAGATGCCAGTCTGTAAAGTTACCACAAAATGAATCAGATTAAGCCTTTGCAGCTTGGCCAGTGGAAAAGGAGGACATATTGGTGGCTGTAGCTACAACAAATGACAAAATTAGTTACTTTTTGCATTACTTCATGAGGATTCTCCTCCTTCAGGGAAAAAGGACCGTGTTCATGAATATCTCTTCACTAATAATGAGGAGACATTTACTTTTACTTCTTCGGTTCTTATCACCTGCATCTCCTCTTTTCTGTTTTCAGTCCTGCTCTTTACAGTTACTTACACTTTGTGACCTTAAATATATATCTGTATACACACACATGTGTATACACATATATGTGTACATGAGAAATATATATATTTCTCCACCTATCTTGCAGGGATCCAGATTTTACAGAAAACAATTGTTAAGTGGACCTGTTGAATTCCTTAAAGAGATAACATTAAGGAAATAAATAAATAATAATCATAAAACCCTGACCTGATTAGGAAAATGGCTTTATTTTATGAGAACCATCACAGAAGAATGAAAAGGGTTGGTGACATGTACCCGTTATATAATTAGTTCCTCACTAATCGTGGAAAGTATTGCATCAATTTGACTTAGAATTTTCTTTTTTTCCAAGCATAAATTAATTATATAATATATGCAAGCAAAAAAACAGCACTACAATGAAAAGAACACCTGTAGCAATTAACAAAATAGAAAGCTTTTAAAAATTACTTCAGGTAGAGACTTGAACAAAGTATGAAGTTGATTATGTCTTTTATATTATTAAGAGATTTTTACAGCTATTGTCCTTAAACCTGCCCATGTTTTCAGGGTGCAGGGAGACGCTTGGTAATATGAACAGATTTATTCAGAACATTCTTCATGGAGACAATACTACAGATTCCCCAGAGTGAACCAAATAGAAATAATACTGCAAATCTGTGGCACCATGTAGGCACAGTCATCTCTGTACAGTGGAAGTAGACCCACCCAAATCTGACTGCTTAAGATCTGAACTGGAATGGGACTGGTGTCTCTTCTGAATGGTGTCATCTTAATGTTGCCATCTTGTGAAAGACATGAAAGAAAAAAGAAATGTCTTATCAATTCCTGCCCATCCAAATAATAAAAAGACTTTTAGGAGCTCGGAGAAAATCCTGGAGGCAAGCAGTTGAGAGAAGTGTGACCATATCATTCAGAATGTCCATTCTTCTTTTTGTTTCTTTTTTTTTTCCATCAAGTATTGGACATCTCAGCTGAAGGTGCTGCTCTCTTCCCTACCTTCATGCACATATATACATTAATTTTTGCGTCCATTTAGAATAGAGCTGTTTACAGTGCGGTAATATATGGATATGCTACACAATATAGGTGTTCCAGGAAAAGCAATATGCCACATAAACGTGGCTCTGAGTTTTTAAAAGTGAATAACTATCTAATTCTAAGGATAGTAAAGGATGTTCCTGTTAACAAATGAAAGAGTCTGGCTTTATTTCAGTACTTATTCATATTGATCTAATGGAAAACAGATGGCCTATTTATGGAAGTTGAATATTAAAGGACATTTTCACCCTTACGATGTTCCCACTAATGGGTAAAATGAACCACTTCTATTATCTTAGAGAGCTGTCAGCTGCATTAGATACTAGGTATGCTTGATTAACTCTCACTGTATTTGCACCTTATAATGTAGTATGGCCTCAAATGAAACATAGGGAAATGGCATTTTAACTTTCAGTGATCCTGCTGGAAGTAACATTATCTTTTTCACTCTTTTGCTACAGAGGAAATGTGAATAGGCTAATTGCTGTTTTAAATCTGTAAGCTCCTTATTTTCTTTAATCATATCAATTCATAAAGTTGCATTTAAATGCATATTTTTAAAGTAAAGTACATGTCACCATTATCCCTACAGATAATATGAGTAATGATACAGTAGTTTGAGTGTAGTAAGTGCTGTATTGCCCATAAAACAATGCAAAATGCTCTGTGAAAAAATCTGAGATCTCATTTCCAAGTTAACATATGCTGAACAACTGGACCATTGCTTTAAAAAAAGTGGTGTGCATGCATTTTTTCATTTATTCCTTTTGCATTGTATGATAGATATGAAATGTATTGTAGAATTGTTTTAGTAACTATAGTTATATAGCATTTTTTCTTCTTTTATTAAAGAATTTCTTAAGCAGAATTGAAAATAAAAATATTTTGCTGTGTTTCAAAAGCAGTGGTCTTTATTGGCCTTTTAGAAAATATAACTATCGGGCTTATTTGTATCTCTTCCTTCATCTACTTCTATCTCACTTGTAGTCTTAAAGGCTTAACTTTGCACAGTGTAAATAGTTCCACTAATCAATTGAACTAATAATATGTTATAAAGATAAACGTGATGTGAATTTTTGGAAGATTTAGAGTATAGTAGTCTTCCAGAGGAAAATGAAAGAAAAACCCCTGTCATTCAAAACCACGTGTCTTTGTAAATTTTTTTATTCCATTATCTTTTCTAATTTGATTTCTGTCAAATATCTTTTGTTTTGCTTAGATGGTTAACACTTTTATGAATTAACTCTGTATATTTCTTTTATGCATTTTTCACAAATTTTAATTCTAGCCAGGATATTTTCATGCCCCCTTTTTTTTCTTATTCTTTTTCTTTCATTCTGTATTGCAGTCTATCTAGATAATAAATTGGTCTTTCAATCATATAAAGAATGGAACCTTAACTGAGGCTAATATTCAAAGGGTGGAAATATTCTCCTACAGCAGGGTTGGAGGTTTATTTCCTTGATTATACATTCTGGTATTTTCTGTGTTAATTTTACTTTGCTATCTTCTATGAGATAGAAGGTGGATAAAAATGCTTATGAATTTATCTAATCTGCCCTTGTACTTTAAATCCTTTGATTGTCTTAAAAGCTCTTGGTGCCCTCTTGCACTTAGTGCATCTACCCAATTTTAGTCCTCTGGTTTCCATGGCTTCCAAACGTTATTAATTTTGTTTAATAAATATCATTACTGACACTCATCTTTCCAGCAGCTAGAGCAATTTTATCCAAGTGAATCCCACAATAGTTTCTGCAGTCTGACTTAATGTGATCCTGAAAATTAATTTCCCATGCAACTTCTGCCATTAGGAGTGAAGTGGTTACATGCTGAACTGATTTTCCTCTGAGTTCTGAACCCCAGTGCTGGCCTCACTTCTGGTCAACATAATTGTAGCCAGGCAGCAATAAAATACGCTTGAAGTGAAGAGCCTTTAAATGTTACAAGATCAATTATATCGGTTGGTCTTTTCTAGGAGCCAGCATTGACATAATCAGACTTGTGAGCTACCATTATTAGTTGCTGAGAAATGCTCCCTTCTCTGTCCAAAATGAATGTACCCTCTCACAAATCGCAGAACTTTAATGAAAACTAGGCTTATTGCTGTCTTTTACTGCTTCTATATTGCAGCTGCAGAAATATCTGCTGAAATGTACTTTGAGATGGAGACAAAAAGTAGTGTCAGGTAGGAAATATATCTATGGGATAGAATTCAAATTTTGCTGGATAGGTTTGTGGCTTTGACGAAGAGTTTTTTTTTCCAAATACCATACACTGTCACCAATTTATAAAAACAAATCTGATTGATATGTATGCGAAGGACAAGTAGAAGACTCAGTCCATCTGTAGTATGAGAGACAAATTACATAAATAAGGAGAACTCAATGTAGGTAAAGTGCCATAGTCGTGTGATCTGGTAATGTTTGAATTACAGGAATGCCAAGTATCAGCCGCATATTTGCCAAGTCTAGGGAATTCTGTACTTCCAAAGAAAAACATTGATGATAAAGGGAGTATTTTATATAATTTATGTGTTTGTGCTCAGTAGAAAGTTTCTCTGTTTTGATAATTAGAAAGTACTGAAAGGATACTGAAATTTTAAGTTCAGTTGGTGTTTCATGTATTACAAATAAACTGGAAAAAAATCTGAGCATTCCTTCCTTTTCATTCTGTTGGCTCAACTTTCTTATATTTTTCAGAAGGGTAGTTCTTTGCACGACTCAGATTTCCAATGAAAATAGGATGGTTTGATTTGACTGCTTGATGGCACATTTCAGGGTGAAAAATCCTAATGAAATGTTGTTTCAAGAAAATTAAAAAGAGAGAGACAAATGAACCACGTACAGTAAATAATTGTTCTAGGAAAGTCAAGGAGGTCTCTAATAACTCAGTTTTACTAACTAAACTAAACACTGGCAGTTTACTTTGTAAAAGACCAAGTGTTTAAAATTAAGAAGCTTCACAGAATTACTCTGGTTGTAGGTATCCATGGCAATGAATAGCAATATACGTGTGTATAAAGTAGTAAATGGTTTGCACAAAGTAGTCTTTTAAATTACTGCTTCAGAATTCCTACAGTTATTGTAAAATATTGACTTTCTCGCAGCAATAAATTCACTTTTGGGGTTGCTTGCCACTGTCTGAATACCAATGTGATGTAAATGAAGAAGTGATACTTGGTGACTGGCAATCTTATGCCTGCCAGCCTTTCAGTTGGTACTAACACACAAAATCCCGATGATTTGTATGCAGTGCTAAATCACTCTATCTACTGCCTAACTGTGCAGCAGATGTATTTGACCATAACGTCTGACTGCATTCAGTAAGTAATTTCACGTTGAACCGTTTACCCAAATGCTTGACTTTTTGGCACTGCTCACTAACAAGTTCCATAGAAATGAACCGTGGGGCTACCCTGGACTCTCTTGTCTCTTTGCTTCTAGTTTTAATCTTCTTCACACTAGCAGTGGACCATTAATCCTGAAAGAAAATTTATTTGGTCTCTTAAGAGACGTTGGTTTAGTGCTCTCTGCCATTACTTCAGCTACGGACAGGCAAACAAAGATAGGTTCCGCTCTTTTCAAATCTGCTGTCATTCATCCTGATAAAGGACTCTGCAGTTTACAAAAGAACATCTTTGTTTTATATAAGTACTGGAAATAAATAATGGTTTATAAATTAAGATTTCTGTTTACACTGTGTTGGGAGTATTTTTAGGATATGCATGAAAGAGAGTACAGTAAAGAGAAATGAATGAAACTGTATTACTTTAAAAAGTAGAGACTAAGACATCCTGCACTGATGTGCAGGATAAAAAAAAAAACACCTTTGTGTAAACTAAGGAATAATCCAGTTGATTGTTTTTTGATTGTTCATGTTAATTTAATATTACATTCCAGCATGTGAACATCCACAGTAGAAACCATTACATAACTTCTTATAAATAAAAATATGTCATAATTTCTTGCTTTCTGTTAGTATGGTGTAGAATGAGTGCTGTAAGTCTGTGACTTAATGAACAAACATTTTTGAAAAAAAAGGAATAAACTGGAAAAAAATGCAGTTCTAAAAGCTTTAGTGGGAATTTTGCCACTATAGAAGAGGATCTGCTCTTAATCATTTAATTATCTTTTCACACAGTCTCATCCTTCCTCTTTTTTTCCTACTTTGGTATCTTTACTCTACCATATAGTTGTCAGGTCTCCTAGGTTGCCTTGGGGAAATACATTGGGAGTTCCTCCAAAGGAGGTAGTGATTATTTGTGAAAAACCCAAAGCTGCAATAATCTTTTCACTGTAGGATTAACTTCCATCTTGCATATCTCTACAGTTTTGTTTTATTAATTGGCAATATAAAGTTGCTTTTTTTTTTTAGTTTAAACAATCCTATATTTGCATTTCTTTTTATTTCCAAATCTGATGTTGAAGTCATGATGCCTTAGAGGACCTCCTTTCTATATCGCAGAGCACTAGCTGTGAAATCTGCATCACATGAGCGAGCCCTGGAATAGCACCAGGCTCTGGCTGAATTTGAATTTCTGTAATTGTCCATCCCAACATATTTTAATCTGAATACTCGAATATGTAAATAATTCTATTTAAAACCACCCACCCCACTAATAACTGTAAATAAATTGATCAAAAATTTTTCTGCACATGGATTTTTTGAAATAGCATTATCTTTCTGACTTTTGAAAAAATATTAATAAAGCAGAAAATGCTATTGATAATCACTCTGAATTTTCTGGGGTGGGGCAAGTGTTCTGAGGTTGTTCTGATTGAGAACAGGCAGCTTTACATTCCATAAAAATAGTCATTTTTACTGATTATTTTAAATTGCAGATAACTTTGCTAGTTTGATGTAATGGAATGCCAGTTCAGATGTGAAGTTTTGTGATGTGAAGCAGCATGTTTAGGAGCATATTTCACTCTTGACAGTAATAATACCAAATTAATATGTTTCAGCAAGATTCAGAAAATCTGGCTCAAATTTAGTGCTATTTATACAAGTTTTGCAGAAGAGTAAGAATTAGCAAATCATGTCATGATTTCAAATTAGTAAAATAGATATTTAGGAGCTCTTAAAAAAATGAGTTAAAATGTGAAAATGCTACTTTGTGTGTTCAAGGACACTGGATATTTATTTTACAGAGCTTGAAGACTGCGTGCACTTTTGTTATTTTTTTTCTGAAACATATTCTAACTTAATCTGTATTATAATATCGATGTTAAATGAATTTTTAATAGACACAGAACAAAAGTTTCCCTAGGCTAAGTTCCATTTCCTGCTGTCCCACTGCTGACCCTCTGATTCTCTCCGAAACAGAGTTTGCCGAAGGAAATCTCTTCACATGTGTGAAGGAGGGAGGTGGCTGTCAGGTGGATAGGTGCATAGTTTTCTCTCCTCTTTGCTATTTATATCTTCCTTTCTCAGCTGACAGAAAGTGGTAAACACCTAACTTTGTAAGCTGGAAGTGGGTATGCTGCAGATTCACACAGCTCCAGAGAAATGCAGAGGGATGTGGGAGAAAATCAGCTTCTTTAGGCTAGCTGGGCAGACAGTCTTACTACAGATTTTAAGAAGTGACAATATAAATAATTTGTTTTGATACAACAAAATCAGCTAACTTAGCTGTCTATTAGGGAGATCTGATGATGACTGTGTGTTGTATGGGCCTTATCTCACCTAGGCTTCCTTTTAAGTGATAACTGTACTTCCATAAGAATGTAATGTTAGTATAATGTTTCTCTAATTTGGTTATACTTGAATGTTTTTTCTTTGGAGAGGCTCACTGTGTTTAGAGAGACCCATTTGCAACTAAGTTTCTCCTTATTAGTTTTTTTTTGAGAATTTTTATTACTAGTTTTTGGCTGTCTCTTGCTGTTGCAAAGGCAGTAATTCCCTTACTTACATCTCCAACAGCAGTTAGGAAAGATTAGATATCTATCCCTAAATGTACTCATGGGATAACCAAAGTATAAGGATGTTAGTATGCGCATGTGTGTGGAGGAAACTAGCACCAACTAACTTGATTTTCAGTTCTGTGGACATAATACAGTTAATTGTCATGTATACAACCTCTCAAAGACGTGAGGCTCCTATATGATTGCTTTAGTTCTTTATTTGTAAAAGCATTTTTTTCAAAGGCTTTTAAAGTCCTTTCAGAAAGTTGCATACAAAATGATTTTCATTTTATGATTTCAGCTTTCTTAGCAAAATATGATTGCTTCTGACTGTAATATTAAAGTTCTCTGTGGAAGTATCAAGATGCACAGAGATTAAACACATCCAAAAAAATGGAGAAAATGAATGACCTGTACATTTATATGAAATATTCATTGGATTTACCTTTAAATGAGGGTAATTTTGGAGATATGCTGCATTGACTTTCTTGTATATCACATTACACTGGATTGTATGTCTCATTACACTATGTTATCACTTCATGCTATTGTAGTGTGCATGGTGACAGTGAGAGTATAATGTAATGTGATGATGTACTGTAGCTGTGAAACACTATTAAATGATGACACTCTAGGGATTCAATAAAATACACCATTTCACTAATCTCAGTTTCAGAATCTGTAAGAGAGTGCTGAGGGAAATTCTTGCCTTGAAAGGATTTTCTGGGTTTACTTACCTCATTTGTGACCCCTATGGCTTACTGCTGAAATTGACATTTCCATAGGATTCTGCTATTGGAGTTGATACCTAGACTTTGTTTGTCTACTAAAGTAATGCTCCAGTAATCCATTAACTGCATGCTGTTAAAGGAGTGGGATCTCTTGCGGAGACGGTCATTTAATTTAGAAGATTACGAATGTCTCCAGTTGGTGCTTGACCTCATCTATGGTGCAAACTGAGAATTTAAGAGACAGATTGACCTGGGAAGGCTATGAACATTGACACTTTAAAAGCAACAACAACAAAACCGCCAAACATCATACACTTTCCTATATCTCTATTTTTGTCAAAAACTGTCAAAGCAAGTCTGCGTTCAGTTTTTCCTATTTTAAGACCACTGGAGCAGTATTCTACTAACATGAAATACAGAGCGATCAATTGTATTGCATTACAAAGCATATTTAGCCTTGAGTTATCATGATTCATACACTGAACTTCTAATCTGATCATGCGGGAAATGATTACTTTTAATCTTCATTTACAACAACAAATGTATTTCATTGCTCAAGGAGGTTCTTAAAATGTTGTGTATCTGTGACAGATACACAGCTTAGCCGCTGGCACATGGCTAACAAAATTTTTCATTTTAAATGATATGACATTGAATCTCAGATTGGTTATCATCAGTGTTATACAAAGTAGACGGGTGCCTTGACAAGCCTCCTTTGTGAGGAATATCTCACTTATCTTTGTTATTTTCCTGTCATGAGACAAAATAGTTGTAGAGGTGTTGGAATAGAGGTCTTGAGGATACTATTTATTTTTTTTTCATTTAAAAGTGTGTAGCCATATATAGCTGCTATGTATATTTCTTTTGTTTAGATGGAAAGATCTTAAAGCATTTTTGAGACTCTTAAGTGCTTCACCACATCTGATATTTGTGCCCTGCATTGCTGTTGTCCCAGTGCTTTGGGAACCATCTCATGGAAACAATTAACAATTACACTTTTTCCCGCTTCTCCTCCAAGAACCAATTTGTGGAGGAAACAAAGAATGGCACCTTTCCCTTCTTTTGTGGGGTAGATGTTTTCTGCCTTGTTGCAATGACTCCTCAGTACCTTGTACATCTTTCGGTAATAAGAATGCTCATACTGGTGTGTCTCAAGAATTTGTTTTTCGCTTTTCCTAATGTTTCCTAATGTTCCTAATCAAACTATTTCAGGAAATCAAACAAAGATATGTCCTGAGGTAGTGTGATCATGGGTGGCAGGGTGCATGGGAAAGGATGGGCAGGTACCTAGAATGGTTTTCACCTTGGATAGTGTGGGATCTGAGCATGACGTAATGGTATGGCATAAGGGGTGCAGATTGTACTGGTTTTGGCTGGGATAGAGTTAATTTTCTTCGTAGTAGCTAGTATGGGGCTATGTTTTGGATTTGTGATGAAAACAGTGTTGATAACACAGGGAAGTTTTAGCTATTGCTGAGCAGTGCTTACACAGAGCCAAAGCATTTTCTGCTTCTCACACCACCCCACCAGTGAGTAAGCTTGGGGTGCACAACAAGTTGGGAGGGGACATGGCTGGGACAGCTGACCCCAACTGACCGAAGGGATAATCCACACCATATGACGTCATGCTCAGCATATAAAGCTGGGGGAAGAAGAAGGAAGGGGGTTCAGAGTGGTGGCGTTTGTCTTCCCAAGTAACCACTATGCATGATGAAGCCCTGCTTTCCTGGAGATGGTTGAACACCTGCCTGCCGGTGGGAAGTAGTGAATGAGTTCCTTATTTTGCTTTGCTTGTGCATGCAGCTTTTGCTTTACCTATTAAACTGCCTTTATTTCAACCCATGAGTTTTCTCACTTTTACTCTTCTGATTCTCTCCCTCATCCCACTGCAGGGGAGTGAGCGAGCAGCTGTGTGGGGCTGAGCTGCCTGCAGGGGTTAAACCACGACAATAAGGCAGACTGGAAGAATAGAAATAGGCAGGCAGGCAGGCAGGCAGGCAGGCCTTTACATCACTATTCCCTGTATCTGAATAGCTACAGTGTAATGAAGTATTTATATCATGAACTTACTACACTGAATTTGATTGTGAATTACACTGCATTTCATGAGGTACATAAAGTAAGACAGTACCAAAAACATTCATGGTTGCACTGGAAAACATTAATAATAATTTGCATGTTAATTTACTTCCGAAAGCTAATGAGAGCCATCAGTTCTTTGTAGTTCACTATTATAACCATGCCTTTGATTATCTCCTTCATTACCTCCTCATAGTACATTATGTCTTGATCTATATGTACTAGGCATTTAATAAATCTTGAATTTGCAACAGCATTTTCTGTCAAAAATTCAGTACAGTAATAACATCTCATGACCTGTTCTGCTCTGGCCATAGATCTAGTTAACTGGAATTTAGAAATATTTTTCAGTTTCTGGTATCTTTTATCAATAGCTACCGATTTATTATTTGGAAATATTTCACTTCGTTAAAAAAATTTCCAGTTATTTATGTTACTATTTAGGAAGCTGTCACTGTCCTGAAGCAATTTGTCATTTATCTGCTTGACTTCACATGTGCCCTTTTAATAAAAACTCTGAAAAAGAAATGTAGTGATTCTTCTACTGCCTCTCTTTTATGAAATTGAACTGTTTATAACTTTTCAGTCAGCTTCGACTCTGTTCATAATGCTAATACATATACAACACTAATTTATGTTTTCATTTGCAGGTGAATTTTGGTTTTAGCCCTCTTAGAGTTTTTCTGAAAGTCATGATGTTATGTGAATCTCCAGGTTTGTTTTAAATGTTTGCAGGATGTGAGTTTTTCACACATAAAAAATTTCTTCAATTCTTCTTTTGTATGTGTTCAGTTTATTGTTCATCATAAACATTCATTTTTGGGTTTGTATTTGTGAATTGGAGTTACTTGGGACTTGCAGTATACCCCAAGTGATTTCTCCATTACTACATTTACCATTACCTTGTGAATTTTCATTGCACTGTGGATAAGACTTCAGCAAAACTTGTCCAAGCCACCTCACTGGTTAAAAGCTGGACGAACCCTAATTATTTGCCAATAGAAACCTAGCGTAAACACTGCAGTGAGATTTCCTCTTCTGTGCAGTTTTTTTGATTTCCTGCATTTGTACCACTCAGTCCTCCCTGAAAAGGGCAAACAATAGAAAGTCAAAAAGATTGACTTAAATCTCTTTTGGACACAATGCATCTGTCCGTGGTTAATTCATCTATTTACCCCCTCAGAAACTGCGGCCATCCCTGTCCAAGCAGATCCTCAACTGATTTAAAGATAATGGTCAGGGTTCATTAGAAACCAAACTGACAGGTTTCTGAGAAGCTGTCCACTGAGTACCAAATGCCAGAGAAAAGTTTTCTTAATCACACTAAAAAGTTGCAGTTTGTTTCTGTATTGCTCAAAAGACTATTAATTATGAGTGTCTTTTCATGTACATATGACTTTTTATTAATGATAGAGGACCTTCAAAAGGTTAAGCTATGAATAACGATGTTAATGTTTGCACTAGGTTGATTAGAATAGTAAAATAGATCTGCTTCTGTGATGCCTGGCTTTTTGTGCGGAGCAAACCACCGTGACCGGGTGGCACAAACAGGGCCTTGCTACGGCCCCGTGTGGCGGCCCAGCTCCCAGCCGGCCATGCCGGGCTGGTAAGGATGTGGCCCCTGAGGGCTTTCTTGGCAGAGTCCAGCCTGACAATAGGGGGTCCCGGGGCATTCTAAATAGCTCTCTAAAATATGTATTATATACATCCAAATAGTTTCTAGGGGAAATGCCGACAACCTGAGTCAGTTACATTTTAGGGGATTTCAGCTGAGCCTCTGATATCATCTGAAAAAGGGAATAACAGATGGAAAAGTCAGTCTTGCTGCATCAATATCTGTTCACTAAAATCCCTTCAATAGATTTCAGTAGGCTACCATGGTTTCCTGACACTAATGTTTAATCCTGTGTATCTTTTCTGACTTCCTCCATTTTTTCTTGACTTCAGGCAATCTATTAACAAATTTCTTTATTTTACAGCTGTGAAATGGAGTTGCTGGTTGTTACTGAATACTTTGCCAGAAAAGTGGCATTTCATGGTGTGCTTACAATAAAAGGAACTCATAAATATATTGCACCTGCTGCTGTACTCCAGTATAGCCCAGTGTTGGCTGAAAAATCGAAAGAACAATTCTTCAGTTTAATATAAAAGAAAATATCAATTATTCAGTTTAATACAAAAGAAAATATTTAATTTTGAAACTAAAGTTATTTGATGCTGAAGCTGTTACTTGACAGATGATTAATTCTTTCTCTAACTAGTGTGATCATTACTAATCTTGAAATCTACAGATCATTTCTTCTACTTTATAACACACTACTATTACACTTAAAAGGACCACTGCTTCTCAATTCTCTGTTTTACAGCTTCTGCTGAGTGAACAGGCAGGGGAGGTAAAGTCTTTTGATTGGGCATTTTTGCTGTTACCATAGAGACTCATTGAGAAAGTCAACTAAATGTACTCCTTAAATGTCAAACACAGGAAACAGGAGGGAAATTTCAGTGGAAAAATATGTGAAAAGCATAAAGCTGTTATATTAGCTAAACTCACTGCATCACTCCCTCATTCATTGTAGGTTAAGTAAATCCTGGTTCTGAACCGAAGGGAATTATTTCCTTCAAATATGGGTTTTCAATTACCTTTGAGATACAAACTCTAATCTCTTTGGTAGAAGATGAAAATTAACTGTATCTACCAATGCCAGTCTTACATGAAGCTTAATTAATTTGGATTTGATTTTTCCTCTCACTTCAGTTTTTTAAAAGAAAAAAGTAGACACATGAGCAATAGTCTTACAATCCACAGAACACTAGGCGTACCTCTGATTTTATTGTTGAGGGTTAAGAATGAGCCAAATTCATTTCAGTATCGCAATTTTTTATTAAGGATTTTCCATGGTGAGGGTGGGCTTTCAGCAAGGGGCCAGTAAGTGGGGAAGCCAACACAGCCGTGGGAGTGGGTCTATTTTGCTGCCCAGCTGGGAGATGTTGAGAGCGGGGCAGCATCCGGCGCAGACAGTCTCTGCCGTCCCACTGTGCTCTCAGCCTTGCCCACACTTGCCTTTACCACCTCCCCCCTCTCTCCTCATTTGAGGAGATTAAGGAGGACTATTTGGAGAAGGGTCCTCGCTATCAGCAGCAATGCTGAACTATGGAAACCCCACAAACCTCATATCAGATAGCACCGTAACTTTTTTATAGGAAATAATGTATGCATGATGAAATATAAATGTAAGATGAAAACTGTGCATTACACGGTTTTCAGGAGAATTAATATATAGTTGCCTAAAAGACCTATGGGGATCAATTTTAGAATTAATATCCTGTCAGTTCTGGGTAGCTCTGTCGTGTAGACTGAAACACTTTGGCTAGAGTGTATATATTAAGTGCAGTATTTATTTTGTGGTCTAGAATATTGGGCTATGGGCCAGGATTCCCAAGTTCTTTAGTCCTTTCCCAGGTTTTTACAAATACGCTGGAGAATTTCACTTGACCTTCCTTTTTTTTTGCTTGTTTATCTGTGAAACTGCCACAATGGTACTGAGTATGTAAAAATACTCCATATACCTTAGGCCTAATATTTTAGCAGTTAATCTTGAAAATACCTGATTTCTTGTAATTCCTTATATATGAAGGAATAGCATACTGTAATGAATTAATAGACGTTGAAAAAACACATGCATAATTTTTTCTTTCATGAGTCTCAACTAAATTATTTCTTCTATTGGAAGGTAGATTTTTTTTCCCCTGTAAAAAGCTTATGTTTCAAAATCAAGATTCCTATGCAATGATAAACATTTGGTAATATGTAATATTTGAATTATGTTTAAGATCTAATAATAATTATTAATAAAAACATAAAGCTTTGTTAGTTGAGTGGAACAGTGTGAGTTTTACTGTTTGGGTTTATATTTTCTAAACTAAAATATTTCAGAGGTACAGCATTTATGACAGTGAAAATTTCCACCAAACATTTTACTTAAAATAGTTAGCAAATGAACATAATGAACATGTAAAAATCCGCAACATATTATTTTTTCCTCTTCCCTTTTTCAATGCCAAAATGAGAGGAGAAACAAGTAAAAGGCAGAAAAAGGAGAAAAATTTATGCAAAAACTTTTTTATAAAGAAAAGTTTTTCAAGATATCTTGAAAACTACTGTGAATTTTATGGTTTTGCAAGTCCCCGGTTTTCAAGTCTCTCTTGTTAAAAGATATTACGTGGTGTCAGTAACTTTTCTATTATGAAAAACTTTTCACAGTTATCTAACCAGATTGTCTCAATACATCCATTATGCTGTAATTCTTCTTGATGCACACTGAACATGATAAATATTGAAGTTCTTATTTTGACACTGTATCATGTTAAAATAAATAAACCATAAGAAAGACAACTTTTAAAAAATGAAATACTTGTGATTTTTTGAAGATGTATCACATTAGTGCCTCGGGTGACAACTCTTAATCCTTCCTACAACAAGGAAAATCTGTCACAAGAGTAAAAAAAAAAAAAGGCTTTTATTGAATTAACAGGAAAATAATAACAATAATCTAATAATGGGAAATGCCTTGGGAAATCTTATCTGTGGACTTTAATACTCTAGTTCTACCTAATGAAAAATGTTTCCATAGATATTTAAAGTAGCTTGTAAAATGAATCAATTTTAAATCTCATCTATTTTTTAATGAGTGTTGTGCATCCCCTGTTCATAAGAAGGAGGCTGAGAGACAGACACTTGTGATATGACACAGTGCTAAGTCCCTGCCTAGAAGAACAGAGGACAAATAACACAAGATGCTCTACAGGTGTGAGGGACAAATCACTCATCGCCCTTTTCACCTCAATTTCTGTCAAATTAGTAAGAGTTTCTGAAAATCTCAGTTTACTTCCCCAGACATTAACATATATCTACAAATACCGTGACCTATTTTGTTGATAAACAGCAGCCTCAGAATGAATGTATTTGAGAACAAACTCTTTTTATGAGGTAATTGCCTTAAAAAATCCTGCCATTGGCTATCCAAACGAACAAACTTGGATGATACCTGGACAAGTTTTGAAATTTAATCAGGAACATAACTTTGGTGTTTACTTTTGGGAAATAGTTTTAAAAATTATTGTCTTTACAGAATTTCAGAAAAAGATTAAAAGATTACATATATACATATGTAATAGGTGTATCATGCTGTTATTAAAGACTAAACTAGGATTTATGCTAAATGACTAAATTTCAGACCTTTCAAGTAATATTAAAAGCCACATAAAAGAAACACACAATATAGGGATATCTTTTATTTGTTTGGGTTTTCAGAGAGAAATATATGAGACTGCATGTACCAATTTGTAAGTTTGTATATGTTAAAAAATAAGGAATTTTTGTTACTCTCCATTATTTATCTTTGTTTTTATCTTCCAGCGATGACTCTGAAAAATAATGTGTAAATGAATCTAGAAAAAAAAAAGCTTAGGTTTTAAATGCATCTTGGGCTGTTGTTACTTTTCTTGCTATTGTAATTTGAATTTTGTTTTTCATGGCTACTGTTCTGTTCTATGTTGCAGTAAAATGCGTAATTTGAAAATCAATGAAAACATTTTTCCCATAAAACACAACACCCTCCAGAGGTTTATTGGCTCTGTATAGGTCAAAATCTGTGACCCTGCAGTATTTGTAAAATACCAGTGGTAACTTCTCAGATTGTCACATCAAAATTGTTTTTAGGTCTCCAAGGAGGGTTCAGACTCTAGTGTCAGTAGCAACAAAGGTAAGGGCAACAATTATGTGTCAGCTCTACCATACCTTCAAAAAGGGCATTTTGCCAGTTGACACGTTGGCTGAAAGAGCCTCACACATACAAATCTTTGTTTTCTTTCTAATTTATTTTTGGAGATCTGTTAGAGCCTGAGATGAATCTATAAAAATAAATAGGACAAGAACAATCATATAAGACCACCATATATGTAGTCACTGAAATTTAGTTCACTTTCTTTCAGTTCTTGGAGCAAAAGATATATACCAATCTTTTCCCCTGGTTTGTGGTTTCCTGTAGTAATAAGTTTTTACACTGAGTAAGTCAACAGCTAAGAAAAAGTAAATTGTTTAAATAATAATAATTGTAAAGCAATCTAAGGTTTCAGAATGCATGTGGGGTTTTTTTAATTATTTTTAAAATTAGAACCTTTACAAATGATATTATTTTTCTTGTTCACAAGGCTATAAAGGATTGTAGAAAAATGAAGAAAGAATTCTCATGAAAACAATGTTTGATTGACTGCTGTTTCTTCTATGTTTTTAGAAAAAAAAGTCTTGTTTTTATGTAATGCTGCTGGCAGAAAGATCTCTTGTCATTTCTGCAGGTATAGAATAATTAGAGAAGAGACCATAAATGAGATTACCATCACAATAATACTAGGGAGTATTCTTTAGTAATATATTGAAGGAAGGAGAAAACTTCTCAAAGGAGCAGAAAGGTTACAGATAAGAGAAACATGATTAAATTCCATTTTGGACTTGCTAGGGAAGAATTAAATGAAATGCACTGTCTGTGAGTCTTCCTGGACAGTCTCTGTATAGAAAAAAAATTAGGATAAGGGGACACCCACAGACGTATTAATCCATGACTTTTCTGGGGAAAAAAATAAATATGGAAGTCAGAGAGAGAGCTTTCAAGAAGAAATAAAGTCCTGAAAGACAGAAGTCTTGAAGAATCCTGAAAGAAATGGTGCAATTTTCATTAGCCTAATTAGAATTTAGGTGTTCAGCTAGCAACTTCTGACCAAATTCAGCTTCGATCAACTCCAGACAGGAAAGACCCCTTACTCTGACATTGGTTTAAGACCAAAAAAAAGGTTATGCAACTGCTGAAATTGGGTCTACTAAATTTTAAGATTGTTAATGTAGTCCACAGCTCACTGATGTTCTACATTACCTCAGGGAGACAATTGCTCTTTCAAAAGGAAGATAAGTACGCATATGTAGAAATGACTCATTATACAAATTTACACTTTGAACTAATTATTATTTAATGAATGCCTGATAAAAAAATAAAACCTCAGAAGAGGTAATTTCCTTTTGTTTTATTGCATGAATAAGAGTCATGTAAAGCCAGCTGTGTAAATGTGTATTCTTCTTTCAGGCATGTTATTCTAGGCAGCACTAGTAGCACTTTCTATTTTTAGAGTTGCCTGATACTCTCTACTGTGCAAAGCTGTGTCTATTATATCAGCTTTGCCAAATTTTCCTGTTTGTCCTGAAAATTATTATAGTAAACATCTTCATGAATGCTTCTGAAAATTTTCAGCCATAAAAGTACAGTTCTGACCATGAAGCCAGAGAAAAAAGTAAATTTTGCTGTCTTAAATACTGCTTGAGACCAGAGTGGTGTTTTAATGCATTGAAATGCCCTATGCATTGATATAACAACTTCACATTTTGCAGGCATTATCTCTTGTGTCAAGAATTGCCCTTTTGCCATCTCTAATGGTGATTTAAAATTTAACTTAGTTGCACACTTTAAACAGTTTATACATGCTCAATAGAAACTTACTGCTGAAGAATAATAGCTGATATCTTCAAAGAATTCATCGTCACCGTGTGTGCTGAATCTCTTTCGTATGTTGGATAGTGCGGTACTCATAGCTGCTCTTATTCTCAGTGGAAGCAATGGAATCAGATGTTTTAGGCAAGACCTGTCCCAGTTAAGGGGCATTTGAAGAGCAGAGTGTGACATTTGAAAAGCATACTACTACTGCACCAACAGAGCAGTATAACATGCATATATGCATGTTTATTGTTTTTTACACCATTTGAGTTCCTTCTGACCCAGAGCAGTATATACATGTAATCACAGTACATCTCTAGGCTTACCAGAACAGCTGAAAACAGGATGCCTTAGCTTAGGCAGAATGTTCACATAATTATAGATTCTGGTACCTGTACAGAGTTTTTCAAATGTGGTTACCTGATTTTCTGTGATTCATACTGTGTTATGCAATGTGGACATACATTAAAGCAAGAAGTATCCAATGACTTATCCTCTGTCACTGTCACATTTTTTAAACAGAAATACTGTTCTACTGTCTAACTTGAAAAAACAGGAATGGACAACTGACCTTTCATGCCAGTCATGCCCCTGAGCCTCCACTCAATGAAGAGCTAGAAAGTTTACTTGTCCAAGCAGAAGGATGTCCTGAGACATTGTCATGGTGCTGCTCAAATGGTGACATGTAATAACACCAGAGAAAGTCCAAAAACATGCAAAAAAGGATGTCACTTACTAGCTGTTTATTGAACTCCTAGAAGTCTATTGTAAGGATGATATGATCCACAAGAAGGGGAAGAGACAATATTTGCCTTCTTTTTCTACTTATTACTACACTTCCCAACTGTTGATAACATCCTCAATGTATAAGCTTTGTTTGCGATAACCTAATGACTTCTCCCAAAGATACTTGTAGTTTGCTTTATCAAATAAATTGTTACTGGCTGCACAAATTTCAAACACCTATAAAGTGAAGGAGAACATTTAATACAACTGGATATTTTGGGGTCTGTAATCGGGTCATATTTGAATGGACATAGAAAAGACACACCCATATTCAACGAGGTGTTAATTAAAAGTATTTAGATGTTTATTTAAATGTAATTATAGTGCATTACAAACAAGAATAACATTATTAAAATAGATATTAGCGTCAAATTTATAAGGCAATATTAACCTGTTAGAAATATGCCTAGTTGTCAATCCCCAGTTAAGTGCTCAACTTTCCTTGTTGATACAATCAGGAGGCAAAATGTTCAAGTCAGTGTAAAAATGCTAGAAAAACTTGGAAGTATAACCCAAGGGTAAACCAAACCAGTTGGGATGGATGAGAAGATTCTGAGCTGAGTAATAAAATAAAACTAATCTATTATGACTTTAAAGCCCCTAAAAGCAATAGGGAATCTTGAAGTTGATCTCAAAACACAACTCCATGAGGTGTTATCTCTGCAAAAGAAAAAGCAGTTATCAAAAATTCTTTTAAAGGTTAGAGCTTTATTCAGCTATAGGTCACAAATATCTGAGGTGTTAAAATGCCACACTGACACCAGAAAGAATCCCTCCATCAGCTTCATTCAGTATAAGATCTTACCTAAAAAAATGTAGTTTTATTGAACAATACAAAAAGAGGATGAGTCAAAATGGTATTGCTGCACATTTTTTTCCCTCAGTGGCTACTATCAGGAGCAAAAGACTAGTAAAAGTCGTAATAAAGTGAGTAATATCTGTTTACTGTATATTTCAATCATCTAAAAATCTGAATATGACTGTTGTCCTTAGTGATCTAAACTAAGGACTGATTTTGTTCACTTACTTAAAGGTAGAAATGGATGTGCTTCTTAATTAACAACACTTAATGGTAACAAGAAATCAATATCCAATATTTGTAAAATACATTTTGCTGTTACTACCCTGCATGTCAGCTGGGTGTAACACTTGGTTGTAAAGGGACAGAATGCTTATTTTAAACCTCTTGTGGATTAGGTTGCCTTATCCAGATGGTGTATGTGAGGAGAACACGGCAGTTGATGAAATGATCTTCCCTCTGCTATGAGAAAGTGTCCTGGTTTCGGCTGGGATAGGGTTAAATTTCTTCCTAGGGCTGTGTTTTGGATTTAGTACGAGAAGAATGTTGATAACACACCGATGTTTTCAGTTGTTGCTAAGTGCCCTCCTAGTCCAAGGACAGCTCCCGTGCCTACTGACTGAGCTAGGTACACAAGATGGGAGGGAACATAATCAGGACAGCCAGCCCAGCTGGCCAATGGGGTATTCCATACCATGTGACGTCATGCTCAGTATATGAAGGGTAGGCGTGATCCAGGAAGTACCGATCGCTACTTGGTTATCGGTCAGCGTGGGTGGTGAGCAATTGCATTGTGCATCACTCATTTTGTATATTCTATCATTATTTATTATCATTATTTTCCTTTTTCTGTTCTATTAAACTGTCTTTATCTCAACCCACGAGTTTTTCTCACTCTTACCCTTCCGATTCTCTCCCCGTCCCGCTGGGGGGGCGGGGGGAGTGAGCGAGCGGCTGCGTGGTATTTGGCTGCCTGCCAGGTTAAACCACGACAGTCCTTTTTGGCGCCCAACGTGGGGCTCGAAGGGTTGAGATAACGATAGATCTGATCAAAGTGTGTTAAGGCAAAATTGTTATAAGCATCCATTATATTGATTGGTCACAATGTTGATGTATTGGCTGTCAAAGTTGTGGGGCTGGCTCTCAATGTTGGGTCATGTAATACCTTGCTTGCAGTATGTGTTCCCTTTTGTGCTGTTTATCATCAGTCGGAACTGGGCCAAGATTATCATTTTGTTGCTGTTTTATGAGGTGATAAAATCATTGGTCGTAAGTCTAATCTGGTATCTGTACTCGGCACTGCCGTCATTTCTGTACCTCGGGAACCACCTCTTAGAAATTATTGGTAATTGCACTTGTCCCTCCTCGGAGAATGAATTTAAGGGGGAGACGGGATGGGACACTCTCTCCCACTTGTTCATCTTCCCTTCCATATCGTCAGAAACTCCTTTTTCTTCTATCCTCTTCACAAAGATGTCCACAATATTCCCTGAGAATTTTGAATATCCTTGGGATGCTCAAACAAGCATGTTCATATTGCTATGTCTCCTGAATGTGGTTCAGGCCTTGTTTAGGGTTAAACAACTATTCAGGAATACTGTCCAGAGATCAACCCTCAGGAACAAGAAAAGAGGGAGGGCAAGCAGCAGTGCCTCATCGGGGCGGGCGGAGCGGCGAGTCTCGGGGGCGGCTACAGACACAGTTGTTACTCAAAACCCCACGACAGGCACTGCGGCTACTCCAACCCCCATGACAACCCCTGTGGCTACTCAAACCCCGGCAACAGTCACTGTAGCTTCTCCAACCCCTGCAACAGGCACTGCAGCCACTCAAACTCCGGCAACAGGCACTACAGTTACTCCAGCCCCCGCGACAGGCACTGCAGCTACCCAAACCCCAGCAACAGGCACTACAGCTGAACCAGAGGACCAACCCTTGCTGGTATCCGTTGCCCCTGTACAGAAGAGGAAATCTTGGAAGCGGAGATCAGGTCGTTTAGAAAGGGATGATGAAAGACCAGGGCCATCACGAGGAGAGGAGGAGGAAGAGGAAGAACTCATAAACGAGACGGAAACCACCCGATCGCTATCCCTGAGTGAGCTGCGAGATATGCGGAAAGATTTCAGCCGTCATCCAGGCGAGCATATTGTTACCTGGCTGCTCCGATGCTGGGATAATGGGGCCAGTAGCCTGGAATTGGAGGGGAAGGAAGCCAAACAGCTGGGATCCCTTGCTAGGGAAGGAGGCATTGACAAAGCGATTGGAAAAGGGACACAGGTCCTCAGCCTCTGGAGGCGACTGCTGTCAGGTGTGAAGGAAAGGTATCCCTTCAAGGAAGATGTTATATATCGCCTAGGCAAATGGACCACTATGGAGAGAGGTATCCAGTACCTGAGAGAACTAGGCGTGCTGGAGGTGGTTTATAGTGACCTGGACAACAACCAAACGCCCAAAGATCCAGATGACGTTCAGTGCACGCGACCCATGTGGCGGAAGTTGGTACGGAGCGCACCAGCATCGTACGCCAGTTCGTTGGCAGTACTGTGCTGGAAAGAGGAAGAAGCACCAACGGTGGATGAGGTGGTTAGCAGACTTCGGGATTTTGAAGAAACTATCTCCTCCTCCCTTGTCTCGGCTGTGGAGAAACTGTCCCGAAAGGTCCAGCAACTCGAAGAGGGTATGTCCTATTCCCCACCTGTACGGACCAGTATCTCAGCCATTAGGAGTCAGCGTTTTTCTCCTCAAGAGAGAGGATATCAAAAGTACACACCACGGGGCACCCTGTGGTTTTACCTGCGTGACCACGGAGAGGACATGAGGCAGTGGGATGGAAAACCTACCTTGACCCTAGAGGCACGGGTACGTGAGTTGCAAGGAAAAACAATCACACAAGGGGGTTCTCCCAGGAAAAATGCTGCTCCAGTTTTCAGGAAAAACCTGTCTCACGACGGTCCAGTTTCCAGTGAACAGTTCCCCAGACAGAGTAGAAGGGCTGATCTTACTTTGGACTGTAATGAAGGAATTCTTGACTCATGTTTGCAAGAAGTGAGAAGCAGATACTATGACCAGAACTAGAGGGGCCCTGCCTCCGGCCAGGTGGAGGAAAGGGACAACCGGGTTTACTGGACTGTGTGGATTCGATGGCCTGGCACATCAGAGCCACAGGAGTATAAGGCTCTCGTAGACACTGGTGCACAGTGTACCCTGATGCCATCAGGCTATAGAGGGGCAGAACCCATCTGTATTTCTGGAGTGACAGGGGGATCCCAAGAGTTAACTGTATTGGAGGCCGAAGTGAGCCTAACCGGGAACGAGTGGCAGAAGCACCCCATTGTGACTGGCCCAGAGGCTCCGTGCATCCTTGGCATAGACTACCTCAGGAGAGGGTATTTCAAGGACCCAAAAGGGTACCGGTGGGCTTTTGGTATAGCTGCCCTGGAGACAGAGGAAATTAAACAGCTGTCCACCTTGCCCGGTCTCTTAGAGGACCCTTCTGTTGTGGGGTTGTTGAGGGTTGAAGAACAACAGGTACCAATCGCTACCACAACAGTGCACCGGCGGCAATACCGCACCAACCGAGACTCCCTGATCCCCATCCATGAGCTGATTCGTCGACTGGAGAGCCAAGGAGTGATCAGCAAGACTCGCTCACCCTTTAACAGTCCCATATGGCCAGTGCGAAAGTCTAATGGAGAGTGGAGACTAACAGTAGACTACCGTGGCCTGAACGAAGTGACGCCACCACTGAGTGCTGCCGTGCCGGACATGCTAGAACTCCAGTACGAACTGGAGTCAAAGGCAGCCAAGTGGTACGCCACCATTGACATCGCTAATGCCTTCTTCTCCATCCCTTTGGCGGCAGAGTGCAGGCCACAGTTTGCTTTCACTTGGAGGGGCGTCCAGTACACCTGGAACCGACTGCCCCAGGGGTGGAAACACAGCCCTACCATTTGCCATGGACTGATCCACACCGCACTGGAACAGGGTGAGGCTCCAGAACACCTGCAATACATTGACGACATCATCGTGTGGGGCAACACAGCAGAAGAAGTTTTTGAGAAAGGGGAGAGAATAATTCAAATCCTTCTGAAGGCCGGTTTTGCCATAAAACAAAGTAAGGTCAAGGGACCTGCACAGGAGATCCAGTTTTTAGGAATAAAATGGCAAGATGGACGTCGTCAGATCCCAATGGATGTGATCAACAAAATAACAGCCATGTCCCCACCGACTAGCAAAAGGGAAACACAAGCTTTCTTAGGCGTTGTGGGCTTTTGGAGAATGCATATTCCAGATTACAGCCTGATTGTAAGCCCTCTCTATCACGTGACCAGGAAGAAGAACGATTTCAGATGGGGCCCTGAGCAACAACAAGCCTTTGAACAAATTAAACAGGAGATAGTTCATGCAGTAGCCCTTGGGCCAGTCCGGGCAGGACAAGATGTGAAGAATGTGCTCTACACCGCAGCCGGGGAGAATGGTCCCACCTGGAGCCTCTGGCAGAAAGCACCAGGGGAGACTCGAGGTCGACCCTTAGGGTTCTGGAGTCGGGGATACAGAGGATCCGAGGCCCGCTACACTCCAACTGAGAAGGAGATATTGGCAGCATATGAAGGGATTCGAGCTGCTTCGGAAGTGGTTGGCACTGAAGCACAGCTCCTCCTGGCACCCCGACTGCCGGTGCTGGGCTGGATGTTCAAAGGGAGCGTCCCCTCTACACATCACGCAACTGATGCTACGTGGAGTAAGTGGGTCGCGCTGATCACACAACGGGCCCGAATAGGAAACCCAAGTCGCCCAGGAATCTTGGAGGTGATCACGAACTGGCCAGAAGGCAAAGATTTTGGAATATCCCCAGAGGAGGAGGTGACACGTGCTGAAGAAGCCCCACTGTATAATAAACTACCAGAAAGCGAGAAGCAATATGCCCTGTTCACTGATGGGTCCTGTCGCCTTGTGGGAAAGCGTCGGAGGTGGAAAGCTGCTGTATGGAGTCCTATACGCCAAGTTGCAGAAACTGCTGAAGGAGAAGGTGAATCGAGCCAGTTTGCAGAGGTGAAAGCCATCCAGCTGGCCTTGGACATTGCTGAACGAGAAAAATGGCCAGTACTTTATCTCTATACTGACTCATGGATGGTGGCAAATGCCCTGTGGGGGTGGTTGCAGCAATGGAAGCAGAACAACTGGCAGCGCAGAGGTAAACCCATCTGGGCTGCCACGTTGTGGCAAGATATTGCTGCCCGAGTAGAGAACCTGACTGTAAAAGTACGTCATGTAGATGCTCACGTGCCCAAGAGTCGGGCCACTGAGGAACATCAAAACAACCAGCAGGTGGACCAGGCTGCTAAGATTGAAGTGGCCCAGGTGGATCTGGACTGGCAACATAAGGGTGAATTATTTATAGCTCGGTGGGCCCATGATGCCTCAGGCCATCAAGGAAGAGATGCAACATACAGATGGGCTCGTGATCGAGGGGTGGACTTAACCATGGACGCTATTGCACAGGTTATCCATGAATGTGAAACGTGCGCTGCAATCAAACAAGCCAAGAGAGTAAAGCCTCTTTGGTATGGAGGACGATGGTTGAAATACAAGTATGGGGAGGCCTGGCAGATTGATTATATCACACTCCCACAAACCCGCCACGGCAAGCGCTATGTGCTCACCATGGTGGAAGCAACCACCGGCTGGCTGGAGACATACCCTGTGCCCCATGCCACTGCCCGGAACACCATCCTGGGCCTTGAAAAGCAAGTCCTGTGGCGACATGGCACCCCAGAAAGAATTGAGTCAGACAACGGGACTCACTTCCGAAACACCCTCATAGACACCTGGGCCAAAGAGCACGGCATTGACTGGGTCTATCACATCCCCTACCACGCACCAGCCTCCGGGAAAATCGAACGATACAACGGGCTGCTAAAGACAACACTGAGAGCAATGGGTGGTGGGACATTCAAGCATTGGGACACACATTTAGCAAAAGCCACCTGGTTAGTCAACATTAGGGGGTCTGTTAATCGAGCTGGCCCTGCCCAATCAAGACTCTTACGTACGGTAGATGGAGATAAAGTCCCAGTCGTGCACATAAGAAATATGCTGGGGAAGACAGTCTGGGTTACTCCTGCCTCTGGCAAGGGAAAACCCATCCATGGGATTGCTTTTGCTCAAGGACCTGGGTATACTTGGTGGGTGATGCGAAAGGATGGGCAAGTCCGGTGTGTACCTCAAGGGGATTTGATTTTGGGTGAAAATAGCCAATGAACTGAATTTTATGATGTCAATTGTTATATGATATTGTATATCATTATTTCTATGGTTGCTATCAATGGTATAGCAGTGAAAATCACCCAGATTAATGAAGAATGAGCTGACTCCGATGAAACCGAGCGAAGTGCAACGATGATAGAACTGAACGAGCGCAGCAGTATCGAAATGAGAACTGGCTTCAGGATGCAACAGCCCAACACCACACACCATCCTTCTGGCCCTGAAAGACTGTTATGACAGATGGACCCCAAAGTTGTGAACTAAAAGAACTCAATGGACATTTGTATATATTTATGTATATATATGTATGTATATGTATTATATGTATATATATGTATGTATATGTATTATATATGTATATATATATATAAGATAGTGGTGATTAATTGAAATGTATCGAAAAATGTGAGACCTAAGCATAACGTAAATGGTATGGAATAAGGGGTGGATACTGTCCTGGTTTCGGCTGGGATAGGGTTAAATTTCTTCCTAGGGCTGTGTTTTGGATTTAGTACGAGAAGAATGTTGATAACACACCGATGTTTTCAGTTGTTGCTAAGTGCCCTCCTAGTCCAAGGACAGCTCCCGTGCCTACTGACTGAGCTAGGTACACAAGATGGGAGGGAACATAATCAGGACAGCCAGCCCAGCTGGCCAATGGGGTATTCCATACCATGTGACGTCATGCTCAGTATATGAAGGGTAGGCGTGATCCAGGAAGTACCGATCGCTACTTGGTTATCGGTCAGCGTGGGTGGTGAGCAATTGCATTGTGCATCACTCATTTTGTATATTCTATCATTATTTATTATCATTATTTTCCTTTTTCTGTTCTATTAAACTGTCTTTATCTCAACCCACGAGTTTTTCTCACTCTTACCCTTCCGATTCTCTCCCCGTCCCGCTGGGGGAGCGGGGGGAGTGAGCGAGCGGCTGCGTGGTATTTGGCTGCCTGCCAGGTTAAACCACGACAGAAGGTAAAGAGAAGAGAACCAAGACAGTGGAACGGAGATTTCACCTCTATGGAGGTTTGGGAATTATAAAAAACAGGTCTATCTCCTGATTTTGAGGCAAATGAAAGAGCTACACCCCAAAGAGGCAAGCATGCTGTAGCAGTTTTTACACCACAAATACTCATAGCTGAGCCTACCAGCTCCCAGCCATCAGTGGAATGGTAAGAGTCTTTGAGGAACCTTGACTCCACACTGCATCAGTGCTACTCACAAGGGACATAGGCACGGGGGCTGAGTGCAGACAAAGGTGTTACATGGTGCGAAAAAAGAACATAGGGATCTAGGACTGAAATGAGACCTGAGAGCTTTTTCGTCTGCTATGGAGAGAACACCACCGAGCACCTCTGAAGTACAGTGCTTCCTTTAGTCACTGCAGATATACACCAGTCATTTAGTAGCACGTGCTCAGGGTTGTGACTATTGACACGATGTGGCCCTGATGCTTTAAAACCAGACGCATAGATCAAAAACATACTCCTTGATTAAGCAAAACTCTCAGCAGGTATGTGGAAACATCCAGCCATAACTCTGAAATCAAAAAACCAAGTCAGATTTTCTATCTAAATATGTATTTGGAAGGCTTTATATAGACTGAAGAGGAAGAGTATTTTTCTTTTAAATGGCAGATATAAAAAATATGAGCTACACCAAAACTGTGGAACATGGATCTGCTTCATGGTGCCTGGGCGTATGCTGGCTGCATATCAGGATGAGACCTCAGAGCATATCTTACCATACATTATTGTCCCTTTTTTCTCCGCTGCTTCCTCTTTCCACTGGATGAAAATATGGGTATATGACCAAGAAAGGATTTACTGAACTCTCTGGCTGTTCATGAGAGTAGGTTTATGGGAGCACACCATAAAGCATACAAAGCTGAGATGCTGCCACCACTCATGCTCAACTGGTTAATATTTCAGAGGTCGTCTTGTATCCACACATCTGTTGCACTTGACATTTTAACAACATCTGTTTTCACTTATCTGATGTGTCTATTTCATTCTGTTAATGCTGAGAATATGTTCTTGAGAGCACATGGAATTTTATCTTTCTGACTTCCCAAGTCATTGTGGACATCTGGTGTACATGATTATTTACTCTGCCTACTGATTTTGAGGAAGGAAGGTGTTACTGTTCAGAAAAGGAAGTTAAGGTATATTAAAGTTTTAACCCCTTTTTTGTGGGAGACAGGTGGTTGTCCAGAGTCGTATTTTTCTAGCCACTTCTTGGAGTGGAGTCACACTTGAATTTTACTTCTAAGGAAGTGGTTGTTTGTAGTGAGTGAGATAGGACAGTAGGTGTCCTTAGTATTCCAGCTGGAAAAACAAAGGAGTGCTCAGAAAGGCAGACGGGATTTGAAACTAACATGTTTCATTAGCTTTCTTCAGTGAGGCCAGCCTCGTATTTGATTCTCTGAGCTACAGGCAGCCAGTAAGGGATAGTTTCTCTGTCCCAGATGTAAAATAAGTTAAAGCATTTATTTTCAGTTGTGATTTTGAAAGATTACAATCTCTGCTGATAACTTAGAACAATTTGTATCAGTGTTGTTGATGTAATGCTGATATAGACAGAACAGGATTGGAAGGGAAGTTTTCTTGGCACTGGGAAAATAGGGAAACCTTTATTATATGAGTAGAAAGGGCTTGTGTTTCTCCTGTATTTATTACAAACAATTTTACTACTAAAAGTACTGTTATTCAAAGGATTGTGTCTGAATAAAGCTGTCTTCATACAAGAGGAAACAGGGAATCTTGGCAGCTTTAAGCATCAATTTATCCTCTTCCCAAGCAGCATTAACTAGTACAACCATTTTCCCACAAAGTGCAAAATACTATCTTGTAAGAAATGACAGTGGAGATATACAACACACACACACAGAGATACACAAAAAAACACTTGTGCGGTGCAAATGGTACTAATCTTATTCAAACTGCATAGTAAATGCACTGAGTCAGCAAGCATGCAATTAATCACACTAGTTTAATGAAATAGAAGAATATTAGATTTGGCAATGGGGAAAAGAAATTCCTCTGTTACTCAGCCAGGTGGTTGAGTCTATTCTGGTGATTGGAAAAACCTAAAGGCTCATCTCTGCACCCAAGAGCAAGTTGCACAACACAATTTGAGCCCATACAGCCAAATTCGCTCTCCCTCCCAAAGAGGGCCATCTCATCTTAACTACCTATTGGGAACACTCCGTGGCCTCTGTGATCCCCTGGTCGTTAGTGTTAGGAAAATCATTTTTTTGCCATTCAGATGATCTGATGGTTGTAGCAAGAGCATTTTTATTTCTTCATTTTACACAGTATAGGCAGCAATCTTAACTTGTCAGGAAAGAAAATGATTGGAACAATCATAATTGAGGCACTGAACATTATTCCCACAGTTTGGGTTTTCTTCCATTTTTCTGACTTATCACAGACTGAATAAATAACTTCCTACCTTTTTTAACACAGGCATGTCTGGACATTGACCTTTAACCTTATTATGTCCAGTGCTTGAAGGGGATAGAAAATAGTTTGCACGTAGTTTCCAGAAGTTGATTTTTGGTTTGTTCAGATAATTTCAACTCTGCCAAAGTTCCTTTACTTAGAAACGACAATTTTTTCTTCCATTATCCTTCTTATGTCATCCCAATTTTCATCATTCATAATCTGCTGAACAATACTCAGAAAGAAAGAGACTATGCTACAGGGTACTCTGCTTTCACTGTCTCAGCAAGTGTCTTGACAGAGATATTCATAATGTGAGATAGCAGAAGAAGCAATGCTACAAATGATTCATGACATTTGTTTGGTGTTTTGCATTCCTGTATAAGGTTGCTGTTCTGTAAAGCTCTGATTCCCAAGACTGAAGTGTTTGAGTCCTAGCAAGGTGGATCCATGGAGCTCTTAGTTTCCATGGATTGCAGTATGCTCTTGGCATCAGGTTTATCTCCGTCTTCTCTACCACATTTTCAAGGCACAAATTCTCTGAATAGGCTTCATTTTATACAGTATAGCTATTTAAAAGTATTATCTAACTATGCTAATCACCTTAGATTTCCTTTACTGTAAACAATGACTATTTGCCATCTTCAGAGTGGTACATTTCACCCTAAAATAGATGTCTCTTTCACCGTCTCATGAAAGGGAGAAATTGTGACAAAAGATAAGTCTGAGTTACAAAATTCCTTAATAACTCAAGGACTTAGGGTTTATATAGGCACAATGGTTAAAAAAGCATGTTCCAATCTTTTAAACTACCTTGCTGCCTATGTTTAACCCCTTTCTTTTCAATCGTGCCTTGTTTATAAACTTCATATTAGACAAAGAATGCAGGAACTGCTCTACAGAATCAAACCAAAGTTCAAAGTATTTTGGCATCCTGTCCTTGGTAGCAAACACCAATGCTTAGGAAATGTAGCAAGTACATGTAGCAAGTCCTTTTAGTCAACCCTTAATTTCTAGTAATCAACTATTTAAAGACTTCCTGTAAAAATTACACCTGAACTGTTGTATTTAATATCCACTACAGGCCTAAATGTCTGGGAGATTTGGTGAATCCCTTTTCTGAATACAATTTCACCTTTGAACTCCAAAACGACTGTAGCAAAGAATTCAACACTGTAATAATGTGCTGTTTGAGGTAAAAAGTGCTTGTTTATTGTATATCTGATAAGCTTCTTGGGGCAGCCCATAGTTCTCATGTTAAAATAGAGACAATATGATTCCTAACCACATTTACCATTTCTTTTTCAAAATGTTACAGATCTTGATCCTATTTTTCCCCAGTCATACGCTTCCAGACTCAGTTATAGTTTATATGGAAGCGATTACATATGTCCGATAATCAGTGTATTCTTCTTCTCTGTAACTTTTTTCTAGTTCTGCCACACTCTGGTTTTAAATCACAGACAATATTTTTAATGTAACAGTCCAGATTGCAGCTATTTATTGAAGTTTTCTAGTCTCTGTTCCATCAGGATATTGCCCAAGACCCTGTTTGCTTTTTGAGTACCTATGCATATTAAACATATTTTCCCAGAGACCTGTCCTGATTGAAGAATTCTTCCCATATATCCAATTTAGAGGCTATGATTATATAAGTATAACTAAGATTTGTGGGGTTTTTTTTGTTTGTTTTCCTTCATTATTCTATGCTTATTAATTTTGTATTTCATATACCATTTTATCCACAGAGAAATCCTCTTGAGCTCTTTACAGACAGCTTTGATTTTTGACTATGTGAAGTAATCCTGAAATATTTGCAAACATCACTGCCTCACTATTTATCATGTTTCCAAACATTTATGTGTATTTTGAGAAGTCAAGGTCCAAACTTAAGAAATTCATGTGAGACCTTGTTGAAAGATTTTTGAAAATAGAACCATACTTACCCACCTACTCAGTGACACTTTGAAAAAGCAGATAGATTTGTAAGGCATAATTTTCCTTTACAAACCCCATATTAACTCATCATCAATATACTGTATCTATCTGTGTGTTTACTAATTCTTTTCTTTACACAGGTTTTACCAGTTAGACTGGTACATGTCAGTCAAATCCTTAGTTCTCACCAACAGCCATTTTAAATGCTTTGTCATATTTGCCACCTTCCATTCCTCTACTTACAAGAATTGATTTAAGAAATAGGTTACACATGAGAGTAAAGGTCCTCATAGTTTCATATCAGAGTTCTTTAAGTGTCTGTTGAAAATTATTTAGTCCTATTCAGTGTACTTGTTTATTTAGGCTTTTTTTTTTTTTAAATTCCACTTATGAAAGCTTCAGTTGGAAGTACTTCTTCAAATTCATGCTGTAAAATGAAGACCTGATGTGGGAATCTTCTGGATTGCCTTTGAATTGAGTACAATTCCAGAAATTCAATTCTCTCTTCTGCAGTCTTCTCGTGCAACCTTCTTGTATGAGTGTTCCTCATATGTTTCCATCATCTGCTGATCCCTTTCATTCTCTGAGAAGTCTTCTGGTTTTGATTTGTTTGAAAAAGATTTTATACCTTTATACCTTTATACCTTTAACATACAGATTATCGACATATTTTTTGACCTGACTTGTTATGGGTTTAAATTTGAATTGCCAGTTTTATGCTCTTTTACATCTTTCATGTTTGGATGCAACTTTTGTTTTTTGAGGCCTATTTTCCCCAGAAATTTGAAGTCTATTTTAAGACTCACACATTCTATCCTTTCAATTTCATAATAATTAGCTTTCTTGAATTTACGCAGTTCCTCTTTTCAGTGAACTTTGTTAACTCTTTTATTCCTACAAGATGTGGAATTTGAATATGTTTCGATCACTGTGCCCACAAAGTAACAATATGAAAGTTCATCTAAAAAGGGGCAAGTGGATTTCATTGTGGTCTCTGGAATCCTATCCCCCCAGCTGGTTGCAACTTTCAAAGTGTTTCACAGTTACCTTCCTATGCATGGTTTTCTTCCAGGAGAAATCTGAATATATTGAGAAAGAGGAAGGGGAAGGAGATGAAAAGATGTGGGAAGTTTTCTGAGATCTTACTGTAGAGATGAAGCCTGAAAGATATATTTTGAACCAAAACTAGTGTGATACTCAGGATTAGATCAGGAGTTGCCTTTTTTCTTGTCGTATCTCTGAGCCTCCAAGTAAAGGTAATTTATAATACCTGAAAATATAACTCCCATATTGCAGCTTGACTTGAGTTTTACCCAGCATACGTAAGAGTAATTGAAATCTCTAATTATCTTTGTGTTTCAATCTTTGCAGCTCCCTAATTTCTCTTTGTATTTCATAGTTGCTTTATGCCTTTAATAGCAAGTTTGAACCCAGTCCAAAAACCAGCATATAGTTATCTGAAGGTTGCTATTTCTTGAATAATGTGTAATAAGTTTGAATTCAGTCTAGTTGTTTCTGTGTATGAGATCATACAAATACCAATATCCCAGAAATACTAATATCCCAGCAGAGTTCTCATCCGTATCCTAGAACACATACCAAAGAAAGAATTAACGTGACACATGAACTAATATGAACAACCCAGTATTGTCACCTTCAAGTCATTATTACTAACATAAAAGACAATAGACAGTGTATGGAAAAGTAGAACTGCTTAAGACACACTGCATTTGCTGTTACTCTTATTGTCCACATTAAAACATTAGCTCGGTCAATCAAATAAAAACCTCATCTTTTTCTTAGGGATAGTAGGTCAGCCTATCAGGATCCTATAGGAAAACAAACATATATTTTTTTAGCAAAAAAACCTTGGAATTTCAAACTATTTATTATCACTCACTAATCCTCTTTTATTATTCCTCTAGCATCAGGAAACTGTGACTTCAGTTTGATTTATTTTATAATATGTAACAACACACACTTTTATTATCACTATAAAACCTCAGAGATACCCATCTAGAAAGTATGGTGAAGATACATATTAAGTTTCTACTTTCCTGAACTTCAATATTAAATTCCATATTTTTTTCAGGTAATGGTGCATTTTTTTTTTTTCCCTTTGGATGCTCATTTTTTCTTTGCTGTTTTAGAGTTTGTTAACTTTTTTTCCTTGCTAAGTCGTTTCATTTTGGATTCCACATGAAATAACATAATATATAACTCTTCTCCATCTGAACCACCCAATAAAATGCAGGTCACAGAGCAAGTAACGAATCATTAGAAAGGCACATTTCATGATAAATAAAAAAAAAAAAAAAAACCAAATATCTAAAATATTAGGCCTTAGATTTATTTTGTTAAATAAAAGATTAAAATAGCTCTTACAAAGAATTCTTTTGCTGATAGTGTGCAGCTAATCCCTTTCTAGGACATTTAAAACAAAATATTCACTGGTAAGAACAGAAGTGGAATTTTAAAATTATATTATAGTGGCACTGCATGCCCTTACTATGTTAGGTACTAACCTGTGAGCAAAGATAGTAAAAAGACCATAAACACCTTATAGAGTAAGACAATGGTGTCAAGTGAGTCAAACACGAGATGAAACATATAACTGGTTTTGTTTGTCATACCTAAATTACTTACAACCGAAGTTATCTCCTGTCCAGCAGGTATAAATTGCCAATGTTCTTTTAACATTACCAGAGAAATGAATCTTACATGAAACCTAGATGATTATAATGGGAATCTTTATAAATGTGTTTAGGGATCACTCCATGCACAAGAATCAGTGTAAGAAAAAAAAATGTTTTCAAATAGTGTTAAGTAATTTTGTTTCACGGAATAGTAAATTTGGCACAAAAAATAAATGGAGTGTCATTGTTAATAAGGAATTAAACCCATTTTCACTTACTAATTTCTGTAACAATTTACTAAGTGAGCTGAGGAAAAAGTAGTATATGGGACTTGATTTTCAAAGGGATAATAATGCCACATGACATATCTGCTGTAGCTTCTCCTACAGTATTATCTGAGTATAAAAGGAAGAGAAATAATATACGCAATTGCAAGTTGGAGCTGGTCGAGCAGCGGTATAGTGAATAGAGAAATTTGGTAACAATTCCACCATGGTTAAAGTTCAAAGATTTAAATATTCCTTAAAAGCTATAAAGATTATTTTTTATCTTTCCGAGGTCTGAATTTGACTCTTGGGAGTATCATTTTATTCAAAAGCATAGACTGGAAGGACATAAATAAATTACATTTCCTTCATATTTATAGAATGCAGCATAATTTATAATCCACTATCCATATTACACATAAATAAATAATATAAGCAAATTATATTATGGCATGGAGATTATGAAAGTACTGACTACTCATCCCTGTTTCCTTATATACACAGCACACGGTGAATAGTTGAGATAAATATTAAGATGAACATGTCAGTGGAAAATATTGTGGGGTAGGCACTGCTTCCAGTTCTGTCCTCCATCAGCCAGATCTCAGTCCTTTCATTCTCTTTTTTTTTTCCCCCACAGGAGAATAGTGGTTGCTAGGGAGGCTCCCAGGAAACTTTTGGGTGATAAGACATTCAGTAATAGCTACTGTAGTAGATTGGGGAGAGAGAAAGGGGAGGAAAGGAATCATCTGTTCCTCAGAGTAATACAATGACGTTAAAGAGAGACATATAAGCCATGGAATGATAACAATAGAGTAAGTACTGTCCCACCATCCAAAGAAGCATCCGGCTTCTGCAGAAACTGAAGTGACACATGTCAGTCTCACATATTTGCCAGAAGCCTCATCTCTTGGTCTCTGTTTGACTTCACTTATCTTTTTTTCATAGGATCATAGGATCACAGGATTGCTCAGGCTAGAAAGGACCTCATGATGACTGGAGTTCAACCTCCTGCTCAAAGCACGGTCAGATCTGAGGTGAGACCAGATTACTCAGGGCTTTGTCCAGTTTGGTTATGGATGAAGGATGGAGTATCCAAGGCTGGAGCCTAAGCTGCCTCCTTGGACAGCCTAAAATCTCACTGACTTTGCCCACACCTCCTCTTTCTCTCAGAATTCACTGTGGCAGCATAAAAAAAAACCAGTTTTCCCTGTATGGCTCAGAAGTGATGTCATGTATGTAGCTAGGCAAGTCACAAGTGTGTTTCATATCCTTAGACATAGAAAAAAGGTGATTATCACATTGGATCAATTCACCTAACATTAACAAAGCTGAAGACAGACATTTTCTCAGCCAGCTTTAGACATCTTTATCTGAGCTCATTAGCTAAGTCCTCTTTATACCTGCAATAGAAAGACCAGGGCATGAATCATCTCTCATTCATCTACCGTAGATGACTAAAATGGGTCAGTCTAATTGTCATCGAACTCCATTGACTATAAAGGGAGTTTAGACGACTCAGAGGGAAATGCCTGTATTGTGAATGTTTTCCACTTAGGTTACTTAGATGATTCTTTTTTCAGGTGTATGGAGTAAGTCCCTTTATAGCTGCAGAAAGAACTATGGCGTGAATCTTTTCCACCATAAGACAGTTTCTACAGAAAGATAAATTGCTCTCTGGAAGTCTCTTCCTTTTATGTCAATTATAAAAGGAACTGAGGTGGTTAATTTATATCGGCCTCTTACATGAATGAAGTTATGCCAGTTGATCCTAGCTGTTTTCCATTTTTAATTCTAGAAAAAATTTTGATCTGGAAAGGGAAGTAGTCAAGCATGCATCACTAATTCAGCCTTGTATTTGATTGCCCAAGATTTGGATGTCTCACATGAGAAAAGAGAGTTTTAGTGTAGCCTACTATTTTGTGGGTGTTTTGTAAAAATCTGAATGTAGCCGTAACTTGTACGAGAATTTTTCTTCTGTATCCCATTTTGAAGAAAGGTGTATGACATTCTAAAATACAAAATGTAATTTGAAGATCTGCTACTGCAAGAAAATTAATGAGAGAAGAAATAAGTAGTTTTGGTTTTAGTGTCAATAATAGAAAGTAGTTAAACTTTCAGTAAAGCAGCTCCACAGTGCCTTCCAGAGAATAAACTGGTCATAGATTTTTCAATTGATATTTTACTTGAAAATTACTATGTCACTTAGGACAAATTATTTCATGTTTAACTAAAATTTGTGGCCATTGCTTAGTACTGTTTATAAAAATGAACTTCGTTACAGATATGCTGTGCAATTGCTCCTCAATGAAATTTTCCCAACACAGAAGGTCAAGGCTACTCTTGTTTTGCCAGTCACTACATTTGTTGCAATATGTTTGCTGGTGAGGTTTCTGTTGGTACCACCTGGCTCTATTGTAGACGTGTGAAAAGTGCAAGACCGCTACAGCACAGCAAAGATGAAAATATGTCAGTTATTAAGTTTTTTTTGAGAGTATTGAAGAATGAACTACTGTTCTTGAGAAGCATTTGATGTTGTTGAACATTTAAACAGTGATATTTATTCCTTCTTATACAGAGATTTTGATGAAGTAGGTAATGTATTCTTAGTTTATTTGGTTAAGAGTAACCAGTTGATTTCCACATTACATTAATTTTGATTTCTCTATTAAATATGTTTATCTGATTGGATGGAAATGCCAATTTTGATACTATTTCTTTATGGTTAAAACCTAATATGTAGTTACTATATCCTCAAGTTCCTCTTTTGTTTCCCAAGTGCTCATAAAATTGGGAAAGTTTGGGAAGTGAATTTTGGAAAATATTGTTCATTTAATATTTCAACATCACATTGCTGTGTAATTTGCCTATTAAAATAATTAAGATGTCAACAGAGTATGAATATTTTAACAAGTGATTGATGATAGCTTGTAGACAGCTTTGAGATTAGTGAAGATGAAGACAGCTAGTTGTCAACTGGCCATGACATGAACTTCAAATTAAGCAAGTACTATGGAAAAATTAACAGATTTTAGCTAAATTAGTGACAGAAGGAATATAATACAATGTGAATTTAATCTGTTGGGAATTTTTTGGGGTGTCCATAAGAAAGATTTAAGCCTAAGTTATGAAGATGTTGTAGTTGTTGTAGTTGTGACAGCAGAGAAAACACTTAAGAGGACAGGTGAGTCACCTTGTGACTTGTGTTTTCTGAGACCTTTTAAGACATGTCTGCTTGAATGGTACTTCATAGATATGACGTACATCTTGTATGTAAAAAATAGATCCTTTGAATCTTGATTACATCAAGTAACAGAAGAGCAAACGCTTTGAGGTCCCAGATCTCTTTAACATAAGAATCCTTTTGTATAAGGAAGAAAAAAAACAAACCACAAATAATTAAAAATGTCTATAATCCAGGGTTTGGACCATATATTTCCTATTCTAAAAAATTGGCATTATTGTCATTTCATTCCTCTGAGCTAAGATCTTGACACTACTATTCACCACTGGTGGATATGGAGTAATTCAGAAACTCCATTATCTCCTCAAGCTTCTCCTATCTTTTCTTAAGAACTTTTAGTTTCATAGTATTTTACTATGCTGAAATGAAGATGATTGAAACATTTTGTCCCATAGATGGGACAGAATAAGAAACATACATATGCAATCTGTTGGCTAGTGAATTGTAACTACCATTAAGCTATCCTGACTCAATCATTAATCTATATCCTTATGTACTAAGGCTAGTAACTGGAAATTTTGAAATCTTACAGATTTTCTTTAAAATATGTAATCCTTAAACACTTTAAATCTCTAGCGAAAATGTAAAAGACAAGAATCAAAAAAAGTTGTGAATATAGAAATATGGTCAAATATACGTTTACTGAAAATATAAGAAAGTGTGTATTCATTGTGGTTGTCTAAGGACATAGCTTGATTTTTTTGCTTTTCTTTTCAGAAATTGAGTGACAATTCCCCTGAGGAAAACAAGGTAGTTCAAAATAGCATTTAACAAGGCAAGTAAATAAACAGAACTACTGCCTTGCTTCATGTGGAAATTAGTCTATTAGATATGCAGGCAACATGATTTCCATGGTTACAAATGACCTGCTAATCTCTTAAATTATCCAGTCATCACGAACAACAAGCCTACTAAATAATTATAGTAAAATGCAGAACTGATGCCATCAGTATTTTCAAAGTGAAAATCTCCCAAAGAGAGGAGTTTTTGTCTAGTAAGAAGTTACCCCACTATTTCAGTGTAGTGTTGTCACTGGCTTTCTTTGAAATAGTTTACCCTGAACATTTTTTTAAAATAACAGTATTTTATCCATCATGTTAGTATTGTAGGTAAGAAGAACAGTAACCTATTGAGGGGGGTCTGTTTTGTTTGAGTACAAAGTGAAAACTCATTTAGTGTGCATTTGTCTGAGTGCTTCTTGGTGCAAGGACACAATGTATATTGGCCTGATACGCTTTTATTTCTACTATTTACTACAGTTGATAGTCAAATTTTTCCATGAAGTAAATTAATTCTGTTTACTTATGTTAAATTCAGTTCATCTAACTGAAGGAAAACAAAAAAAAATCAATGGCTTTTGAATGATCACTGTTCATCACATAATAGCTGTACAAATATACCTTCAGAAATTTCCTCAGAATTTTCTAAATCTAATGTAAATCTAAAACTGTTGTGAAATGGCAACAGAAAAAGCTCTTTATGGTCTCCTACATGAGATACATACATGTGTGCAATAACTGCTGTGGAATGCCTATTTCATCGTCATCACAGTTTTAATGAAGTGGTAACTCTGCTTTGGTATCTTGACCTAAAGACAGTGAGCAAAAACATTTTGCTAATGACTGATTCCTTGTATACTACTTTTCTTTCTAATTAATCTCAAATGCTCATCAAGGTCGGTCCTCCTCTAATGTCTGTACTATAAACCACTGCAACTCTATTAACTTCATTTTTCCTCTCTTGGGGTCCCTAGTCAGGAAACAGTTGCACACTTGAATTAATTTATCATCATTGTCAACTTCTATAACTTTACCACAGCCTTGTGATATTTCACATGTTTTTAAAGCCTCAGCACCTTCTAATCTTTGTTGTATGAGAAACTTTGCTTTCATTTAAGGAAACTGCTGTGGATAGAAACTAAGTTTGTATCCCTCATAAATGAAAAGAGATGACTTGGTCCCACTGTAACCTTGAGTTCCAAATTTGAAGGAAAGTCAAAGGAAGCTGAAATGTTTTACAATGTAAAATTCCTGGGGCCTGATTTGAGTGCTGGATAGAAGTAGTACTATTCCTTTTATGTGAATCGCCTGCTGATTTCCTTATGACTTAAGATAATGATGGGATTCTTTTTTGACTTGATTGTCTAGGCTTCATTTAAATCTCTTTGATTTGCCCTGTTTAATATCTGAGGTCTATTTTTTTATCAATACCAGAAATATGAACGCTAAAGCCCTTATCTCACATTTTATAACATGATCTTTCCTTTTGTCAGCCTTTATATTTCCCCTCTTTCACTTTACCCTTTTGAAGTGCTTTAAAAGAAAGTATCTTTTTTTCCCATTTTTACTTGGACAATATTACCTTCCCTGTGAACTTTTTCACTGTATCCTTGTCAAACCTTGTTGTTGCTTTTTTTTTGAAGCACAGTCACTTTTCTTCAAAATGTTATTTTATTGATTTAGCCTTCTATCATTGTTTTTGCCATCATTGTCAGTATACCTTAATCCCAGGAACCTTTATCAAGCATGCTTTTCTGTGCATTCACCAAAATGAGGGGACAAAATCCTTGAAAAAAATCACACCACATTTTATGGCTTCTGTTCTACTTGTATAAGTCATCGCTGATGAGCTGATCCAAAGTTTGCTGTGTGGTGATTTTGTATAATGCCTAAAGCAATGCTGTTCTCATCTTTCATAGAAGCATATATCATTAACAGTGGTAGTGCTGGCAATTATAGGTACTTGTATTTCTCTGGACTTATCCAAAAGACTTATTGTACTTACCAGACTTATTGACTGTATTTCAGCTATTTAAATAAACTATAGAGTAGGCTATATGTATAACGTGTTCTTAAAAAAAAATGCAAACCTAAATGATAAGGATTCAAGAAGCTTTTTGGTTAGTTGTTCTTATGTTTTAGTGTTCTTACGGATCTTCTTTAGATGCTTGTTTTCATGCTGAATGCTTTCTTGAGACAAAGATAGGTGTTTGCCAGTAATGATGTTGGCTTTTCTTGTACTCTTTGTCCTGAGTCCATATTTCCCACTTTTTCCCACTGAATGTAAAAAAGGGACAAACAACCATTTTACATCTCTATCTCTATTATCTATAATATCTATAATCTATCTTTCTTGTATCAACTATAGTTTCAGATTGTAACTATCTTTTTTTTTTTTTAAAGGAGCATATTTATTTACCGTTATATTTTGTATATCAAAGACTAATTGAGGCGAGGGTCCTTTCACTGAAAAAGTTATTATAACCTTTTTTATGCCTAACATCTATCTTCTATAGCAGATCTAATCATAAACAAAGTCACATCTGACTCAAACTCAGAAATAACATTTTGAAACCTTCACACTGTATCACAACAGAGGCTTGCCAGTCTACAAGCTGACTCTAATATGTTTCATCTAATCAGTCATCCTCATTTTGATCAACAGTAAGAACACGCCTCTGATTATTCAATCTTTCATTTATAGTGAGGATATAACCCAGTTTTACAACATGCCTAAAAGGAAGATGTTGGGGCTCAATCACTCCTAATGGGTTTTTACCATAAGTAATTTGACTTCTGTTTGTCTGGTCTCAATCAAAATCCAATTATACACTGCATACAGTAAGTCTGCAGCTGTTTGTATTATGTATGTTTTTCATGTAAAGGAAAAATGTGTAGAACGTGAGGTTAAATGAACTGTTCCTTCCCCACTGAAGAATGCCAGATAATTACTGAAAGAGGAGGATAGAGGTCAGAGTTTTAACACCTCATTGAAGCAAAGAGTTGTTTATTATTCTATTAACTTCTAAATGATAACAAATACTACAACAAAGAGAGATTTACTTATCTATGGAAGGGAAAGAACCTTTATTCTAATAAGAGGTTGGCTAGACTGCTTCCTACCTAAGGAGAAAGTAAAATAAATCTGGGGAATGAAATATTAAACTAGTTCAGATTTTTTGAAAGACTTCAGAGGCAAGATTGACTATTAAACCCAACATAGTCCACTAAAAGAGAGAAAATATACAGTCTGATTCCTGTATAGTTTCTTGTGAGAGAGCAAGTCTGATGAATGACGGAAAGACAGACCATCTGATGCAACCTTAGGATAATTTGAATGGATGCATATTTTTTCATTCCCTCTTTTCTAAAGATTTATCACTGTGTTGTCTGTTTTAGATACTAAATGTTGATATTTGCATGTTTGCTATAGGCTGGCTTGAAGCAAGCATAATTTACAGACATGGGATAACAATAAAACATTCAGTCAAGGGAGCAGTGAACTTATGAATAGAGTGCTAGTATACCTTAATAAGTAACCCAATGCTTTAGCAGATTTTCCTCTGTATTGACAAGTAACAGAAAGGGTCTGCATAGGCTGAAATTACAAGAGTCAGAGGATGCAAACATTGCTTGGCCATGTCGGGACAAGATGAAAAAAATGATTGCCCAGTTGGCACTAAAACTAGTATGAGACACAAAGAAGAGCAAGAAGGGATTCTATAAGGATGCAAGTAGCAAAAGGAGATTCTGAGAAAGTATGGTCTACTGTTGAATGGGGGACACAGCCTCCCTGATGGACAATACAGAAAAGGCTGGGTACCATCATTTTAGCATCAACCTTCACAGGTGAAACTTGCTCCCTGACCTCTGTGCATGAAGGTGTGGTTTCAGATGGAGAGAGGCAGTCAGCAGTGGAAAAGCAACAGTGTGGGGGCTGCTTAAGGAAGTTGCAAGTATTTAAATTTCTGAGGCCAGATGGGACCTGCCAAAGGATGCTGAAAGAATTGACTGATGTGTTTGAAGGGACACTTACATGGCCATACTCAGTGAAAAATTGTGGTGGTGGTGGGAGATCTTCGACTAGTGGAAAAAGATTAACATTATGCCTGTCTTTATTAAAGGCAAGAGGGACACCTAATTCTAGTCAACCTCACTTCAGTCCCTGGAAATATAATGGAGAACGTCTTCTTCTAATTAATTTCCAAAAATGTTAAGCATAAGAGGCAAACAGGGAGTCAATCTGGGCAAATCATTCTTCACCAGCCTGATTGCTTTCTGTGATGAAACGTAAGTGGGTGAGGGAAAAGCACTGGCTGTGCTACCTTGACTTCAGTAAGGTTTTTGTCACCATCTCCTGCAGCATTCTCATTTAAAAACTAAGAAAATATGGGCTGGATGAACAGATTATTGGATGGGTTAAATGTTGGCTGGACTAGCAGGATAAAAGGGTAGCAATTGGTGGCTTGATATTTGGTTGGCAGCCGGTTGCAAATAAATAGCCTAAGAGTCAATGCTGGACTGATATTATTCAATCGTCATCTGAATTATGAAATGGATGCCGCACCCTCAGCACATTTTCAGATGGTACTAAATTAGGAGAAATGATTGTTGTGCCCAATGATAGAAATTCTAGTCAAGTTTGGTGGAGGTGCTAAGGGAGAACCATGACCATCTGAAGACTAGTTGAGGATGACAAGCCCAAACAAATGTCAGGCAAAAAACGAGGGGCAATGGTCACACATTGCAGGTTGGGAAGACCAGATTAGACATTAGGAAAAATGCCTTCACTAGGAAGGCAGTGTAGAACAGATGAACAAGTTACTCAGATAAGTAGCAGAATCTTCACTCAAGGTTTTCAAGATTATTTTTGTTGGTAATAAGAGATGTTTTGAGTGCAGTTCAAAACTGATGGTCAGAATAAATGATTCAACTTCATATCAGTGCTGCTGGAGGACCTTAGGGAAACCTTGTATCAAGTGTCTGAACTTTCAAATAACCACAGCTAATACCACCTTGATGTTCCACCTGAACTAATAGGAAAGAGTCAAATTTACTCCATTATACAAAAGAACATTCCATCAATAGAGTGTTGCCTTCATTATTAAATTTCTCACCTCTCACAGAATTTTTGAATGGTCTATCAAGTAATAAATTATCAGGTGCATTTGCCATCCAAAAGAACTCTTTTTGTAAATGACAAAAAATAGAAATTTCTGGAGGTTTTAGGGTTTTTTTTTTTTTTTTTGCATTTATTTGTTTTCTGGAAAGAGCTCACAGAACATGCTTTTTACTTCTATGGATTCTGTGACATATCCAAGAAATTTAAGCAACATAAGACCTTCTTAACAAACCATGTAAAAAACATCTTGCAATTGCAAAGTAACTTTTCTAGCTCTGACACTGTTTGTATCTTTGACAGGAGTGGCTGCCAGAAGACAATCAGCTGTCACTACTGATGACATTTTCACTTTTGGTGCACTTTTGGTAGAGCACTTAGAAGCCACTGGACAGAAACATTATAAAAACTTTTTCATACTGGAAGGTTGTTGTCAAGGATAGCCCCTCTCTGTCACCTTGTCTGTAGGCTCAGCAAACACTTTCATCAAGACTTTGTGTCTCTAGATTGTTTGAGATTGGCCTGTAGAACTATGTCAGAAGACTTGTCAAGTTATATAACATTCCTGAAATTCAATTTAATTTGGATTGGCTAAAGATTTCTCTTCTGTATGCATGTTTGGCAGTACAAAACAAAACAAAACAAAACAAAAAACTTTAAATAACCCAGAAAGGACTGAGTTCCTTAACAAAGAGAGTTCCTAAACTTAACATAACCAGTGGTGACCATGGCAGTGGCTGAAGCCACTTTTATCTCTATGACGATAGACAAAGCATGCCACTACGCCAATGTCCAATTTAATTAAATGTAAATGTTTTAGTTGCAGCTATTAATGACTGATATGATATGAAGAGGAGGAATTCTTAACAAAATATTCCACCGAACACCCAGGCTCTAATCTTATACTCCATCTTTCTCAGCATCCTTTCACACATTATGTTTCTCTAAGCTCCAAATCCAAGCTTTCCATTTCCTGCACTTCCTACCAAATTCCATGTCCTCAAACTGAATCCTAATTCTAAACCCCTTTCCTTCCTCATTCTTACTTCACATACTCTCATCTGCAGAAATCTGGATCCCCAACCTTTTTTTCTCACCAGCATCTCCTATTCTCCTACCAATGACCTTTTCCCAAAACTAGGACTCTAGTCCCCTCCTTTCTTTCACCTCAACAACATCACACCTACCTCACCAACCTCCATGCTTTTTGTCTGTTACTCCTTGGTCCTTAAGAGAGGTCCTGCATGGTCTGGATGTCCAGGGCTGGCTAGGGTCAGCAGTAGCAGTAGTAATCTCAATTCTGTGCCACCTGCTCAGGAGGCACATGAGAACAAGTTATTAAAGTCCAGATGACTGTCAGGAATTGCTCTGCGAAGAGCAATTTATCCTTTAGCTTGAGTCAGAAGCAGATGTGAAAGTAGGAACTTTAGGTGGTGATGCACAGACTTTTGGTTTGTGCATCACAATTGATACAAAGACTCCAGTTTAGTTTCATTTCCTCACTCTTCATAGAGGACAGGGTGGAAAGAACTTCTTTTTACATTTTCTTTTCCTTATTTTCTCCCTTTTCCTCATTTTATCCTGTCTTTCAGTTCTGTATGGGTTAAAGACTAACCAGTCCTGCTTGCACAGGAGTAAGTACTACGCTGGTTGCATTCACAGAATAGAGAATACTTTCAGATTGCATAGGCTACCAGGCTACTAAACCCTACAAGGGTTAGCAAAGCTCACACTACACCCACACTTCCTTCTGATGAACAAAAAAGTACAAAACACTTAATCCATTGATATATATCTGTCATTAAGGCCCTTCAGGCCCATGTGGGATGGACGGAACCTAGGCCAATGATTGCATTTCAAAATGTATCTGCTGTTTTGAACTTTATTCTCTTCCACACATTTTTCACAAAATATATAACCTTTAATGACTTTTATGTACTCTTTTAAAGAATACACAAAAGGTTTCAACTGTGAATTGTTATCAGGTGAATATTAATGCTTGATGCTGCAGCCTTCCACTTAGAATCATAGAATCATAGAATCATTAAGGTTGGAAAAGACCTCTAAGATCATTGAATCCAACCGTCAACTCAACACCACCATGCCCACTAAACCATGTCCCTGAGTACCACATCTAGACGTCTTTTAAATACTTCCAGGGATGGTGACTCAACCACTTCCCTGGGCAGCCTGGTCCAAGGCCTGACCACTCTTTCAGTAAAGAAATTTTTCCTAATGTCCAATCTCAACCTCCCTTGGCGCAACTTGAGGCCATTTCCTCTCATCCTATCGCTAGTTACTTAGCAGAAGAGACCAACACCCACCTCGCTACAACCTCCTTTCAGGTAGTTGTAGAGCGCGATGAGGTCTCCCCTCAGCCTCCTCTTCTCCAGGCTAAACAGTCCCAGTTCCCTCAGCCGCTCCTCATAAGGCTTGTGCTCCAGGCCCTTCACCAGCTTCGTTGCCCTCCTCTGGACACGCTCCAGCACCTCCATGTCCTTCTTGTAGTGAGGGGCCCAAAACTGAACACAGTATTCGAGGTGCGGCCTCACCAGTGCTGAGTACAGGGGCACGATCACCTCCCAACTCCTGCTGGTCACACTGTTTCTGACACAAGCCAGGATGCCATTGGCCTTCTTGGCCACCTGGGCACACTGCCGGCTCATGTTCAGCCGGCTGTCAACCAGCACCCCCAGGTCCTTTTCCTCCAGGCAGCTTTCCAGCCACTCTTCCCCAAGCCTGTAGCGTTGCATGGGGTTGTTGTGGCCGAAGTGCAGGACCCGGCACTTGGCCTTGTTGAACCTCATACAATTGGCCTCGGCCCATCGATCCAGCCTGTCCAGGACCCTCTGCAGAGCCTTCCTACCCTCGAGCAGATCAACACTCCCACCCAACTTGGTGTCGTCTGCAAACTTACTGAGGGAGCACTCGATCCCCTCATCCAGATCATTGGTAAAGATATTGAACAAGACCGGTCCCAGTACTGAGCCCTGGGGAACACCGCTCGTGACCGGCCGCCAACTGGATTTAACTCCGTTGACCCCAACTCTCTGGGCTTGGCCGTCCAGCCAGTGTTTTACCCAATGAAGAGTGCACCTGTCTAAGCCATGAGCTGCCAGCTTCTCTAGGAGAAGCTGTGGGAGACAGTGTCAAAGGCTTTACTGAAGTCCAGGTAGACCGCATCCACAGCCTTTCCCTCATCCACTAGGCGGGTCCCCTGGTCATAGAAGGAGATCAGGTTGGTCAAGCAGGACCTGCCTTCCATGAACCCGTGCTGGCTGGGCCTGATCCCCTGGTTGTCCCACACACGGCTCGTGAGCACCCTCAAAACCAACCGCTCCATAATCTTCCCCGGCACTGAGGTCAGGCTGGCCGGCCTGTAGTTCCCCGGATCCTCCTTCCAGCCCTTCTTGTAGATGGGCGTCACACTGGCAAGCCTCCAGTCGTCCGGGACCTCCCCAGTTAACCAGGATTGCTGGTAAATGATGGAGAGTGGCTTGGCAAGCTCCTCCTCAGTACCCTCGGGTGGATCCCATCCGGCCCCATAGACTTGTGAACGTCCAGGTGGCGTAGGAGGTTGTTAACTTCTTCCTCTTGGATTATGGGGAGTTTATCCTGCTCGCTGACCCTGTCTTCAAGCTCAGGGGGCTGAGTACCTTGAGGATAACTGGTCTGACTATTAAAGACTGAGGCAAAGAAGGCGTTGAGTACCTCAGCCTTATCCTCATCCTCGGTGGCAACGTTCCCCCCCACATCCAATAAAGGATGGAGATTCTCCTTGGGTCTCCTTTTGTCATTAATATACTTGTAAAAGCATTTTTTGTTGTCTCTCACAACAGTGGTCAGGTTGAGTTCTAGCTGGGCTTTTGCCTTTCTAATTTCCACATATCTATGTGATAGATATGTTTATCTATCACAGCATTAAAGAAACAAGGAAGAAGTAGTGTCTAGCTTTTATCAAAATTGTGTTTGGCAAGTAAGGTGAAAGCAGAGACTACAAAACTAGTGACTTAGAGATTCAGGCAAAGTGTCAAGACTTGCAGTTCCCCTGGAGTTCAGAACTTTATGACATCACTTGTTGACGTGGTTTAACCCCAACCGGCAACTAAGCACCACACAGCCACTCACTCACTCCCCCCCGGTGGGATGGGAGAGAGAATCAGAAGGGTAAAAGTGAGAAAACTTGTGGGTTGAGATAAAGACAGTTTAATAGGTAAAGCAAAAGCTGCGCGTGCAAGCAAAGCGAAACAAGGAATTCATTCACTACTTCCCATCAGCAGGCAGGTGTTCAGCCATCCCCAGGAAAGCAGGGCTCTGTCACACGTAATGGTTACTTGGGAAGACAAACGCCATCACTCCGAACGTCCCCCCTTCCTCCTTCTTCCCTCAGCTTTATATACTGAGCATGACATCATATGGTATGGGATACCCTATTGGCCAGTTGGGTTAGTTGTCCTGGCTATGTTCCCTCCCACCTTCTTGTGCACCTCACAGAGCATGGGAAGCTGAAAAGTCCTTGACCATGAAAGCACTACTTAGCAACAACTAAAACATCAGTGTGTTATCAACATTCTTCTCATACTAAATCCAAAACATCGTGCTATATTAACTACTATGAAGAAAATTAACTCTATCCCAGCCAAAACCAAGACACTTGTAAATTAGCAAGTACTAACCAAGGGAAAACAGCTCTATTCATTATTTTATCCGTAGATTTTTAACAGCAGTAAGTGTTGCAATCCATTCAAGCCTACAAAGGATAGTGGTATACTCCCACAGAGAAGGTAAGAAATGCAGTAATATCCAGGTACCATCCTCCTCCCTTTTTATTAGATATTCTTTGACTGCCATCATGAAATGGCTTTGTAAAATACTCCATTGTCAGGTTAGATTTGAGCTGATGTCCATTTTCACCTTATACATGATGTGCAGTAATTTGTGCTTAATAAAAGGCTACAGTTACCATTCTGATACAGAAGACACCAGAATAGTTTCCTCTTTGGAACAGGAAAGCACTGTGTTATTGCACAGTGTGGCAGCTATTGAGAAATGTTGCCACTTTTTAAAAGGAGTATCCAGTACACCTGCACTAAACTGTTTCAGATTCGTAAGTGTAATGCAGTATTAAAATTACATTTTCGAGTACTAGTTTCAGCTGAGACATCTTGGTAGAAGTCCATTTTAGTTAAAGATTTACTGCTAATATTTGCTGAACTAGGAAGGACTGATATTTTTCATGCTGCTTCTGTTTCAATGTTCCCTTGCTGTCAGCACTAGTCTTTGTGCTGTTCTAAGGCAATTCCACATCGGGGAGGCTGAGGTCAACCACACAACGATCAGCTAAAATAGTGCCACAGAGTTCTTGGGATTTGGTCCACAGAGTATAATAACTTCTGTACCTGCATAAAATTTCACTTGGATGTTTTTACTAAGCCAATCCTTACACTTAAGTGCTCCTTAATATTGATTGTTTTTCTGTGTTTTTGCATAAGTAGTCCAGTACAGTGTATTCACATTATAAGGTGATGAAAACATATGAAGAGATTTCTTGGATTCTTTTTCTTAGAGTTCTTTTTTTTGAAGCTCAGACATTGGCAGAGAAGAGAAATATGAAAATAAAGTCAAAGAAATTTAGATACAAGTACTTATCTTGGCATTTGAGCAACCAACTGGTAATCTGTCAATTACCAGTCAGAAAGGGTTTGTATTGTAAATGTAATGTTTCTCCACACTATTTTTTAAAGGCATAATCCAGGAAAAAATGTTTCTATTATTTTTCATAGAATCATAGAATCATAGAATAGTTTGGTTTGGAAGGGACCTTTAAAGGACATCTAGTCCAACCCCCCTGCCATGGGCAGGGACATCTTCAACTAGATCAGGTTGCTCAGAGCCCCGTCCAACATGACCTTGAATGTTTGCAGGGATGGGGCATCTACCACCTCTCTGGGCAACCTGTTCCAGTGTCTCACCACCCTCATCGTAAAAAATTTCTTCCTTATATCTAGTCTAAATCTACCCTCTTTTAGTTTAAAACCGTTCCCCCTTGTCCTGTTGCAACAGGTCCTGCTAAAAAGTTTGCCCTCATCTTTCTTATAAGCCCCCTTTCAGTACTGATAGGCTGCAATAAGGTCTCCCCAAGGCCTTCTCTTCTCCAGGCTGAATAATCCCAGCTTTCTCAGCATTTCTTCATAGGAGAGCATTCCAATCCTCTGATCATTTTTGTGGCCCTCCTCTGGACCCGCTTCAACAGGTTCATGTCTTTCTTGGCTGGAGCCAAGCTCCAGCCTCTGGATCTGAGGGCTCCAGAGCTGGACACAATACTCCAGGTGGGGTCTCACCAGAGCAGAGTAGTGGGGCAGAATTACCTCCCTTGACCTGCTGGGCACGCTACTTTAGATGTAACCCAGGATATGGTTTGTTAAACAGTACCAGTCCCAATACAGATGCCTGCAGGACACCACTCGTCACCGATCTCCATCTGGACATTGAGCCGTTGACTGCTACCCACTGGAGGCGACCATCCAACCACTTCCTCATCCACCGGACAGTCCACCCATCCAATCCATGTCTCTTCAGTTTAGAGAGAAGGATGTTGTGGGGGACCGTATCAAAGGCCTTACAGAGGTCCAGATAGACGACATCGGTAGCCCTTCCTATGTCCACTGATGTAGTCACTCCATCATAGAAGGCCACTAGGTTGGTCAGGCAGGACTTGCCCTTGGTGAAGCCATGCTGGCTGTCTCGGATCACTCGCTGTTCTCCATGTGCCTTAGCATAGCTTTCAACAGGATCTGTTCCATGATCTTCCCAGGCACAGAGGTCCGACTGACTGGCCTGTAGTTCCCTGGGTCTTCCTTTTTTCCCCTTTTGAAAAATGGGGGTTATGTTTCCCCTTTTCCAGTCAGTGGGACCTTCACCGGCCTGCCATGACTTTTCAAATATGATGGATAGTGGCTTAGTAACTTCATCTGCCAGTTCCCTCAAGACCCGCAGATGCATCTCATCGGGTTCCACGGACTTGTGCACTTTCAGGTTCCTTAGATGTCTTGAACCTGATCTTCTCCTACAGTGGGCAGCTCTTCATTCTCCCAGTCCCCGCCTTTGCCTTCTGCGGCTTGGGCAGTGAGGCTCGAGCACTTGCCGGTGAAGATCGAGGCAAAAAAGTCATTGAGTACCTCCGCTTTCTCTGTATCCCAGGTAACCAGGTCTCCTGTTTCGTTTCAGAGAAGGTCCACATTTTCCCTAGTCTTCCTTTTATCCCTGACGTACCTATAGAAGCTTTTCTTGTTGCCCTTGATGTCCCTGGCCAGATTTAATACTATCAGGGCTTCATCTTGCCTAACCTGATCCCTGGCCGCTCGCACAATTTCTCTGTATTCCTCACTTTTCTTGCAGAACTTCTTCCACAGCTTAAATTCTCTTTAAAATAAACAAATAAATAAGCACATGTATTCCATTTTACCCTAATCCTTCTTCATAGATGATTTTTGAGTTTTCTCTTCCTTTCTTTCTTCATCAGCCCTTGTAGCACTCTGACAATGGCTTCTATTCAGCGGTCTTCAGAGTGCCTTGCAGGGTTCAAATTCAGCTGTATCTTTTTGCAGCATGGTGCCCACCTTGCATCGGAGTGTAAAAAAGTGACTATTATGTGTCTGATTCAGGATGTTCTACCCTTATGTTCAGTTCCATCATCAGTCCATGGCCTCTTGCAAATGTTGCGGCTTCTCAAAGGTATGTCATGTTAAATGCCAGCATTTCAGGTTTGCTTTTCTCAGATGCATTAGCCTGACTTTTCCAAGCTAAATTTCCCTTTGTTTTTCTCAGCTTGTGTTTTTATAATAGCTTTTGGAATATTATTTATTGTTTTTACTAGAAGGTGTTTGTTCTTCACTTTGCTTTAGTTTTATTTATGAATTTCATTAATGTGATTAGCTTTGACTGATTGACAGTTAAAGCTACCTGCAGACGGAAAAGTCAGAACTCTGTCTTAGTTTCATATATGGTTGCCATCTGAGTATATGACAGCTAGGTGAATAGTGAGTTTCAAAAGACATCTGGAAGATTTGAAAAGACCAGTAATTCCACTTTATAGAATGGAAAATAAGCCAGTAGACTTAGAAAAATGAAGGGACTTTTGCAATGTCTTGATGTGTGCTACAGCATGTAACTTTAATGTGGTTAGTATCCAGAGTAATATTCAGAGCCACTGTGATCTTATTGAGCATAAACAGCAACGTTTTGGAAGCAGGGGCCTGCAGATGTGACCTGTGTGGAGGAGGCCACCAACCCAGTCTGGCACTGGTGTAATCCCCTTCGAACTGCAGCCTGACTGTGGTGCCCCAGGTCAGACATTTTTAAGGAAGAGCAGCAGCCCTGAGGGACTGGCAATGCTCTGGATGTTGTTAGAGACATGCAGAGGGAGATGCTCTTGGAAAGACACGACAGAAAAGATGCTGATGAGGAGACAGCTGAGGGCATGGCTGGAGATACAGTCTTGGAAGGAGGTGACACATGCCAGGTTAGGGACACTTCTGAGGGACTCTGGCTCTGGGCGATCCATGTCAGGGCAGGAAGACTCCTAAGGGACTTCAGTCTGTGGAGGACACAAGTTAAGGCAGAAAGACTACTGAGGGACCGTGGCCATGGGTGACCCATGCTGTGACAGACACAACCCTGAAGGACTGCAGCTGTGGGTGACTCACAGCAAGGCAGGGACACCCCTGAGGGACTGTGGTCTGTGGGCAACACATGCCAAAGCAGAGGAAAATGAAGAAGCCCAAAGCAGTGGGAGAGAACTAGTGCAGAGCACAGATTAGCAGATAGAAACGAACACACATGAACCCAACCTCTTATGCTGCCTGTTGTTTCACCAAATGAATTAAGATAGATTGTGTGTAGCCCATATGAAACATGAGAGAAATTGAGACTAGGAAGGGGGGAGAAAGTCAACTATATTCTTTGTTGTTGTTTTTTTTTTTTCCCCAATACCTAAATCAATTATGAGAAGGTGGTGTTAATTAACATTATATTAAATGAAGTAAAATTCCCCAAGTCAAGGCTGTTTTGGCTGTTGATGGTGTTAGACACAGTGGGGAGGCATTTGAGAAGGGAATTGGAAAGACCTAGGCTGAATGGGAACCTACCTAAGTCATTCTTTGGGATTTAGCAGGGAAAAAAGTGTTGGACTTAAAACATTCATCGTGGCGAAAATGAAGGCATGATGGTGATGGGCCTCCCTTTACAGTCAAGAATCCTTACAAAAAATAGCATCTTAGGTTAGTGTTACAAAAGCAGAGTATTAAGCATTCCTTTTTTTCAAAAGATGCATGACTAAGTGACAAACTAGGTTCAACTTCTCGTTTTGTAAGTGACTTCTCATACCACCAAGATCTGTGGTAGTTGCCATTGTTATTTCTCTTGTATGAAGCGGTTTCATTTGTGCATCCTAATAGGTGTAAGGTGTAAAACCAATTCTACACTGAATCCTGAGCAAATAAATGGTGGTACTGACCATATCCAAAGCTATTCAAAAATGTATTAAGGAAATACAGAAATGAGTAATTTAAAATTTTAAAGGAGTACTTTAAAAAACTTTATCCTTACAGATAACAACATAGTTCTATGCTGTAAGTTTTCCCAATTAACAAGAGCAGTGAATAGTGTTGAATTAAATCTTTGCTATAAGAAAATGTTTATTTCTTTCTCAGGCTCCTTTGGAATGACTTGATTCATATACACAAAAATTCTGAATACTCTCTAAGACTTGATCTTTTGAAAATAACTTTGTATGGTTCTTAAATGCCCCTTTTCTTGCAGACAGTCTTCTGTGTGGCCTCTGGAAGCTCACACAATAGAATCAGGATGAAAAATTATAAATGAAACTGCTGTGTTCGTTAAACAGCAAATGGAAAGACAGCTGCCAGGTTGATATGTAAGTCAAGTCCTATGTGTGTGCTGCAATTTGCAAGTAGAATGCTGTTGGTGTAATAGCTCCTATGTGTTTCAGTGTCACGTATCTAAAAGTTTTAATGCAACAGGTAACAAAGCACATTTTTTGTGAAACAATAATATCAAAAGGAAAAGCAACTTAATCTTCCACTTCAACAAGCCTCACGTTCATCTTCTCTGGAAATGCTGCATTAGTTGCATTAACCTCTCACAACTGTTTGAGCCTCTACAATCGTCATTTCTGGAATACCAAGTTTTCACTGTTTTGATGTACAAGATTTAGAGGGATTTTTTTTCGTTTTCATAAAATGCACAGAAATCAGAATCTATCATTGTTAACCAAGACCTTATTTGATGTTAATAAAAGAAAAAGAATTGCTGTACTGTACATGTTCTACTTCCAAGATTTTCTTGGGCTTATGGAATACATCAGTACTGTATTTTTTGTTATCCTCAATTACCTTTCCTATGATCCCAGAGAGTGAATACGAAATTTCTGGAGCATGCAGAACCCCCAAGCCTACCCAGAGGCATAGTATGCCATTAGTACAATTACCACAAGATTTGGATACCTGCAGGCACCTATAGAAAGACTGTCAGCTCCCCTGGAGGTCCCGCTTGGATGAGATGCAGGCAAAGCTGGGGTCACAACATCCTAACTAAGCACAGACTAAACATAGCCACACTTGTTGGACACTTAATTTACTCTGTATCATACAGTGGATTAATGACAAAGAAATGTGATTCTTTTGTTGATTTGGAGGTATTTTTAATTGAAAAATAAAAAAACAGTATTGAATATATGTATGATGATCATATGAACTGTTGACCAGAGTGTTTTCTTATGTGATTAATGGGTCCTGGGTATGAAAGCACAGTGCCAGTCATTCATACAGCTCCAGAGAATAGTGGGTGATAAGTAGGCCTGAATGATTTGTTTTAATCTAGTTTCAGTTCTAGTCCAGCAGCCATCTGAAGAAAATCACAAAAAATATTTTTTATAGATCAGAAGTTCTGTCATATCTACATTTTTCTCAAAAGCATAAAGAAAGTATTTGGTTTTGGTAGAAATATATATATATTTCAGGATTCATTTCGCAAGCTAGAAGGGCTATATTCAGAAAACTAGAAATGATATTTCTTTTGTCCTACATCAGACAGTTCCGAGTACCAGTCCAGAATGTGGGTGGTCTAGATTCAAGTCCTTTTTGCTTCTCTTTTATGTCACAGAACAAGGTGACAATATGAAATCATCTGGAAATCTCATTTTGGGGCTGGACTTTCTCATATTTTCCATTTGATGCTGTTTAATTCTTTGATTTTATGGAGAAAGAAGTGAAAGCCAGGTATTCCAACTCTTCACTAACAGTTCCTTTAAATTAATAAGTCATTCTTAACACTGGTGTAAACCCATACCTTAAATTTTGCAATTTTATGACTTCCACCCCTTTGCCTCCCCGGAAGATCTACATGTTGAATCTCCCTTCCATTTTCCAAGATGACTGAAACGGTATGTTTGATAAGTTTACTATTCACCTGAAGATTTCTGGCCCAGTTCAGAGAGCATGGCTGAGAATAGTACACTTGTAAACTGAGTAAAATGAGCACACGGAGAGAGTCTAAGAGTTGCTGGGTTTGATGCCCATCTGTATTCTCTATTAGTATTTTTTTTTGTATTATCCAAAGGGATGTTTATAGATCTGCACCTTGACCTCTACAGAATATGAAAAAATACTTCAGAACGTCTGCCATCCAAGATGACATCAGTAAAGAAAGGAAATATGCAGGCAGGAAACCCACAGAAAAAAATGGATCAGCTACTTGTGTTGTCTGGCTGCAGAATTTATCTAAAGGTTGCAACCTTGCAATTTTGGTGATGGTGGGTGACATGAAAAATTGTTTTGCATGGATACTTTCCTTCTTTTTATGCTGAGAATGTCCCCAAAGCTTCTTCCCTTTTAGCTTAAATAAGCTAAGACTTCTATCTTTTTGGTACTTTGGAAAGGACAAGTGATGTATGATCCCAGTGTGAAAATCCCATCTGGAAATGGAAATAAATACTGAACTTCTCTGGCTGCTTTTGTGTCTGTTTTTAATATAAGTCAGTTCAAAGAGCTAGTGATATGGTGAAATAGCATTTAAATATCCTAGCTCTGATCTTCAAGACTATTGAGATTCTAGTTTACTAAAATTTTTCAGGCTTCGAAGTATAAATGACTTTTTAAAAGCCTGTCAGTAAGTCAGCCTTTTAAAACACAACTTTTTCTCCCTACTGCCTATGTTTTTTAGTTCAAATTCAATAGAGCATCTCTATGGAAAAAGATGGCATCATTCTGCAGCATGTCACCAAAGAACAGGACATTTTATGACTTGTTAAATTGCTAGACTAGGAGCTCAAATCCTGGTGGCTTTAAACAATTTTAATCATATAAACTTACTTTAGAATAACTCTTAAAATCAAGCTGAAATTGCTAGGTCATACTGTCATCTGAAGTAGCTGCAGAAGTAGTTCAACTGAATCCAATTTAAAAAAAAAAAATACTTTTTCATTTTAACTGCAATGTCATTATGGATTGTGAGAGTCTAAGGTCATATAAACCAGCAGGGCCAGAGAAAGAACTGAGGAGGGAAAAATGCATTCAGTTCTTTTAAATGATAGGAAAATTTGTGACTTTGAGTAGGGTTTCATAATAGCTATACTTCAGTCAAAGTTCAACTTGAAGGTAATGGAGTATAAAATAATCTCCCATTGAGGACTTACAACGTGAAATGGCAACAGACGAAAGTTACAGTTTTTAAAAGCACTGAAGCACAGCCATGAGTGCAATTTGAGGACTGGCATCTACAAATAACTCACGGCAAAAAGAGAAGCAAGTTTAGATTATTGTATAATGTAAATTAGGAAGAAAGGAGCTTGAGCATCACTTTTCAATAATAAAAATTCATTTTTTCCACTGTGATATCTGCTGATATGCTTGAGTCACGGAGTAAATATGGATGTCAGGAGAAGTCAAGTGATGGTTGATAGTGCGCACTTCTGGAAGTGGGGTCTTATAGTCTTTCTTCTCCATGTGCTGTGGAATCACTGAGCTAAGCTTCCTACCTGCACCTTGATCTCACTCCAGCTATATTTGATTTGCATTTGGATTTTGGCACCGTGTAGCAAAGTATCAGCCCTTTTAAGTTTATCTTTCATCAAGTAGTCCCAAGACTGATACAAAATTTATTTTAAAGTAAAGCTGTGACATTTTTACATATATTACTGTCAAAAAGATGTTTATTTCAGGTAAGCTAAAAAAAACCCCAAACCCCAAATATCTTATTCCTTAATCTAGAGTCAAGCAGGCTCCTGTCTCTTCCATTCTGTTTCATTTTAAACTACTGCACCATTATACAGAAATGTTATAAATCACATTCTTACTTGAGCTTCTTTTCCACTTGGAATCAAACCTATAAATTCCTTATAGGAGGATCGCTTTCTATATTAAGACAATTTCTTGGTTAAGTTCTAGCTTTCATCAGACTGTGGTACGTACTTCCTGCGTAGAAATTGTATCTTTGGATTTAATAACTTTTGATACACTTTTTGTCCATGAATTTGTCTAATTGCCTTGTTAACCCATGTCAATTGTTAACATGCACAACATTCTGAACAGTTAAGTGCTACAATTTAATTATATGTTACATGAATATATATTTTGTTTGTTTTAAACTAGTACCTGATTATTTCATTTGATGACCCTTCAGTGATATTTAATTCAGACTTTATTTTTGTCCATGTACAGTTATGTTTGTTTTACTCTGTGTACTATTTCACATTGAATTTCATTCAATCAGCTAGTCTGTAGGTTTTGTGAAATTCTCATGCAGCTCTTTTGAGTCAAATTTATTTTTTCTGTAACTCTGCAATATCAACAAACTTTGTTACCTCACTGTTCTCTGTGTTCACTGCATCAGATACAAATGCATTTAAGAGTACAGGTCACCATACAGGCTTCTGAACAACATTTCCTTCCTCTGACCATGAGGTGAACTTAACTTTCTCTGACCATGAGGTAGTACTTAAGTACTTAATAACATAGAACTTAAGTAGTAAATTACATACATAATTGAAACTTCCGTGGTTTTATAAAACTTAATTAAGAATCTTGACTATCACATAATATTGCTGATTTATTGCTACTCATTCTTTCAGTTTGTTTTAATCCCTGTTTTATGCTTGCTTCACTTTGAAACAGTTTCTTGAACTCGCTTCTTCACAAAGATCTAGCATAAGAACTTCCTAAGTCTCTCTCTATAATGAACACAAGAATGTTCATCATAATGAACTGATGTTAAAGACCCAGAATGCCTGATCTGTGGAAAACAAATTTTGTGAGATGTCAGAAAATGAGGCGCTGTACATTTTGTTAGATACTGCAAAAGAATCTCATCTACTATTTCAATCTTTTCTTTTAGAGTAGTCTTATTTTTGTTATTCCTGCTCTTCTGATTGTGGCATGTTTACCACTGGTTTAAATAAGGGCAATATAGATGTCGGGAATGGTGCTGTAGCTACTTCTCTTGCCTATGGGAGTAAATTCCGTTATTTTTAGAAACAAATGTGTAGTATTTTTTATTTATTTTCCCCTGACATTTAATAATTAATTTCTCACTGTCTGTTTGGTCTTTAATCTCCAAGACTCTGCACTAACCTTAGCTAGGAGGCTCTAATTCAGAACTTAATTTATGTTGGTTTGGAACAGGAGTGCTTTGCGCTAAAGATCAGAGCCTTGAGGCCATTTCCAAAAGTATTTCCAAATACTACCTACTATGATGGTGGTGTTAAATATACAGATCTGCCTTCTTTATAAGCTCAAAACACTAATGTATTTTCATATGGGTAAGCAAATAACTTTCAGCTGGTAATGATTTTCAGCCATTAGTGACCTGGACTGAAATTGAACTTGTGACCTATATGTGTACTCTGGATTCTTAATCATAACTGTAAAGCCCCTCAGAACAAGTCTTCTCCCTCTCATTTTCCCATTCTTTTTTTGGCAAAGAGGAGTTTAGTCTGATATTCTGCTTCGCTCTACTATGGTTACAATTTAATAGGCCTAAGTCGCAGTATTATAGGAGATATAATTTTGAAATTATTTCTTCTTATCTTGTATGAGAATAGGCTACATCAGAACCAAATAATAACAGAGTCTATTGGGAGTTCTAGCTGATTAATGACTGAGGATTGGGCTGAATAATACTGAGCACTTATGTAGCACTTTACATGTTCAAAGCGCTGCACAAGCATTATCTAAATAAAACAAATGTGGCTCATTAAGGAATCTGTTCACGTGTATTCTGATGAGATAAACAAGCATGCGAAAATGCATGACAAATTACCTAAATGATTCTCTTTTTGCAAAGGGAATTGTGTTTGAAATGTGGTTCATCTTTTTCCAATATTTTGTACTAGAATGTTTGTTTCTTTTTCATTAGTAGAGTAAGCAGACATCATTTAAGGTGTCTCTTCAGGGTGGGTGAGTGTGTATTGTAGAAAAATAACTTTGGAGTTTACAACAAATATTCTGCATGGCATTATTATTATGTGAATTAACACAGGAAACTTCAGCTTTAGCATTTAGCAGCATGTGGTAAAGAATTTTAATTTCCTTATTTTAAAGGTTAAGTGTTCCTTCAAGCCCACTTGCTACCATTCCCAAACAGAATAAATAGGGAACTTCCTCTAAGAAAGCTACTAGTTCATTCTATAAATATTTTAATAGAAAATCTGTTGCTTTCATAATCCTATCCCTAAGTGAGCAGTCAAGAATGGATTTAAACAACTTCTTTTAATAACATAGAGACTTTTCAATTCTAAACTGTTTTTTTTTTCCCCCAGTTGGAAGAAGCATTTGAGTAAGCCTTGGGCAAATTTGAATATGTTAATATAAATCATTGGCCAATGTGTGCATGAGGATTGCTGAGGCACTTTTTACACTTGAACGATGTATTAAAGTTCCACGCTTACCAGTTCACCAAGGCTGACATAACGGTATTACTCATATAAAATTTGAAGCAAGGGGTAATATTTATATCCATATGACATTTAAATAATCTTCATAATCAGTACTCTTACTCATTTTATGCAGCAGTCCCTTCCTGTAGGTAGGGCCACTCAGACTCTTGAGAAGTCAACTTTAATTATACAAGAGACAATACATGCCGAGCGACATCCTGCAATCAAAAATCATTATAGTGATCTTGAGAACATTTTTTTACTAGCCTACTTCTCTGGATAATCTTAAGCTCTCAATAAAAGAAGATGAGTTGGGCAGAAGGGCCATTGAAGTTCTTTTCCCAGCAGATCTTGTTACCCTTGCTGAACTCCGAAGCCTTTCCAGCCGTTCAGTCCTAATACTTGGAAGAGCCTTTGTTTGCACTTGACCCTTTGTTTTCTCATCCAGGTCCTGTAATTTCCTTACTGGCAAGATACTGAGGTCCTCTTTCCTTCCTGCTTTTATAGTTTGTATGCCTAGAAGGTAACAGCTGCCTGTATAAACAGAATGAAAACACAGCCTTTGTATACAATAGGAAATACGTGGTAAAATAAAATCCCACTTAGCTCCTGGACATTTTGGAGCACATCTACACGGCTTGGTATTGACAGTCACCACTCACTCCACCCATTCTCATACACAGTAAGTTAAATAACATTTCAGGTATTGCTGAAAGAAAGTCAGGCAACTGTCTCTGCACAGCAGAGTTGGCTCAGAGTTGGCAGGAGGAAACCCAGAACAGTATCTTCACTTGATCATGCAGGTGTATGTCACTTAGCACTTAGATAAACACTGAGGACACTGATTTGCCCTTATTTTCCTCTTTAAAGACAAATAAGCAAACATACAAACATAGCATAATCAAAATGGCTTCTTAAAAAGAAGGACTTAGTCCAGCAAATGATTTATTCTGGTGAGTAATTCTTATTCTTTTACCAGCTTGGAAATATGTTTGAGAAATACCTGCCTATTTAAAATTGAACTGACTCCACAAACAGAATACAGTACAGTTTGCATAGATCTAAGATTTTTATTATATTTACACATTTTTCACAAACTTTAGAGAAGGGGACATTGAAAAAATAATAGGTCTCTTTTTCTTTATGCTTTTCAATGAATTCTTTTATTTAGTGACATTTTTGTTAAGTTACTGAGTTTTGAGGTTCTATTGGTTTATTTTCCTTATGTTTCTCCCTTATGAGCACAGGTGATTGCAGCAACCATGTGTGACAACCTAGAACTTTCATTTTCTATTACAAATATAGACTAGCTCATCTTTTCAGCTTTTATGCAATACAGCCTTGGAAAACAGGCACAACATCTCAAATGACAGCTGAAGGGGAAACTTATGGGATATGACCGCACATAAGGGTTAAAACAGTCTTTATTTTCAACACAAGTGCTATACTTCGCAAATAGCAAATGCTTTATAAATATTCCCTTTTATTTTGAAGTTCTAAACTATAATCTATGAATTGAAGGACAAGTCTTTCCAGGGGAAGTTAAAAATTCACTTATACCAGTCACAACCCCACTGGAATAAAACAAATTTTAGCACACAAGAAATCAAATAACTCAGTATGAAATAACAAACCTAAATCAGGAGGTGACACTGAGGAGGTCAAGAAAAATATACAAGTAAAACATTTCAGCAGTGGAACAGGTAACAGGTGGACAAATATAGTCTCAGGAAAGCTGCCAAGCATTGAAAAGTGCAATAAAAGTGGACACAATGCGAAGTAATTACAAAATTCAATTTTGGGATGAAAATTAATGTTGAAACTGCCAGAGACAGTCTGAATAAGAGGAGCAGGACTGTAAGGCAAGACTCGTAGAGGACTTCATGCAACAGGGCAATAGAGTGCTGTCCATAATTTACTTTCAGAAACTTCACACGAAACATAACTTTCTTTACAACTTGCTTTATTGATCAGCAGTTGACCGTCTGAAACTAATGGCAAAATTTGTTCCAGCCCACCTTTTTTTCTAGATTTCAACTTCATAAGCCCCTTATTGTACCTGCCCTTATTGACCTTTTCAGTTCTCGGCAATTTTTCTAAGGTTGTATTTACCTATCTGATGCTTTTTCCCTTACAGACATCTGGTTTTGTATTCTTGATCTTTTTCTTGTCACCTCTTAGTTTGATTTGTTATTTCATAGTCATTTGTCTGATTACTTGTCTGGTAAGAAAATGTGCCTCATTCTTCTTTGTTTTCTGGGCTGGATATTCACAGTTTTCTCCTTCGTTTTACTGGAGAAAGAGCTGTACTGCTGAAAAATCTTGTCATCATGAGGACAAAGGATGTTCATGCCCTTAGATAAATCATTCATTAGTGCATTTCATCTATTGGAGTGAGAATTTTGTTTGCACATATAAGACAAAGAAGACACCCAGTAACTTCTGCAAGAATTGTCATGCTTATTTGCTACATCACATGAGATTTAATGAATTGCTCTGTGCAGGGCTTTAAGATCTTGGGAACTTGTGTTCTTCCAGTAGAGTGATGTATTATTTCTTATATATAGACCAAAGAGTGGTGTTCAACATTTATTTTTAACAGTTATTAGGAAACGGAGGCTGATTAAAAGTTTGTAAATGTGCTTTCAAAATCTCCTGACTAATAACAATACACCAAAAACAATACTGAAAAATGCTGTTTAAAAGTGTTTCACTAACTTGTCACTGTTTCAAACAGTACTGTAAGTGATAGTATCTTTATAAATATACTCAACATTGTATTTTTGTACTGAGGAGGAAAAGTGGAGAAAATTATTAAATTGTGAAGAAATCATAGAATCATTGAATCATAGAATCATACAGGTTGGAAAAGACCTCTAAGATCATCGTGTCCAACCGTCAACCCAACACACCATGCCCACTACACCATGTCCCTAAGGGCCTCATCTACACGTCTTTTAAATACCTCCAGGGATGGTGACTCCACCACTTCCCTGGGCAGCCTGTTCCAAGGCCTGACCACTCTTTCAGTAAAGAAATTTCTCCTAATGTCCAATCTAAACCTCCCTTGGTGTAACTTGAGGCCATTTCCTCTCGTCCTATCGCTAGTTACTTGGGAGAAGAGACCAACACCCACCTCGCTACAACCTCCTTTCAGGTAGTTGTAGAGCGCGATGAGGTCTCCCCTCAGCCTCCTCTTCTCCAGGCTAAACAGTCCCAGTTCCCTCAGCCGCTCCTCATAAGGCTTGTGCTCCAGGCCCTTCACCAGCTTCGTTGCCCATGGGAGGGTTTCCCTATTCCTTATATTTCTCCCATTAGATATAAACGAAGTCTGGGACTAGGAGTGGATCCAACCGGGTCTACTCTGAACCTTGTGACTCAACGGGAGGGTCTCCCTTACCCTTTTCATCCTCGGTCTCTGTACAAATCATTCCAGCTCAATTATAACACGATTTGCCTTTGTATACTTCATCCATGTAGTAGGTGATAGAGTGAACGTTGCCACCAAACTCTGTTAAGTCGTGCTTTTGCAAATCTCTACTAAAATGACTTTCTGCTAATACCTTTGATGGCGATTCTTTAAGCGGCCTCTAAACCACTCATTCACAATAAATTGCTTTGCAAACCCTCCCATTAGCTCATATCTGATACAATCTCTTTTCTCTCTGGATGTGTTTTGTGGCAAGGAATTTCATTACATATATCAGAATATGTTATGTAAGACCAGTCAGTCCTGAATCAGAACAGCTCAGAAACCTTTTAAAATCTGCCCACCTAAAGATCCTGCATTCAGGTAGGTGTGTTGGTGAAAGGATTGCGTGAGGTCTCAGAGGAAACCTGGGAATGCCCAAGACTGTGATTCAGGTCATGTGAGTTCCGTGCTGTGTGAAGGGTTGTGAGATCAGTTGTTCCAATATTAATTGAAAGTTAATAACTGTTCCATAACCAATCCATCTTCAGCCATATCATTCTATTAGTTAATTCACGTAAAGTTTCCTTATATGTCTTTTAGACAAAAATCAGATGTCTTGCTGGTCATCTCCAGCTAGAAATGAACCTTAAAAACAAAACAATCAAAACAAAACAAAACCAAACCAAACCCAATCATAAAACCCCAGACAGAAACAAAATAAACACCACCACCCCCCAAGAAGAATATTTAGAACACCTGCCATATGTATATTCTTATCTTGTGGTTCTCCCAACCTTTAAATTAATATGTCACTTTTTAATTTTTGTAGTACTGTATCTTTGGCAGACTGAAATCTGGTTTCTGTGAACTAGATCAAAATACAATTGTTTTGTCTTGACTCTTGGAGTATAGGACCATGAGACTTCAATAAATGTAATCCTCAAGAAGTGTTATTATGCACTCCAGGAAATGGTTTGCCTCTTCAGTATTTCAGAATATGAGAGCATGTTGCTTTCATTATATACAACTATTCTTGGATTAGATACTTATTTAATCTTTTCCTGATACTCTCTTGCAAAAGGTTGAGATAAGAGTAGATGTGGTATGTGCTTACTAAATGCTGCTTTGCTCCTAAAGCAGTGCCCTTCATAAGAATACTTTTAAAAAACACTCATTAAGTCCCTAGACCATAATGATGTTATAATCATTTTACCAGGAAAACATACTTCTTATGTTGTTCCCCATGCCTAAGATCCCCTCCCGTCTCTCTCTTTTTTTCTTTTCTTTTTTTTTTTTTTTTATTTCAGAGTTAGCATTGTCAATTAATTTTCTTTGGATTATATCAATGCTCATGTGATTGTCCTCTGGATTTAGTTATCTCTGCAGTCTCAGAACTGTAAAGTACATTAAAAGCATTGTACATCCAGCTGGTCACTGGTACTACTGAAAGAAGCTATTTGCCAGCACATATATTTAGGAAGGAAGGCCTTACTTTGTATCCTATTCTAGTTTTTTATTTTGTTCCATAATGCCTTGCACAAATCCCAGGATAGATTAAATTAGCAAACAAGAAGCTGGGGTAAACTCACAACTAAGAGTATGTATTAACAGAACTGCAGAAACAGATTAAAGTTTCTATGAGATAAGACTTTTACTTCAGATAGAGCTGCTCAAAACTGCAGATTACTTAATACGTAAGGGATGTAAACCATGGGTTTTTTTCTTTACCATGTCACTTCATTAAACTTACATCTTTCCTAGTAGTGCTGAACTTTATACTGAGATTCAACAAGGCCAAGTGCCAGGTCCTGCACTTCGACCACAACAACCCCATCCAACGCTACAGGCTTGGGGAAGAGTGGCTGGAAAGCTGCCTGGAGGAAAAAGACCTGGGGGTGCTGGTTGACATGAGCCGGCAGTGTGCCCAGGTGGCCAAGAAGCCCAATGGCATCCTGGCCTGTATCAGAAATAGTGTGGCCAGCAGGAGTAGGGAGGTGATCGTGCCCCTGTACTCGGCACTGGGGAGGCTGCACTTTGAATACTGTGTTCAGTTTTGGGCCCCTCACTACAAGAAGGACATTGAGGTGCTGCAGCGTATCCAGAGAACGGCAACAAAGCTGGGGACGGGTCTAGAGCACAAATCTATGAGGAGCGGCTGAGGGAACTGGGACTGTTTAGTCTGGAGAAGAGGAGGCTGAGGGGAGACCTCATCACTCTCTACAACTACCTGAAAGGAGGTTGTAGTGATGTGGGTGTTGGTCTCTTCTCCCAAGTAACTAGCGATAGGACGAGAGGAAATGGTCTCAAGTTGCGCCAAGGGAGGTTTAGATTGGACATTAGGAGAAATTTCTTTACTGAAGAAGTGGTCAGGCCTTGGACCAGGCTGCCCAGGGAAGTGGTTGAGTCACCATCCCTGGAAGTATTTAAAAAACATGTAGATGAGGCGCTTAGGGATATGGTTTAGTGGGCATGGTGGTGTTGAGTTGGTGGTTGGACTCGATGATCTTAGAGGTCTTTTCCAACCTTAATGATTCTATGATTCTATGATTCTATCTGAATCAACAACTTACCCTGAAGAAATAATATGATACTGATAAATAATAACTTCAATTCCAAATACTCTTTTAATCCCAGGCCATATTAAAAAGCAGACTAATTTAGCACCCATGTCATGGTCCAGTCATGCAGATGTTAAGTACCAGGAAATTCTATCTCTGTTAAAGATTTGATGTTCTCCTCAAATAAGAGAAACGTATTTTCTTTTTGAAGGAAGAAACAGCATTGTCTTGGATAAAAGTTTTTTCTCACACCTTCAATCAAACAGTAGCTCTCCTCAGAATTAAAAGACTGTGTGTGCTTATGGAAGCATCAGGAATGTCCTCTTCCTTTGCACTTCTTTTTTATACCAGGAACCAGAGGAACAAGTGCCTGTTTGCCTAAAATGGGAACTAATTGACTTCTTGGGCACATTTAAGCAAGCTGTTAAAAAAACAGGGGAAAGATGGTATATGATACACTTAAGGGAAGGGATGCCATCCACGGGGACCTTGACGGTGGGAAGTGGGCCAATATGAACCTCATGAAGTACAACAAGGCCAAGTGGAAGGTCCTGAGTTTGAGCTGGCAATGCCTGCTTGCAGCCCAGAAAACCAATCGTATCCTGGGCTGCATAAAAAGAAGCGTGGCCAGCAGCAGGTTGAGGGAGGTGATTCTTCCCCTCTACTCCGCTGTGATGAGACCCCACCTAGAGTACTGCATTCAGCTCTAGAGTCACTGGTACAAGAAAGACATGGACTTGTTAAAGTAGGTCCAGAGGAGGGCCACAAACGTGGTCAGAGGGCTGGAACACCTCTCCTATGAAGAAAGGTTGAAAGAGCTGGGGTTGTTCAGCCTGGAAAAGAGAAGGCTTTAGGGAGACCTTATTGAGGCCTTTCAATATACAAAGGGGTCTTACAAGAAAGGTGAAGAGAGATTTTTTTACCAAGGCCTGGAGAGACAGGACAAGGGACAGCAGCTTTAAACTGAAAGAGGGTAGATTTAGATTGGACATAAAGATGAAATTTTTTACGATGAGTGTGGTGAGACATCATTGGAAGTGTTCAAGGTCAGGCTGGATGGGGCTTTAAGCAACCTGATGTAGTGAAAAATGTCCCTGCCCATGGCAGGGGGCTTGCAGTAGATGATCTCTAAAGGTCCCTTTCAACCCAAACCATTCTATGAATATTAGGCTAAACAAATAGGTGAAAAGGGGAGGTGGGAATCATAAAGTGAAACCCAATACGCTCAAAACAACTGAAGTTCCAGAAATTTGAGCACAGTGTTTCAAATGCATGTGCAAAAGAAATGCCAATTAAATACATGTGCATATGAGGTTTTGGGTGGGAGATATGTTATACTATGTACTTGTGTGGGATAGTACCTAGCATGGCTAAGTTATGCTATGGAGTTGAGTCTTACAGCACTAAATGAACCTCCTTTACCATAGTATCAGAGAAATGCCAGGATCTGTGGCAATAATGACAGACTATTCTACCTGGTAAGGAAGGTATGCACTGAGAGCAAGGTACTCGTTCTGAATTCTAGTAACAGATAGAGGGATGGTGTTGATTATTTTTTTCCTCCACAGCTTTGTGTCTGCGTGGGGTCAGCTGAGTCTAAAAACTCATCCAGCTGAATCAGCTTGAGTCATCAGAAATCCAGGCTAAGGAACCACTGCTCAAGGTTTTCAGGACTGCAGGTTGATACTGAAATGCCTAAAGTCCACATAATTTTGACTGAAGTATTTAAATATTTATTAAGGGGGGTTGTTTGTTTGTTGTTTTGTGTGTGTGTGTGTGTTTGTTTGTTTTTAATTTGGATCTATTAATTAAAGTCTAGCTCAAGACTGAGGATTTGTGAGTGTTCACAAGCTCACTCATTTCAGTTTAAATGCCTCTCTGCCTCCCCGCTCAACATACAACAATAGCATAGTAATAGCAACTTTTTAAAAAAACATGGTTTTGGTTAGTTTCAAAATTGCTATTGCAGCAAAGGGAGAGCTAGCTCAGTATATGTTGCAGACCTTTTAAATCAACAGCTTGCATAATATTACTTGCATTACCAGAGATTGCTTCCTTTATATTGGATAAAAAGAGATATGATATACATTCAACACTATGAAATCATTTATAAATGACATTTGTTCAATGACAAAATTTTTTAAATGCAATGCAATATTTTTTTAATCTTTTAATTATACTTCTACCTAAAGTACTTTCTGTATCTTTAGTAGATGTTAATTCAAACAAGATTTCATTTGACATTCATTTAACTAGAACTTGTATTTAAAATTGTGCCTTTCATAAACACACCATTAAAATCACCATTTGAACCTTAACAATATCACATTGGGATACAGACTATTAAGTTTCCACAATCTTAGTAGCTTTTTTCAGTGTGACTAGCCATCTAAATGAGTACATCAGCTTACAGAATAAAGTCTCAAGGAGTAACCTCAGGATATGGTCCAATGAAAGAACAAGTCAAAAGAGCACCTTTTATTTGAATGCTTTGAATAATTCTTCTGCTGTGAAGCATAACACCTAAAGCTGTCTCATCTCACTTTCCTAATTAGTGGTATAGGGTGGAGAATCAGTATGGTAGCCTGTTATTCTTGTGTCATGAGCACAGCATACTATGACAGCTCCGAACACACGGACTGGCAAATCTTCACTTTTCTAGTGGTAGATCTAGAAACTAGAACATTTTGGGGTCTACAGATTAAATTCTGAAAGAAAATTCAAATTATAATCTTTTATATACCTATATTTTTACAACTCACAGGCATCTTGTATGGTATTTGTTATATGTCTGTTACAGGACTGATTTGTATGCAAAGTGACAATATATAACAGTTTAAATATCTTTGTAAAAAAAAAAGGAGGCCGATGTAAATTTTAAACCTAGAAGGAATATTCAATATTTTTGCATTGTATCAACGTCAGAAGGTTGATACAGCTTTTTCTCATGGCTCAACCACTTTACTAGATTTAGATTTACCTCAGGATATGGAGAGTATGTGAAAAAAATGTTGTGTATTTTTATATAGTAATCAAAATATTCTACTCTTGAGAGATACTCTTTTTCTAAAGGAATGGACTGGAAAAAATGACTTCTTTTTACAGAGTAGAAAAATTTCTGTAGAAAGTTGATAGAATTTATTGGTTTTATTCTGCTAAGCTCTAAGCTTGGTATAATTATCAAGTCTTAAGAAAATGCAGAAGAAAACATTGATTACTGGCTCACATAATCAAAATATAGATAAAAAAGGTACCGATCCTGAAGCTGACATCACACATCTGGACTACTCTTGTCCTATAGAAATTAATCAACTTCGTTTAAGATTTGTGGATCACAAAAATGGATGGGACTGATCATTACAATCCAAGAAGTTGTACAAATGCTAAAATTAACTATTAATACCCCCCTCCCCCAATCAAGAATTTAATATGCAATACTTTTGTATCTCCATACTAATTTCTGTAAGGAACATGCACATCAGTCAAGATACAACAGTATAAATACAAACGAAGTATGGCTAAAGTAAACTTTATGTAAAGTATTTAAAAGCAAAAGAGAATACAGCAAAACTTAGTTTAACATATGCAGGCAAAAGGTTTGGGCTCTGATCCTGAAATTGTGTTGGGCTAGTAGCGTCTTTTGTTTATGTGAACGTCATTAAAAATCATTGAAATTTACAGGGATCACAGACACAGGTTAGCATGTGTCTAGTAAAAGCATGTAAATGAATTTCATGAAAATGAAGCATTATAGTTTAAAATATGTCTCTCTGTCTCACTCCAATTGCTGAACCTGGCAACTCTGTGACCTGAGCAAAACGCAATCTATAATACAAGAGAAGTTTTTAGTTATGCTAGTTCTGGTCAACAAATGAATATACCTGTCAATAAGAGCCATGGGAACAATGTGGGGAGGGGCGGAACTGGCCACTAGATTGAAGAAATTTATGTGGCTGTTTTAAGTAATTTGATTTGCCTGGTGGCTGATCTGTGTTTCTATTTTTAAATAGATATGACAATTTGGCAACAAGGTCTACCTCTTCTCTATGTTCCATAACATTAGCTTGAAAGTCTCTTTGCTCACATTCATTAATTTTAAAACTGCCTGGCTGTTCTTGAGTTTTAACAATGCCTTTTTAGTGAGTATGATTTGTCATTTGTGAATACAGAGCTTCCTTTTAGTGGCAATAATGCTGATTATTTCTAATGATTGATATATTAAAATGATGGAAAATTTTCCCAATAAAGCTGCTTAAAAGTGCTTGTGGCTTTGTTTCTGCAAATAAAGATTCCTCTAAGGGCATTGTTTGCTCTTGATGAATTTGTTTTAAGTGCACATTAGGAGAATCTTTTACTCCCATGTCATTGCCCAAGGCTTAAACATGTATTGCCACAGAAAAAAAAAAAAGAAACAGAAAATTCTAGAGAATGTCCATTATTTTCAAGCCTTGTTAAGAAGGATAAAAAGTGAGACTTAACTAAGAAGGAAACAAAAATGTCATCAAAACCCCCCACTCATTTACTTTCCATTTTCCTACCTCTTACCTGTAAAAGTCAGTTGGTAAATACTATTGAAAGAAGAACTTGATCTTATTCTTGACCAAGGATCTTGATTCGTTACTTTTAGCAGGAGAAATATAGATAAGCGATAGCATGAAAACAGATTACATTTTAATATAATTCAGATTTTTTTTTAATACTTGCATATGTGTTATAGACTTTGGAGGGAGAAATAATGAAATTAAAAAAAAAAAAAGAGGAATTGTCAGCAAACAGAGGTGAAATGTGAAGATTCTGACTCCTCATCACACTTAGTGGTGGCAGAATAAATTCTCATGCTCTGGAAGATCAAATTTCTTACTGTCCAGTATCATGTTAGAGAGAATGAAAGTGTCAGAAACTCCTAGGCATATTATAGAGTTAAGGGAAGAAAACAAAATAAAGCTGATGAGGAATGTGATTAAGTTCATTAAGGGAAGTGTGGAAAAACAGTCTTCATTGTCTATGACCACACTGTTATAAACCTGCAATTATCTCAACGTCCCACACCAAAGAATGTTTCTACTTCATTCAGAATATATAGAAAGCTCAGAGGGATAAGACATAGGTGAATGTCATTGCCTAGCAAGTAATTGAAGATTAGGGAAAATACTGATTTTATGGAATGATTGCTGATGGAAGGAGGAAAAAGTTGCGTGAACATAGAAGAAATTCCAGTTTTCAAGATAATGTCTGGAAATTTAATGTGTGTGTTTGTTTGTTTGTTTGCTATTTGTAGCAGATACTTTAACTTTTTTTCTGCTTTTGGATTCTTAAACTCATCCTTTCTATCACTGTGAAGTCCTGCAATCATTGAGATTCCACACAAAAAGTCTGCCAATGGAAATACGGTAGCAAGGCAAAGGTTTGCTTTATGGCTATGGGCAATAATACATGTTCTGTTCCTCAGTGATATCTTCATCAAGAGGAATAGCATTATTTCCATCCATCTTGGAGGGAATTTAAGGTTGCAGAATCGCTATGGAAGATCAAAATGAGATTATTATGAAGGCTGGGATTAAAATGCTCCTTCTTTTATTCTACTATTTCCTAGAGTTCATTCAAGAAAAAAAGAAAGGATGGGAGTGAAGGAACATCAATACAAGGATACGAATATAATTGAACAACTGGGTAATTGAGCTTGCTTGAACTTAGAGGACCTGTGCAGATAAATTTATTGCAATAGAACATATAAGTAACATGTTTTTTTATCTTCAGTCTGCCTGAATCATTTGTATACTAAAAAGCAGCTTAGTCTAGGACATATTAGAAAAACTAATAAAGCAAACAAAAGGGGATAGGAGGTAAGGGGGAAGCAAAGAAAATACAAGGTCATGGAAGATTTACCTAGCTGGTATGAGATCAATATCATTTTTGTAACTCATTATCCTGAGCCCAAAAGATGGTAGAAAAATCAACAATGTATTGAAGTAACTACATCTTCCTCGGCAAGATTTATGAGACAAAGGAGAAAGAAAAGAAGCTAGCTCCTAAATTGCCAAAGATATCAAATCTTCATTAATGTTGTGAAAACAACATCATTTATATTTATTTTCAGTGAGTTAGAAAAATCCAATAGATGCATACAACAAACAATATATGTTTTGCTATGACATCATGTACAGAATATAAGACAGTAAGACAGCTTCATCGGGGGCCCAACTTAAATGCCTCTATGCAAACACACGTAGCGTGGGGAATAAACAAGAGGAGTTAGAGACGTGCGCACGCCTGCAGGGCTATGATCTTACTGGCATCACAGAGAGGTGGTGGGATGGCTCCTCTGATTGGAGTGTTGGGATGGAGGGATACAGACTCTTTGGGAAGGACAGGCAAGGGAGATGAGGAGGGGATGTCGCCCTTTATGTCAAGGATCAGCTGGAGTGCATGGAGCTCTACCTGGGGATGGATGAGGAGCCAACTGAGAGCTTATGGGTTAGGATTAAAGGGAGGGCTGGGACAGGTGACATTACAGTGGGGGTCTGCTACAGGCACCCAATCAGAAAGACCGAGCGGATAAGGCCCTCTATAGACAGATTGTAAGCCTCATGCTCACAAGCCCTGGTCCTCATGGGGTACTTCAACCACGCTGATATCTCTTGGAGGGACAACACGGCAGGACGTAAGCAATCCGAGAGGTTCCTGGAATGCATCGATGATAACTTCCTTCTCCAAGTGGTAGAAGAGCCAATGAGGAGAGGGGCTATGCTGGACCTTGTTCTCACCAACAAGGAGGGGCAGGTGGAGAGTGTGAAGCTCAAGGGCAGCCTTGGCTGCAGTGACCATGAAATGGTGGAGTTCAAGATCCTTAGGGCACTGAGGAGGGCACACAGCAAGCTCACTACCCTGGACTTCAGGAGAGCAGAATCTGGCCTTTTCAGGGATCTGCTTGGCAAAGTGCCATGGGATAAAGCCCTGGAGGGAAGAGGGGCTCAAGAAAGCTGGTTAATATTCAAGGATCACTTCCTCCAAGCTCAAGAGCGATGCATCCCAATGAAGAGGAAATTGGGCAAAAACGCCAGGAGGTCTGCATGGATGAACAAGGAGCACCTGAACACACTCAAACACAAAAAAGAAGCCTACAGAGGGTGGAAGCCAGGACAGGTAACCTGAGAGAAATACAGAGAAATTGTCTGAGTGGCCAGGGATCAGGTAAGAAAAGCTAAAGCCCTGATAGAATTAAATCTGGCCAGGGACATCAACGGCAACAAGAAATCTACAGATTCATCAGGGATAAAAGGAAGACTAGAGAAAATGTGGGCCCTCTCCGGAAGGGAATGGGAGACCTCGTTACCTGGGCTACGGAGAAGGCGGAGGTACTCAATGACTTTTTTGCCTCAGTCTTCACCGGCAAGTGCTCGAGCCTCACTGCCCAAGCCGCAGAAGGCAAAGGCGGGGACTGGGAGAATGAAGAGCTGCCTACTGTAGGAGAAGATCAGGTTCGAGACCATCTAAGGAACCTGAAGGTGCACAAGTCCATGGGACCCAATGAGATGCATCTGCGGGTCTTGAGGGAACTGGCAGATGAAGTTACTAAGCCACTATCCATCATATTTGAAAAGTCATGGCAGGCCGGTGAAGGTCCCACTGACTGGAAAAGGGGAAACATAATCCCCATTTTTCAAAAGGGGAAAAAAGGAAGACCCAGGGAACTACCAGTCAGTCTGACCTCTGTGCCTGGAAAGATCATGGAACAGATCCTCCTAGAAGCTATGCTAAGGCATATGGAGGACAGGGAGGTGACTCAAGACAGCCAGCATGGCTTCACCAAGGGCAAGTCCTGCCTGACCAACCTAGTGGCCTTCTATGATGGAGTGACTACATCAGTGGACATGGGAAAGGCTACCAATGTCACCTGTCTGGACCTCTGTAAGGCCTTTGATACGGTCCCCCACAACATCCTTCTCTCTAAACTGAAGAGATATAGATTGGGTGGGTGAACTGTCTGGTGGATGAGGAAGTGGTTGGATGGTCACCTCCAGAGGGTAGCAGTCGATGGCTCAATGTCCAGATGGAGATCGGTGACGAGTGGTGTCCTGCAGGGTTCCGTATTGGGACCGGTACTGTTTAATATCTTCATCAATGATGTAGACAGTGGGATCGAGTGCACCCTCAGCAATTTTGCACATGACATCAAGCTGAGTGGTGTGGTCGACACACCTGAGGGATGGGGTGATATGCAGAGGGACCTGGACAAGCTCGAGAAGTGGTCCCGTGTGAACCTCGTGAGGTTCAACAAGGCCAAGTGCAAGGTCCTGCACCTGGGTCAGGGCAACCCCCAGTATCAGTACAGGCTGGAGGATGAGGGGATTGAGAGCAGCCCTGCCAAAAAGGACTTGGGGGTACTGGTGGACGAAAAGCTGGACATGAGCCGACAATGTGCACTTGCAGCCGAAAAGGCCAACCATATCCTGGGTTACATCAAAAGAAGCGTGGCCAGCAGGTTGATTCTGCCCCACTACTCTGCTCTGGTGAGACCTCACGTGGAGTACTGTGTCCAGCTCTGGAGGCCCCAGAGGACACGGACCTGTTGGAGTGGGTCCAGAGGAGGGCCACAAAAATGGGGGGTGGAATACCTCTCCTTTGAGGACAGACTGAGACAGTTGGGGTTGTTCAGCCTGGAGAAGAGAAGGCTTCAGGGAGACCTTATTGAGGCCTATCAGTACTTAAAGGGGGCTTACAAGAAAGATGGGGGCAAACTTTTTAGCAGGGCCTATTGTCACATGACAAGGGGGAATGGTTTTAAACTAAAAGATGGTAGATTTAGACTAGATATAAGGAAGAAATTTTTTACGATGAGGGTGATGAGACACTGGAACAGGTTGCCCAGAGAGGTGGTAGATGCCCCATCCCTGGAAACATTCAAGGACAGGTTGGATGGGGCTCTGAGCAACCTGATCTAGTTGAAGATGTCCCTGCCCATGGCAGGGGGATTGGACTAGATGACTTTTAAAGATCCCTTCCAACCCAAACTATTCTATGATTCTATGATTCTATATAATTTTTTAATGATATTTCCCCCCACTGGATATAATTAATGTAGCCTGGTTTAGGTACTGCAGTAAGACAACATTTTAAATTTCCTTCCTTCTTTCTACATTTGTAGCTGATCTTTTTCTTTTTGATTTCAAAACCAGCTGCATCCACAAGGACTGTTCTTGCTCTCTCTGTGAAAACTAAACCACCACTCCAGAAAATAATGATGGAGTGACAAGAGACCGAAGACAAATCAGGGGCCTGGAGGTTATATGCCACATGCAATATGGGTGTATTTATACATATGGTAAGGCTGTCAAAAAGTGGATTTATGTTTATTAATATAAAGCGATTAGAAATGTCACAAGAAAGTAATTTTGGAGAAATTCTACTTGATGTATTTTGCAAAAGGATTATCACTGTCTCTAAGGAAAATCTGTGCATTTGAAGATCCATGCTGTACACATTTAAGTAGCTTAGTTGTATTTCCAGATACATTCAGAATTTAAAATTAAAAAAAAATATATTCCTATATGAAATATTATTCCTGTGTCACTCCAGAAGAAGTCACTCCAGAACAAGACCAGGATATGAGCCAAACTCTTTCTATACTTCCCTAAGTCATATAAAAATTATCTCCATTTATCTTTTCATTCAGTCATGTTGCGAGTAGAAAGAAGAACAGAACAGAAAGGTGATACAGAACGTCCCATGAATTACCAGACCTACATTTTAGGAGATCAAAAAGTGAAGCAATTTTCAAGATCAAGAAGATCTCATCTGTCACCTATACAGTCCTATTTTTACCAAGAGGAAACTATGAGCTCAAGAAGTTCAGTTTTTTCTCAGTTTTTATGATATACTATCCTCAGCCTCTGAAATACTGAAATCTACAGTAATCTCTTATAAACCGACTCCTGAAGTGATTTTCTCTTTTTCTATAAACAATAGCTATATGTGTGATGTAGAAGAAGTGCAAAAGTATTATTTTAGCAGCATGTAGACAAATGGAAAATATCTGCATATCTCTCTGTGTGGCCTGCATTTTCTTTGAACTGTATGCATTCAACGAATGGTTCAAGCTTTATGATTTTATGTATAGTAAGGGAACTGTTGCTAACTTTCAGTCTTGGAGATTTATCTAATTCATCTTGTTGATTTAGCTTACTGAAGAAGAATTTTCTGTTGCATAATTTTGACCTCATTTGACTCAAATGTATTTTTCAAGTACCGACAAAAAACCTCCAATGGATCTTTATCAAATGTACAGCATAACCCTGCAAAAGTTGGAAGGTTTCAAAGAGCCAGTGCCAAACACTATATATACTGAGAATACTTTATTAGATGTGTCACATTAAACAGTTCAGTATAGTTTTTGCACTACCGTTCAAGGTCAAGCAATTATATATATTTTTTCCCTGTTGTATTTGTGAATCTCAGTAATACCTGAGAAAGTACTAGTTAGTCCACTGTTTGATTCACACAATTTTTAGCTGTTTATTTTATGGGCATGTTGGAGCTCTACATAACTAATGAAAAGACAGCCTAGGATTTTGACATGTGACAGAGCAGGGTTATGTCTCATCTAAAAACATGATTTTATCAACAGTAGACAATACTTTTGATAAGATTACTACTTTTAAAATCTGGAATTCAGCTTTTTAGGTTTTTGACTGTCCCCATTGATGTGGTTTGGCACCTTCTGCAAAGTAAGCATGCCAAGAAATCTCAGATTTGTTGTAGGGTGAAAACTGTGATATAATTTACTGAGTTGTGATGTACTATAGGTGGAAGGGTTAGAGAAAGAAAGGGAGAAAACTTTTGTTATTCAGTGGCTTTCTCAAATACAAGATTAGTAACGTGCACACAAGGTTCTATCCTGTCCTTTTTCCCTTGGGTGTTATTTGTGTCTCACAGCAAACTGAAACCAGCTTGTGTTTTGACCTAAGGCAACTTGTATGTAAAAATATTTTGGCTGAGGGTCAGGAAAAAAGTAATAATTTTCTTAACCTTTCCACCCAAATGTCTTCAGAAAGAACAAAGGGATTAGCAGACCAAAACCTTTTTGTTCACATTCATAGTTTACTTGTTGCTGAAGTAGTAAGTATAGACCAACACAAAAGAAGCTTGCTGCCTCTCTGCAAGCACGTCTTTGGAGACACTTGAATACTGTTTAGCTGTTAAAATGACAAGCCAAAGGTAATTCGTATCCCTTTGTGGATAGATATGATAGGAAAACTTGCGTACTAGCAAAAAGCAAATATTAAAGATGCTTTGATTGTAACATAACAAAGAGTTAATCTGAGTGAACATGCTAATTCCTGAATTTCAGATTAAATACTTGTTCAAATAATTACAAGAAATTATCCAGATAGTCTTGTATTGAATCAGAGCAAATTTTTTTCCCAAAGTTTCCTAATATTGTGGCAGCATGATTCACAAACCAAGAGCAGAAACCAAGAACATTTGAATAGCGCTGCTGAGTTTTGGTGCAGTGAAGCTTACAAATTTTGAATTTTCATTTTTTGTTATTGTAAATCTTTGCCCTAGTTCTTTATAAATTTGTCTATAGTCCATTTTGACAGTTTCATTTTCTTCGTAACACTCATAAAACCTTTCCACTAAGCTTCTGGGAGTTACTACCTACTAAACAAAAAAATGGACCTTGTTATCAGGATTTAATCCAACATATCTTTAAGAGGAATTGATCTTCAAGAGATAAGTGTTCTTATATTTTTAAAAGCATTATATTTTAAGGTGACATTTCAAGTGAACCTGTAGTTATTTTTGAAAGTACATACACAAAGTATGTAACAACAACCTTCTATAAATAGTAGCAAACAAATCCTAATAGTACTTCTGAAAAGAACAATTTCTATTTTGGATATACTGTGAGTAGGTACATTTTGAATTACTAGTTTATCAGTGGAATAAAGTTAGCATTGATTTAAAATATCAATGTATTAGCTGAGGATAAAAGTAATGCTGGGAAAATTAATGCTGGGAAAAATATTCAGGGTTTATGATAGCTAAGGTTATAAAAACATAGCAAAAATGAATAGGTCTGATTACTTTTTATTATTGAAGCTCTCTGTGGGGGTTCTCAGTGGGATTCTGCAGCAGTTGTTATGAATTGACAAGTTTAAGTGTCGGGATTTTATTCATAGAGGAAGTAGTGAATAGCGAAGCCTTAGTACTTTCCTGTATCACATAGGAGTTGGGGTTTAGATGGGGTTACTTGCAGGAAGTTAGCCAACTTATCAGTGAGTTATTATATGGTGCATTATTCTTATTTGGTCAGAAGGGGAACACTTCCATTAAGTTCACTCTCAGTTACAGTAGGATTTGTTTTTCTATAGGATATATCCATAGCAAGAAGAAAATATTTATCCTAAGATGTACCAATAATATTCTGTAATTCTTTGAGAGCTTCATTTTGCATTTGTTATTTGCCACACTCTTATAATCTCTTTTTGAAATTAATATATCTATGTAATTAAATTAATAGAAAAATAAAACTATGTGAAAAGTTAATGAAATTTTAATGTCTTTAGGAAGATATTGCAGTATTTTACTTGAAGATATTAATTGAAAATACTGACATTTCATAGACCATCAGTCAGACAGAAAGTACTTCCAACATGTAAAGTATAACCATATATTCAGTAAAGCTGGCCAAACTGTTACTGAAGTTCACATTTATCAGCAATTGTAGCTCCTTCCTAGTTAATGAATCATTCACAATCTGATTACTATTTCTGGAAACATGTATTTTATTTTTGTGTATGCCCAGAATAGTTTCGACAAGCAATGTGGGAGTGTAATAATGTTTTGACTTTTAATGAAGGAATGCAATATTCACAGCTTAGAATGGCTTGTTCTCTTTTATTTTGGAGTGTTTTCTCATACTTTTGGGCTGTGTCCTTTAGGCTAAAAAATACGTTTAACACCATGAACAAAAAATCATATTTAAAAACCTGAAGTTACATTTGATACATGAGTTTGACCACTACTGTTCTCCTTTTAGATTTAAGCCCAATTTTATGGGATCTTGGGGATCTTGGGGATCTGACACTGATTTCTGAATGTGCAATATCTCAATACAATGCTACTAGTCACCACTAAAAGTTCTAGGTTTAACAGCTTTCAAGCTGTGCCTTGTGAGGAAACAAGGCAGAGAAGATGATTATAATCACTATATGCTGCACAATGGAAACTGACTGTTTTGGACTGAGTATGAGAATAACGTTGATAACACACTAATGTTTTAATTGTTGCTAAGTAGTGCTTACATAATCAAGGATTTTTCAGTTTCCCCTGCTCTGCCAGCGAGGAGGTGCACAAGAAGCTGGGAGGGAGCATAGCCAGGACAGCAGACCCAAACTGTCCAAAGGGTATTCCATACCATATGATGTCATGATCAGTATATAAGCTGGGGGGAGTTGGGTGGGGAGCAATGATCGCTGCTCGGGGACAGGCTGGACATCGGTCAGCAGGTGGTGAGCAATTGCATCATGCATCACCTGCTTTGTATATTCTATTACGATGATGATGATGATGATTATTATTATTATTACTATTATTACTATTACTATTATTACTACTATTTTGCTTTATTTCAATTATTAAACTGTTCTTATTTCTTACTTTTACTCTCCCAATTCTCTCCCGAGTCCCACCGGAGGTAGGGGAAGTGAGCGAACAGCTGTGTGGTGGTTAGGGTTAAACCATGACACTATTTCATGTGACTACTTATTTATGAGTTTTCCTATAAGTTGACTGCCTTTAAATTATGATCCTCTATGTTTTGAGCAATAGTAGGAATGCTTTTTTTATTATTTTTAATTTTTTTTTGAAGGGGAGGGAAACTTTTCTGTGCTTTGTTTGCTGCATTACATCACTGTATTTGGAAATGCAGTACTGGATGGAAGACCTGATGACCTCAAGGTTTAATTGAAGTCTCTTGAACTCAGCTCAAATGGCAAGTTGGCCTCTTTGTAGAGAAGAATAAAATCAATATTTAAAAAAAAAAGAATGTACTGTACTTTATTCTGGAAAGTACATTCTGGAACTTTTTCCAAGTAAAGTTTATAAAAAATTAATGTTAGAGAACCTTTTTGAGGAAAGGAGCCCAAGGGTTTATGTATTAAGCCCTTCCTTTCTAGGTGTGTCACTTTACAGGTTATGCTTTCCAGTTGGCTGAGGGATGTTTTAATTAGACAAGAAAAGAATTCAGAATGGAAAAAAAAAAAAAGACATAAGGATGGAAAAGCTGAATGTATTGCATAGTTTATTTGTGGAAGCGTGCCCGCTTCAGGATGGGTTATGTGGTAAAGCTAAATGAGAGTGAGAAAACAGTAGTTTGAAATAATTTTCGTGTATGAATAGAAAGTTAAGTACTGTAGATTTGTCTGTAATCATATTTAAGACCAGCATGTCTCAGTAAGAACCTTCTGGTCAAACTAAAGTGTAAGAGGGAAATGCACAGGCTGTAGAACCAGGGATATGTATCTTGATGGATCGACAGTTAGATGAATAAGGAATTGGTTGGATAGTCGCATCCAAAAAGTTGCAGTTAATGGCTCAATGTCATAATGGAAACCAGAGATACATGGTGTCCCTCAAGGGTCTGTACTGGGACCAATAATATTTAACATCGTCATTAATGATGTACACAGTGGGATTGAGTGCAACCTCTGCAAGTTTGTGGATGACACCAAGGTGAGTGGTGCAATCGATACACTAGTGGGAAAGGATGCCATCCAGAGGGACCTTGACAGGCTGAGGAGTGGACCAGTGCTAACCTCATGAAGTTCAACAAGGCCAATTGCAAGGTCTTGGGTCAGGGAAATCCCCAATATCAATACAGACTGGGGGATGAATGGATTGAGAGCAGCCCTGCAGAGAAGGACTTGGGAATACTGGTGGATGAAAAATTGGATGTGAGCCAGAAATGTGTGCTTACAGCTCAGAAAGGTTGTATCCTGGGCTGCATAAAAAGAAGTGTGGCCAGCAGCAGGTTGAGAGAGGTGGTTTTTCCTCTCTACTCCACTCTCATGAGACACCACCTGGAGTGGGTATTGCTATTCTACTATGGCTATTAACTTGGCTATCTGAAGTGTCACTTTATTTCCTAGTCTTGAGATATTTGCTGAAAAAGAAGTGTTAACAACTATGACTCCATCAAATCCTTTTCAAATATTTTTCTTTATCATTTAAGGCAGACACAATCCTTATGATTTACCTCTGATAAATCTCCAAGCTTGCAACTCTCTCCCCTCCATCTTTTTAAAATGTTTTTTGATAACTGAAGTGCTTACATTGGAAAAATGAATATTAACTAAGAAAAAAAAAAACAGCTATTTTTGTAATGATGTATGTAATCTTCAGTCGTGTTTTAGATGGTGGTTTGGCAGAAGGACAAGTAGTGTAATTGTGTGCACCTGCACCATTTACATCTCTTCTACTGAGTGAAGGGATACAAGATGAGACATTTAAGTCTATTTGGAGTATGACTGAAAACAGATTTTAACATTACCACTTATCCAAGTTAAGCTGCTGATTATTCTTATAACTGACATAACTCTTGGCATAATTTGTTCCTGGTCTATATAAATTAAAAATATCCTGATCACTGTAATAATAAAGTATAGTTTTTAAAAGAATAAGATTTATCTAATTTTAGCTAAACCTGAAATTAAACTTCATTATAACTTAACATTTACAGGTCCTCTTAGGAACAGATTCAGACCCTAAAACTTCTTGAAATTCCAGCTTAGTGTCAGATGACTTTACCTCAATGTCAGATGACTTTGCTCGACTCATTGAGCCACTTCTACCAATTACCTTTTTATTCTCTATATTTTTATATAGACAATAATAATGTATATATTATATATATATAAAAAATATATATTATCTCCTATATTCTCTAATTGAAGTCATATCATGATAAATATTTCCAAGGCACTTGCCAGTTTAAGAAATTAGTTGAGAGGATTTTAAGGAATTTTCATTCTATAGAAAAAATAGAAAAGAAGTTATTGAAAACTTTTATTTTATGTTAGGAAGGGGGAAAACAATGGAAATGTTCTAGCCATAAATTGATATATGAAAAAACTGGAGAATGCATTCACATATATATTATATGCTCTGTATAAAGCACCTCTCTGGGAATGAGGAGGTGTTCCAGTTTTAGCCATTGCACTTCAGAAAAATTAGGCACGATTGTTTGTAAAGCTTCAGAGCTTTACAAAGCTTCAAATTAGCCAACTTATTTTAACATGTTTTTCATTAAACTATTAGGCTTAAATAGAATCATTCTAGTATTTCCTCTTTAAAAGCAATCTTCTGTTTATCCAGACTTTTTTGGATAAGGAAGCAACTTCACTCACATTTCCTAGACATTCCCTCCTTAATGTGCATGTTATAGCTGTGCATGGCATTGCCTGAATATTTGACTTGGATACATGAGTATAAAAGAATAAGAAGGAAACTTAGCCACAGAAGAGGGTAGAGCTTGGGGTTTCATTGGCAAAAGGAACTAGGAGGGGCACAGAAGAAAATGAAAGGCAAGAGGAAGGGGGCAAGACAAGAAAAACAGAAATGGAAACCTGTTTCAGAGATGAGAGTCTAAGACAGAAGGAAGAAAGAGAAGCATTAAATCTAAGTACAAGAGAAGCAAAAAATACATGGCTGTGATGAAAAAAAACAATAACAAATAGAAATTGAAAGGCAAGAGAAGAGATATATATGTCTGGGAAAAGGAAAAACTAAATGAAAAAGGAACAGGTTTTAGGATTAGTAAATTCAATTTTATTTATCCCAATCCCTGCATTTAGTTCTTTGGCAGGTTTCCCATAGCTGTGTGCACTTGGAAAAAAGAGAATAGCTTTATGTTACTTTAAGGAATTGATTCATTACATTTTACATTGTTTCAGAAGTATACTCCTTGGAACCTTTCTTGGTGGTCCAACAATAAAAAGTTTTCAGAACCTTCAGTAAAATGACATTTCCTCTGAATATCTTTTTCTAGCTTTATAAGAAATTAAAGGAGATTTTTTATGGTGAGATTATTCTTTTAATTGAATAAAAATACAAGCCTTAAAGACAGGATTTCTTTGTTTCTATTTTTTTAATACACTGTCCATGACATATTAAATCACAATTTTAGAATAATCAGATCAGTGTGTACTTTAAAGAATCATAAAGGTTTTCAGCAGGTATTTGTTTGCCCAAAGGTAGTTTGGAAAAACATGAACAGGTCTTTACAGTCACCAACTGCAGATAGTAATATAATTCAGAGGAAGGAGTTCTGTCAATGAAAAGAAAAATCATATTTACAGCTTTATCACCTGGTGCCCACTTTCTTCTGGATAGAAGCAGTAATAAACACGGAATCATTCTGTAACGACATCTAAATACTGCATGGATCTTTTATTGGATTTTCTAATTTGTGAATACACTGGTTTAGTTTAAAAGGAAACTGCAGAGGAAAATAAAAATACTCAGAACAAATGGTGTAAGGCAAATCACTCTACTACAAGCCACTGCAAAATGAAAAAGTGAGAAAGACCAAAAAGATGATCTAGGCAACTACACATTGGTCAGTCTCACTTCCATCCCTGGAAAAATGTAAAGTAACCTTCATGAAAACCCTGAAAATCTTGGAATGCGCTTCTGGACATATGAAGGAGACAAAGGTTATTGGGAGTAGTCAATAAGGATTTTCCAGGGATAAATCATGGCTAACCAAATTTTTTGCCTTTTATAATAAAATGACTGGATTTGTGGATGAGGGGACAGAAGTAGGTATCATTTATCTCAACTTTAGCAAGGCTTTTGACACTGTCTCCGGGAATATTCTTGAACGCAAGCTGAGATATTGCAGTATGGATGAGTGGATAATGCATCTGGAAAACAATTGTTTGGATGATTGGGCACAGTTGGTCATGATTAATGGGTCATATTCTGTTTGGAAGCGAGTAACAAGGGCAGTACCGCACAGGTCTATCCTGTGACCTGTCCTGTTTAACATCATTACCAATGGTGACAGAGGACACTCTCATCAAGTTTGCAGGTGACATCACAGTAGAGGGACCAGTCAATATGCTTGAGAGCAGGGCTGTCTCACAGGGGGACCTACATAAAAGGGGAGAAATGGACAAACAGAAACCTTACCAAATTCAACGAGGACAAATGCAAAGTCCTGCCCCTTAAAAGGATAATTCTCTGCAGTGATACACACTGGGCACTGCCTGGCTGAGGAGCAGCTCTGGAGAAAGGAGCTGGGTGTCCTGGTGAAAAACGAGCTGAACCTGAGCCAACAGTAAGCCCTGGGCACAGAGACAGCCAACAGCATCCAGGACTGCATCAGCAGCAGCCAGGAAATCGAGGAAAATGATTATCTGCTTTTACTCAGCATTCATTAGATAACATCAGTGCCTAGCTATAGACCCCCGGTATGAAGGACATTGACAAATTTCAGTAGCAGCTCCCAGGGTCGTTTGAGCCTGGAATGGTTGCCCCATGCGGGGAGGCTGGGGGAGCAGGTCTTGTTCAGGCTGGGAGAGAGATGGCTTTGGGGGCACCTCACAGCCACCCTAGGTCCTACAGGGAGGTCATCAAGAAGATGTAACCAGGCTTTTCATAGTGGTGCACGGTGAAAGGGCAAGAGACAATGGGCCTAAGTTGAAAAAAGAGGTTTAAGACTGGATAAAAGGAAGAACTCTTTCCTCAGGAAGACAATCAATCATTGTAACTTGCCCAGACAGACAGTCTCCATCCCTGAGGTTTTCAAGACTTGAATGGATAAAGCCCTGAGAAAACTGGCCAAGCCGACCCTGCCAGCTGCACTACAGACCTCCTGAGGTCCCTTCCAGATCGAGTGATTCTAGGACTCTGAGCATGGTGGGGTCCATGTGCACAGGGGTCCACCAGAGAAGGAGGGAGAAAACCCAATTCTCAGAAAACTTCAATAATTTCAAATCATCTAGCTTCTTAAATAAATATCCAGAGTTCTAAAAATGCCAGAAATCTCTAGGACATGGCTCTGATTTATTCCCACAAGAGAGTAAAAAATAGAATATGATCAAGCAATAAAGATTTTTTTCAAATGTGTGTAAAAAGGGACCTTTTTTTAAAAAATTGTGTTCAATATTACATATTTGATTACTTTTTTCCCCGAAAATATTAATTACTCAGCTATATGTTCAGAGTCCTCACATTTTTATATTATGTGCAATTTAATTTCCAGGACATCTGTGTCAGTAGTAGATATATCAGCATTCTTTCAAAAGAGTAGGTCATTCACTTTATCCCGGATGATACCCTTCTTTTTGCTTTATCATTCTTCCAATCTGGAAGTTCAATTTTCCTTATTCAGCTTCATACCGGCTCTGTTCTCTGCTTGTGATTTTATTTTCCTTTGTGCTGCAACACTATAACTAAACACTATACAAGACTTCCGCACTTGTTTATTCATCAAATTGAGATCTCTACATATCTTTCCTAATAGTATTGAATACTAAAAAATTATATGGAAAACACATTTCTTGGGAGACTCCACCAAAGTTTCTCTTACTTTTAACATTGCATGTGAGAACATTCAAATACAAGAGATGAAGAAAGTTTTCTCGTATTTACAAATAATTTAAAAAGTATATAAATATAAACATTATTCATTGTAATTTAATATTTCTCCTGTGACCTTTTGTAAACTTTATCTGCAACAGATAATTTTTCCCAGAAAATGTCTGTGTAGTGTTGGGTAAATTTGTATGCTTTTGGACTAACTTTTTGGAACATCTTATTACAGAGAAATTATGTCTGAATATACTAGTCTTATCATAAATACATTATAAGTAACTTAAACTAATGCCTAAAACCTTTTCTGATTTTCTGTCTGACCTCAACCTCATTTTATTTTTTTATGTTTCAGACTTCTCTAAGAGAATACAACAAGCTGAGCCACCTGTGTTTCCATTCAACAATATATTGATGAATCATGTGTGGAGTCAATGTTGTGATGTCATTGCTCCTGTTTAAATATGGTATATTTCAAACCCTTGAATCAAACTCTCTCCTGGTGGAATGTATGTATTTGCTGGCACGCAATATTTAATGGACTTCATATGACACTTCAATATCATGTCACTTCAAATACTCTCTAAGCATAATAAGACTTCTCAATTTATTTTGTTGTTGTTGCTGTTGTCAAAGCCATAGCAATAAGATATTTGGACATTACATTAGCATATCAAAGATGTAATTTTTCTCCTCCGTTCCCGTATAGGCACAGAAAGTATTTTGTATTCTAAGCATGGAAACCAAACTATGGTCTCAGATACTGCTCTGTGGTGTCCAGGCACAAGCACTGCCACTGCGGTGGTGCTGCCTAGTCTTCTCACATCCTTAGCTCCCAAGCGGTGCATGCAGACTCTAGCCCCACACTATGGGATATTGAGTTTCTCATCTCATAGCTGACCTTCCCACAGATGGTTTTTAAGATTCTACTTGCTGGAAGAATAAGGTTTCTTAAAAAAAAAAAACAAAACCAGAGTGGCTTATAGAGAAATACAGTTATGGTTATAACTGTAATGCATGGTTTAAGTCTGACAGTTTGCATTTCTGCTGTAATCTCCCTTAGGGCACCTTAAATGATCAAATGTTGTTTTTATTATCAATTGTCTTCACATCACAAAGATTCATTATCCTTAGTATTTCACTAATTAATCTTGAAGTTTCCTCATAGTTTTTCTGTTTAGGTTCATTTCACTGGTCCTTGCCATAGACTCATTTTTTCCCCCCTGCAGAGTGTTGTCTTTTATTTAAGGACAGGTCAAGTAAGGAATGAAGGGAATATGTTTAAGATTCGTACTAATTGACAATAAATAGCCCTGGGACTCAGATGCCACAGCTGTCCCCTATTAGATCACTATTCAGATTATCAAGTTAAAATAATCCTTTCTGAAGCCTCCACTGTACTAGGATACAAAGAAAAACATCAGACAGACCCCGAAAGCCTCCAGGGTGAATAATGTTTAGAGTCTGAAGTGGGAAATGGGCCAAATGACAGCCAAGTTAGTACGGTCTGTCAATGGACCTAATACTCATGCTTCTGTATTTTACAGGGAAGTGCAGCTGAATGTTTACAGCTGACTGGCTGTCAGCTTTAGTTCAGCAGGTCAAGGTACATGGAGATGAGGAGCTCCCTATCATATCAATACTCTATGTCTCCTGTGTATATTTTCTGAATTCTGAATGGAATATTAAAGTCGGGCATGCATGAATTTAAATCAATGTAGAGATTAGAAACCTTAAGGGGAGGGGGCTTAGATCTGATATTTTATCAGGCAACTTTCCTGAGAGCTGTTTTATGCTGATTTTTGAGCTAGGTGGTTTCAGGTATGATCTGTGGAAGAGGAAGATATGTTAGAAGAAAGTGCTTTGTTCCTTCCCCTGTCTAATTCTTAATCACTCTGGAGAACCTTGTATTGCCATTAGATAATTGGTGTGGAAGATTCTTAAAAAAATAACCTCTCTTCTATTTTTCAGATGTTACGATCCTAGCAGATATGCTTTGCTTATTCTCACTCAATGGTAGCCCTCCCCAAGTAACTAGAGCTGAATAACTATAACAAGGTGGTATCACGGTTTTAAATTTTGGTGCTGCAACTCCTCAAAGATATTCAACCATTCAGTTCCTTTGATTTCCAGGGAGCAAAGTGACCATCTGCCTTTGATACATTATCACTTGTTTTCTCAAACCACTGGTGTGAGAACAAGATGTTGGAAATGAAAGTCTCCATTTCTCACCTTGGAACTACTCTGCTCATCCTGTGAAAACTTTTCATATAGGCTTTTAGCTGTTTTCTGGTGTTTTTATCATATCCTACACTTCACTATTGTTTTAAAAACATTATTTCAAAATCATTGAACATGTCTAGATTCAGTCACTTTTAAATTTATCATTAGTGTGTTTAAATGATTTTTGGCTGCTACTTGCTTTTCAAACTGGATGTGGAACACTCTTCTTAACCACACCACCTGCACATTCAGTTAAAAGGTAGAAAGAGGTAGAAAAACAAACAGTCCTCAGCCAAGTTCTGGGCCTCAGAGGCAGGACTTCACAAAAGTCCAATTGACATATGATTCTTCCTATCCTGGTTTTTGAAATAAAGCTATAGCTTATTGCTATTCCTTGTTTATTTGTAACACATGCCTGGAGGCACATGGAGATGGCTTTTTCCCTTCCCATTTCAAATTTTCAAAGCCAAACTCCTCATCAGAGGTAGCCTACGTACCGGACAAGCAGATACAGTTGCAGAATATGGAGCATAAAAAAGTCCAAAACTCATTTCTCTTGACTACTGTTCATAATGAGTTGAATTGCCTGCATTTCTCTAGCATCCCAACATGCAAAACTCACTATTTTATGACTTAGTGAACTAATCTTTGTTATGTAAGTGCAATCTCTAGCCATGGAGAAAACATGCAGATTCTTCAGGATACATCTGCTTTATTTCTGTTGCGCTTTTTCTTGAAGACCCGAAGTACTCAAAACCATGGGGTACGGTTTTATTTATCATAGGACTTTCCATTTACTAATCACTAGTATTGGCTGGCTTGTAGCAGCTGTTTTTATGATTTCATTGATCATGCCTAATCTTTATCTGAACTGCACAAATACCTAAAGGGTAGAAAGTAAAAAGTGTGTGTATGAAGAATGGAGGAAAACTATACATAGTCTCTTCTTCATAAGTTCTTATCATAAGTTTTCCCACTAAATTTTTGCCCTGTGTCTTGGGCAGCATACTAAGAGGAAAAAAAACCACCATAGAACCTCCCCTACCCCCAAAAGAAAAAACCCAAGCATAATTAATGAACACTAAAGCAACAGAACTTGAGAGAAAATATTACCAATAAAAAAATTCTACATAATTTCCAGAAGTTTTTTCTTATTGTCATTCTTTTAAGTAACAATTTTAACATAATTTTCAAATATATTCCAGGAAATGAAACAACTCATTTTCTGTTAAGTTGCCCAGAGAACATACATAAATGCCCCTCAGCCTTCTCCAGAATGCCTATAGAGGTGAATATTTTAAAGAGGGTATCCTTAGATTTCACTGGGGAACCTTTCACTACTTGACAGTTACTGGTGTTGGATGAACACGGGAAACACTGAGGGAGTTCTCAGAATAGTTCTTCCCATCCTTTTCAATAATGGTTTTCAGAAACATACAAAAAGTACATTAGTTGCACTGAAGTATGATCCATGAGAACTTCTGAGAACTGACAGCCTATATGAAAAGGATGGTGAAATATTGCTTCAGAGAAAACTAATGAGTTTCTGAAACCAAATAAGTTTGTGGAACCTAAATACCCAACATCATCCTACCCAATCCGGGTATGTTCTTCTCCCCGTGGAATAGAGAGAAGGAAAGGGAGGTATTTATCCAGATGATTCAGCCCACATAAGGTCTACTTTGTTCTTTGTAATGGTCTGTGTCTCTTCTCTGAAAAGTGAAAGAAGTTGCCTCCATTAGTTGCTGTCATCAGCTGCCTATATTAGTCAAGATGAATGTGTCTTAGGTAAAAGACGCATGAAGGTGCATGATTACCGTATGAATTCACTGATGTGCAGTCCCTGAATCCATGAACTTTATGTTTCTTGAGACTTCAAAATGGGAAAGTCTATGCATATTGAGCAGGACAGTGTGAAAAGAGTTGTGGGAGAAAACTGCACTGAGGATTCAATCAGAAAGCATCTGTGCTGAGTTAGTGAACTTTTTATGTGAGCTGAGGGAAGATTAAAAAGTTGAAGTAATCAGGGTAAATGCTATTGTAATTTTGAAGTGTAAAAGAAGAAATATTTGCCAGTTATAATCAAAGAAATCTAATATAGACATTTTAATTGGTGATTTTTAGAAATTACTGAGTAAGAGCTATAGCTATATCTTAAATGATCCATTTCAATGTAAGATAATTGCAGTATATCAGTCACTGCTTAACGACATTGGTTGTTAATTTGGGGCCACTTATGAGCAGTTATAGTTATTGTTTTTAATTAAAATATTTGACTTACTAGCTGTGTTACTGAGATTGGCCTGGAGTCTGCACAGAGCTGAAAATCCAGAGGTGGTAGTGGCCCTCCTCTGCAGAACAGAACCTAAAACCGAGTAATTCAGGACTCTGCCCAACATTGCCTAGGTAGTCCTGACTTCCTCTGGAAATAGTTGAATGTACAAGTGACTTGGGACTAAAAATTCAGGTAGTTCTTTGTCAGCATGACTTCTTTCAGTGTCTCATATGATCATTTGCCCTTTCCATTTATTGCTGCTTTTAGGGAAAAAAAAAATCTTTTTTTTGTAAGAACAAGGCCAAGATTTTATGCAAATTCAAATACATTACTTATTCATTTACCTTACTTAATTTATGACTGTAGACTTATAGTTAAAAACTTAGTATTAGTGGCTAGACTTATGTTGTATTACATGTGACTCACTAGAGACAGTTTCATTTCTAGAGCAGACACAGAGCTAAGTGATGTTTTGCAAACCATAAAGCAGTCTAGCATGAAGAAAGCCATGTTTTTTCTTGCAAAGTATAACTGACAAAAACTGCCTCTGAACCAATTTATCTGAATTATACATTATCTAAAATCTTGACTGCAATATTCATATATGGGACACACATCAGACATCCATATGCATAATTTTTATTTGGCAAAAAAGGCAAAAAAAACCACTTTTTTTTTTTTTAAATGACAATAGAGTAACCTCATGTTGAACTCTGAATAACCTCATAATGCTAGATTTCTATAAGGCGCCGCTAACACTTTGTGGGCAAAAACTTGAACTTTATCTTTGCTTATTAAAATATTTGTAGGCAACAGAAAATGCACAGCTCAAAGTTTATTAATTTGGGGCCCCTATTTGAAAACCTTTCTAACTGTCCCATGCTGTAGAAATAGCTTATTTGATTTTATGTAAAAGGTCATGAATTTTCAAGGGTACCATAGGGGAAAAGATTTTGCAACCATTCTGGAAATATATTTGAAAGTGGAAATAAATATTTCGTTTTATATGAATAAGATTATAAAGAGACTTGACTGCCCCAAACCTGGAAGGCAGATAGTGGGACAAATAGACATGGCATTTTAAATGTAGGAGACATGACAGATTTTAAACAGGAGACCTTAAGTGTTTGGCGATTACTTAAGTAGATGGAAGATTGGGTTCATATTATTACATTATATCTATGTTTTTTATTGCTTCGTATCTAAACCACAGTGGATCTGAGTGAAGAATAATTTCACTAAATCATCATAAATAATATTACATTATACCTTTATTATGATTTATCTTTCAAAAATATGTCAATTAGTTAATTTTAAGCCTTGCGGCACACCTTTCTGAAATTGAAAGACCCAGAACAACAAGAACACAGAAAAAAGAAAATCAGCACATGAAACATTACAGAAGTTTTGCTCACAGGCCTTTTTCTGGAAGAAAAATATTCTAGCTTTGTTATATATCTACCTTTGTCAATCTGCTGATATATACAGAAAATAGTCATACTAGGTTGATATAAAGCCTGTTCCATAAAACTGAACCAAAAAGTTTCCTGGAGAACTGCATTTCTGAAATCACTTTCCCTTTTTAGGTTTGATATTTGCTGCTAATGCTTGTCAGCACAGGATGTCTTTGGTCCTTTAATGATTTTTATATAGAAAATTATGAGCACATTTGTTTTAAGGTTAGGTTTCCACATAAGAGAAAATTTTTCATCTCAGGAGCACTGAAGCATTACATAGCTCTGTTATATTCAACTCTGACTGGACAATTCTTTGCAAGCTTGAAGAAATTAAACTTATTTCTGAATCTACCAAAGTGCAGCTAGCAGGAAATTTCATTTCTCTGCATCTTTGTTTGTATCTTACACATCCACATATTAGTAGGAAATATAAGACAATGCATAGTTCTCGATGGTGGTATGAAACTTTAAGTGTTTTCATGTCTCATAGTAATTTCAGGAATAGGGAAAATCCTCTAAAATATGTATAAAGAAATCAAGATTAAAATTTCTTTGAAAGCTTAGTGAAAACATTTAGAGAAAACTTACTGTTTTCATATTCTTGCCTAGATGTAATGAGAAAATATTTTTGTCTTCTTTAAGAAAAAAGAACCTAATTAAGTGTTTTTGTGCACAAATTATTGAAAAACAAAAACCCAGATAAGAAGTTCTGTGAATTATTTCAGAAGCCCAAGCTGGAGGTGTTTGGAAACACTCTGGCTAAACAGTTCTAAGTGCTTATTTGCCTTTTATATTCAGTTGCTTTAGGATCCCTATTTTACTTTCTTCCTTGAATGCAAGCTATTTAAGGAAAATAAACCCAAAGACAGAATACCAGACTATGATATATGTTGAGATTTCATCCAACTTTAATGAGTTAATGTAGTTAACGGTTATTAATGGTTTATTATGCTGATTACGCTGATTACACTGATTATGCTTGGATACAGTATGGCAGCGTGAAGCACTGTACTGTGTTGTCATATTGTATTCTGTATGTACTGCAAATGTGGGTCTGGTTGCTTTATTTCTAGAAGACTTCAACAATGTTGGGTTGTGGAAAAATCTGATTTATACACATATTTGTATTCTTATAAAACATAGTAATAATGAAATAAAAGGTGGGGAGTATCTCATCTCCTCATCTTTTTTTTGTTGTTTAGAAAGGCAACAGAAAACCTTACTTCTTTTCAAAATCTCCTGTTAGAACTGTGAAGGAAGGAAAAAGTTAAAGAGAATTAAAAACCACAAAAGCAAGAAAATATGTAATACGTTAAAAATAACAAATAGTAAAAAGTTTCTCAAAACATCTAATTTCTTATTTATTAGTCACAATTCTATTCAAAGGCCTTTTACCAGTAAAGATCATTTGGCACGTTCTTCCTTGCATCAGTATCATAAATATGTTTGATTCATCAGATGATGACCAGGAGTCTGAACCATGGTGTAAAAATTATATTCCTGGTAATTTTCCTTATTGCTTCCTGGATGTGAATTTTAGGTTGCATTTTTTATTCTGGACAGGGTGACTGAGCATGGAGGAGACAGAAAAGAAATACAAAATAAAAGCCTGAGATTAGACATTCAGTCTTCTTTCGTACAGATAACCTTGAATGACAAATATGAAAGTAAACAAGTCTCTTTTTTAAAGTTTTTGTTGCTTGAGATCTAAAAAAACCAGGCCATATAAAGTATTTGATTTATGGGTGAATAAATAAATAAATAATATATAGCAAATATAAATAAGTAACACTTAATTGTCTGTTTCATTTAGTAGAACAGAGTGAGCCTTATCAAATTGCCATAAATTAAAATTTGGGCATATGTTTGAATACTCCATGTAATACTCAAGATTTTATTTTGGAAAGACATCTTAGAGCATTTTATGGCTACATCTCAACAGGAGACCTAAAGGTGTTTCCATATGTGACAAGTCCAGGTGTTTGCCTTGAACTTGTCCCAACTCCACACTACAAGACTGAAGCCCACTTTATTTGTATCACTTAGCCTGGTTTCATAGAAAAATAACTCTTTGGTCATGTTTCAACCAGGTCCTTAATCTGAATATTCAAGGAACCAACAGCTTGGGGTGGGGCATAACAGATGTCCACAGATCAGTTCAGACAAGATCTGTATATCTGTATAACTGGAGGCCTTATTTTCCAATTCCAGACACCCAATATTAGCCATGAAGACAATGGGAGGGGGACCCAAAAACAAAACAGTGGATACCAATGAAATTTACAGCTTAAAATTATCTGCTCAGTATTTCATCATTTTTTGAACTTAGTAGGAAAAACACAGTGCAATTGATTTCCATGAAGATGTGTCTACAGAATAAAACCATTTCTTTGCCTAGTTAAAGAGAAGGTCAAAGAAGGCTGAAGGAAGAGAAGGTCAAGAAGGCTAGAATAAGATTTAGGAGAAATAATTCACCTCCACAGTCCAGTAGATGAGGACATATACGTCTCTTTTTGTTGAGTTAATAAGCAGCTCTAATATTTGAGAGGAAATGGGACAATCATAATCAAGAAAGTTATTTGATCATGGCAAGTATTAAGTATTATGAGTTTAAAGTGAGGTCGAAAAAGGCTGCTGAATCTCAGTCTTTGCAACTTTCCTTTCATTTAGCTGCAGTTTGGTTGTCTGGGTACCTAGAGTCAGTGAGTCTTACTGAACACAATGTTCCTTTACTAGGCATCAAAAAGCATTTTAATTTGGTTTCCTAGGAATATAAGGTTATGCAAAGGCGAAGTTTTCCTGCTTACCTACCTGTCAGTTCTCCCCTGAAAACTCCCCATCTCCAATGCAGTGTGACAAAAGGGTAAAATACAGGAAAAGAATAAACTTGTCAAAGCCAATTAAATTGTAAAGTTTCATGAAAATTCAGGGCTTGGTAACAGACAGAACATCAAATTAGAGCACTTGGTGAAGGAAAACCTTCAGTTTAAGTTCTCTTAGATCTGCTGTCTTTTCTGGTCCAGTGGGGCCATGAAGAGAGTTTGGTGTATAAGGAACATAACAGAAAACTCATCTTCTGACTAAATTGTTTTAGAGAATAGATTAATTTAGGCAGAATTGAAGGCTTCCCTAAATATTATAGGTAACTGTTTATTTTTATTATTTTTTAGATTAGGAATATTCTTAATAAACTATTTACTTTCATACTGAAACTTAAATAAACTCCTCTAGGTAATATTTTACCTAGAGTAAATATGAATAGAATAAATGTCTGACATATTCAATCTTCTGATAAAACTTTTCTGCATTGTTTATACCAAACTATCTATTAGAAACTAGTCATTGTAGGTAACATGTATATGAATACTACCTCACATCATTCTTTGCATAGGGAACATGATGAAAGCATTAATAATTTTATTTAGACATAATGGGTTTATTAAAAATAAACCAGAATTATTCAATTAAGTTCTTTATACAAAACTTTTGGTAAAGATTATGTGTATTTATGACACTGCTTTATAAACAGGTTCTTCATGATTTGACAACAGTAGTATGCCTCATCATTCTCCTGCAGTGACAGTATAAAAAATAGTAAGAAAGAGATGAAAAATGATGCACCTACAGTCATGTGAATATGTCCCTGTTATTCAAGGCATAAAAAAATGGAAGACATTCTAGGTATAGAAACATTCCACATATATTTATATCTTGCATGATTTGGATGATTGACATATATAATGTGTGTGTGTGTGTGTATGTATATGCAAGTATATGAAATATTTAATTGCTAATGCTATATTTTATATTAATTGCTGTATATGTTTATTAATTTTTTTACTGTAATGAATGGAAGCAAAAACATGTAGAAGGAAGGAATCAATGATACACCAATTTATTGAACAAGAATGAATATCTATTTAAGTAAGATCTAATTCCTGCTCAAATTTGTAGAAAACTATTGACTTCAGTGGGGCAAGGATTTCACCCCAGGTATCTGTTATTTTGCTCTTAATTATAAAAGATTGAAGCAGTTTATTTAAAATCCTTCGTTGCTGCGAGATACTTTCACACAAAATTACATAGACATCACCAGCCCTGCAGAACCCAGTGTGGAGCATTTCAAGCTTTAGACAGTAAAAAGTAGAAAAAGTGGTGTCATAGTTCCTAAGACTGAAACTGTTGAATGAATATTAAAAACAAAGGTCAACTAGAGAGTATTTAAAGGGGTCACATTAATATTAATGGAATTGATTTATTATTGTAAGGTAAGTATGATCTGTTACAATATATCATTAAGAATGCCATAAAAATCTCTATAACAGTATGCTAAAATGAATAGGTTATAATAGTTAAACCTGTGCAGTACGTGCTTTATATGGGATATAATTATTGCAATAGAAGATAATGTCTATTTAAGTATAGCAGAATAAGAATTCAAATATGGTGCTACAACATTTTGAACTATGGACATGGAAGTATCTCCTTTAAGGCTGAAGATAGAACAAATGATTCAAGTGAAGATGATAAAATTATTTCCAAAAAAGCTAAGGAGAGATTAAAAATTTCTCCCAGCTCATTGTAAATAAGACAGGATAGTGGTCCTCACAATGAAAAATAGTCAATAGCTTTGATGACATTGGTAAAATGGTGAATTTTGGATTATTCTTATTAAAGCACGTTTATTAAGAAAGAAGAGAATAAGGTTCTAATTCTGCAATGATTAAAGTATATCTATAAATTGATATCTACTAACTCCTGGGAGTAAGAGTGTATAAGTATAGCACATACACAGCAATTTGAGAGAGATTTTTCAAAACATTGAAAATTGTTTTTAGAAGGTTTTTGAAATTAATCATTACTCAAAAGCATTTGAATATTACAGAATCTCACTATCTGGTTAAAGCACAGGATGGAGCATTCCTGTATGGACAGAAATCAGAAGTGACCCTCCTATATCATTGCCTGGCTCAGGTGACTTAAGTGATAAGACTTCTTTTTTTTTAAATTTAGTATAAAGGGATGGAGAGGGAGGAGAATTAACCCTTCAGAAATGGTCACTGGATTAAAAATAATAATCAGATTATCTTTGTGCTTCCAAAAATATCTATAATGTATCACCAAGCCTATTTCAGTAAGCGGAAGTGCCACGTAACATGAAAGCACATTAATCTTTTCCACAAGATTTCTTTCAAACCACCAAAGCTTTCATTTATTTTAGGAAATATTGGGTATCTGTAGGGATGTTAACAAGATAGTTGCTGGAAAATGAAACTCATTATAGTATGATTTCATGTTTAAATTCTTCACAAGAAATAGACTGGAACTTGGAATTAGTGGGGTAGATCAAACAAGTACAAATAGACAGTTAAGTATTCATACCATACTTTTAGTTTACATTTTTGAGGAAAAACAGGACAGAGGAGGAAGTCAATGCTGGAACTAAACACAGGGAGTTTGACTAGATAAAAACAGAACTCGTTTTAGTTTAATTGTCAGGGTAATAGAATCATAGAATCATACAGGTTGGAAAAGACCTCTAAGATCATCGTGTCCAACCGTCAACCCAACACACCATGCCCACTAAACCATGTCCCTAAGGGCCTCATCTACACGTCTTTTAAATACCTCCAGGGATGGTGACTCCACCACTTCCCTGGGCAGCCTGGTCCAAGGCCTGACCACTCTTTCAGTAAAGAAATTTCTCCTAATGTCCAATCTAAACCTCCCTTGGTGCAACTTGAGGCCATTTCCTCTTGTCCTATCGCTAGTTACTTGGGAGAAGAGACCAACACCTACCTCGCTACAATCTCCTTTCAGTTAGTTGTAGAGCACGATGAGGTCTCCCCTCAGCCTCCTCTTCTCCAGACTAAACAGTCCCAGTTCCCTCAGCTGCTCCTCATAAGGCTTGTGCTCCAGGCCCTTCACCAGCTTCGTTGCCCTCCTCTGGACACGCTCCAGCACCTCCATGTCCTTTTTGTAGTGAGGGGCCCAGAACTGAACACAGTATTCGAGGTGCGGCCTCACCAGTGCCGAGTACAGGGGCACAATCACCTCCCTACTCCTGCTGGCCACACTATTTCTGATACAGGCCAGGATGCCGTTGGCCTTCTTGGCCACCTGAGCACACTGCCGGCTCATGTTCAGCTGGCTGTCAATCAGCACCCCCAGGTCCTTTTCCTCTGGGCAGCTTTCCAGCCACTCTTCCCCAAGCCTGTAGCGTTGCCTGGGGTTGTTGTGGCCAAAGTGCAGGACCTGGCACTTGGCCTTGTTGAACCTCATACAATTGGCCTCGGCCCATCGATCCAGCCTGTCCAGATCCCTCTGCAGAGCCTTCCTACCCTCCAGCAGATCAACACTCCCACCCAACTTGGTGTCATCTGCAAACTTACTGAGGGAGCACTCGATCCCCTCGTCCAGATCATTGATAAAGATATTGAACAAGACCGGCCGCAGTACTGAGCCCTGGGGAACACCGCTCGTGACCGGCCGCCAACTGGATTTAACTCCGTTGACCACAACTCTCTGGGCTTGGCCGTCCAGCCAGTTTTTTACCCAGCGAAGAGTGCACCTGTCTAGGCCGTGAGCCGCCAGCTTCTCTAGGAGAATGCTGTGGGAGACAGTGTCAAAGGCTTTACTGAAGTCCAAGTAGACCACATCCACTGCCTTTCCCTCATCCACTAGGCGGGTCACCTGGTCATAGAAGGAGATCAGGTTGGTCAAGCAGGACCTGCCTTCCATGAACCCGTGCTGGCTGGGCCTGATCCCCTGGTTGTCCCGGACATGGCTCGTGAGCACCCTCAAAACCAACCGCTCCATGACCTTCCCCGGCACCGAGGTCAGGCTGGCCGGCCTGTAGTTCCCCGGATCCTCCTTCCGGCCCTTCTTATAGATCGGCGTCACATTGGTGAGCCTCCAGTCGTCCGGGACCTCCCCAGTTAACCAGGACTGCTGGTAAATGATGGAGAGCGGCTCGGCAAGCTCCTCCGCCAGCTCCCTCAGTAAATAATGTGCTTAAATAATGTGCTTAAATAATGTGCTTAAATCCTGGTTTAAGCAGCTAAAGGTGTTGAGCTGGATAAGAAAATTGTCAGACTTCACAATATTGGAAATTGTGTCTTCTGGAAAATCTTTGATTCTTTCAGTGAATGTTTTAAATACTGCTACAATTTCCATTTCCTTTGGCTCTTCCTTTTCATCTAAAGGAAAAAAAAGAACTAAAGTTTCAGAGATATAGGTAAAGATAAGGATAAGACAGAAATAATCACAGGAAGGGATGGGAGGGTGTCCAGGTTAAAGGAGAAAGACATAGTGGTTTGGAAATAATAAACAAACATAATCTGATTAATTTTTCTTGGAATTCAACAGAGAGATTCTCTTTGTGTTCAGTTTTTCAGACCTGATCTCATAAAAATACATACATGGGATCAACTTAAGATAGTACTTGTTTGTGCTAGGAAATCTTTTGAAGTGTAAAGATTAAAAAATAAATTACTTCTTTACTACTCACAACTTTATATTTTACTCTAATATAAAGAACAACTCCACCACAGTGTCATACTACTTTTCAAAGGCTGGAATTTTGAAATATGTGTGTTCAGGACACAATTCTATTCCATCTAGCCTTTTAGTATTTACAGAGGTGCCATATTGTTCAGATTTGTACTTTTTAAAAGACTTTTTTTTGGGAGGAAAAAACAAGCAAATGCTGATGATCACAACGTTTGAATCCTATTAAAAGTGTTAATTTGCAGCAGTAATAATTTAGGTTTTTAATTATAAGCTTGAAAAGCAGATTTAAAAACATAGTTGGCACGACTGTAATGTTAATTTGTCTTTAACATTTATTGAAAGCAATGTGTCCAATGTAATTACAGTGTGTGTCAAATAACCCACCACTTTATTTTTTTTAATGCATGATCCGTTAATTTGCTTGATTAAGATGACTTGCCATCTGCTAAGGAATTTTTCTGTGGTTCCATCTTACTTCCAAATACTAAGAAAAGATATAAAGCATTTCCTTTTATTTTCTTTAATCTCCCTTTTCTTTCTGCTATCCCATTAAGCCCTTACTATGGTGTTCATCATCAATGTCTTCCTGGCTGTTACAAGGGTCATGTAGTATCTATTTCACTAATCGGGACAAATGAATTACAGTCACATGAGTATGGTTGTATTAGACCTGAAATCAATGTCAAATACTCAGTGCTGTATTACCTTGTGTGGGTATTCAAATATTTCTTTTTCTAAAAGTATTACTATTGTCTTATAATTAAAATTCTCTTCAATTGAAACTAGAGAGTTTATTAACCCACTTCTTCCATTCCCTTAATCACCAAACCATAGAGCTTTACAAATATTGCCAAAGCAATGTGTAGTCGATTTAAACCTAATGAGATTACACTCTTAGTGGCTTTGGCTAGGTATAAAAGAAAAACTGTAAATATGATTATGCATTTACATGGTCTCTTTGTAATCCATAAATCTCACAAGTATTTTTTTGCCAGCATATAAAGTTCCTCCATCAGACCTTTTTGGCAGTGTCTCTTCATAGTCCACAAAACTGAGAGTGTTACTTTTTAAATCCTTTGATTATGCTGAGAATATGACGATTTTTATAAATAGATGGCTGTAGAGAAAAAAGTGGCCTCACTTAAGAAAATGTTGTCCTAGTCTTCTCTTTTCCATGGGTATCTTAGGAAAAGATTTTTATCTTGCTGTACCTTAATTTTCAGTTTTACCTGTTTATCATCTCTGTGTGCAGAAAGACTTTTGCAGATCTTAACTTTACTGAGGGAATTTTCAAAGATTAATTTTAATAAAACCCAAAGCTTGAGTTGAAATTTTAAGTACATCTCTCTTTCAACTGGTATTGATTCACTTCACATTTTTACTAACTGATCTACTGATGTATGTACCAGTAATTCATGCTAACAAAAGGGAGTCACTTCATAAATTATTAAATATGGACAATCGCATGCCCTGGAGATTGATGCCTGAAAAGAATGGTGAATTTTATTCTGTCTTCTCTGGAGGACATAGACAGTTGCCTCCATGGCATATCCTCCTTTTCCTCTAGGACTGCTGATACCTCCTGATAAATACGGAGTTATGTACCACAAGCCAAGTCAGAGCTGGGGTGCCTAAAGACAGAGCAAAGGAAATGCAGGTAATTCTTCCACCAGGCCCATCAAACTGACAAGGAAGTGATAATGCAGCCCAGGGCTACAAAGTCCCTGCTCTGTGACTCAGGACTTTAAAGGCTATTACAAGACAGCCCAACTGGCCTGGTTTCAGCTGGGATAGAGTTAAATTTCTTCCTAGGTTTGTGTTTGGATTTAGTATGAGAAGAATGTTGATAACACTCTGATGTTTTTAGTTGTTGCTAAGTACCCGTTAGTCAAGGACTTTTCAGCTTCCCATGCTCTGCCAAGTGCACAAGAGGCTGGGAGGGGGCATAGCCAGGACAGCTGGCCCCATTGGCCAATGGAGTATTCCATACCATGGGACATCATGCTCAGTATATGAATGGGAGCCGTGATCCAGGAAGCCGCAATTGCTGTTTTGGGCATTGCTCAGTGGGTGGTGAGCAACTGCATTATGCATCACTCATTTTGTATATTCTGTCATTATTATCACTATCATTTTCCCCTTCCTTTTCTGTTCTATTAAACTGTCTTTATCTCAGTCCATGAATTTGACTTTTTTTTTCCGATTCTCTTCCCCATCCCACTGTGGGGGTGGGAGGTGGGGGGAGGGGAGTGAGCGAGCAGCTGTGTGGTGTTTGGCTGCCTGCCGGGTTAAACCACAACACCAACTCAGCCCAATCCTTGGCAAAGTTCTTAAATAGATTTATGCTTCAGGGTCCATGGAAAAGGAGGTCAGCAGAGCAAAACAATTATGTACACTTAGTGCTCCCTTACTGGAACTGGATGAATATATTATCATTGAACATTTACTGTTGAGGAAGATAGAACTTTGACTGGTTTGAGCCAGTTTCACCAAAAGGATTTACCTGAAATGGAAAGAGAATATGTTTCAACTACCTGAATCACTTTGTTGAACCATTTGATTTTCAGGCACTTAGAAGGAGTGCTGAAGAAATAAAGCTTACATAGCTACAGTAGTGACTCTCTATCTAGCAGCCCGGTCACTAAAACTTCCCAATAATATAGAAAACCTGAACCCATAACTGAAAACCTTTCTACCTGGAACACTTGTTATGCAGCAGGATGCGCGAACAACTATCCATTAGTACAAACAAACAAAAGTGTTTTTTTTCGTAGAATTTTTTGCTTAGAATTCTTTCTGTACAAATTATTTAAATGTTGGAGCAGGCATTGGAATTGCTCTGCAAGTGAATGTCATAGACATTAAGATGTAGAGTAATTCTCTCACTATTCTAATAAGTACTTTAAAAAAATTACATGAAGAAAAAAACTGTTTGTGTAAGGTGTTAAGGAGATGATCCTAACTGTCCTGGTTTCAGCTGGGATAGAGTTAATTTTCTTTCTAGTGGCTGCTATAGTGCTGTGTTTTGGATTTAGTATGAGAAGAATGTTGATAACACTCTGATGGTTTTAGTTGTTGCTAAGTACCCGTTAGTCAAGGACTTTTCAGCTTCGCATGCTCTGCCAAGTGTACAAGAAGCTGGGAGGGAGCATAGCCAGGACAGCTGGCCCAACTGGCCAACAGGGTATTCCATACCATATGATGTCATACTCAGTATATAAACTAGGAGGCGTGGTCCGGGAAGCAGTAATTGCTGCTCAGGGACTGGCTGGGCATAGGTCAGTGGGTGGTGAGCAATTGCATTGTGCATCACTTGCTTTGTATATTCTGTTGTTATTATTATTATTACTACTACTACTATTTTACTTTATTTTATTTCAGTTATTAAATTGTCTTTTTCTCAACCCATGAGTTTTACCCTCCCAATTCTCTCCCCCATCCCACTGGAGGGGGAGAGTGAGTGAGCAGCTGTGTGGTGTTTAGTTGCTGGTTAGGGTTAAACCATGACACTAACTTTATGGTACTCCTGTGGCTAAAGCTCTCACTTGGGATGGGCAAGCACTAAGTTCAGATGTGCTCTCTGCTGGCTTCAGAGTAAGAAAGTAGCTGTAGGTCCAAAGTAGCTGATCATGGAATCATTGTTTAAGTTTCTTAATGCACAGTGATATAATACTTATATTAGAGACTGAAGGATCACAATCACCAAACATCCCGTAGCAGGCTGTTTGGATCCCTCTCCTAGAAGATGGGATGGATTACTTATCATGTGAGGCAGAGGGAGAAGCTGATCCTAGATCTCCAGATCCTGAGTGAGTATCTCTAAGTATTGGGTTACTGAAAAATACATCAACTTTCTGTTTACTGCTAGAATTACTACTACTATTTTGCAGATAGTGTATTCAAACATACTTACTTTAATATGGCTACATATCCTATACATAAAACACCCTGTTTCTCATTGGATAGCTTTTTTGTTTGTTTATAAGTGATAACACCAGCCTTTGCCTTCTGTGTTATTCTGAAATTAAGTAACATACTTGCTGATTGCACTTAACAGACTGTAATTGTAAGACTTGTGTTAGCACCTGACTACACCTTTCATCAGGTTCATAAAGGCAAAAATATTTTATGCTTTCCATACATCCCAAGGCTGCTAGCTACAGCACACTTTGAAAGACTAAGTTCTGAGAAAGGTGTACAAAATCTCATGTGAGATAACAGGTATAACCTGTGGAATTCAGGTATAGAAAAAACCCACACAAATAAATCTCCAAAATAAATAAAACCTACACAAATAAACCCCAAACCCCAAAATGGGCAAAGATAGTCCTTTTGGCTTCTTTCCCTTAAATAGCTCTTCAAAGAAAACATTGTATTTGCCACACAAAATTATATGGAGTAAAAACACTTTAAAAAAAAAAAAAACACCTTAGAAAATTTGTGCAGAATGCATCAAATTGTGCAGAATGCGAGTCAGTCTAGTGAAAGCCTACAAAACACACTGCCACTACTAGCAGCAACAGCTGCCCCACTAACTAAGAACGTGCCCTAGGCTAAGGCGACTTGTGTAGACCAACAACCTCAGATCAGATGACAAATGGTTGACAGCAATGTCAGAGGTCTCACCTACGTGTTGGTTTCAGCTGTAGACCTGAAGGTGCTTTTATACTGATGGGCAGACAGGAAAATGGCAGAAAACAAAACCGATAATGGCAGCAATAAATCTGAATAAATTAAAATTAAGTATGTTTTTTTCTCCTCCCCCCTAGTGTTGGGAGGTGCATTTGTGTTTTCTTTTGCTTTTACCATAATAGTAAAAAAATGAGTTAAAAATAGGAATTTTATGAAAAACTAAATTACACTAATCTTTGTAGATCAAATACATAAAATATTCTAGTTTTAGCATATACTGTTATCTAAGCTTGTGAGCCAGGAATGGCATATAGCATGTAACAGAAATTCCTACAGTCAGTTGATTTAAACAGTTTTTGAAAGAAAATATTTAATTAATTCTTCAAAATGGAATTGTGTTGATACACTAACAGTAATACATCTTTTCATGTTTTAGGAATACAGCTGGTTTGCAAATGTTCACATCTCACAGATCAAGACATTTTTTCTGGTGTTGCAAAGTCTACTAAATCTATTCTGTGGTATAGTATAGGCTCCCCCAGTAAATATAACATTTACTTTAAAGTGACTTTAAATACAAAGTGAAAAGATTTAATGTAAAAGTTTTACAAAGCACTAAAATTATTTTTAACGAACCTTTATTTCTTTCTGAAAAATGGAGAAAAAGAATATTCTTACTTTAGAGTTTGGTTTTTTATGAATCGTCTAAATTTATTTTTGAGAAGGGAGAATTATCTGCCTTCTTTGTATTGTGTGGTAGGAAGGGGAAAGAAGAAACAGAAGGAAATTTCCCATCAAAATAGAATAAAATGTGGTTTTTTTGGATGCATTTGTCCTTCGTATGTACTCTTTTCCTTACACCAAATATGGATTTATTTTTGTGGTGGGTTGACCCTGGCTGGACACCAGGTGCCCACCAAAGCCACTTTATCACTCCCCTCCTCAGCTGGACAGGGGAGAGAAAATATAATGAAAAGCTCGTGGGTTGAGATAAGGGCAGGGAGAGATCATTCACCAATTATCATCATGGGCAAAACAGATTTGACTTGGGAGAATTAATTTAATTTATTGCCATCAAAATCAGAGTAGGATAATAGGAAATAAAACCAAATCTTAAAACACCTTCCCCCCACCCCTCCCTTCTTCCCGGGCTTAACTTTACTCCCAAATTCTCTACCTCCTTCCCCCCGAGCAGGGAATGGGTGTTGTGGTCAGTTCATCACATGTTGTCTCTGCCGCTCCTTCCTCCTCAGGGGGAGGACTCCACACACTCTTCCCCTGCTCCAGCGTGGGGTCCCTCCCACCGGAGACAGTTCTCCATGAACTTCTCCAACATGGGTCCTTCCCACAGGCTGCAGTTCTTCACAAACTGTTCCAGTGTGGGCCCCTTCCATAGGGTGCAGTCCTTCAGGAACAGACTGCTCCAGCATGGGTCCCCCACAGGGTCACAAGTCCTGCCAGCAAACCTGTTCCAGCACGGGCTCCTCTCTCCACGGGTCCACAGGTCCTGCCAGGAGCCTGCTCCAGCATGGGTTTCCCACAGGGTCACAACGTCCTTTGGGTACATCCACCTGCTCTGGTGTGGGGTCCTCCACGGGCTGCAGGTGGATATCTGCTCCACCGTGGACCTCCATGAGCTGCAGGGGGACAGCCTGTCTCACCATGGTCTTCACCACAGGCTGCAGGGGAATCTCTGCTCCGGCGCCTGGAGTACCTCCTCCGCCTCCTTCTTCACTGACTTTGGTGTCTGCATAGCTGTTTCTCTCACATCTTCTCACTCCTCTCCTCCGGCTGCTGTTCCGCAGCAGTTTTTTTCCCCTTCTTAAATATGTTATCACAGAGGCGCTACCACCATCACTGATGGGCTCGGCCTTGGCCGGTAGCAGGTCCATCTTGGAGCCGGCTGGCATTGGCTCCATCGGACACAGGGAAAGCTTCTAGCAGCTTCTCACAGAAGCCACCCCCCACTACCAAAACCTTGTCATGTAAACCCAGTACAATGTTAATTTTTACAACAGGTAGACAGTGTACCTGAGGAAAGGTTGCTGTCACTTAACACTGGAAATTTTAGCAACTTCAGATGGGAGAACACTGTCAGGATCTGCAGAATTCACAAAAGCTCAGGATGAACTAGTTCTCTTTTCCAGTAAAGTCTGAAAAATTCTTTAAGAAGAAAAGATAGAACAGACCTTGTTAAATTCAGGTAGGAAATATTAAAAAACAGTCACATTGTAAGGAAAGCATAGAGATGGAGCTCAACTGTTTGCCTACTTCTGTGCAAAGTCAGATTAAAAAAATGAAGTAGAAGAATTTATGATTATATAAAGGAGATGACATAACAGGCATCTTGGAAATAGGAGAGGAATCAGCAAAATACTGTTAACAGCAGGACACAAATGATACAGACATGAAAGACAAGGTATTATATGGAGGAGTGACATTGCACGTTAAAGAGGTGAAATAAGGTAAATACTTTAACTGTAAGTTCAAGCAACAGAGTACTCCCATAATTAAAATGAAGGATTGACTAGGCAGAGTATTGATAATACTGTGCTATGAACTAGTCAGTCAAGAAAGTTGCAATACATATGAAATGTTCATCTAAAATGTAACAGCTAAAAGCAAAAGTACAATGGTAAACGGAGACTCCAGTTACCTCCATGTGAACTGGGTAATATCCTGGTAAGGAATGATGTAGGAAATAAGTGATTAGATGACACACATGACAGCCTATTGGCATTCCTAATTAAAAAGTTCACAAGAAAAGAAGCAGCTCTTAATTTAGGCCTGAGCTGTACATGCAGCCGGATTCAGAAGACCCTGTCTGTAATAGTAAATTAAATAAATTTTAATATTCTTGAAGGATTAAAAGGTCCCTTCAGAATCCTCCACAGCAATATTTAATTTTGAAAAAGAAAACTGCATCAAAGCTGGAATGGTTATTAAAAGCAGCAGCTAAAAGTTCAGTGTCCTGAAGGCAACAACTGTGTGGAACAGGGAGATCTACTTTATATAGTCTCCAAAGACTTTCAACAATATACTTCACCAGAGGGATGAGACAGAAAATAATACACCATGAGATAAGAGGGAAGGTCTTCACATGGATAAAGACTGCATAAACATTGGAATCACAGGGTGGGGGTAAACGGTGCATTTTCACTAAGGCTGGACCCTGGAGTGCCATGGTGATCCATGCCGCAGCCTGTGCTGTTCGACATGTTCGTAACTGACCTGGAGAGAGGGTGAATAGCAAATGACACAGCTCGCTAATGAATACTGAGTTATTAACAACAGCAAAGATGAAAGTTGACTGCAGAATCGTAAAGGACAGTACAATACTGTGTGACCGGACACTATAAAGGCAAGGGAAATTCAGTGCTGATAAATGTAATATGGTGCACACTGTGGAAAAAAAGGATCCTAATTTTACATAGAAAAGATGGGTCTGAGTTGGCTATTACCACTCATTAATGGAAATTATAATGGAGAATAGAATTAGTATTTTATTACCAGGGTTTTCTATTGTTAAACATATTCATAAATTACTGGGAAACATAGTGAATAATGAGATGTCAAGCTTTGTTAGTAATAAAAAATTATTCATATTGTTAAAACTAAAGCTGACTGTAAAGCTGACTACAGAAGACTCTCATGACAATAAAATGGTAAATGAAATTCATTGTTGATAAATACAAAATAATTTTCAAGGGGGAAAAATACCAAATGCATCCTAATTATACAAAGTGATTGGCTCTAAATTAGCTATCAGTATTCCACAAGAAAATTTTAGACTCCTTGTAGATGGTTCTCTAAATGTCAGCTTAGTGCTGAATAGCAATTTAAAGAACAAATAGAATGTTGAAATTATCAGAAAGACAATAAAGAACAAGATGAAAGATGTGACTCTGTCATTGTATAAATCTCTGGAACGACTGCAGTGCAAATGCTGCATGCTCTTCTGCTGGTGTAAGGGTAGAGTGGGACCCAAAAAGGGCTGTGAGGACAGTCAGAAGAGCGGGACAGCTACCAAGGAGAGCCTAAATAAAGAGGATATGATTGAGATCTATAAAATCACCAATGGAATGAAGAAACTGCTTTGCATTTTTTCATGGCATTATGAAGAAGACATAAGCCAAGAATCAGTCAGTAAGATGAGTCCTGGGAGAAAGTCCTACTGTGGGCTTATAATTGCAGCCTCAAGTTCAGGATATTCTTGTAACATCGACTCCCAGAAATCAGGAAGGTACAGACGGGAAGTATATTTGCTGTTTCCAATAACCTTTTCTTTAAAATGGACCGCTGATCAGTGTCAGAGATAAAGCACTGCTCTAAATAGGTTTTTGGTGTCATCTAGCACACCTATCATATACTATTTTGCTAAATTTGGGTTTGAAACATTACTACACAGACACACACACATAAAGATTTCTTCTAAAGACAAAAAAGCAAACTTTTTTTTTTTTCCCCTGCAAGCATAACCCAAAATGTCATTTCTCAGTAAAGACATTATGTGTTTGGAATAATTTTTCCTAGTGTTAGACTCCAATATTATGAAGGAATGGGTGGGATGGTCATGTTTCCTACTGTTGTTTTACTTTGGACAAATCACTTAGAATGCCACAAAATTCTCAATGGAAGATCTGTCTTTAGAGGAGTTGTTTACATGCTTCCGTTGAAGATTATATTTAAAATATTTCAGTATGTTTTATATAGATACAGATGCAAATAGCATAGGTACAGGCAGATACATAATTTATTAACTATTAAAACTAGGTTTGGGTTTTTTTCTGAGGCATTCTATCGTCTTACAAAATAACAAGTTTGCAGTTTTCTGAAGTTTAAGCCTGAATCCAGATATCGCATAGAGTTTTTGGTGATACTTGGATTTGTGCCTCAAGACTCTGTCTAACTACGTCAGGCTCAATGCATACTCGATTCATTTCATGAACTTGTATTTTTATGTTCCTAAAGTCTTTAATTTACTTTTCAATCTCACCTCTCATCTATTTATTGTTTCCATTAATAGCATTTTTTTCATCTTATATTTCAAGCTCCATAAGTGAAGAGTTGTAATAAATTAAACTAAACAGGCAGTTAAAAGAATTTGACCATCCAATGATTGTATTATTCAAAATGCAGTGTAATAGGTTCTGATTTAATTTTTGCCACGAAAGATACTAGGAGGACCCCGCATAAGCTCCCTTATGAAATTTTTATTCTTCTTCTAGTCTGTTGCAGGTGAATCGAGCTAGTCAGGGCAAAAATACAGAATGAGAAAGCTGATGATAATTCTCATGTACCTGTTTTTTCCTCACAAACCAATGTTTAAAAAGTTGACATCCAGGCATTTCAGTGAGTTATCCAGCAAGATTTGAATTGATGTTAAGCAATCCCTTGTCACTTGCTGTTTTACTGTCATTTGTTGAAAATTAAGCTACCAGGATATTTAAAACCTGACTCAAGACTAACAGCCAGCAGAGTCACTGCATTAAAAAAGGCAACTTCAGCAGGTTGTCGCCAAATCATGGTCTCATACTGAACTGCTTGTCATTGCTGATGCACTTTAACTGGTGCAGTAGGGACAAAATAATAGCAAAAAAAAATCACAAATTTCCATTCATTGGTGTACTTTTCACCTCAAATCACATACAGCGAGCTTTATCTGTGTTCATTTTTCCCTAACAGTCCAAAAGTCCTGCATGCAGCTTGTCTTTGAGGATCCTAAAAACTCCATGCACAATGGATGTACTGATCATGTACTCTAGGAGTAATGGTCAAAGTCTAGATTGTTGCAGTGAATCAAGGGACTCTATTAAACGTCACTGCCATTGCTGAAATGATAGTGGAGAAACATGAAAGTTTTACCTCATCATATCACAGGAGGTTACGGCTGCATTTAGAAAGATTACTGTGTCCTGTTTGGGCCCCACAGTTCAAGAAGGATGCAGAAAACTGGAGAGGGGGGCCTCATGGATTATGAAGACAGGCTGGAAGATCTGGGCTGGGTTAGTTCAGTAAAAAGGAGAGTACGAGGAGGTCTAGTAATGTCAATAGGTGCTTGAAGGGCAATGACAAAGAGAGTAGAGGCAAACTCTTTTCAGTAACATTAGATACTATAACAAGAGGCAGTGGCCAAACATTACACCTTTGAAGGTTGAAGTTAATTATTAAAGAAAAGAAAAATCCCAGAGTGCAGTGTAGCCCTGAAAAGGTTATTCAGGGAGGTGGTCCATCTCTGTCCTCGGGGGCAAAACCACAGCTGACTTCGTCTAATGTTGTCAACAATTGTCAGCAGTCTGTCACATTTCTTTAATTCTGTGTTCTATGAAATATGTCTGCATCAGGAGCTGCTTATCATAGAGCTGAATGATAACACCATACTTTAGATAGTCTGCTTAATTCTAGATTCCACAGCTGTAAGAATAAAGGAAAATAATAGTGTCAAACAGACTGTACAGAAGATTTCATCTGTATACAAGAGTTCCCTGTCATCATCCCGAAGACTGGTATGTAGTCATGCCACTGAGATATTCACTGCTTGTTTTGTAGCAATGCTGTAGTGATTAAATTATGTTGTGAGGGGCTCAGCAAATAGTAATCGCCATCAAATATCTCATGGTGAAGGAGATTCCTTTGCATGTAGAAGATGTTCACAAAACATTGCCTTTTTAAACCTCACTGCATCCTAGAGAAGGAAATATTGCTGCAGTAGGTGAGGGCCACTGCCTCACTGATCTGAATTCTCAAAGATCGACAGAACTTTCATCCTCGCCTCTCAGCCATAGAAGCAGAGTGGGCATCTAGTTATGCATTGCAAAACCATATACTGTCAAGTTGAGGGAGTTAATTGAAAAGGTACCCCAAAAAACCAATAGCTTAACTGAGGTAAGATGAAAAAAAAAAGAAAAAAAAAAGAAAGCCAAATTAATAAAAAGTCTCAGAGACACATTAAACTCTTGAAGTAACATGTTCTAAAGAACCTATTCTCTGGAGCTTATAAATGCAGAACCTGTGCCAGCTTGAACAGAACAGGATGTTATTCACAAAGGTGAATTCCAGTTCTAACTTGCTTCCTTTTCAGCAGCTGGATTTCCTGGGCCTAATTCCTCTTTTAGCTAAATCAATATAAATGGAAAGTGACTGCAGAAGTTATTCCTTTGTCTCCACTGGAAAAGAAAACACTGTGTTTGAAGGTCACCTCAGAGCCACATATTACAGTTTTTGGAAATAGATTTTTGCAGGCCTTTTCCAGCTATTGGAAAGTGTTTCACAGTTCATGAGGTATAACAATAACCAGTAGCAATGAAAGTTGCTATGAAAAGGGTGAAAAATTGACTAAATTAGTCTAAAAAGAAAAGAACACCAAGATAATCTCATGACATTAAATGGTGAGTTGTAAACAAGTGGGGGATACAATCAGAAATCAATGGACCAAAACTGATATTTCAACAATAGGCTATTCAATGAATAGAACAAAGAAGGGGATGACGTGTTATTATCCTCCCTTCTTCCTCCAGTGTGCTCTCTGAAAATAGTGAGGCATCTGCTCATGTCTGCTTTGATACTAAGCAATCTCTAGCCACTCACAAATTTCATATGTTAAGCTTATCTCATTACCAAGAGACTTTAACATTGGCTCAAAGTTTAGAGGCAACAGAGCTAGTGTATCGAAAAGATAACTTCTTAACAGACAGGTAACTCAACAGGTTGCAATCAGTCCTTCACCTGAGTTTCTGATCTTGTTAATGAAATTAATTCCTTGCAACATCTAAACCAGCATATACCAGGGAGAATGCCCTATTCATGAATATTGGATAACTTAGAAAAATGGGATCTTGCTCTGCTTTCCCTACTCTTTTGATTTCCCTTCTACATACTCTCCCTGTCCATGTTTTTCTGTCTGCCTCTTCTTCCTGCCTTAGGAGAAATCGTACTGTGTGACATCAGAAGATCCAGATGAGAAAGAACTCAAAAACAAAGCCAAAGAACTCTTAATCAAATCAAATCAGTAAATGACCTGGGAGAGTGAGCGAGCAGCTGTGTGGTGCTTAGTTGTCGGCTGGGGTTAAACCACGACAACAGGGAAAGTAAACCAGAATTCAGAGCACCCACTGCTACAACATGTTTGCCAATAAGTGATAACTTATTCTACAGCTACAGCTATTGACAAAAAAACATGTTTTCCCATGTTTTCTTCATGTTTGCTATTCCATCCCTTCCTTCTACACTGTTTTGTCAAATGTAGGAAATATATCAACTAAGAATTGCGTTGATCCACTGAAATGTTACAGAAATAGTTTTTTCTTCCTATCCGAAAAATTTCACTTAACAAAGTATCTTCCTCATTTTTTTCTTTCAAAAAACTTTGTTGGGTTTTTTTGTTTGTTGTTTGTTTGACAACATTTTGATTGTATTTTTGTAAAATTGTTACATTTTACATTGAAAATACTTTCGCTTAAATTTGATACTATTTTTCTTCTAATGAGTGCGTTTCTAGTCTTTGGCATTACTTTCTGGAATGGTTTTCTGTGCCATAAAACATTAAAAAAAAAAATCTTACTTAGTGACCAGGTCCATCACTATGAGTGTCAATCATATCCCTTGAAAATGAACACAGTATGATTACAACTGGGAACTATAGAATGAATTGAAGGGGTGAGTTATGGGTTCATTCAGATGTGGATTCAGTCCGCTCCTCTACCTCAGAATATGACTTTGCAGAAAGACGTTTAGAAATAGAGGACATAGAGGCTGCATTGCCTAGTGTAGTAAGATTCAAAAATCTGCGCTGGTCATCTGGGCCATAGAATACAATTTATTAAGTGTATTGCATCTCACCATGGAAATGCCGAGCTCTTAGGTGTAGGTGGAGCTTCTGTGCATCCCAGGTCTGAAAGAGGCATAAAATATACCAAGAGGACTTTGTTGCTTCCAGACTGAGGTTGTTGTTGAACAGAGATTTTAGAAATGGTATTTTTTCAATTCAGTGATTACATCTCTTCTTAGTCCTGCTTTATGTACCTTTGTCTTTTTTGAAGCTCTGGATTTTAAAAACATTATCCAAAATGAATGACAGACTCATAAACTTCAGTGGCATTAGGCTAAGACCTTTATTCTCTCATTTCTTCACTTGCAGAACAGGAATCTGTATTTTCCTGTGTTGGAAGAATGTTTCGAGAAGAAAAAATTAAAACAATTTCATATAAAACAACTGGTCTTTGTTCCTTTTGACATTGTTTTCATCAGGTGGACATTTTTCTGTCTTGTTTATTAAAACTGTTTTCCCCCCACTAGGTGCTGGTAATTTTCCAAAACAATCAAGAAGACTTTTCAGGAGAAAATGTGAGGTGATCTGTGCTCAAAATACAGCAAAATAGGGAAGACATACAAGCCAGAATTAGAAAAAAAGTTTTTTTCTACTTTTATATTTAATTCTTTTGCTTCTAGTAATCATGGGTTATAGCGGGGGGGAATAAAAACAAATAAAAGAGAGGCTTTATTTTAAAGGGGGGTGGTTTCTTTAAACACACAAACTAGTGATAAGCTTTTTTAAAAAAAAAAAAAAGAGCTCTTATTTGCTGGGTAAGTGTGTTCACTTTTTCAATGTCTTTGGATGAACCACAATCCCAAATCAAATACTGTCATACATTATTAAATTAAGTCAATTATGTGTCAAACAGATGACGTTATGTATGAAATTTGTGCTGATAGAGACTGCATTTTTAGAGGGCAGTCAACATATTAAATCCTAAAAAGAGGCAATATATTTTTCTGCTTGCAGAGCCTTTTGTAATTCACTGGGATACATGATATAGAAGTCCCCACATGCCAAATGCAATGCTAATAATTTACAGGGAAATGTAGTGATAAAGAATTCAGAGGACTAGAGGAAATACAAATCCATTATCAACTTTAGACATCAGGCTGTGTTGGCAGTTTTTAATTCTTCTGAAGTTTATTCCACTTCTGTTTTTAATTTACTTTCAGTTTTCCCTGCCCCACGTGAGGGCCTCCTGGCATCCATATGCTATTGCTACAAAAAAAAAAAAAGGCTAAGAGAACCCGGTAGCTCTTCTTTCAAAACTCCACAGCCTGTTTAGTATCTTGTACATGCTTACCAGGTGCTTATTCTTAACTTTGAGAGGGTAGCTAAGTGGCAGCTTTTCTGATTCTCACCTTATGTTGCATCTGACCATCTGTGCAGGGATTGTTTGGAATGTCTATGATTTCTCAGTCCACCAAACTCCACACTCACAAAACTAAGTTTACAAAAAAAAAGTTGCAAGTTGCCTGGATTATTGATTAAAAAAAAGAAAAAGGTCAAACTTGCAGCCATATGATAAATTCTTACCTAATAGTGTCATGAAAATAGTCTTTCTGAAGGATAAACTAACCTTTCACAGGTTGTAATTACTGTGCTACACACATACAGAAAATTCCTTTGTATATGTTATGGGGCTGGGTGTGTTCCAGATGATTCATGTAAAGCTTTGCTTGGAAATGCTGAAAGATGCACAACGTTCTTCTACTGGACTTGTTGTGGACATGATTCACCCCACAGCTAAGGCTTGCTTCCTAAAATGTTCCCTCTGTGGTGTATTGTCCATTCTTATTTGTATTGTTTAATGCCTTTTTGATATCATTTGGCAAGGGAATATCTCTTCATGCAAAGCCTCTCCTTTTCTTTTTTCTTTTTTCTTTTCTTTTCTTTTCTTTTCTTTTCTTTTCTTTTCTTTTCTTTTCTTTTCTTTTCTTTTCTTTTCTTTTCTTTTCTTTTCTTTTCTTTTCTTTTCTTTTCTTTTCTTTTCTTTTTTCTTCTTTTCTTTTCTTTTTTTTTTCAATCAGGACTATAAAACCCACAAAAATTCTTTTTAAAATAAATATACATTAGAAATTTAACTCCTATTTACACCTACTTGAATATAAAAACAAAATACACTGATGATGTTGAATTTGTGTGAGTAAAACTGATGACAGAATCTAGCCCAAAAGAACTTAAAATAATGATATCTGCTACTATCACACAGAGGGTTAAATACATCTAAGGTTCACAGAAGTCCTGGATAAAGGTAAGAAAATTAGCTTTGTTTTGCTCTTTTGGGATTAGAAACAAATTGGCCAGAGGACTTTTGCAAGTTCTTACAGTAATTAATTGACAGTGATGGAAAATACAATACAGGGCCAGCCAGCTTTTACTTTTAAGCCCTAGACAACACATACTCCTTATCCTAGCTGATAGTTGATTTTCAAAGGCTTACTGGAAGCTGTGACCCTTTCCTTAAGGCTCATATACATTGTCTGGGATTGAAACTTCTTCCTAAATATTGAAATTTAAGTGCATATTTTTTAACATTTTATTTGTCTTCATTTTTAACATACACTACTTGCAAGGTTATTGCCAACTGTCTCTGAACAGCTAAGTTGGCAGCATGCTCACTTTTGGTTTGGACTCCAAGCTGAGAAAAGGCATGCTGCACCACAAGTACGCTTCCTGATTTCCTGGGAAGACAGCTGGACTTGCAGACTGAAATTATTCCTTTTTAATTGCTACTCAAGGATGATGTGCAGAATGTGCCACTAAAGAATCTGCATTCAGTTTGGTCCCAAAAATCAGCAAGTAAGCTGATTTCGGGGAGAGAAACTGGTGGTAGAACTCCTTCTACTGGACATGCAAGAGGAAGAACAGAATTTCCCACAAGTTTGAAAACATAAGGGGAAAAAAAAGTGTGAATTATTTCAAAATTATTTCAGCAAGGAATTGCAGAGCTAGGACAGGACAACATTCCTTTGTAACTGAAGACAATGCATTTGCTTCTTCTATTTTTTTCACACTCTGACTTGAAATTAGAAACCAAAACCCAATTATATTACTGGTGCTTTCAGGTGTGGCTGACAGACAGTATCTTGTCCACTTGCAGAAAATGACTGCTATTGCCTAAGGGAATAGAAACTCAAGTGCCCTCCAGATATAAACAGGAAAATTAAGCAACTTACAAACAGTGGTCTAGATAGTGGTTTTGGATCATATTCATTTTATGGAATGAATCCTACTTAAAGCCAGCAGAAAAGATTTAGTCTTATTAGGAAAATTCCTTGATAAATTGCACTGTTTTAAATTGCAAATGGTACTGTTAAAATGAAGAGTGACTTCAAACAATGTAATGAAAGACTGTTAGCAAAATGAAAGCTCAGTAAATGGCTCCATTCTCTGCTTCCACAGTTCTACACGGAGACAATGGATTTATAGGAGGAGAATACTTTTTCTACTTCTTCTCTTGATAGATTTAGTGACCAGAAAGATTGTATACTAATGAAATAAATTCATTATATTTTAATTTGGTGAGCAAAAGAAATTTTTTTCTCTGTCTAGAATTATTTCTTATCAATTTCTGCCTCAAGATTTTTTTTTCTTTATTTTGGGGGGTAAACCCAGATAAGTAAAACCCATTCCTGTCAGCAGACATGCGATAAGACAGGTCTTTAATGCTCTTCACATTGGCTACCACTTTCATTCTAAAAGCCAAAAAGGTTCAATTTTCTTTACAAGTCTATTATCTGTTAGACTTTTGCAGGTTTCATGTTAGAGAAAGGGCTTAAAAATACCAAAGTTGTTAATCGCTGGACAAAATTATTGAAGTTTCCTGAGCATGGCCATGAGCTGCTAAGTGGTGAACTGCTTTAATTGCCCTCTTGCACAATTAGAAACTTGTGTGTGTGTGTGTATGCGCAAGCACGTGTGTGTGTTCTGAAGAACTATTCCACAAAACAATTAAATAGTCAATGGAACTCCACATTACATGTATTTTTATCTTTGATTTAAGAATATATATATATTTCAAAAAGTTAATTATTTTCTTCCTTTCACACTTTGTAATTATTTTCTTCTTATACTGCACGCATTTTTTTTTATTTTTTTTTTTTTTTATACTGACCTTTATGCTCTGAAAGAGCAGAAGAGCTGGTTTCTCCCCTGAACTGCAAGAAGGAATAATGCTTTAAATAAATGCACCAATCTAGATCAATTGCAGATGCAAATGGATATCCTGTATAACTAGTTGAGATTATTTTAATAGCCACATGATATCTGGATCTCTCTAAAGACTCTTTAGAGAACTACTGTTTTCCAAAAGTGATTTTGTCTACTTACTTACAGACTTCTCTTTTTTTATAGTCATTGTCTATAGGCTATGTTTTGTTCAGCATTGTGCATTTTGATGTATTGCATGTAACTTTGAAGGGCCAATACACATAAATTGGCAAAACTCAGTTTAAGAGGAAAAGTGGAAATCAGAGATATGCCTGTTACACTGAAAATGTACTCAGTCCAGCTTTTCTGTAATATCTCTTGAACGAATTGCCCTTCTTCCTGCTCTCTTCTCTGCCACCTAAAATGGTTCCCTCAAGTTCTTCAATAAAATGTTCCTTTTTAATTGTACTTGCTCTGCCTTGTAGAACATTATTTAGCACAGTTCAGTAGAGGGACAAGCTTCTGTAGCATATGGCACAACTGTGCTTTGGCAAAGGTGTGCTGACATGCTTCGGCTTCCTCAGCAATGATTCAGGTTTGGAGTCATTCACTTCTGCTTCTAAACCTCTGAGTTCCTATGCCCAAAACTTAAGACATTTTTGTGGAGGTGACATCCTCCTTTTTCATCTGGTCGTCGGGAACGCTAATGCTTTCATTGAGGAAACAGGTTTCAGGCTTAGGTTAATGTGAACTCTTGGATGTTAACATTTTAATGCCCAATGATACAGAAAAAATGTGCAGATGCTTCTTTGAAATGACTGTGTAAATATATTTGATTTACCTTGTGGCTAAAAGATAAGAAAAACTATCTGCACACCATATGGGGAGGTGACACGTAAATATATTAATTGGTCAACCCCCAAAAGCAATAGCTAATTGTTTTCTAGCCAACCCAAATTCAACTGTACTTGAGTTAAATTAATTTTAATCCTTCATTAACAAGATTCCTTAGATGAAAACTCATGAAAATTCATAAAGTTCCCCAATAAGGGTAGAAACAAAAAGTACAGAATCTGGAATTTGTGTGTCAAATTAATTTCAAACAGCTGGTTTCAGTTGCATTGCCCATTGCATAGTTATTTATATTGCTCAGAGAGAAGAGTTCTTCGTTACCTCTACAATTCTCCTCACTCCTGATCAGGATGTTGTAGGGTTTTTGGTGGGTTTTTTTTTTTGGTTGTTCTTTTTTTTTTTTGGAGGCGGGAGTGGGGAGGGATTTCTAGTAGAACTGAGCAATAATGAATTTATGTGGCTTGGATTTAAGAAGGGTTATATTGTTTTTCCTATGAAATTATTCCAAATTTTCCACAACAGCAGAGATGTATGTTTTAGCATATCTTAGTACCTGCACTTTGGAATTTTAGCCTATGTCCTTTGGATAGGCAGCAAATTGTTCTGTTTCAGGGAGAGAGAAATACTGAGGGCAACTTCTCTTGTTGTGGTCCAGAGAGAGTTTAGCTTAGCCCATTGTGGGCTTCAGAGGTATCTGGCACTTTGGAAGATTTGTAGAATTGTTCCTTGGTATATACAACTGGTGTGTGTATCTGTCTGTCTGTATTGTGATACTAGGATTAGTTGAATCTAGTTTTTGTTTGGTTTGGTTTGATTAGGTTTTGTTTGTTTATTTGTTTTGTGGTAGGTTTTTTTGTGTTTTGTTTTTTGTGTTTTGTGGGGTTTTTTTGTTTTGTTTTTTGTTTTTTAATCCTTTAAATTCTTCATTACCCAGGCAAATATTATTCAGTAAAAATGCAGAAGCATTTTCTGATTTAAAGACTGTCACTTTAAAATAACTTTGGTAATGAAAAAGGCTGGTGCCTCCCTCCCCCCACCCCTTTAATCTAATTCAAACATATGTCTGGACTTTGCTCAGAGTTTCCAAAGTCATTCCTATCTGGGCAGAAACCAAGTAAGAAAAGTTCCTTACCAAAGGAAAATGTTTAATAGTTGGTTATAAGTGAAACCAGGAGGTTACAATGAAACCCGAGCTGAGTGAACTGCTACTGCAAAACCTCAAATGGTGGAAACTAAGCCTCACTTTTTGCATAGAAATATCAAAGCAGCTGGGTTTCACTTGAACGGTTTTAAATCCTTTTGGCAAACCTTCTTGTATTCTGTATATTGGCTCCTGTATGTGCTCATATATATTCTATTTCTGAGCAATGAGTACATTTTTTCCTCTGTACAGAACAACTTTAAAACCCAAGATTGCAGATTCTGAATCATGACATTTTGAGATTTCATCTCCATGGTGGGTGGAATGGCTGGTGAACTCAGAACCACGGATTCACACATGCGCTACCCTGTCTTCAGAAGGGCTTGAGAGTTAGATGTATGCCAGTCGTCTGCTTTCATTTGAAGTCCAGCACGTTGCCATCTGGTCCCCAGCTTTATTGCTCTTCTTGTTCTGGGCAGCTAAAACTCAGCCTGCAGATGTAGCCCTGTGGAAGACAAGGTTGGGATTGTATAGGAAGACCACTGCCAGGGCCTCTCATGATCAGGGATATACCTAAAAGGCTCTCATTGCCCTCTTCAGGGAACAATGTTCTCTGAAAACTGTTGTTCCACACAGTTTTCTGCCACAGAGGCCTGATTTTGATAAGTAGCAGCTTAATCTTCCATTTAAATAGTATGTTCTGCCAGTGCACAGTACCTCTAATTCAGGTTTGATTTGATAGTCTTTTTTGTGATTCACAGGGTAAATCTTATGGGTTACTGATTGCCAAAATTATGTGAATGGCCATTTGATGTTCACAAGAGAATTCTGTGCTGAGGAGACCTCTGCATTTATAATTGCAAAAGACCCCTAGGTATTAAGGTGTAGAGGTGGATTTATAGGCTGTTAAGTCCTGCATGAATTTTTATTGTAATCGTTAGATTTTTGTCCCAGGAAAGAGGTAAATATTCAAAGTAATGAAAAGTTTTCATTATTTCACTTGTGTCATTTTCATGATCTTGGCAAATTTGATGGTCAGGAACATTTTCCTGTTGGTTAAGCTTGATTTTTCCTTGTTACTCTTCATCCCTCTTTAGCTCCTCTTGTCCTTTTCTAAACTCCTTTGTTTTTTAATTTTTTTTTCCTCCTCCATTTTCCCTGCAAAGTATTTCTGTACAAAAACCTTTTTCTTAATAGTTACTAGCTGGAGAAAAGTTTGGTTGGTTGGTTCATTTGGTTGGTTTTGTTTTTTTTTTTTTAATGGTCACAAGTGGAGAAGAGAGAGATGTTTTCTTTGGGAAACCTTTCACTAAGTACCAGTAATTTTCTTCTTATTGTCTGTGTCCTAAACATAGGATTACAATTCCAAATGTCAGAAATATTAAAATTTTATCTGACCTTAGATTCTTAAGAGAGAGTGAGCCATTATAAAACCAGAGGTCAAACAGAATTGTTGATGCTCATTTGATGACAGCACTGTTTCATCTAATTCATTAGATGACATTTCAGCCGGTAAAGGCCAGTCATGTGAGTAAGATGGAGCAAAAAGAGATGAGAGGGAATAAGGAGGAGGAGTTACAATATGTTCCATATGATGAGAATAGCCATGAATCCTCATTCACTGGGGGGAATCAAACCTTTTTGTTTTCAAAATCCTGCTCTTGCCTAATAGAAGGAAATGCACAGAAGTAAATGTGTTCACCACCTGGGCAATTTATATGTGGTTACAGACCATATTTGCACTATCCCTCCAACATGTGGAAACAAGGTATGGGAAAGGCCGATGCCCTTGGATCTCCAGGAGATACATCATTTTAGGTGCAAGTTTACTGCTCTAGTGCATGTTGTAAGTGCTCTGGGAAGTGGTCAAAATTTGAGAACTTAGAAACAGCTGCAAACTTCAGAGTCATTAGTAGTCCCTATGTATCAGACTGGGCCTATAGGAACAGAATTATATATCCAGTTTTCCTTATAACCAACTACCTTTCTTCTCTATTGGGTGTGAGTGAAAGTGATGCAGAAGTTAATTCAGATTCAGGATGTGAATACAGAATGTTGTTAAGCTTTGAACTAGTTTGGGACCTTTACTGTTAGCTGCCTGTAGACCAAGGAATATCTTTTTGAAGTGTATTACATCTATTTCAAAAGCGGGGGAAAAAGTTTTCAGAACTGAGAAGGCCCAAATTTACACCCATCAAAAGTACTTTGGATTTTTCAGAAACTGATAATCAAAGTTTCCTATTCAGTAAGAAAGATTCGTTTATGTTTCTTTGCCAATTGAAAGGTATTGTATCTTCAGATTTTTTCTAAAGTGTTACCAGGAACCCTTTGAAACAAGGACTTTTCCTGACAGTAAAGCTGAATAAAAGTTTTCTTAAGATATTTTAGGGAACTTCTGGAAAGAGACTTATAGTAGGACCCTACTCTGAAAATCACGCTCACCACTATAAAGTGAAAGTGATAAAAAGGGAAAAGGTAGGATTGTCTTCTTGTTCCTCTTGCTCCACTATACAGCAGTACCACAGATCATGCTGGGTACAGAGAAAAATAATTTTCTGCTTCAGATAGTCCTTTCCATTCTCCAGGAAGTTTCATACATTCTTGTCATTCTGCCTTTGAGATGGTTTTTGCATGTGTATTTTGGTATAAAAGCTTGATTTTTGCATTAAAAATGGCTGTGCACTTAAGGTTACGTACCTATTAGCTGAAGGGTAGGGAAGCAAAAGAGGGTAACTGGTGGAAAAGAAAAGATTACCCAAAATTATGTGAAGCTTGGTGTGGAATATGAGAAGTTAGACTCTGTTCCTTAATGCATAGCATAAATTGTTTGAGAATTATATAAAAAAACTACATCAAAAGCAATAATCCACAGCATTAATGTAATAAACTTAAACATATATAAAACATTTCAAAATTACTATAATTATCTATAATACAATCATCCTGCCATTTAACATGAAAAGCAAGTATAACTTCAGTTAGAACAGTCTATTCATGGTGAGTGTCAGCTGACATTTACATACCTTGTGCAATATATTTCCCACTGAAATAATGGATTTAATGTAATTTTTCTCCAAAATATATACTATGCACCATGTCCATCAAATTCATTCCCATGTGTAATGTTCCCATTTTTGTATTTTAGGTGGTCATTTTGGGTTTTTACCTTTAAAATGTATGGCATTACAGGTATGTTTTTTGCTTGTTTGTTTGTACCATTTCAAATCCTAAGTGGAAAGAAAAGTACAGGCTTACTGTAGGACCCAAATCATGATCTGAGTTCCATTTGGGCTAAACCCTTTACCCTTAGAGAACTTGTTAGAAGATGTATGGGTAGGAAATAAAGTGATTTGTAAGCTGCGTTATGAAGCCAATTGCTAGAAGAAAGCATTTCAGTATTTTATTACCAGGAATAAAATTCCAGGGTCTCTACAAGCCTCTCATAAGATATACATTTTAAAATCAAGCAGGACTTAGTACTTTTTGGGCAATGATAGCACACTAGATGAACCTCACAGATGGAGCAGGAAAAAGAAAAGGATAAGAGCAAGTCACTCAGAGTGCACAGAGCTGTAGAATATAGCAGCTCTCTAAAATATAACTCTTGCCTTGTAGAATATGTAGCCAATAAACAAACTAAACCCAGGTACATTTGGAATACTAAACTTTAAAGAATTATCGGTGTTATGAATGAACTCATGTCACTAGTTGTTTGTAGCTCCTTTCTTGCAGACATCTCAAAAGACTTAGATTATCCTTTGAATAAATATCAGATTGGTCCCACACCATCAGACTCTGTTTGCTCTTCATAAACCACAAATTAAAAGGTCAAAATGGATTAATTAAAAATTATTATGTTCCATATAAGCAGAGTACTTATTGTATCTAACATTGTAGGAAGTATTTGAGTAAGGCAATAAGTCTAATGAAAATGAAATAATCTGGTTTTAGTAAACTGAATAATACAGTGATGGTTAAAACACTCCCCTGATTGCATTTGGGTATGAGGAGGATGGATTGAGTCGTGTTCCTATTCCAAATACAAAAATGTGTCCCAGGCTTAGAAGAGCACTTTCCTCTGGGTAGTTTCCTGTGTACTGCATGAGGGCTTCCTGTAAAGGAACCCAAAAGGGATAACTAATATGTCTTCTCAAAAGTTTAATATCAAAGTCTACCATACATTAGCTAGCATGCGAAATATAGAAACATTGATGAAATAATAAGACATCAACATGTTTTTTCATGTCCTGTTTCCTTCCTTTTCCATGTGGAGTCTTTGAGATGTGAGAGTAATCTAGGATTTTTTAATACCTTAGTTAATAGAAAACATGGTGTAAGATGTAAACCCTTCTGCTGTTACCTCCTGTGGTGTTTAGATCCATGTGGAAGCAAAACATAACAGGGGGCAAAAATGTCCCCTTACATTTAAATGTAAGTTTGGAGCCTAAATGAATTCATAGGAGGAGTCCCTGGTACTAACCAGGACTGCTATATTACATGGATTCATCAAGCCTTTTCAGCCTGTGAGTAGATCACTTCAGCTTTCCCCATGTTTGCTTCCCTCTCACCCCTGCAATGTGAAGGAAACACATTCTTGTCATTAGTCTCTCTGCTAAGTCTCCAGCACTAAGTTTTCTTAGTGACCTCTATTCTTTGATTTCATTGCAACATCTAACTTGTTCTAATATTAAAAGGAGCAAGTTTAGGTACACTGCCTTCTCCATCCTCACCCAATATACCATATACAGACTGAAACATTGAAGTTAAATTGAAAACTCAGAAGAATCTGGGCCCTATACTTCTATATAGTGTGTCTCCTTGTGATACTGTAAGCCTCAATGACTTCAGAGGAATTCTGAAATGTTCATCCATGGGGGTAAGTACTGAGGGATAAGGAGCCTTTTTCACCATGAGAATATTGTTTATTTTCTGTTAAGCAATGACAGTATTGCTGGTCTCCTGAAGTCTGAGACATCAAAGTACAGGAAACCTGAAAAAAACTCCCCCTGATCTCAGAAATGAAAAAAAAAAGTATTTTGTGAAGAAACTTTAAGAGGGATGAATATATTACCTACCTAACTACCTACCCCTAAATGCCTCCTTCATTAATTGAACATATTGCATAAAGTGTTTTAATTTTGTTCTTTAGGCAGGAGAGAAAAAGAATAGTATGTATTAAACATGTTCTGCTTTGAACGAAAAATTGACAGATTCTTCTAAGAAAAAACAGGGTAAAAAAATTAATTTTACATTTATGAAATTTTAAGACTTTAATTCCTACATCATTACATGAAGAGGTAAGTCTATGTTAATTTTTTCTTTATAGTATAGTTCATATTTCCTCTATGAAATAAAATGTGAGTCTCTGCTGATGGCAGTTATTTCCTAACAAGTGATTGTGATGTCAGAAAAGAAGAAAAAAGAAAAAAGACATAATTTTAAATATCCCGCACATTTACTGACTAGATAAATTTGCGATAGGAAGGGAGCCTAAGATATCAGCTACTCTACACTCCATCACATACATAATTATTATGTCAATTTAATTTTTGATAGATGTTAAGTTATACTTAGCTCCCTAGCCCATGTAATAGACAGCAGATCTATTAAAATGCTTGTTTGAGTATGTTAGCAAATGTAATATAGTTTTTTTATAAGAAAAATGCAGAAAATACAAGTTTCAATCACTTATTTCATCTTCAGTTTTTCCAATATTGAGTCAGTGTTTGAAAGGTATTCCAGAAAATATCATTGTCTTACACTTTGAGTATAGCTGGGTTATTTGCATAGTAAGCTATTTATTGTCCATGAGTATGTATATCAATATTAAACATATAACTGCATTTGGAAAAGATAGGCTTCCTTCTTGCTACTATTCTTGTAGAGGCAAATAGTTTCCTTTGGATGATTAAGAAAGTGAACTGTGCCTGCAAAGCAGATGCCTAAAGCTCTACCAGATATTAATTATATCTGAAATATTTATCACCTGTTTATTGGTACATCATGGATGAGGTTCACAAATGCATCATTTGTGCTCTCTAAACTCTTACTTAATTGCAGAGTCACAGGATTTGTTCAATATGTCTTGCTCTTCAAAAATAGTATTCTGAGAAAATTCTGTAAAGTTCCTCTTTGTAATGAGCTCTTCTGCTATTTACTACATCAGACTATAATTTTGTCTTTGTGACACTGTCACTGGACAAAAGATTGTGACGTCACCAGAACAAGTAGTTTCTGTTAGAGGTGCTGGAGGGATGTGAGATCAGTTCTATGGCTTTCCATTGACCTGGATTCTGATCTGCATGCTGTGCCCCTGGGGTGGCTTCGCTGCAGTCAATAGTACTGGCATTATGTGCATTCACATCACTAAATACCATGTGTTTATTCCCCAGTGTGGGGTGCCTTGTACAGCAATGTACATCTGTGAAAAATGAGCAAATATAAAATTTTACATGTATTCATGTTTTACCACATGAAAATTTTATGACTTAACACTTACAGTGGATTTCACCTTGTTTGACTTTGGTCATGTGGAAATTCAACATCTATTTTAATCTGGTGATAGGGTAATGTATTCCAGCCTAAAACAGGTCTCTAACATAGGTGAAATGGACCAGTACCCAAAGATGTTTGCTCTCTCCACCATACACAGTGTTAACCTTGATGACCAATTAAAAGCTTGGTCTTTAAATTTGCTTAAGGTTAAATGCTGAAAGTTGTCTGGATTAACCCATCATCGCCATATGCTCAATGTAGATAACTGTGTCCTGCACGGTCTGTGAAACCTTTGAGTTAAAAACATCGGTTTTTAACTTTGCATCCTGTAATACACAGTAGGTGCAATAGATTATAGGCACAGCTGAGCCACCAACATACCTGAGGTCTGTGACCCTTGTTTTAAGAATGCTGATAACCCAAATGGCAATGGAAATTGGAGGCCACTATTGGCATTGAAAAGCGCTAAAAATCAGGCCACTGATGTATTCAAATATCTGTGTCATTGAGCTTGTTTTAAGCAGAGTCTTTTTTATGCCAGATTGAAAAGTTGTTGCTGAGTCATAAACAACAAAATACGCCTTACCTTTTTTTTAAAGAAAAGAGAAAATTGCCTGAACCTGTTTTTTATTTTGAAAACTAAACAGGTATGGTATTTCAAGAGTAATAACATAGATATCCAGAACAGAATAAGCCTTCCAGAAACAGAAGGATCTGCTAAAGTAATACTTGGAGATCTTTTTTCCCTCTGTACCTTCCTAACTGGAGCTCACTGGCCTTTGTAGCACTGTAACACTAGGGAGCACACTTTCATCAGGAATTATGCTGCCTGCAGCATCTATAGAGAACGGAAGATATAAGTCAGTTCTGCAAATCGGCAGCTCGGCAGTGGGCCAACCCCTGCCCCGCTGCTCAGAATGACAAGGCATGCGAATATGACAGAGCTAATGGTAAACAATGACGGATCTGTCGAGAGTCCGATGGGATGCATCTCTTGTTTGTTCATGTACAGTGCAGGAATCAGAGCTATTTTGTTTGGAGTGTGCTTAGATGCCTGTCTGAACTCTTCACCCCGCCTTTTACAAATCAGACTTAGCAGGGCAATAAAGAGGGGTTTTTTTTGTGAGTATGAGAGACTTACAGTAAGCTGAAAACTAGGACAAGCAATTCGTAGAGAAGGGAGAAAATATACTTGCTCTTTAATTTTATTTCTTTAAAAAATGCTCTTGTTCTTATTGACCAGTTAAAATCTCATTGTGTAATTATTGCTTCTAATAATCAAGATATTTGTCTATAGAAATAAAGGTGCAGGAGGACAGAAAGGAATTCCTTCTTTGGAATAGTTCTAAACTCAATTTTACTAGTATAAAAATGGGTTGCAATTTAAAACGCACTAAATGATTGTTTCCTGAAACAATTTCAAAGCAAATCTAGTTTCTTATTAAATCAGTTTTGCTGCTGAATTATATTTTTATATAAGCCAAATGTATCTTGTGTATTGTACCGTTGTCTTTTAGGGAGTCTAAATTCTACATTACACATTTCGTACTTTTGATACACTACTCTTGCTTTCTTTATGGTGGTCGGGTTTATTTTTTACTAGGCTGAGGAGTTATGATCAGGTTAACTTAAACCTGTGTAACTTACATATGATCACACACAAAGAGCTCTGGAAATCTTCACCATTTCTACTCTAGAAAACTTCTCCTTATCATGAAAGTGTTCAGAAAAAGCTATGTTGCACCAGCCATTGCTAGAAATAACAAAAAAAATACCCAAAACCTTTCCCAGACCTTCCCAGAAGAACAGCCTCCCCAAATCAGGTCTATGGTCCATATAGTCCACTTTTACATCCATTCCAATAGCTTCATGGAAAGGTTTAAACTAGCATGCAAAGAACAGTTGATAGGTGATTAGCTTGAACTTAAAACAATATTTCAGGTGTTTCAGGTATTTCAGGTTTTTGATCTGGTGGATTTTTTTTTTTAACAATATTTCTCTGCTGTTTTCCGCATATGCAACCTTACCTGTCACCTTCTGTGTGCTGATGTATGGTGAACCAGAACGTTACTGATTTGTTCTGGTCTGTTTGTGCATTAAGAAGGCTGAAATATGTAAAGCAATGGCTCTTTCTGTATCAGTCCTCCTGATCCTCCTGTCTTAGGGGAGCATTTACAAGGATTTGTGTTCTCTGGTAGACAGCAAACCCCTCAGAACATTAAAGTAGACTACCTGAAAAGACTCTGCTTATGAAACAGCATAGAAAGTGTCATCTACTGCTAAATAAAGAACTACAGAGCTACCACATTCAATTAAAAAATTCCAGTTGAAAAATTCTGGTATTCAAGTGAGTAATAGGGTATGTGATCATAGAATAATTAATTTCCACCAGAAAAACTGTGCTAAGTCAGATTCTGTAGCTGTTACTTTGAGTAGAGCTTGCCTGAAATGAAACTGATAAAGCATTATCCCACAGAAGATCAAGTTTGGGCTGCAATTCAAGAAGCTCGACAGCTAATCCGAAAGACAATCAACTGAAAATCTCAGACAATACAGTGAATAAATGTAAACCATTGATAACATGGGCCATATTGCACCATCAATTTTTAAGCAGCAGTTCCCATTGATTTCAGTGCTTAAAAATCAATGCATTCTCTGCAGAGAAATAGTTTCAGATGAACAGTGATTATTTATCATAATGACTTTTATCTGAGGATATCTCCCATTTCATAAATATATGCTTAGTATTCTTGTTTAATACTCTGTCTGTTGAGACATTCCTACTATTCTGTGAAGAAATCATTATCTGCCTTTGCAAAGTTTCCTCTCGTTTTATGCAAAGCTATAAGGAACTTCTGAGACATGCAATCTCTGTGGAAGAACTCCAGCCTGGGATGTTACGGTTGTTGTTTGTTACCTGTACAACGATACCAACTGGAGGTCACAACCACTCAGTGGGGATCCATCATGAGAGGGTCTACTTGCGCACACTTGTAAAAGCTCGATGCTTGTCTAGAAGGCTTTACAGCCTAAATAGACTGAGGAGTTAAAAGACAAAAAATGTTGAGAGAGCTCAGCTGCCCGGTAAAAGGTCAGCGACAGAGACTGATGCAAAAACTGGAGCAGTAGACCCCTTCTTTACATTCAGTAAACTGTGCAGAACCTAGCCAGTGCCACCACTTCCTCTTGAGAGTTTTTATTTAACTTCAAAAGGTCTGATTATTCAAGCTGTTTATGAAAAACATAGAAGACTGAATTCAAAAGGGCACAATGCTTTGGTAGTTAGTCCATGGATTTCAGGAGAACTGTGCCAGATTTTACCACCTTAAAGGCTTCCATGCCTTAAGAGTAAAACTCTTAATCATATTCTTAAATCTTTATCATATGAACAATTCTGCTGACTGACAGGACTACATATATAAAATTAAAATTATGTATTTCCTAAAGGCTCTGGTCACTGTATACTTGATCCCATATAAAATGAAAATTTAATTCAGTGTCAAAATTATTCCTTTTGAAAGTGAACAATATAAAATTAATTTAAATACTGTTCCATTTTCCCCTCTTTTTCCAGAAACACAGTCATCTAAAGATATGCTAACTCAAGCATGTAACTTCTGGCTTGTAAATGTTGTGTGTTTTGGAAGCTGAAGAGATTTGCCTGTTAAATAAGGGATATAAGGAAGATTTAAATGCCTCTCTCAAGGGAAAGGTTCTCCTGCCACAAGTTTAGCCCACATACAAACTTTTCTTTTACACAAAATACGGAAAAGTTCCCAGCATAATTCTGAGTGAAATGAAATAACTGCAGAAAGTAAGTTTAAGATAAGGTTATGATAAGATACTGTATATTTTAAACAATGGAATAATGAAAGGTCAGGTTCTAACATCCCATCATTGGCAGGTGGAAGAAGGAAGTCATGTTCATAACCAGTTCATTCCCAGGCTCCTATTTTATTCTTCTGGCTTCAGAAAAAAACCCACATTTTTAAAAGCTATTGTAATCACAAAATCAAATATACCACCAGGAAAAAAAAAAATGTATTTCACCTGTCATTTTAAAAATCTGTTACTAAATTTAGTAGCATTCCATCTGGTCTATTTTTTACTTTTCCATTGTAGAAAAAAAATGTTAGAACTCTATTTGGGTCATTCTGGTATACACAAATAATATATATCATATAAAAGCTACAGTGACTTTTATTGTTCATGTCTTCTCCAGAAATCACTTAGCATTTTCTTTGCTGTAGAAACTTGTAATAAAATGGTTATAACAGGAAAAGCAAGTCACCTAGCAGTATAACCCACAGAGAAATGAACACTTCAGCACTTATTTTTTATGGGCTAGTTAACCTCATTGGATTTATATAACTGCCAAAGCCTGACCTGCATTACTGTTGATCAGAGCTAAAATTTACTTCCATAACATGTTATACTGACCACTTTAGAGAAGTAAAGGAAAACAGAAAAGACACAGAACTTACTGTTATTATTGGATATATTGTCCCAATCTGTGAGGCTTACCATTAACTGCTACACTGGGTAAACTGGAAAGCAAGTCTGTGTTCATGCTCTGAAGCCCTCCAACAACAACGATCCAGCAATTTCCAAATGTAGAAGTGAATATTAAATAAATAAGAAGAGGCAAGCCTTTAATGTAGTTAAATCTAAAATGTGACCTACCGCTAAGTGTTAGGAGCTGAGTTAAGTTAGCTTTGATTAAGTTAGCTCTGAATTCTGGTGTTGTAATAACACCTGCATTTATGCTAGGACCCTATTTTGCCAATTTGCCAGCAGTCATCTCTCAGTATCTGATTATCTGAAATAGGGTTTTTCTGTCCTTTGATTCCCTTTCTATTGACTTCTTTATAAAGTCTTAGTTATTCCACAAACATATTCTACACATTCAAAATGTTTGGATAATTAAAATCCTATAAATTAAGAATCTTTATAATAGTTCAATTAATTTGAAAAAGCCTGGTAAGTATACATCATAATGATGAAAAATAATTTAAAATAATGTATGAATACTAGCTCCTTTTCTACAGAGGACAATTACCCTGTATACTTGATTATCTCGAGTCATGAGCATGTTTAAGAAAATGTATGAAAACATCAGGGTGTTGCTATAAACTTTGCTTGACTAATCTATCTGATTGGCCTCACCTTATAGCTTTTTGTCAGAGCCTCTGAATAAGAAATAGCGTTACTCAGCATTTCTGAAAAGCCAAGTGCACATAGGTTTCTAAATGTCCTATTTAGGAAACTTGGTCTTAAAATTTATGTTAATTTTATTGTAGAAGGAAAAGATAAACTAAAAATAGTGATACTTTCTGTTAGGACTGAGATTTCAGAGGTCAGTATAAAAATATGGAAGCAAGAAGGAATTAAAACTGGCTATTGTCTGACTTTAAATGATTTTGATAGACTTGTTACATGTAATTGGGTCAAAATGAGTATCTTAATTATTGCAAAGAGAATCTGGAGGTTTGCATCTCCTCTTTACTTACTTTGCTTTATTTAGCTTTGTGACTTAAAAGTTTTGCTTTTCCTGTTTCCTGATATTATTTAATTTACTTTGTTTATATTTGTGTACTGTTTTTATTCCTTTAATTCCCTTATTTTTAACAGAAAGAAAACAGACAAAAAGTGGTATTATTGCACATTTCCTGGAGACACTGTAAGCAGAACAATCAGACTTTAGAATTAAATGCTAAATTTATTTATTAGAGGGAAGGCAGGATTTTCCCATAAACCTTCAAGAATCATAAATAAGACACAGGAATTACAAGATTAGCTTGAAAATCACAATTTGGGATGAGAGGAAGAGGAGAGGAGAGTGCGGTCCTCTGCTTTATCTTTTGGTTTTATGCTTCTTACTCACTCAGATATGCTCTAAAAATTTTCAAACCACAACAGTGCTTAGAGACATGCTAATTTTTAAATTTTTCTAGTGTAATTAGAAGATGTCAGGAGCTGGGCTGAAGAACAAACTAATACCATGAGACATTTCTTAAAACCCATTATAACTGCCAATTGAGTGGCAAGGAGACAGCTGTTCTGCAGTCTTTTACTATGGGTGAGAGATGTATATCTGGCTACTGTCATCATTGATCACAACTAAACAAAATATACAAATATGTGAACTTTATGCATACGTGCATTCTTCTTAATTTGATAGATTAGCTCAGCTAAGCATACAGTTCAAGGTGGATGGAGGCCTTTTAGAAAGTGGTCAAATATCTCAATGAGTGCTTTTGAGGATATACCTAATGGTGAACTATGAGCAACACCTTTAGCGCACTGTGTTCTCTTTCTTCCCCAGGCATAATCTAGGCCTCTGTTGGATTTCTGAAATCAGTCTTTTAAAAGATTTTAGGGTAAATGTATCAGGACGTAATAATGTTTACCCCTATAGTAAACATATAATTCAGAAGCATCTGGAGCATTTCTTCAAAATTTCTTCACTTTTGGATTGAAACACATCCTAAGGAGCTGCCAAGTCTCAAAGGAAAAGACTAGTGAAGATAGATTTACATTAGAGTGATAATATAGTGATATTAGAATTGATTTTGAAAATTTATTATTTGCTTTCACTGCTAGCTGCCATGATGCCAGTAGGTGTCACGTGATCATACTTGTTACCAAAGATTAGGGCTGGATCCTTGTTACTGAAAGTTTGCAAATTGCAAAAAATAGTGGTGCAGTTAAAAAAAAAAAAGTTTAATAATGATCCTTTCTGTATTTATGTATTACAACCTTCTTTGACCTTGCGGGGTAACTGCAGATTCTCTATCATTTAATGGATGAGATAATAAAAAAAAGAATTTTATAAAGAATAATCCCTTTAGCTGACTCTTTTGAGAACTCTCTGACTTGTCTGAATGTAGGATCTTGATAACTAAGCTCCAAGTGCACCAATTTTTCTGTCGTACTAAGCTGAGGAAGAAAAAAACCTCAATGATAGGTATGTATTTAAGTTTAACTCTGTCTTTTTCCTCCTGGGACTACCACAAGACTTGGACCATATCAAACCAATGCAAAACTCACACACCAGCATCTGCATCAACCACCCAAATCTGCAGCATTGCTTGGGCAAGAAATATGTGAGGAAAATGGGTATAAGGTAAAGTTCTAAAGCAAGCTGTGCTGGAAAAAAGTTTATTTTACTATTTGTTTATTATTATTTGTTACTATTGTGCATAAGACCATGCATGACTAGATTTTACTATTGCTGTGTTTTCCTATGAAAGGAAATTAAGACCTTAGTTTCCTGGATAATTATTGGTGACACTCATCATATTCTTTGCCTGGATGGTGTTCATAGCAAGTCATTCTTTCTGAGCTTTTAGTTTTCTTCATTATTTATGAGATGTAAGCCACTCTTAGGTCACTAAAGTGAAATAGATCACTTAAGCAGACCTTTCTGGGAAGGATGATGCAAAATTTTCCTGTCCTCTGAGTAACAAAGGTGATGTTAAATACCTGTTCCCTCCTGATAAGGATATAGTGGAGGTTCATTCCTATATTCTTATTTCGCTTTGTTTTAACTTCCTCCACTTGAAAGCATTAAAAAGGTGTCCAGATTGTCTTTTAGGTAACAACTGTACGCTTAGAAATAGGTTTCAGAAATGAGATTAGTTCTTCCGGAATGATGATGCTGAACTATTGACCTGCAGAGAGAGAGATGATGATGTTGACTTTCACTCTGCCTGGTTCCCTAGCTTTAGTAATTTTTCCTCTAAAATTCAGTAGTGGCAGGTTACAAAGTAGGGGTCAAGGCAAATGAAGTGGCAGCCAACCCACTGCATTATTCTGTGCCTGTGATCTGTCTTAGTCTCTTGGTTATTCAAATGCAGGTGATGGTTTCAGCACTGAAATAGTGAGGTGAAATGTAACTTGATTTAACATTTTAACCAGAAGGGACTGTTCTCTTCCTCTGTTGCGTGGATGTAAAGCCTTTGATGATAAGCAATGGTGATGGCAAAGTATATAATGAATGAAGGCACGGGGTGGTAGTGCTACTTGTAAAAAAGCAGCTTGGAGACAGTTAAATCTGTGGGTTTAAATTTAGAATAAGCAAGTAATTTGTAATGAATTATTTATTGGGTTAGATTTCACCAACATTTTTTTTTCTGTTCACCAGTTGTCCACAAACATATGGCAAAATTCTTGGATTTATTCATTACCTAGAAAATATTCATTTATTTCCTCAGTGAATAAATTCTTGGCCTGCAGATTGCTCATGAGCAGTTCATAGGGAATATTCAGAAGATGCACTGTGTGTGTTAGCTTCCACGTCTGCTTCGATATACTGAGAATTTGCACTATTGTTATGACTAAAAGATCACATGAGCAGATGCTGTGCTGACAGCAATATTTCAGCTAGCCCTTTATTTAATTCTCATTGGAACATAACGTAGTACCCTAACATTATACTTCAGGATTTACCTAGAGTGCATCATAGCTCTTATTAAATGAAGGATTGCTTTTATTCTGGATTAGTTTACCAGTCCTGTTTACAGTGTGGGCCTAGTGTTGTGTTGGCACAGCTGAGAGGACAGAGAATTGCAGTTCACTCAGGAATGTGTGTTTAACAGCAGGATGTCATTACACCGATATTATCAGCAAAATCTATCTGGTTAAAGGCTTGCATAAAAGAAAAATGCATATTGATATTCTTGATTTACATTATGGTGCAGGTACTTAGCCTATCTAGAGAGCAAAGAGAAAGCTCTTAGTTTTTTACTTAGGCCGAGGGGTTTTGTTTGTTTGTTTGTTTTTTCTTACGGTAGCAATTCAGAAGCATGCACATTTTAAAGAGAATCGTTTGGGGCTGGAAGAAATATGTCAGTAAAATTAATAAAAAACAATTGGAGCCTTCCCTGCTTGGAGAGCTGACAACATTTGTGTAATGTCAGGTAGTGTACAGTCCCCAGCTGCTAAGGACATGACCCGTGCCCCAGTGGAGATGGTCAGGTTTGAGGGAGTGAGTTAAGTAGTGATAACTACTTCAATAGGGTTCTTCGTGAAAGTCATTCTCATGCCCATCCTTTTCTTTCCTGCAACCTACAAAGAATATTCTTCAACTTCGCCCTGTGCACATGGTCTGTAGACTGCCACAGTGCTTCTCTGCAAGTCCCACTCAGGCAGAGGACATTCTTTCTTGTTTTTCCTCAGCAAAACATGAACAATACATTTGGGAATAGAACAATAGAGGCATCTTCTCAGCTCCCCCAGAGAATTAAGAGAACTCGAGAAAAGACATTTTTTACTGTCTCAAGGGTCTTTGTGTATACTCTGATGTTCAGAGGTACACCACCCAACATGCACTCTCTGGGTGTTCACTTACTGGGTACGACGTGGTCTAAATGTTTCTTACACTGTAGTAGTGCAATTGGATGTATAAATGGGGGATGTGATGCACCTGTTGTAAAAATGTAAATCTGAAGAAGAAGAAACAATCCTATTTTATAACTTCTCGCAACTCAGTTCATTGCAGTGTTGCTGAAAAATCCTTGGCACATAATTAAATATCAGTTGAAAAGCATGATATGAAAGTGAAAGATGATACTCTCTAAATTAAATGCTCTTTATCTTTAATGTGTATACTGCTTAAGAAATAAAGTGAAAACACCCAAGTACTTAGCTGTGCAGGTTTCATAATAGAAGATAACTGTTGAATTTCTAGGTCATAAGCTGTAGATGTAGGTACCTAATCTCCTGACCTTGAGCATGCCTGGAAGTGCTGCCTTGCTCGAAGCTGGGTGTTCAGACACATCCCTTGCGTGAGTAGCACCCTCCAGGTTATTGATATAAGTAGCCTGAGTCTGTACCGAACATACATAACACGAAATTCAACTTGAAGCATTATATTTGAGCCACTTCTGCTCAAAGATTCTGAGGGAAGAATTATTTTAACTTTTGCACAATGGTAGTAATTACAATCATTATTCCTAGAGTGGGAGAACTGTATTCGGTGCTGTTTTCAGTTCAAAGCGGGGACTCCCTTTTTCTATGCGAATGACCTAAACAGCAAGCTACAAAACTCAGGAAGAAGGACCCTCCGTTGCTTCAACTGCAGCTGTATTTCTGTGCAGTCATTAACACAAGATTTATGAAAGGGGAATAAACAAACAGAGGGTAGATTGGTTTCCTAGTGATTAATATCTCTTCATCAGAAGTATGAAGTGTGAATTTGAAATCTATGAAACCAACGGCATTCTTGAACTGAGATTTCCTGCTGCATTCACTGAGTGTAATGAAAAATCATTGCAAAGGGTCAGTGTGATTTAAGCAAAAATGTTGAGGAAATTGTTTTAAGCTCAGAAACTTGGTGAGACACAAGCACTTAATGCAGAAAAGAGAAATTAAGTTTCATTATGTTGGTGGTTTAGTGCTCATATTGCCTGTTTTAGGTACTTCTTGTCATACTTCTTGTCCCATTGTGAAGTGCTAGTTTTTCGCTTTCACTGTACATGGAATGAGAGAACGTAAGAAATCCCTGAATTACACTCCCAGGCTCACTGCCTGACACTGAATTGTTGTAATGCTTTGTGCCAGGAAGCCTAATCCCATTTGGGATCTGACCCAAATGATTTAATCTTATTACATCCAAAGGCATTGTGATAGCTTTTATGGGAGATTTCTAATATTTGCAAAATAAATATGGGTAATGTGTTTACTTTAGGAGAGTAAATGCTGACTAAAAAATCCTTCATATTACTATTATATTTCAGTCCTCATATTACACTTGCCAGTGTAGCAGTGAGAAAACTGATTCACCATTAGGAATGTCTATTTACATTTATCATAAATAGGAATAACTATAACTACGTATATTTACTTGGTCTTATCTGAACTTTTTTGAGATGTAAGAAATTGAGAATGTTTTTATCTCAAGAATGAAACACTTTAAAAATGAGGACTGTAGACTCAAAGATAATGGCAATACTGTTTAGCTATGTTTTTCACTTTATTTCAGTTATCATACTTGGTAAAAATTGAATTTGTAATAGAATTATCTGATTTTGTGCATTAGCATCAGTTTATTGTAATTTACTTTCACCAGAATGCAAGTTCTCAGAAATCTGCATTATATTTGAAATGATAAGACAATATAAGGCTTCAGATATTTTAAAAATAGTCACTTTAAATATAGGTTTACCTATAGCATTTTTATAGATTATACTTTTTAAAAAAGCTGGAGTGTTATTTTTATGATGTATGATTTAATTGTTCATCAGTTGATACCTCTAAAAAGGATACTGTATCATACAAAATCATGGAATAATTTAGGAAAAATGAGGTTCTAAGCAACTATTGAATTAAAGACCTCTTGGCAATGTGTAGAAAGAAATATTGGTGCCTTTAATGGAAATAGTATGAGCATGAAAGGGTCTCAGACATCATTTGAGTTGAAGGTGGAATATTTCCCCTACAGCAACAAAAATGAAAGTGCAACATTTTTTATAACCCACTCACCACGCTGGCAGTGCCCAAGATCCTCTGTAACCTCTGTTTGACTTGTCACTTGGAAGACAAATTTGTTCATAGATCATGACTGTCAGAGTGCCTTTTCTGCAACTGTATCAGTAATTAGCTATGCCTTGTTAGTGCTCAAGGCAAGTACATCTGTCACATTGAAATAAAGGGTTAGATTTTTCTCCATTTTAGATAACACTTTAACCTTTCAGCTTTGTAACATCAACAAAGATCCAAACTATTGACAAGACTCTGTCGATGGCTTTTTTAAAAGTCTGTGCTATATTAGACTGCTACAAAAATGTTGCCACTCTAAATGTTTTAAAGATTTTTTTATTAAATACAGAGTAAACCAAGAATTTGGAGAGAAATGGGGGGAGGATGTGAGCTGGTTTTAGTTTAGGCCTTATCCTAAAGTCTATTGAGCTTCTCTGTGACTTTCTGGGTACCATCAGTTTCAATTGATTTTTATGTAGCTAGGATCAATCCTTTGTTACTTAATTGTATTATAGCTGTCTGTGTCTTTGAAAACAATTACAGAGCTATCTATCAATCTAGCTGCACCAATAAAAATGACATCATATAATTATAACCAATAAAAAAATTAGTTTATGCACATTGATTATGGCTATCTTACCAAGAGGCTGCCATTTATTAAATAACCTTGTGAACAAGATGGATTGCAAGTATAATGAGGTGGATCTGTGTTAGTATATGACATTATCAATCAAAAATACAACAGTCCAGGTATCCTGCACTTAGGCAGACGCAGAACAGAAAAAAATGATGGGTTGTTCCAGAATAAGCTGGCCCCCCTGGTTGTCTTTGACATTTACCCTTTCTCAGCCTAACAGAATCAGGGCTATTTAATTTACACAAGGTTAGAAGTAGTTACAGACCCACATAGGGTTGTAACATGCATGCTGTTAATTATCACAATGCAATCTGTTCTCTTGCCAAATAAGGAGTCCTCTCATGTCCTATGCCAAAGTTAATGAGCATAGTTAGTGCATGAGATGCCAGATTCCAGATTTGGTCTAACCAGGGAATCCTCAATTAGCTAGTTTTAACCATTTTTGATACCTTGTGCTGCTTAAGCGTCACCAGTTGTTGGAACAAGACAGTGTTTGGACATAGAGAACAGAGTAATGAGTTTATTAAACAGTGTTTTTCTTGTGTGAGAAATTATTTCCCAATGGTAGATGAAATCCATTAAAACATATTATTAAATGACATATTTCTCAGGGAAAATGAGAAATATGTGCTTCAATGCAGTATTGTTTTGTCCATGTGCTTCAATGCAGTATTGTTTTGTTATAATGTGCAATAGTCTGTTATCCCTATTTCAACTTATTTGCCTCTTTTTTGCTTAGCTTTTCCTCTGGCAGTCTATCTTAGGATAACCTGTACCTTAAAATTCATTGGCCACATTGATTAGATTTCCATTGAATATAATGGGAGCCCAGGTGTACTGCCCCAGTGTAAAAATTCTGCACAGTGGATACCAAAACTAAGGTGAGGAGGACTGAATTTTCTGAAATTTCACACTTGTGAACTAAGGTAATTTTCATGGGGTATATTCATCTGTAGAACATTGTTTGGCATGCCTATCCCTTGATTTAGAAAGGCTGAAATGTGCTTTTCCTTGTTTTTAACTTAAAAGCTGTCTACAAGCTTATTTGTTTTTATTTTCTTGGGTTTATATCTTTTGTTTCCAGGACTTGATCTGTATAGAAAAGACAGCTGCCATTTAATGAAACTGTCATGAAACAGACTACAGAAATATCTAACTTTTAATTCTACTTTTTTTAAGCTTCTATTAAATAAAAATGCAACTCAGAATGAAAGTAGCTATTGTTGGCTGCTCCCTCAGATGAGAGGAAAGGAAAAAACCCTCCCAAATCATAAAATAAATCATCACAGGAAAGGACAATAAGTGGAACACTTAACGTGCTGGCAGTCTCTTGCTTAAGATTCATGCAGCCATGATGCATGTATAAGTTATAACAGTTATAACAGTTATATAAATTTTATAAGCTATATAAATCTTCCTTTGCATGCTCCATTTGGGTTTTGTTAGGCCAGTGTGCTTTTCATGGACACTATTTTAGGCATGGAACCACTAGAATAATGTTTTTAACAATAGCATATAAGGACTGAGTATCATAACAGGTCCTTTACCTTCATATTGGAAATTTCAAAATGTTCTTCCGTGACTTTAGAAGATTCTTAGGAATTTTGAATATCTGTTTCAGCTATCATCTCATGGAGGTGAGTGATATTGAAGTGATATCTTAGATTTCAATATAACAGTCAAATTTATTGACTGCATTTTTGAATTTACAGTTCAGGAATGAAGTCGGAACAGATACATGATGACTCCTATTTTTCTTATTTTGTTTAAATTTATTTTTTCTTTAAGAAACCAAATGTTACTTTTCACAGAGTGGTACGTGATGAGGTTGGCAATGCAGTGTGACTTCACACTTCATTTTCTCTTCACTACTGTTCTGATGAAGGGTTATTTTTGACTGATGAAATGGAAAAAAGAAACTCCACATTTTTGCCTTTTTGAGCTGAAAATTATCTCACTCTGGAATAATTTCACCATTAAAGGTTGGCTTTAATTTCAGTTGTGAATTGCTTCTCACCTTGGTTAGATACGCAAACTCTGCAATTTTGGACCCTGTAATAAATACCTAAATTCTTTACTACAGGTGCTCCCAAATATCTACTCTTGATCCCACAGCTTCTGATGCATATCTGTTTTTGCTGTGCTTTGTTTACTTAGTGAAACTTCACACTTTCAAGGCAGAGAAACACTACTTCTAAAAGATTCACTTTTTTCCAAGAATTACGTGTTCTCTGGTACCAAGAAAACAAAGCAGGTCTGTCCTGGTTTCGGCTGGGATAGAGTTAAATTTCTTCCTAGTGCTGCCTTTTGGATTTAGTATGAGAAGAATGTTGAAAGCACACTGATGTTTTCAGTTGTTGCTAAGTTCCCTTCTAGTCAAGGACATTCAGCTTCTATGCTCTGCCAAGTGCACAAGAGGCTGGGAGGGAGCATAGCAGGGACAGTTGGCCCAGCTGGCCAATAGACTATTCCATACCATGTGACGTCATGCTCAATATATGTATGGGAGGCGTGTTCCAGGAAGTAGCGATCACTACCTGGTTATCGGTCAGCACAGGTGGTGAGCAATTGCATTATGCATCACTCATTTTGTATATTCTATAATAATAATAATAACAACAATAACAATAACAATAACAATAACAATAACAATAACAATAACAATAATAATAATAAAAAAAATTGTTGTTATTATTATTGTTATTGAACTTTTCCCTTCCTTTTTTGTTATATTAAACCATCTTTATCTCAACCCACGAGTTTTCTCACTCTTACCCTTCCAATTCTCTCCCCGTCCCACTGCAGGGGCAGGGGAGTGAGCATGTGGCTGTGTGGTGTTTGGCTGCCTGCTGGGTTAAACCCCGACAAAGTCATATTTAAAAAAGACGAGCTAAGATTTCCTGTAGTGTCATATATTCACTTCATGATTAAATCTGAAAAATTTTATTCAAACTTTCATTTTTCATTGGGCACATGGATTTTTAATTGCCCATACTGACTGTTAACCTGAACCACTGTATTGCAATGGAAAGACTGCAAACTATACTGGAAAAGACGGTAGAATACATGACATTTGGTCATTTCAATTCATGATAGTCCCAGAAAATGTTACAGTTCAAACAGAAGTTCTTTGCACAGATAGGTGACACTACCAGGCACTGGTTAACCTAGAAATTTGACTTTGCATATTCCTGCTCATCAACTCACTTCTAGCTGGCAAGAGTAATGATGAAAGTATGATGAAAGCTTATGCCAGTGAGTAAAAAGCCTTTGCTTATTTGGTAGTTAGGAGGTAACTTAGGACTTCTAAAGGAGACTTGCTAACTGATTTATGTTGGCTAGCTTGACATTTGTCAAGCTTCTGAAAGCTAAACAGTACTCTTGAGGAGAATGGTAGAAAGAACAGTTACATGGGTATGATCTCTAAATCCATGAGAAGACTAGCAAGAGGGAATCATGGACTACTATGGTCCTGGCATAATATACAACTTGAAAAACATTGGTCTGGTTCTTAATTAAGCACAAAATCCTGCATTATCTTCTTAGAGTAACTTAAGTATACCTAGCAGAAAAAAAATCCTTTTCTGTTGTTGAAAGCTCTTTTCCTTTGGTAACTAAGACAATTCTGAGTTTAAAATGGATGTTTCTCCCTAAGTAGGTATTCCTTGGGTTGGAGAGGAGTAATGAGTGGTGACTCCTAGAATGCTGAGTTCAAAAGTTAGTGCAAAGCTTATCTGAACAATTCAAAGGTAAGCATGTCTGTAAATATTGTCAGGAAGTTTGCTATAGACAGGTTTTTTGGTTTTGGAACTGCTGGAAGAAAGGGCTCCCTTGAAACTTTTTTGGTATGGATCCTTCCCAAAGACCTAAAGAAGTGTGGAATTTTACCAATGATTTCTGCAATTGAATTTAAGTTTTAACACTGGCTGAAGTCAGAGAACAATGATTAAAAATTTTTATCAGTCAAAAGTGGTAAATGAAATAGATTACTTCATTTACATTTGTAGATTTAAATTCTAGCTGAATGCAGATATTTGCCCAGGTATGGTAGCCAACATATTACAGAACTGGAAGTAAGTCAACTTAATTCAAGACTGTCAAGTACACAACAATGTATTAAAATAAGTGAGTGTCATCTTAAAAGATGTTGTTCATTCACAGATCTATGGCATGAAAAATGTAATAAAGGAAAGCTGGCAGCATAAAACAATTTACAGGAGGCTTCAGGTGTTGCAGAGCAATTATTACGTTCTTTATCCAAAGCCTGTAAAATGATCCCTTGACAAAATGCTCCAGATTTGAACATTTTGTTATTCTAGGTGTCATACAAATCAAACAAAAAGAAGCTTTACAGCCCAGGGATAATGAAATGCATTTCCCATCCCAAAATTTTGAGACAATTACAACATTCATAAATCTCTCTCATAATTTTTTCTGCATGTCTGTAAATCAAAAAACTTGAGTCACAGTGGGGATCACAATGTAATGCTGGTTTTTGAGGATGGTGTACTATCAAGCATCATAATTGTATGTAATGTCGCAAAGATGTTCATATTGCAGATGGAAATGGGCTGAGATTTGAAGGCTTTCCATGACTAACCTTGTGAAGGATTCTTTAAAATCCTAAAGCTAATGCCAAGGGAATTAATTTAAATGTAAGACAACAACAACAACAACCAGCAAATCACTTTTTCTAATAGGAGAAAAGAATAGAAAAGGGAGATAAGTGTACCAGTGCTAGATAAAAGTAGCCTAGAAAGCCACTGAAGCATATCAAAATGATGAAATTAAACATCTGGAGAGTCAGCCAGTAACCTGAGAGAGGTGGCTGTAGTGAACCACATCAGGACCACCTGTCAATTAGTAAAAGAGCTCAGAGGAAATGAAAAACAGAATTCATAAATCAAAAGAAAACCGATAAGAGCTAAGTAACCTCAGATTATGATTTAGTCAAATAATGAGAATGTCTTTTGCAATAGATTAACAATCACACTCCCCAAATCCCAGGAAATAACTATCAAAATCAAGCCTATTCCCTTAACATCTTCAAAGCAGCAATCACATAAAAGATGAGTGGGATGGCAGAATGCATCAACAAACCAGGTGTATAAAAAATAGTTTATGTATGTTGAGAAGGTGTTATAGCAAAGATGCTTTCAGGACTGAAGCTTTCTGCTTTCAGGACTGAAGCTTTCAGGTCACTGTGTTACTTCTCAGAACAGGCAATCTCTCACTGCTGATAATTTGTTAAAGCAAGAACCTGCTGTTAATTGTTGCAAGGATTTACAATGAAATTCTTTTGAAGTGACTATGAACATTTTGATGCAAAAGATTAAAGATAACATAAAAAGGAGGAAGTATATCAAGCACTTACATGCACTCTTTGCACTGAGATGGATAACCTAAGGTCAGTGTAGCTTTCATATACTTTCAGATAGGCATATTACTTTGAGATTGTATAACATGTTCAACATGGTGTTTAAAGAGCACGCAATTTTTTTTCTAGATGCCTTATATAATTTTAAATATCTTCTCCCTATAGAATCCTTATAATTTCAAATCAGATATTGTCTTTATTGCCATATGGATGTCAGTTTCATCAATTTGCTTATCTTGTCAGCTAATGTGCCAACTACAACATTTTTCATTTAAAATTTTTAATAACAATAGATAACTTTATTCAGATATTTATGTTTGCAATGTAGCATTCAGCTCTTTGTCATGTGTAGAAGGGCTGATCTGGTTTTCTTTGGGTACTCCTCCAGAAAATTTATGGAGAATATTGTGCTGATGTCTCTCCTTATTCAACAGGTTAATAGTTGGAGTGTTCTTCAGGGATATACTTTTGACATTTAAACCAATATCTTCCAAATACTTTTTTAAAACAGGAGTCTGGAGCCGTTCTGAAGTGAGACTCTCCTGTGCCTTTCTGTTCCCCTTCAAAAAGCATCATTAACTGTGCAGTGACCCTGAGGACAAAAGAACCAACATGCTTACAGCATACTAACTACGCACACGTTTAACATGCTGAGTGGTTACATGCTCAGCTGAGAAGAGAAAAAGTCAGCTCAACATGGCTATATAACATTTAAACATGCTTTGTTCTAGGCTTAGAAAACAAGGCCTCTTTCCTGATATGCTTAGCCTAAGCTCATACACTAAGCTCATAAAGTCCAGTCATAGCATTGCCTCAACCTTATCCCTGACACAAAAAAGCCCAAACCTCTAGCTCTTTGTCATCTCTGCTCCTAGCCAGCCAACTAGAACTTATCCCCTTCAAAAGCCATCTGTGTACTAGCCTTAGTAGCCATCTAACTATATACCAGGCTATGAGGAGAGTATGGTGTGATTTCTGCATAATGAACCAAGTTAAAACCAACAGAATAATGTGCTAAATTCAGGTTGTCTTAGGTCAACAGCTAACTCTGTGGATAGGAGAGGAGTGAATCATGGAATTTGCTATACATGAGCTTTCTGTCCTGCATGATGGAAAGCACAACATTCACTGCTAAGTTGTGTGCTTACTTCCCAGTCCTAGATATTGATGTATTTAATCTACTCAGTATATTTGGTTTTCTATTGTTGCTGTTACTACGAGTGTATTTCACACATTTGCACTGTCTCTCTCTTCCCCATGATCTTATGTGTCAGATATTGAGACTGATTTGAGAAGGATTACTGAGAATTCATCTGCCACATCAAAACCACATTGTCCATGGAAAAGATTGGAGGATCAGTTTTACAAAGAAGTGTTAAGAGGTGCACAATAGCTAAAAAAGCAGAATACTTGTTTTAAAGGATATGTTTAATTGCAGAATGGAATCAATATATTTAAATTGACTCTCCATATATATATGCTGGTACTGTGTACAAATGCATCCAAATATATTTTTGAAGACTTCTAAATTAATACTGCCTTGCCAGATGGAACATGTGCTTGTATGGATCTAGAGGAGTTGTAGCTGTCAAGGAGAAATCCTGGTTTCCTCATTAGATGATGGAATAGGTCTTATATAGGTCTACCTTTTATACCAATTTTTGCTGGGTATATCTACTTGAAACAGTGGAAATCTACTGTATCCATTTTAAAATATACACAAACACCTCACAAATGTATTTCTTTTAACCTTAAATTAATTTTTTTTAATTAAACCTTACTGCACTTTTTTTTCATAAGGTCACCATTGTTTCAAGTTTCAGGATATAAATTCTCTGCTTTATCAAAATTATTTTGGACATTTCTGTCTCAAGAATGCTTTGAAAGTAGATAGGTTCTTTTCTGTTACTGGAAGACAGTACATATAGGGCAAATAGAAAGTGCGCAGAAAATTGACGGAATTCAATTTGCTTCTGATTATGAAATGCATTTGTGTTATTATTTTATTAACTCTGATGTTATACAAGAAATTTCAGTAATCCAATTGTGTCTCAGGTTTAGCCCCCTTAGTGGGTTCCTTGACAAGAATGAGCTCATATAACTTACCATCAACTTATGCTCACTCTTCCTATGTAGCTACTCTCAGTATTATGTGAATTAGGTATTGCAACGGCTCATTGCTCTTGCTCTCTCAGAGAGCACGTCAATGGATTTCTATTTCCTACTTAATAAATGTGCTGCAGATTTCAGGTGGGAGTCCTAGAAACAAATTCTACTTTTGGAGAGGTCCAAAGACATGTCAAACAATCCTCAGCACATTTCTGCCCAATTTCAGCGTAAAGGGGGGAAAAAAACTATTTCCATGTTAGTAAAATGGATCCAGCTACGTGGTTTTGGGAGTGGGCTACTTCTCTGACAAATCAAATTCAGTGAATCTAAATGAACAGCACTTAAGCACTACTCCTTGTCTCTGTGTCTAGCACTTTAGAGCTGGGTTGATGTTTTGATCCGATACCAGATCCATGTTTCCAAATACTTTTTCTGCAGATAGTAGTAATATATTGAATCATGCTGGCTGTCATGATTAGGGCGGTGGGCAAGATTCTCCCACTACCTTTTTGTCCTTATTTCCACACACCTGTGATGGAGTTGAAAGTTAACATTTCACGCAGGTATATTTTTATGCTCGTTTTGACTGCCAGAAGGGAACCCAATAAGAATATTTTACACTCTTATTGAAGAATCTGGAATAACTGTTCCACAGTCTATTAGCCCACGTTCCTTCCTCAAAATGTTACATATTGCATACATGCTAGAGTTCACTGATTGTAACTTCTTTGCTGGCTCTTCCATCAGCCATGTTTCCTTTCATTAAGAAATTTGCTTCCTTAATAATGGGTCATGGATTTTAAGTGAAGGAAAAACACAGTGGGGCTGTGATTTGGCTTTGATAAAACTTCAGGAAATTTGATTTGCTATTGTTTTGGTATCTTTACATCTGTCACCTAAAGGGTGTCATTCTTGCACAACAAACACAGACTTTCTTTTCTTTCTTTTTTTCAGCCAGTAATATACCACCTAATATTGCATTCTCTTTGCAGTAATATTCTGATAAAAAAGAAACATTTTCTTTTGAGATAAAATTTTCTTTAAACAACCATGATTCCCTTAAATTTGGGAATTCAGACTGAACTGCTTTTTAGATGAACTTTTCCAGTCCTGTCTTCCATGTGTATTTGGAACCAGAAGTACTAATTTGCTAAGGAGGTGTTGTGCTGGGGATAACTCAAAGTCATTTTGAGGAATTCACACTTTCTTTGCCCACTTTAAATTTTGCTTTGGGAGTGAAAATCAACTTACTTAGGAGCTGCAAATATGCCAAAATTTTGGTTAATCACAGCACACAAATAGCAAATTCTATATAGTGAGTGTTCACGGCAACACTTGTAATAATTAATTGCAAGTAATCTCACATGTACTGACATACATATTCATAGCAACAGCTTCTTGAACATTATTCCTCAAGGAAGGGACCTGTGCATTTACATAGTGCCTTTTAAAACAGAACTTGGATTCAAAAGTGGAGTCAAAAATATCACATTACAAGTAACTGATAGATAAGGTTTTGCTTTACATATTTGTGGACAATTTGCAGATGGAAGAAATTGCTGACCCTTTTGACTCAGTCTGAAGTGTGCAGTCTACTAGTAATATAAACAGGACAAAATTTATTGGTGTGAAGTACAAGTTCGTTTATGGAGTAATACATTTTTTCTCTATAAGCTGAGAACCACTGGAAATGACAGATGAGGAGAAAGTCCTAGCTATATTATGTGGTCACAGAGTGACTTTGTGTTATGATAAAGGAGAAAGCAACCCCAACTCAAGGAAATTTCAAACAAGGCCCCTGTAGGAAAGATATTATTGTACAAGACCTTGCTGGAACCTCCTTCATAATGCCAGGAAATAAAAACTGAAAAGCGGAAGTAAAGGGGTATATGGATAACACGGGCAACAGAAAAAAATTTACTTCTTTGGTGAAATTAAAACTGAGAAAGGATCCAGTTCTATAAAAATTATACAGAATAGATTAATGGGGTGGGAAAAATAAGAATTCTCATAGAATAATGATAAAGGGTGCAAACTGTGAGTAAGTTTAGACTAGAATAAAGCTGATATGAATCTCTGAAAAAATGTCCCATAGGAATAGTGAGGGGGAAATATTTTTTTTCAAGACTGGGTTGATAACATTAAAAACACAATTATATGATGCTGTCCCTGTGATAAAAATGACAGGTTCCAGACATCCTTTACCATTTTGTTTGTATGTTGGCGAGTGCATCTGTGTTAACCTACAAACTTCAGAAAACAGTACCTTTGCTCTAATTTATTAAGCATTTTTTTTCCTGGCACTTACTTTGCCATGAAGAGAAACAATATTGTCAGCAGAACTATCCTCCATCTGCTTTAAGCCAGCTCTGGTTGCAGCTCTGGAAGACAGCTTCTTTTCTCAGATGAAAACTTCTTCACAGTAAAGATTTTCTTCCCTTGCACTCTAATAACTGCTGTTTGGAGTGCTATATTGATATGTGAAATGGGAAGACAAAAATAAAACATGATCCAGCCCTTATTTGCGAAATCATGACTTATGTTTCAGCAGATTTGGATGTTTGCTAGTTCAAAATTATCTGCATTTTCAACAGTGTTGTTCTTCAATTCCAGTATCATTTGTATACCTGATGAGATGGCAACCTTGGTTTCTTTATTTTTAATCCATGAAGCTTTTCTAGTTCATTGCTATTTTTAAAATTTCCACATTGACAGAAAGTTATTTCTAAAGGCAATGCAAATTCATGTACACTGGATTATAAATATCTGCTGTAGTGAACAAGAGCAGCACAAGACCTTTGACTGCATTATGCCATGGGTTTATTTGTTTAAGGCAGGAGAAGTGATTTTAAATTGTTTGAACAAGGTCCAATGCAGAGTATCTTTATGTCAGCTGTTATAAATTACACTAATGACAGAACAGACAGTTTCTCAAATAAAGATTTGTCTTCCAGTATGAAGTATTTTATTATAATATGGAGCTACTTATTTCCTGTGCACTTGCTGCCACTGATTTTCTGCAGCCAGCTCTTGTTAGAAGAATATCTGTGCTCACTGTACAGAGAAACTGAGTAAATTTGCATTTGCTATATGGTATTGGACCCAAGGATGAAGTTGAACCTTATGTCCTTTTCCTGTGAAAATCTTTCTTTTTTCTGACAGAACTATTTATTGTTAGGTCTAATGTGGTCATCTTAAACCAGAACAATCATCAATAAAAGGCAATCAACATGTTTTTTCATTATTTCAAATTCTCACTTGTGCACAAAGTTCTTAAGCACTTGTGCGCCCTTAAAAGTCTTTCCACATATGTATTACTATGAACGTGCTTGCATCTTCTCAAAATCAGGGATCTAGGCAATTTTCTCAGGTAACAACATAGCATGCACCTAATTTAAACCATAAAATTGAGCTGTAGTTCCCACCTTGATCCTGCAATAGCTTTGGTGCAGACCCAATCAAAGAACTACTGAAGTTAATAAGAGTTTTTCTCCTTACTTTGATAGGGCTTGGATTAAAGTTTAGAAGTACCTATTATTCTGCAGTGTTCCTGTATTAGCTGAAAGCCACCTGCCCCTCAAATCAACCAAAAATTACACTGCCACATCAAAAACAAGCTAACTGTTCTTTGAATACACCACTTCCTTGGGATATCTATTGCTTATGCCTGGCCAAATCTGTTTCTATTAAAACAAAATTTAAAGAGAAAAGAAGATGAGTAGAGCGAAAAATATTTGTTAACAAATGACCAGGCAAGGAATGCTGGACTTGCCTAGGTGTTGAAAAAGGCCTTGCTTATGTATGGCTGTAATTTGATGAGAAGATATTTTGCATCTTGGAGACATAAGAAAATGGTTCATGAATTTGGTGTCTTCCATTTGACAATTTGCTTTTGCTGTCTGTGACTGCGGCATCCCAACTTTATGATGATTCTGGCAACAGTATCATACCTATGTTTTTACTGGTGAACATACAAATATTTTATGTTCTTCCTTTTTTCCTTATCTTGTATGACCCTGCTAGGATCCAGGAGTGTTTCTGAAGTAAGTAGGAAACCAATGTTCAAAGATGGGTGAGGACAAGGAAGATGTTAATTACCTAAATTACTGCTTGTATGAAACTAACTGCATGCACACCTGCACAGTTTTAACTTTAGCGTCAAAGTAGACTGCCAGCAAATTCTGTCTTCTGTTTTAGAGCATGATATTAGGATTTGAATCCACATCTCAGTTGGCTCAGCTACCTGAAAGCCTATGTGACTAGATTCGAAGGGGGACGGGGATAAAACCAGGCTCTCTAGAGAAGAGCCTAGGGACCGCACGCCATTGTCGGGGGAGAAATCGGCAGCCCAGCTCAAGTGCATCTATACCAATGCACGCAGCATGGGCGGCAAACAGGAGGAGCTGGAAGCCATTGTGCAGCGGAGTAGCTATGACTTAGTCGCCATCACGGAAACATGGTGGGATGAGTCGCACGATTGGAGTGCTGCAATGGACGGCTATAAGCTCTTCAGAAGGGACAGGCGAGGAAGGAGAGGCGGTGGAGTAGCCCTGTATGTTAGGGAATGCTTCGACTGTCTAGAGCTCGATGGTAGTGATGACGAGGTCGAGTGCTTGTGGGTAAGGATGAGGGGGAAGGCCAACAAGGCAGATATCCTGCTGGGAGTCTGTTATAGACCACCTAGACAGGAAGAGGAGGCAGACGAAATATTCTACCAGAGGCTGGCAGAAGTCTCCCAGTCGCTAGCCCTTGTTCTCGTGGGGGACTTCAACTTTCCGGATGTCTGCTGGAAATACCACACAGCAGAGAGGAAACAGTCGAGGAGGTTCCTGGAGTGTGTGGAGGATAACTTCCTGACGCAGCTGGTAAGCGAGCCCACCAGGGGAGATGCCTCGCTTGACCTGCTGTTCACGAACAGAGAAAGGCTGGTGGGAGATGTGGTGGTCGGAGGCCGGCTTGGGCTTAGCGACCATGAAATGGTAGAATTTTCGATACTTGGTGAAGTAAAGAGGGGGGCCAGCAAAACCGCTACCATGGACTTCCGGCGGGCGGACTTTGGCCTGCTCAGGACATTGGTCGAGAGGGTCCCTTGGGAGACAGTCCTGAAGGGCAAAGGGGTCCAGGAAGGCTGGACGTTCTTCAAGAAGGAAGTCTTAAAGGCGCAGGAGCGGGCTGTCCCCATGTGCCGCAAGAAGAACGGGCGGGGAAGGCGACCGGCCTGGCTGAACGGGGAGCTCTGGCTGGGACTCAGGAAAAAAAGGAGAGTTTATCACTTGTGGAGGAAGGGTCAGGCAACTCAGGAAGAGTACAGGGATCGCGTTAGGTCGTGCAGAGAGGAAATTAGAAAGGCAAAAGCCCGGCTAGAACTCAACCTGTCCACTGTCGTGAGAGACAACAAAAAATGCTTTTATAAGTATGTTAATCACAAAAGGAGAGCCAAGGAGAATCTCCATCCTCTATTGGATGCGGGGGGGAACGTTGCCACCAAGGACGAGGAAAAGGCTGAGGTACTCAACGCCTTCTTTGCCTCAGTCTTTAGTAGTCAGAGTGGTTATCCTCAGGGTACTCAGCCCCCTGAGCTGGAAGACAGGGACGACGAGCAGGATAAACTCCCCATAATCCAAGAGGATGAAGTTCATGACCTGCTATGCCACCTGGACGTTCACAAGTCTATGGGGCTGGATGGGATCCACCCAAGGGTACTGAGGGAGCTGGCGGAGGAGCTTGCCGAGCTGCTCTCCATCATTTACCAGCAGTCCTGGTTAACTGGGGAGGTCCCGGACGACTGGAGGCTCGCCAATGTGACTCCCATCTACAAGAAGGGCCGGAGGGAGGATCCGGGGAACTACAGACCGGTCAGCCTGACCTCGGTGCCGGGGAAGATCATGGAGCAGTTGGTTTTGAGGGTGCTCACGAGCCATGTCCAGGACAACCAGGGGATCAGGCCCAGCCAGCACGGGTTCATGGAAGGCAGGTCCTGCTTGACCAACCTGATCTCCTTCTATGACCAGGTGACCCGCCTAGTGGATGAGGGAAAGGCAGTGGATGTGGTCTACTTGGACTTCAGTAAGGCCTTTGACACTGTCTCCCACAGCATTCTCCTAGAGAAGCTGGCGGCTCACGGCCTAGACAGGTACACTCTTCACTGGGTAAAAAACTGGCTGGACGGCCGAGCCCAGAGAGTTGTGGTCAACGGAGTTAAATCCAGTTGGCGGCCGGTCACGAGCGGTGTTCCCCAGGGCTCAGTACTGGGGCCGGTCCTGTTCAATATCTTCATCAATGATCTGGACGAGGGGATCGAGTGCTCCCTCAGTAAGTTTGCAGACGACACCAAGTTGGGCGGGAGTGTTGATCTGCTCGAGGGTAGGAAGGCTCTGCAGAGGGACCTGGACAGGCTGGATCGATGGGCCGAGGCCAACTGTATGAGCTTTAACAAGGCCAAGTGCCGGGTCCTGCACTTCGGCCACAACAACCCCAGGCAACGCTATAGGCTTGGGGAAGAGTGGCTGGAAAGCTGCCCAGAGGAAAAGGACCTGGGGGTACTGGTTGACAGCCGGCTGAACATGAGCCGGCAGTGTGCCCAGGTGGCCAAAAAGGCCAACGGCATCTTGGCCTGTATCAGAAATAGTGTGGCCAGCAGGAGTAGGGAGGTGATCGTGCCCCTGTACTCGGCACTGGTGAGGCCGCACCTCGAATGCTGTGTTCAGTTTTGGGCCCCTCACTACAAGAAGGACATGGAGGTGCTGGAGCGCATCCAGAGGAGGGCAACGAAGCTGGTGAAGGGCCTGGAGCACAAGTCTTATGAGGAGCGGCTGAGGGAACTGGGGTTGTTTAGCCTGGAGAAGAGGAGGCTGAGGGGAGACCTCATCGCGCTCTACAACTACCTGAAAGGAGGTTGTAGCGAGGTGGGTGTTGGTCTCTTCTCCCAAGTAACTAGCGATAGGACAAGAGGAAATGGCCTCAAGTTGCGCCAAGGGAGGTTTAGATTGGACATTAGGAGAAATTTCTTTACTGAAAGAGTGGTCAGGCCTTGGACCAGGCTGCCCAGGGAAGTGGTGGAGTCACCATCCCTGGAGGTATTTAAAAGACGTGTAGATGAGGCCCTTAGGGACATGGTGTAGTGGGCATGGTGGTGTTGGGTTGACGGTTGGACACGATGATCTTAGAGGTCTTTTCCAACCTGTATGATTCTATGATTCTATGATTCTAGTGACAGTGCTAAGGGAACAAGGTACCTGATTCAATCATATTCAAGCCCAAGATTTGTTCTAGAATGTCTTAAACCTTGCCTAAACGTGGTTTTTAGGCCAAACATGAGACAAGGTTGTTATTTGACAACAGGCACAACACAACACAGATGTACCATCAGTTACATACCCAATATAGATCCAACACCTAATGAGCAAACAATGTTTGTTTAAAAAATTACTGTATGAACTGGACACAAAATCATGGTTTCTGACTATTGAGTTGTCCAGTGAACACCAGTTGAAAGTTGTGCCACAGTTGCAGTAGTAGTTAATCTTGTGACAACCTATGAAGACAAAGGAATGTGAAGTTAATTAGGAGAGGGTATTAACTGTGTAACAGTAAAGACTCCTTTCTACTCCACAGTTGTTCTTTATCACCTAGAAGAGATTCGATCATTACCAAGTCTGAAATATGTAGTCACTAAAAGAGGCAGGATACCTACCTCAGGTAGCACAGCAGTATAGTCTGCATGTCAATCTCCACACATGCTGTACACATTCCCTGTGTACTACTTGAATAGAAATGTCTGTTAGTGAATAAAAAGACTGCTATTTTGAAGTAAAGAACCCTGGACAGCCCTGAATCCCACATGTACTTTTCAGTTAACGAAATAAATTAAGAAATAATTTAAATTAAAAATCCCTTTACCCTTTAAAAAAAAAAGACAAAGAACAAAAAAACCCCAAAACCAAAAAACCCACCCTAAAACAGAAAGAACAAACTTGTATTATGGCGATGTCCAGGAAATTGTGTTTTTCAGATAAGAATGAAAACATTGTTGACAGTCAAATGTCAAAATATAAAAAAATGTTGACAGTCAAATGTCAAAGCTGTTTGATATTCTAAACTTTCAATAGTTTAATGTTCCCAGAAACTGAAAGTCAATTACCAAAATATCACTTGCACGTGGATAAATCCAATTGTAAGCAGAACAGAAGGAGCCCTGTAATTCTCAATCCAACAACTGATGGTGGTGGTCCAACAATAAATGCCATTTCTGAGAGAGAACTTTGTATCTTTTAGAACATATCACTTGCCTAATGAATGTTCCAATCATTTCCTCTATAGCTGTATTAGAGGAAAGTAAACAAGTCACAGACTAAAATAAATAGATAAAAATTCAGGTTTCCAAAATGATATAGTTTCATGTCTTCATTTGTCTCAAAATTTTTTCATGCTCTACCACTCCTTTGAATGAAAGAGATTACCACCTTTGATTTTTAGACCCAGCCATGACGTGAGGTAGAAGTCCAGAAGACTGTAGATCAAAGTGAATCAAGAGTTTAAATGACAAACCACTATAACTTCATATGAACTGGGCATTCTGACTTTAGTCCAGAGAGACTCTCAACAATAATCACATTAATTAAACAAACTGGTGTGTGGTTTTCTTTCATTTATAGAAGGCACTTGGTTAGATTCTTTTGAGCAGTCTTTACCCAGTGATGGAAAAATTAATTTCAGGCATCAATTTATTTCTTTCATCATACTGTTCTCAATTCTCTAGACATTCTTTTTTTTTTTTTTTTTTTAATTTAGCTCTTGCTAAAGTATTTTTTAAAATGGTAGCATTAGGCAAGCTTGTTCTTGATAATCTCTTTCATTTGTTCTGCCCCTTGAATACATGTAGTAACAACGACAATTTTTTTTCAGAGTCTCAAGGACACCACAATCAATTATAAAAAGAATTCTTTAGTCATCTTTTTTGCCTTTTTTTAATAGGTGAACATCTTACTTAAATCATTAGCATATAAATCATTAGCATTTCAGTATCTCTGAGACATAGCAAAATCCTACAGCAGGGCAGGCATGCCGCTCAGCATGTTTTGACTCTGCAAAGGTGGCAGAGAGTCCCTGGATATTTTTCACCAAAAGATGCTCAGAGAGTCCCTGTATATTTTTCACCAAAAGATGCTCTTGCCACAAGAAGGTTCCCAAAACTACAACTGGCAAAAGGTAAGATGAGTCCTCTTGTATCCTACAAGCTGCAGAGAAAAGGAAGCAAAAAAGAAAAGGCACTTCTATGGTCTAGCCTCCTGGAAATCAGAGCCATCTGACATAGATAAGCACTAACCTAGAATTTATATATAATGACTCTCAAAATTGTGGAGCTGCAGATGTCCTTTTAGGTCTCTCAGGACTGCTTCTGTTCCAGTATTTGGATTTTCATGTGAAGATGAGGAGTACTTTTAGGGACACAATCATCAAAACCTTTTTATTCATTTCTTCTTGTAATAATTGTCTCAGGAATTCACATATATGTGGATTGTAAATCTCAGCCAATTTAACCAAAAGACAACTCCTAAATCCAACCACTGTTTTTTTGTTTATGTGAAGACTTTCTAAACGCAGGTTTTAAAATGTCATATTTCCAGTAAGTCTATTCCAAACCTGCTCATGGAAAGAAATTGGAAAAAACACACAGAAACCTTATGTTTCTGACCAGCAGTTTGTTTCAGCACCGAAGACAGAAAACAAAAGTCTGCGTTAACCTGCTGATCCATAAATCCAATAATTGGGGAGCTGTAACTTGATATGCTTAGAACTAGCTGTATTTTACGGAAACTTGAAACAACCCCACATAGTAACGCACTGTAGCAACATATTGCCTTCCTTTTGTTCTTTGCAGACTGATTTATGGTAAGGATATTTTGCTTCCTTTAGAGATCAGAGCACAACCTCTCTGAGGGTCTGCTGTGCAAAAAAAGCAAGGGAAAGAAAAAGCAATCAGGTAGCTTGGCACCCTGCCAGAGTTCTCATTGACTCCCCACATGTGCGGGCTACCTGGCTTTCCTCCAGGCCTGGAAGATGCTATCTTTAAAAGATGAGATGCCAAAGGCCTATCGACCACACAGACATTTTCCAGGGCACACTTCTTACCTCTGAACAGGTCAGATTTAAATTTAATGTGCTGTCTTTAGGTTTTCTGTATGAATTTATCTGCAAGTGAGACATTTCCTAGACCACTGTAAAAAAGAGATATTCCATCCAAGGGGAAGGAATTAATTGAAAGAAACACTCAGACAGAAACTTAATCCAAGGAGATAATCTGTATAAATTCTTTAGTAAGAAAAAAATTGTAAATGTATATTCCACATCTAATACTCAGCTCTTGAGATCTTGAAATACTAAAGGGTAATCAATAGAAAAAAGCATGGCAACAATCATTTGGAAAAAATACAGGACTTTCTACTGCATAGAATTTGTTTTTTTTTTTTTCTGATGTTGAACAAAGTGCATTAAGAATGACATTGAGGATGCTCTAGATGTGATTTTTGGCTCACCTTCACTCAGACATTGTTTATACAACTACCATTACATAGACTAATTTGGAGAAACTAGTTCGCAATTTCTTATTTTCAGGCTGACTTGCAGATTCAGTATTTATGGCTGTATGATACCTTCTGTGAATCCATATATAGAAAGGATTCTGTAGAAATGTTTTGAGAGCCCAAGCACTCAGTCTCTGGTGAATAAAAAACATGTCTTAAATCTAATAGTTTATAATACTTTGCAGATATAGCACTGTGAACAGTTAAACAATACGTAACCTATTTTAAAAAAAAAAAGTTAGAAATTCTGTGGTATATTTAAAAAATGTGGTACCTGCTCTTGTTTTAGAAGACATTCTGCAGTAGAGCTTCTGTCTAGGATTTTAGCACTCCATTAGGTACCAACAGACTGTCAGAACTGGATGCTGGTGTTTATTTTTAAGCATACATCTATCCTGATAAGCACAGAAACAGAGATGAGGGAAATTAAATTATTAATTCATATTTCGTTTATTTCTTTTTTAGGTTGTAAATTAAATTGTTGTAATGTTGCACAAAAATATGTGTGGATTTTATAAAAAGATTAAGTCCCCTTTCGTTTAGAAAACGTTCAGAAACAGTGACTTAGAGACGCACAAAATATGTTCAGATCAATCAATTTATATACAAAAAAACTACCAATATAGTTGTTTAGATTTTATAAAAAATGCTTCCTGGCTGAAGGAAATGGTTTTAGTCAGATATTTTTCATTAGTATGGGAGATAATATTAATGTGTAATTTTATAAAAAATAAGTACTGAGTCACTGCTATCCAACAGAAATTTTGGTATTTTCTGATTCTGTGAAAATTCCTGGTGGAGGAATTGAAAAAGTGTTTTAAAAGGAATCGGCCTTTTAGCTTTCCTAGATTCAACCATTGTACAAATGTATATACATGACTTTTCTTTACTGCCCATCCCTTTATTTTAAAAGTTTGTTTTGACCAAGTAGTCATTATAACATTCTAGTAAATAAGGCTAGACTGCAGAAAGTTTTCAATTAATTTTTTAGTGTATTGGAAAATTTGTGTCTTGATTTATATAACTAAATTTTGTTTTAGATGATAGTACATCAACAATCAGCGATGTGCTTCAGTACATGTTTAATTTCTGTTAAAGTTATGTGCTTGTCTGATTTTCTTTGTAATGACAGAACAGGTCAAGGAATCCCATGATTCCTCAGAATATTAATCTGTTCTTGTAATGTCTGTATCCAAGGCTAAATATCTCTGACAGTGCTTTCTGTAGCAAGGAGACTTCGTTCCGGTAGAATTTTAACTAAAACCTTATCTTCCAATACTAAACCCTAAATTTATTTCAGCTGCAGGTGGCAGCATGAGGAACAAAAGTATATCACAGAAAGACAAAGCAAAACAAGAACAAAGAAAATAAATAAATAAAAAAACCCCACCACTTTAAAAAGTTTCATTTAAATTAATCAGTTTTCCTTCATGAATTTTTGGTCTCTCGTACCTTGTGAGTATACCTTAATATCCCTCAACAGATGTTTAGAGGGCAACTCAGACATAGCAATCATAAAATCAATGGTGACTTCCCAGTATTTCGCTGATTTTGAAATGAATCGTTCAATTCATATGTATCATTTTTGGTTTGTTACAGTGATTTCTGAAGGTAAACAATTTACTAGCATTTTCTGCCAATATCATACCTTAAGAAAATGTCTTATTTGAGTTTTGAAAAATTTATTTGCTGACATTCTTACAGCAGTTTCTGGAGGTCAAAATGAAATGAGATCAGGAGGGATATTTCAGATAAGCACCCATAAAACTATTCTTACTTAAAACAGCTTAAATTTTTTCATCTGCACAGTTGGCAAGATTTCTGCTGTTTTCTGTTTGGTCAGTATACCACACTAACAGTTTTTGCTGTTTTAGTTTTAAACTTCATTTTTCAGGTTTGAGGCCAGGAAATATAAAGTTGTGTGGAAACGGAGGGAATTGAACAAGGTAACTTAATGTATTTCCATATTAAAGGGATGCAAAATGGCCAAAGGGGTAATGGTACTCCGGAAGGCAGTGACTTGGAAAAAGGGTCGGGTTAGACTAGCAACTGGTATTTGCTCTAGTGAGATGATGTAATAAAATGGACTAATGAGTGTCTTGGATACATAATCTGGGTTAAGGTGAGGCCAGGATAATAAATCAAATGCAATACTTTTTGTATTTTTCATTAGTGAGGTAAGTAGACTCTTTTTATCTTTTTAATTACATGTTCATATTTTAAAAAGGATATTAAAAGTTTGAGGAAAAATAATTATTAATTATTTAATATTAATGTTTTACAATCCAAGATTTAATACAGCTAATGGGCTTAATTTATAAGAAAGTAAAATTTATTAATTTATTAGAAAATTAACAGATGACTTGTGTGCAGTAGATAAATACTTTCTAAAGATAAAAACAGCAATATGAATGGATACTACAGTATTTATTAGTTTAGGGGAAGACAACAAAATGAGAGCTTTGATGCTGAAGACACATACTTGACTATTACAAAAAAGAAGACATTAACTTTAAAACAAGAGATATTACCTCCTGGAACAGACTACTGAACAAGGTAGTTGATTTTCCACCTCTCACGGCTTTAAATCAAGATGAAATGCTTTTCTGCAGGAGGTGCTTTTGGTAAATACAAGCTGTGCTTCAGTCAAAGACAAGCTATTGGTCTCAAAAGAGATTTAATGAGATGAAAGGGAATAACCTGTGATACGATGGCACAATATAATAGTTCTTCTGGCCTTAAATGCCGTAAATTTATGAAGCCACAAAAATGTATTTACGTTCTTTTATGAGATGCATTTAGTGTGGATATTTCTATTGCAGTTCCTATTTTCACCCTTTCTAAATATAATACTTGCATTCTTATAAGTAAATTGACACAGTAGACCAGTGAAGTTGAGGGCATGCTATGTAATACTTATTTAAAACAAATATTTTATTTCAGTTCAGTAACCTGGTAAAAACAACTGTTAGACTGCTAGATGGATGTGTTCTTTATATTTAACTTGTTTTACTATTTGCATTTAGTTATACTAATTAAACTTATTTTGAGAAGTAAGAGCAAGAAGAAAAATTTTCTAGTGAAACTTTTAACTGAGGTCAAGCTCAGAGGAGTAACACAAATGTTTACTGTTCTAGTTCTAACAGTTTTCTTGTCTAATTGTTAATCTATGAAGGTTTTTTTCATCTTAGTGTTATGACATGCACTCTGTGGATGAAGAAGGTCTATACTGTCATCAGTGATGATACATATTTGAAAATGACCCTGTACTCTATCTAAAATTTTATTCCTAGTTTTTAATCCTCATCTGCTTTTCCTTCTTCTTCTTTTTCTTTTATATTTTCTTTTATATGGATCAACTGAACTTTCACATACTGGATGATTTGGTGACTACATTGTCCTTCAATATCTGTACAGCATGTAAAATATCAAGAAATTACATGTTATCAAGTGTTGCTTTTGACATGCTGTTACCTAAATTGTCCTAATATTTGTTTCATAAATGCATATCTTAGTTTATAGGTTAGATATTATTATGCCTGACTAAAGGACTTAAACAGAAAAGATTTAGGAGAAAGGCAAGGAAGGAAAGAAATGTAGAGCTAAGGCTCCTTCAGAAAAAGTGTGAAAACTGTGAACTGAAGAATGCCCCTGACAAACTTTAAGTGGTGAAGATTAAAGGTGATTTTAAAACTTTTAAGGAGGAAAAAGGGAGTGGGTAATCCTGAGCTGTTCTGCTGAGGTTAAGTCTCTAAAGGAGAGGCTGGATGAGCCTGTTAGGATATCAATGCTGATGGGAGAGGACTGTGGCTCAGAGACTTATTCTAAGAGATTTCATCTCACAGACCCAGGGAAAGAAGAAGATGGTGAAATTTGTCCCCAGATGAGTTGACAGGGGAGAGCCTGACCCTCTTTGGCCAAGTCTCTCAAGATTCAGGAGGTATTTCAGATTGATAGAGAGTGCCTCATCATTTTCTGTGCTGGGGCAGTCTACCACATCTGAAACTGATTCAATTTCATGGTATCACAAGCCACGCTTATCTCAGTGTACTCTGCCTAGGTTTTTGCTTTTTCTCATAACCATATTTCTGTCTGCAGAGAAAAGGTCCTGCATTTTAACGTGGAACTTTTGCCCTTCATGTGTCTGTTTTCATAGCATGCCCACTGGGGTGAAAGTATCCAAGGCGTGAGAAGTGTCTGCCCTATTGTCTAGTTTGAATGCAGATTACTGTCTACAAGTGACTTGCCATTTTTATTTTGCCCACGTTTTCTCTTGGCTTTCTCTCCCCCAAATCATAACAAATGCTGATGTCTTTGGTCCTTTGCTCATACTCTAACCACCATCAATCAATCATAGCAGTAAAAAAATAGTAAATACAGTTAAACCATGTCACTGCCTACTGCTTAATCAAGCAAACCAGACTGAGAACAATCTCTTGACTCTCCCTTCCCCGCTGTGTCAATGTCACTGTTTTATTGCCCATCAATAGAATGTTTTGCCAAAGAGTAAAAGTGCCAATTCTGGTAACTAACCCATGAAAACACATTCATACTAAATAACTCTGAAGCCAAAGCTCTTTTACTATTTTTTTTTTCTGGTTAATTAGTGAGTAAAAGACAGAAACCCTGTTATAATCACAAAAATCATGTTAGAGTATGCTACTTATTCAACAGACCCAAGCAGGTGAATTGCGTAGCCACAGAATATTAAAGGGAACTTCAGGAAAGATGGTGGTGTGAAAGACCCTTTTGCAGAGATCGTGCATCTTCTGAAAGACTGCAGATATGCTGTTTTGGAGTGAAGCTGTATGCACCCTCTTTCTTGGCTCTCTATTTCCATAAGCCTGATGGCAGTGGAGATAACTGTCCCTGAGTGGAAGACTGCATATTTACTTAGGGAAATGTGAAAAACCTTCCCTGCAATCTACCCAAACCGTTTCACCAAAGCTTGGCTCCATGGAAACTTGGTCTCAGAAAATGATCTAAAGGGAAATCTGAAGTTCTCTACATGAAGTGGTAGTAGTGGTGGCTGCAGAAAGTGTGCAAACCAGATTAGTAAAGATTGTAGAGGAATTGAAGTACATCAATCTAAAAGATCTCCTCAAAATGACAAAGTAATTTATGCTGATCATTTTTGCATAGATCTGCATCTTATGTGTTCTGTAGTACTCCTATTATGTGTAAAACAGCACACTGTGGATGCCTGAAGTCAAGTAGTCAATGCATTTTGGAGAAGGCAAGGCTGAAATCCACAGGAAAAAGAAAAAGTTGAGGGTTATTTTCATCAGTTAACCCAGTCCAGTGTTTCTTTCCACAGACAACATTGAAACCATCTTCTTCAGATATTGAATCAATGTAATGCTGAATCACAGCAATATAAAATTATGCCAAGTGGAAGCAAACAAATAAGCAAATAAAAACCAGACAATCACCTCTAACAGAGAAGAGCAGAAGAAAAGCAAAAAAAACCACAGGAAATCCCTCTTTAGATTCACTACAATGAAGTTTGTAAGTATTTGAAACTACATATAAGTCATAATATCTACCATTAACTAGCCAATAATGAAATGGAGAGAGATAAAGAAATCACCAGGATTTGGGTTTTCACTGTAAATATCCTTGGGTTTAGCGGAGCACAGTTTAATGCACAAGTCTCCTCACAAATGCCAATCAGGAGGGTTGTGGAGGAAGAAACACTGAAATGTCACTAAGAGTGTGAAATATTGTACAGTTTCAGCAGGAAAAGCCAATGAGAAGAAAAGATTAACGTGGACAGAAGGATGAAGGTAAACACAGTGATAAAATACAGGTGCAACAAAAGACAATGTTTTTGAATTGGAGAGTGGTAGTTTTTGTATTTCCTGTTTGAGATGAAATTGGGAAATATTACAATTGGCAGAAATGTTAATTGTACAACCTTTTATAATTATAAGAATAAATACATTAAAATCACTGCAGAGAGCCTTTTTTGTCCTCTTATTCTTAGATGAAACAAAGCAATTTATGCTTTATCTATTTACTCACATACCAATTATGGATTCCAGAGAACTTGTCCTCAAGTTACTGAAGCTGACCAGAGTCACTAAATTCTGGAAAAATTATTCTCTACCACTGTATATAGCTTGTATACTTAGAAGGTGTTTGCATCTTACCTGCTCCCCAACCCTTGGCTAAGTTCTATTTTTATTTACGCATGTGGAAATTTATTATTTATAAATTTAATTTTATAAATTATTAAATTATTTATACATAAACTAGAAATATAATTTACACCTGAGTACCTCAGAGTAGGACTTGGTTCATTGCATTCAGATTAATCCAGACATGAAGATGGAAAAAAAGAGGCATTTTCTTCTGTCTCAAACACATAACCAATTGAATTTTATCTGTAAAACTCATCATGAGATGCAATGGTATCGGCCAGCTCCCTCAGCACTTGTGGGTGTGCCCATTCTGGTCCCATGGCCTTGTGTGTGTTCTTTTCATTTAAGTTGTCCCTAATCTGCACTGAGGATAAGCCTTCATTGCCCCAGGCTTTGCCAATGGTTTCAGGGACCTGGGATTGCTGTAGCAAGTCTTACACCTGTAACACCTGAGACGAAGAAGGCATTGAGTGTCTCTGCCTTCTCCTTCACCAAAGATAACTTTAAACTCTTGGGGTTTAGTTATGGATTGTGTTCAATTGCACACAGTGCCTACATTAGAAGAAATGTACAAAATAGTGTTTTCACATTTCACTATACAAAGTACTGTAGAACATAGACTTAAATATAGTTGTTTTGGGAGCTGTTCTATGGAACATACTGATTTTTATGAAACATAAAAAACTAAGTTACAGAATTCTGTATGAAGACAGTTTTCCTTTCATTTAGCAAAATGAAGAAGCTGATCTGTTGAATCAGTAAAATATGTCCAAAATTGTTGCTTTTTTATTCAATTTCTCCAGTAATAGTCACACTTACATTTTATGGAGTTGATACATATATTGCTGAGTTAACTGCAAGGTGCGATACTGTGATTGCTGCTGTGTTTGCGATATGTTTCTACTTAGGTATCAAATACTTTCAAGTTTAATACTTCCAAGATCATGATTTTATGTCACCCAATTTTAGATGTCTGTTATGTAGACACCTTTATTTGAATAATCATTTAAATTTCTTTCAGAGCCTTTAGAAAGAAGGGGTACTTATGGAGCACAATTCATCTTACATGTATTAGATGTTTCCATTAGGATGAGATGACTCATGGGAAAAATATTGATTTTTATCTTCTTAATAAAATTGGTAAAAATGTCCTTTTTGGCATAAAAAGGTGATATTTTTCTGTTATTACAAAAAGATCATGTGATAATAAGGGAATGTATACCGTTACAAACAAAGTAGTATATTATTAGCATGCAATTCTGAGATTAAAAAATCAACAGCAATATTCTCCCACCGTTTTCTCTTTTTTCCCTGTTTGACTATGCTAATAAGACAAACTGTTATCTTTTCAATTTGGCTAGCTTCTGCGTTATTGATCACAAGATAACCTTTCTTTGGCTTTTGCCTATAATGAACAAGGTTAACGTAGGAGGGCTAGGGCCAAAACCAATGGTAATAAAGCAAATTACATATATTTTAAGTTCCACATCATTGTTGAAGATTTGTCTGTAAAAAGGGGTTTTTTTCTGTGTTAAGTGCCCAGGGGTTTTTTTTACATTATTTTCTTCAGACAAAAGAATTTGAAAATGCATGAAGGTGAACAGTCTTGTGTCATGGAAAATGAAAGTAGGATGGAAACTTCAAAGGAACAAAAGTCTTTATTTCTTGGGCACCAATGTGAGAAAATGAACATCAGGAACTGACATTTCTTAAAATTCTCCCAGGAAAATACAGTGGTTACTTATAATTATTGTTATAATATATATATATTTGTGTGTATGTACATATTTGACTTTGAAAAGTGTTATCTATTATACAATATGGTGAAAACTATGTATAGTATCAGTCAAGTGGCTGTGTGTGGGTGGTCAATGTATATACATACTGTAATAATAATGGAAAATTTAGAGAAGTTGTTTTTCTTTTTCACTGTTCTCATAGTTTGCTTAAGCTTAGAGTAATATCTTTTGTGTTTACAAAAGGTTAAGAAACCCACAGGCGAGAAAATGGAAGTCACAGAAAATCATAGGCAAGTCTACCGGTTGCAATGCTGATGCCCTGATAAGAGATGAAAGTTATTCCTTCATGATCTTTTCATTATAACAATGAAATTTATATTTAAGGACTTTTCAAATAGCTATAGACTGAGATCCATTGACTAGTGGCTGAGTGTATCAGCCAGGTAAGTGGTCCATATCTTTAATTATGTAATCATTTGCAAAAAGTATTATTTTATTATTGCAAAGAAAGAGATTTTATTTTTTACATAATTATTTCAATAATAGCATACTAATAAAAAATGGGGCATCAAAAGCCATAAAGCTCTTTCATTATAAAAGTCACGTAGGAAATACACTACAAAGTTTGTTGTCCTTGACCGTACTTTCAGCTTGGAAAGAAAACAATATTGTTTTGTATTCATTTTCTTTTTACTTGGTATATTTAATATATTAAATAAAATTATCTAATGAAAACATAATATTATAATATTTTAAATAATACATAAATGTTCAAAACTTTTAATGATACCTAAGCACTGTTATTTTTATTGAATCATTGGTTGCATTGATGAAATAGAATTAGTCTGCAAATGAAAGCCACAGACTAGCTAATTTTAAATCACACGTTCCTTGTCAGTTTTTCTAGTGGTTCTAAAATGTAAATAAACCTTCTGCCAGCTCCTTATTTGCTCCTTTCTTGTTAGATTTGCTCATGTACTGGACACTTAAGGAAGTTACAAGATAAAATACAATTTTCTTGAAGCACAAATTATAACTTTTTGTAGGAAGAAAATGTTTCTTTGGACATTTTTCTTGGTCTCCAAGGAGATGGATACTGTAGTGGGTAGGCCATCATTTGTCTTTAAATTGTCTGAAGTCCATTCTGCAAAGACAATGGGACATGAGTTAGAATTCAGATGAGGTATTTTTAATGCATCTATCACAGTGATATTTAATTAATAACCAGCAATACAGAAATGCACATTTCCAATTGCCAGGTGTCTAAGAACTAAGACCAGGTATAATCCTAGTGCAACCATTATGCCATTTAACAAGATATGTAAATAGCTGAAACCTTTTAATCTAAATCTAGCACATTTCAGGTTTTCATCCCATCTGTTTTTAAATGCATGATCTTGATGGTCTGCTTGAGGCTGATTCCACAATTTGAAGGTGTCTCTGGTATTCAGGACACTGCAGCTCAACTTTGTTATAACTTTGTTTCCAATGTACGCCTGTGCATTTCAAAGATTTTTTTTTTTCCCCTGGCTGTATGGGTGGGAGCATTCTTGTTTTCAAAATTTGCTGCCCCCCAGATGAGTAAGACATAAACCGCGTTTTTTCAGGGAATTTTTTACTTTTACTTCTTTATTTTCTTGTGAAATTGATTATTTTCAATATAGTAACTTTCTATGCTCTGTGTACATGAATGTGAGATTCCTCTTGCTGCATCCTTTCCCTAGTTTCAGCCTTAGATTTTCTTCCAAGTCTTTTCTGTTCCCATGACTGTGCTGTAACAGAAAATGACATAACATTGTATTATTCATTTACACCTGAGATGCATGGAGTCATCGTTATTCCAAACTTTAATTTATTGTAAAAGCTGTAGCTGAGTTGATTGCAGAAATTTGCAATTTATTTGATATATCAGTTATATATCTGGCTTGAATGCAAGTTGATACTAAGAACAGTAAATGTTTCTTGAATTTTTTACTTTATGTGGTCAATTCCCTTGTAAAAACCCTAACAATAACTGACATAAATGACAATTCATGAGTCTAAGAAGGTATTGACAAGACATATCCCTTATGAGTTTGGGAGAATTATACAAAACCAAATTCCCTTAAATTCCCTTAATGCAATGTCAAAGGCCATGCATTCTACTACTGATAAGACATGACAACAAATAAAACGTAAGCTAACAGTCAACAGCTATCAGCAGTTAATTATTCTTTAGTCTAATTATTAGTTAGTTGATAGCATTCCTAAAATGTAATAATTGTCATTATACTGTACTAGGTACTAGAAGTCGTCTATGTTCTAAAGAAAATTGCTTTTAGTTAATAACAAAATCAGTAATCGTGCAGAAACTTTGTTTTCCATTAGCAGTAATGGACAAGTTCAATTGTCTTGTTACCATTAGTCTGTAAAGAATCTAAATAGACCATCTTTTTTTCATGTGATATTGGCAATATTAATCTGTATCACAGAGTAATATCAGTGTTTAATGCTCTTTCACAGACCAAATCTGGTTGAATAATGGAAGAAAATATTTTGTGTTATTTGACTGGATTCCAAATAGCTGTTCAGTTTGGCAATATCCAGTCTCTATATAATTAAAGTATTTTCATTCACACAGTATTTGAGGAAGGCTAGTTCTTCGCATTCTGAATAAGACTGCTGCCTGATGTTTATTTGTTTTCTTTTTTTGACCATTATTCTGTGATGGCTTTTTTTCCAAATCAGTGCAGAAGAAAATCTAAGCAATGTGATTTACATTAGGAGTGGTAACTGGCAGCGACAACAACAAAAAAACATATTGATAATATATTGAACTTCCCCTTTTACAGGGATTCCAGACATAAACACCTTTCAATTTTCTCAGCACTTTCCAGGAATACTTTTAGTCATAATTTTTCTAGGAAATCTGGCTTTACAGAAAACTTACTTCTAGAAGTATTTGTCAAAATAAGGGAGGATTTGAATTACTTACAAGTAACTTAACTCTAAGGATAAGTTGAGTTATTTAGTATACAGGAAAAATGAATTCTTAATCATGAAGAGCAGTGTGGGAGAAATCATGATGGTATTTGTGGGAGACAGACATAAGGAGAAGGGATTCTGATTGCCAGATGGTAAGGCATTAGCATATTCCATTGGCTTTTTATGTCATAATGTGGCTTAACATTGCTCCTGATTCTACTTCCTATGGTTTATTTCATTAGAATCCAATCCCATTGTAAGTGCTACTCAGTATTACATCTGGGATATCATCTAAGGGTAGTACATCTGGGATATCATCCCAGTAGTAACACTGTTGCTAGTTCTTTCCTAAAAATAATCTTTCCTGCAGAGTATGAACAAAGTGAGGTGTCTGAACAAGCATAAACGTTTTCCAAATCAACTGAATTTCTTAGATTTTGAAACTTAGACCCAGGGTAGACATTGCCTATACCTTTTTCCTGTTTACACGGGTGTCGGGGTTGGGTTTTTGTTTTTGTTTTTGTTTTTTTTTCTTATGTTAATGCATTGTACATACCTATTTATTACAGAGGTTTTGTTGGTAAGGATCCAAGAAATTTTCTTTAATTTTGCTCACAAGTCTGAAAAGACTGTGCATATATGGGGCATACATATATTTTTATGTCTATATTTTGTATCACAGACAAATTGCTAGTTTTCTTAATGAACACATTACACTCTCAAAGAGTAATTATGTATTTGTCACCATCTCCTTCCATTGTCAATCATTATAAAGTGTTCCCTATAGGCCCATTGAACATGGGCTCTCTGTGAAATGAAGCATTGCAGTCAGGCAGTTTCAAAAAAAATATTACCACCCTAGCAGATGGAACATCAGTAATTTAGTACTAATCAGCTCAACTGGTTTTACAGAGTTTCTGCCTTTAATGTTCTGTGCCTTCATTGTGTGTGATTTACATCTGACTCGAGTGTAGCTTCAAAGGCTGGCAGCTATCAGTAGCCGACTGATACTATCTCTCTATCATTAGAGCCACCTTGTAAAGCAGTCCCAAGATTTGGTGACCAGGAAGACGCAGATTTTGCAGCACACCTGTAAAATGAGTTTCCTTATTCTACACTGAACTGTGATTAGGTAGATAAAGGGCAGTTTGCATTGCAGACCACCAAGCAACCATGCTGTTATCCTGTCAACTTGCAGGGCTGGGAAGACAGATGAAGACAAATAGTATACTGCTGAGCCACCTTTGCCCAGGCAGAGGTGAATGAAATGTCAAAGTTAGGGTCTTTCCTGGACTACACCAGCTGCTATCTTTTCATCAGAACATCAGTTACTACAACCTTTTGAATTATGATTAATATCACCACCTTTTTGTCAAAGCTGTTAAAATTTGCCGTTCATATAAGGCTATACAGCACTTCAGGGAACTGAAGGCTTTGGATTAGTTTCCTCAATTTTTTTTTTTTTTTTTTTTCACTTCATTTTTACTAAATATGTTGTATCAAATGAAATCCTGACCTTTAACAGACAGGTATACCTGTTAGACTACTCTTACCTGTGCATACTGCTGTCATTGTAGTAACTGAGAATGTATTGTCTTCCTGAAAGAAGAGCACCATTTTTAAAATATTCATTCATCCTTGCATACTGAAAACCTGTGGAATGAATAAGTATATGTGTGCATGTGTGTATATACATTTGTATACACCACAAAATACATATAACCCTATATGTAGATCTGTCTTTAAAAAAGCTTCTATTTTTAAATTTCATTCTGGAAGTTAACAATGACACCTGAAGAACTTTTAGCTTTTAAGTTTTGTATAGATATAGACATAATGCCATTACCTGCTGAAATTTTCTTCCCACTTGTATTTTTCTATTTTTAACATATTAATAAGGCTATTTTCCTTCTTAAATTTATAGGAATTCAAATAGTTTGTAGACATACAGAAGATAAGACTCAACATTTTTACAAGTGTGGGAAGGACCTAGTGTATCCAATTTAGGCACTTGGACCTATGCTTTTGAATGATAGGTAAAGTAGTTCTGGAGTCATTGCTAAGTTCCCAGTACAGTCAATGGAAAGAGAAAGGAGTGTTTCAAGGTCTCCAGGGAGAACTTCTGAGCCCAAACTCAGATGTCTTCAAAGGCTAAATGTGGACTTTTTAGTGCTTTGAGTTTGTGTGAGTGTCTATGTGTGTCTGTTTTAGCTCATGTACGGGTAAGGCCAATTTACTTCCATTTACACTGACTATGGCCCAAGTAGTTCTCTTGATAATAGGGAAACTTAACTGTAGACTACTCATTAGTATGAGAAATTATATCAGTGGGGGGTCAAAAGCATTGCCTCACTTATGCTGATTAAATTTTTATTCAATATAAATCAATTTTTATTCAATATAAACCAATTAAGAAGTTGAGTCGTGCACTCGACATGCCTGAGGGACGGGATGCCATCCAGAGGGGCCTGGACAAGCTTGAAAAGTGGGCCCAAATGCAAGGTCCTGCACCTGGGTCAGGGCAACCCCTGGTATCAATACAGGCTGGGGGTTAAAGGGATTGAGAGCAGCCCTGCTGAGAAGAACTTGAGGGTACTGAGGGATGAAAAGCTGGACGTGAGCTGACAATGTGCACTCACAGTCCAGAAGGCCAATCATATCCTGGGCTGCATCAAAAGAAGCGTGGCCAGCAGGTTGAGGGAGGTGATTCTGCCCCTCTATTCTGCTCTGGTGAGACCCCACCTGGAGTACTGTGTCCAGCTCTGGAGCCCTCAGCACAAGAAAGACATGGACCTGTTGAAGCGGGTCCAGAGGAGGGCCATGAAAATGATCAGGGGGACGGAACACCTCTCCTATGAAGAAAGGCTGAGAAAGTTGAGGTTATTCTCTTCTGGAGAAGAGAAGGTTTTGGGGAGACCTTATTGTGGCCTTTCAGTACTTAAAGGGGGCTTACAAGAAAGATGAGGGCAAACTTTTTAGCAGGGCCTATTGTCACATGACAAGGGGGAATGGTTTTAAACTAAAAGATGGTAGATTTAGACTAGATATAAGGAAGAAATTTTTTACGATGAGGGTGGTGAGACACTGGAACAGGTTGCCAGAGAGGTGGTAGATGCCCCATCCCTGGCAACATTCAAGGTCAGGTTGGATGGGGCTCTGAGCATCTTGATCTTTTTGAAAGATGTCCCTGCCCATGGCAGGGGTGTTGGACTAGATGACCTTTAAAGGTCCCTTCCAACCCAACTATTCTATGATTCTATGAAGTTCCCTTTCATGTCAGTGGAACTAGGTTTTGGCATTTAGCTCATGAGTTTGACTTTCACATATTTGCAGAAAAAAAATGAGAATGTTAAACTACATGTGGTGGTCCTAAAAATCATAGCGTCCTCTGACTGCTCCGTGGCTATTAGAATTTGCAAAATAAAACTCCAGTTCTTTCTGGCATAACTAGAAAAAACTATACAGAATGAAAAATATGAGAAAAATACTAATGAAATATTTAGATAAATATTTTGAAAAGAATTCCAGGAAAAGAAAAGTATAATACTTGCTTATGGAGAAATAAAGAAACTTTTCTCTCCAGAATGTGAAAAGCAAGCGTTGAAGCCAAATCAAATACTAAAAGTGTATGCATTGAATATCATCCTTGAAATCCATCTGTCTTATATCCTTTCACTTGCTGTGTTAGAGACAAGATTGCATTATTGGGAAAGACACAAAACAACAACAACAAAAAACCCACATAAACTTTCTCTGCCCTTTAGGGAGCAATCTGAGTTTTGACTTCTTCAGGAAGCAGTTTGTATTCTGAGAAACTGAGAAATTAAACAAATGTCTATTCAGTGGAATGTAAATTTGTCAATATGGCATCCGTGCTTCATGGAGGGAAAATATGACTTTGGAAAGCAAATTGCCTGCTGTTAGGTGCCTTCTGAACTGGGGAGGAGTATTTTCCACAAGGCTGTTTTTAACAGGCAGAGTGCATGTTGCAGCCATGTGTCAGATGAAATTCAGAAGTTAATTAAATCAGCAGTTTTCAAATGTGCATGGTAAGAGTGGTAAGGCTTGTGTAAGAAAGGTAGGGGATTGGACAAGTCTTTTGAGAGATGACCTTCTCCTTTATTGCACCAATTCTATAGTAGATAGTAGTTATTTCATCTTTCCTTCTTCCTCAGTAGAATTTCTCTTATTAAGTCATCTACAAAATCAGGTGCTCTTATTAAAGCCAAGTACAAAATCTGTAGGAGACGCTAAGCCTGGGTACTACCATACCCTTTGTTATATTCTACTGTTGTTTTCCCTCACAGAGACAAACAAATTCTTTCAGATGACTAAATAACTGCAATAATTCAGAAGAAAAGAGAAAGATAAACAGTCATGGGAAATCTTTTCAAGTGAGCCACTCACTCTACCAAAGAACCTCTACTTGTTAAAGATACACACCAAAAAATGGGCCAGATGTGCCTGTTCTTTAAATTTTTATGCTTCTGAAACCCCTTATCTATGAAAGATTCTGATATTAGCAGCTCTAAATCAGAAAGCACTTGCTGTTCACAGAGCAGATATGGCAGTGGGAAATTTTCTACCTTGTTATATTGATATGCGTTAGCTGTTACGAGTTTTGGTAGGAGTACGGAAGAATAGCAATGGTAGTTCCTCCGTCAAGAAATGTATATGTTGTGTCCATACTGTGTGTATTCCAGGGTCTTTTGTGGTGAGTAATTGTCTAGGGAAAGCCCTGGAAAACACAAATTTCTGTATTCTAGCAGATTGTTCTCCAGAAAAAGGTAATTAATTTTGTGTATCACAAAGGCACAAAAGAACCCTTACTCATAACTTTAACTTGATGCTAGAAGATTGTATTTTACCATAAGTGCTCCCTATCCTATTATCTAACCTTCTCCTGTCCCTCCTGGCATTTTCTGCCACATGTATTTTTGCTTATGTGAACTGAATATGGAAAAATGAAAAGCAATCCAGTAGTTTATTAGGGAGAAAATTGAATTAGAAAAATCTCAGATAAAATGAGAATTGCACACAAGAAGGAAAATTATTTTAGTATTACTATTTAAATACTTTATAATTACTTGTACTATTTTATTATTGACTCTATTATATCTCCCCTAAAATCTCAATCTGCTCAGCAGTTCACTGGTGTCAGAGAAATCCTCATGGAACAAGGATGCTTCGCAGACATTTCAAAAGTAGTTAATAATGTGACAATGAAAAGAAAATGAAAAAGGCAACAGCTGATAATTGACAATAACAAAGGCTGTAAAGCCAAGAGGTGGATGTGGAAATTTTAATAGCATTGCATATAAAAAGTGGATAAAAGGGGAGGTACATGTTACCAGAAGAAAACTTCTGCTTAGTACTTGACATGTCATCCACTTTTCCTTCAAGGAGTGAGAAGCTAAATGAAGATGTATTTAAGAGATTTTTTTCATTGAATTTATTTTCTTATTTCATTATATGAAAATACTGATCTTTTTAGTTTGAGATAGATCAGTTATGTTTATGAAAAGTGACAGTCAACGAAGACAGAGTTTTCAAAAACACTCAGTGATACCTTAATTGATTTTCCTTTGAAGTAAAGGATAAAACTTCTATCAAATCTGAAAGGAGCTGAGTTAGGTCAAGGGTGAATAATCTAAAAAAAATCTTGCCCATTTCTAAAATATGCTGTAGGACCTATAAAAATGTTCAAACAGCACTTAAGTTTGCTTTTAATCCTAATGCCTTTCACCTTTGAAGAGAGACCATGAAGTGGTTGTATGGTACAGTTGCACTTTCTTAAAAAAGGAGCCTTGCTGTAGATTTGTTCTTGACTATTGTTACAAATCTGAGTTTAAATAAAATGTATAATTTTAATGGCATAACTCTATGATCTCAAGCTAAGAATATAAATTCTTTAAAAGATCAACATTGATCCTGTGTCAGTACTAAGACATTTTGTGTCTGACATAGTCTTGCATCCTCGCTGTCCTGTTATTGATGGCATACACTGACCACCATGGCCTGCTTCAATGTCGATGTCTCCTGATAGTTAAGGTGAGTTAAGAAAACCTACAAAAAGTAATTAGAAAATGTCAAGGGTAAGTGTCCCTGACACACAAATAGTCTGATTCTCCTGCTGTGAAAGATATTGTTGTGGAATCCAATGAGCAGCCTCATTAATGCTGCTAATTATCTCCTGCTGTTTTGAAATGTGCATTAATTTTTTTTAAAGTTTGTTTAGCTAGGAATGTGTCAAAAGTCACCAATAGCACAACAAGGTCACTAAGTAGTTACAGAACCCTATGGTAACATGAAGGGACGTGCAAACACCATTATGTTCTTCCATTCCGATTCATATCCAAGTGTAATTGCACCTAAAACCAAAAGTGGGGCGTTTATACTGTTTATCTATTCTGGTGTACCAAAGATGTGGAATCTAAGCAAAGCAAAATTTTCAATTATTTCAGACCTGTCTTTATTTCAGTAAGATGTCGATGGCTCAGGTGGAGGAAATGTAAACAAGCTTAGAAAAAAAAAGTACAGATATCATGATCCTGAGTATTTAGGATTGATCTCAATTAAACTGAAAAATATTAAAATATATTCAAAATATGGTCAAGGATCTGTACTCTGGGTCCCAGAAAAGCGGTAAAATTAAGAACAAGAATGTTTTCTAGTGATCATCAAAAGTTCAATGAGAGTTTATAATTTTGATATCTTTTTACTTATTATTTCAGATTATATTTAGGATGAGAATTTATATATTTATATAAAAAGTAGCTTTATTGTAATTCTGAAAATACTGATTATATCAAAGATATTTATGGATTACAATCACCAGAGTAATATATTTAGATACTGCAAATGTACTGAGATCAAAGACATAAACCCAACACCGCAAAGTGAAAAATATTTGTGCTTTCTTTTGAATGCACACGGATTCCTTGTGAAAGGAACCAACATGGTTTGGCAGAGAAAGGCATGGCTTGCAGGATGCTCTGCAGGGGACTAGGGATTTTGATTTTTTGTGGCAGGGAAATTCATCAGTTCTGCTCACAGGAATATTTGTCCGGGGATTTTTCTTTTAATTTATATACGTGGGGCATGGTACCTCCAAGATATCCTAAAGATTGAGTATTGCCTATGTCTGAGCCGTGGAGTTGAGGGGAAGGTACAAGTTCAAAGTTTGGCAGATCATGTCATTCTATCTAGTAGCGCACAGTGACTGTCTAGCAGAGTATATGCAAGGCTAGTTTTGAGAAATGAGGGGCCTTGCCCAAAATTAGTATAGTCTATGTTCAAGATATAAATTACGTACAAACATAGGCAGGAGATGAATTACTTGTTCTCTTACCAATCAGTATTAATCTGGTTGCCATATTTCAACTGAAGTCCAAAATTTGTAATAGAAATGGCGTTATTTCATATGCTATATATTTTCTAAAATGTGGAGGCAAAGAAACTTTGTTTCAAAGAGCTTTGACTATGTGAAAAAAGAATAAGAGCTAAACTTTCTCCCTAGCTGCTGAATGAATAAGGAAAGAGTATGTTATCTCCCTAAAAAGGGGTATGTTCTCCCTTTCCAGGTGAACTCCAAAGGGCAGTGTTATGTCGACAAAGCTCTACCATGAAGATCAGGGCCTTGAGTAGAAGAGTAAAGTTTTTACATTCACTCATCATCTGTGACTTATATAGACGAATATGTACATATTGACCCAATACATTACATAGATTTCAAACTTTCTCCAAGATCTACTCTTCATGATGTGTGGCAGAGCCTGAAAGACAACAGAAAATGATAGGATTTCCACAAAACATTCTCCCAACATCCAACAGTTTTCAACTGAGGAACATATTGCACCAGGAAAAAAAAAAAAAATTCTGCTGGTACCACAAACAGGGATAAGGGATTGGCAAGAACTAGGAAATTGTGTCTGAAGCAGCCTTGCTGTTCATTTATTTTGATACTGAACAAAGCCTACCAATTATAATGTTTATATGAAGGAGAAGGTCTAAATCATCCAAAGAACTTGAGGACTGCATGTATTTGTAGTAGCAGCTGTTTTTTCTGTATTAACATACTGTAGCTGTAATGGACATTAGACATCAATATCACCACTTCCATGGCAATCATAACATTTTTTTTTTTCATACTTAAAATTAAGAACACATATTTCCCATTCCCTTATGTTGATAATGTGATTATTGCTTTTTAAAAAGAGGAAATGGAAAATGCCATGGCCTACTATAATAGTTTGAAAGGATCAAAATAAAATGATCCTTTGTTTACTCAGTGCAGTATATTGTAATGCTTTATAAATCAGTGAAATTTTAACATATAGGTGTATTTTAAAAATTATGTAAATGTAGTTTTAAGTTTCTTTAGGATATATTGGAATGTAACATATAGTAAAATCGGGGTTTTCTTAGATGTGTGCCTACTTCAAAAAGCAATATCTGTGCTGTGGTTTTAAACAAAAATTAAATCTGACAATTGACTGGAACATTCAGATATTTTCTGGCAAGATATACAGAATTTCGAAAAAAATCTGACTTTCTGACAAAGCCCAAAGTGAGATGAGTGAGTCTATTCTAAATGACAAAATTGATATGAAAAATTGAGACAATTAGTTAGGAGATATTTATTGACTTTACCCTTCTTTGGTGCTGGTTTTTGATATTACCTACATGTAGTACATATGACCAAGGGAAAAATAATGTCACTTTCCAAATTAATTTTCCCACTTTCTAAATTAGACAGTGTGGTATAATTTCTTCATCTCATTGTTATGATGATGAAACATAAATAGGTTTGTAGTGTTCCTTGATGTCTTTTAGTGAGATGTCCTATAGAAGTATAAAGTGTTGCTCTTGATGAGAATTATAATAAAATAGTTTGACAGAATAATTTCTGCCAAGTCAAAGCTGTTTAATACGACTAGTGAAATTAACTATGAGCTGTGTTCAGTGAACTTTACAGGACTGCACCTACCAATTTACTCACAAGTCAAATACTCAATTCTTACAAAATACTGATGAATGGTCACTTTAAATTGTTACATCCTTTTTTTTTTTTTTTTTTTTTTATCTTATGCAACAGAAGATCTAAAAGTACTTATCTGACATAGCTTTTCTTCTTTCCTAATTAACTTATGAAGTAGTGTACTTAAAATAGAACTTTAAGTTCTGTGAGGCACTATGTTTTACAATTTCACTATCAAAAATTTTTCTTATTCTCAGACTTTACCTGTTGAGCAGTTTTGTTATTTAGGTGCTTGTTCTATTTGATTACAATAAAAGAAGTAGCTGAGTTTCTGATGTGATCCTTTATTAATAGTGTACATTTGTATTATTCTTCACAATCTTCATATTCAAAACTATTTTTAAATCCTTTTCTGTTTTCTCTTACCCTTTTCTTCCTGATTCCTACAGATTTCCTTCCAGACTTTTATCCTGTAAGAAGTAGTTAGGCAGAATTAGAGTTTTCTGAATTGAAATTTCAGAGGAAATATGATCCTAAGTCAGTATTTTCATGTTGAACTTGACATCAGTAGTCAAGCCAGATACTGTGGCTGTAAGAACCCACAAGGAGGTGGCATTAATCTCAACTCTTCCTTTACTATGTAAGTAAAGAAATTGCCAACTAATGGTACTAGACAGATGGCCATTGGTGATTTCTGCCATCATTAATATGGGGTTTGTACCTATTTGTGTTCTAAATCTTGAAATTACGCATCTAGCTATCCCACATAACTTCTCAAAGTTATTAGTTTCATTTTTCAGCTTTCATCCCTTCTATGTATTATATCTTGTGTTATTTTTACATAAAGAGCAAGCCTTTCAAGTCTGTTGATATCTCTCACTATCATAGTTTCTACACTGTCCAGAACAAACTTCTGACAACTTAAGTGAAACCTCTGCACACTAGTGAGAAAGTTTGATGTTAGAATATGCCAGATAACCAGACAGACATTGTATCACTATGGTGTTAATTTCTACATAAGCTGTTTTCTTCTCCAGTTTTTCACTTGTACATTTTTATTGTGCAATTTAAATATACTGTATAGTCTCAAATACAGCAGTATGTTAAATTCAAATGATCTCTGTATGTATTTTGAATATATAAATGCAATCATCTCTGTATGGAATTGAGTCAGGCATTTGAATTCTGTTCTTAATTTCAGCTTAGTTTGACTCAACCAGGTTTCTTTTTCTGAATTTTTCTTGTATTTAAAATCCAGCTTAATCAGTGTACTCAGGATTTTCCTTTGAGAACTTATCTTGAAAACAAAACCAAACACTCCTTCAACATAGACGTGTACTATAAATAGTAAGAATTGTGATTCATTTGTTTTAGATAAGGTGAATGAGAAGTAAACAACTTAAAGAATATTTTGGAAGAGGTGAAGAATCATCGTTATCCATTGAGGAAGCCCTAGAACAGTTAGGAAAAGCGAGGTCACTCATTCCTTCTACAGCACTGCTTCCTGTGTCCATTCTTACTAATGGCTTTCCCAGATTGTCCAAAAATACCTGTTGTTTTCTGAAGATACATGTTTTCTATTACAACAGTTTCCTTTATCATCCAGGTACTCTGATTAAGAGTAAGGGAAAAAACATGGTGCTGAAAGAAAAATTATCACTAGCAACATAATTTCTACTTCCCTTTTCCTTAAGTGAGCATTCCTCTGTCACTAAATCAGTTTTCTAGTTATGTCAGTCTGTCTCTCAGTCCCTTAAATGTTTCTGTGGAAAAAATCTCTTTGAAAACACAATGTTAAGACAATTCTAAAAGGATCGAGCTGTTTTTTATAAAACTAGAGCATGCAGTTTTGGAGCGCATAGCAGCTTTGTCAGTTGTGTTAAACCACTCAGGGTATAGTTGAGTAGGGTAAAATTACCACGTGTTCTCCAATGGTTCCTAGTAGTGATTTGGGATAGAACTTTTCTAGGAGCTGTGTGCTACAGAAGTGCTGCAAATACAGACTACTATAGGTGGAAGAATGATAAATAGCCTAGTAATTGGATAACAACGTCATGAATCAAAATACATCTGTCACAGGTTTTCTAGGTGGAACTTCTGGACAGATCCAAAGTGGCACTAATCACAGACTCTATTAATTATTGTTAAGGCATTAGAAAATAATGAGAGGAATTTGGGAAGTCAAATGTGAGGAAGGAAAAAGAATAAAATAAATGATTTTATACCTGTCTTGTCAGTCAACATGTCCTGTAAGTCTCATCAGTCAACATGTCCTATAAGTCTCAAGGACAAAGATATCAAATGGTATAAGAAAATTAATCTGCAATTGAAATGAAGATGCAATGAAAAATTAGGTCTGAGAGCTTTAAATGGACTCTGTACTTTACAACATCATGTGGTGTCTGAAGATTAATAATGAATATTTTACAAGTTCACATCATAAAGATTCTCTAAAAATCAAAATTCTCATGACTGAGGAGTGACTGGATTTTGCTGCTGTTGTATGTGCAGAGAACACAGCAAAGGACTCTTGCTGCACATACATTTGTACAAGGGGATGTGCACTGATGCCTTTAAGGACATTCTTGATATAATATAGTTCATATACAAAATATTTTTTTTGATGTAACCTATAGGAAAGCATTACCGTTTTTTATTATTTTATGCAAATAGATCCCTTTTTGTGTAAAGGCGAAAGATTACAGGGTGATAGAAAGGAGGCCAGGAGAACAGAAATAAAAAATGAGAAAATGGAGAGTAAGAGACTCTCAGACAGTCAGAACTTTTAGGGATTAGTTGAATTAGACTTATACACATCCAGAATAGTGATATTTGCTGCTCATAATTAGTGATGGTTTTATAGGGATGGAGCAACAAGTTTCCAGGGTACATTTATTGTCTTTCTACAACCATGTGAAGTCACGATAATCCAGGAGAATAATAAAAAGATTCTATGGGATTTCTAGGGATTTCTATGTGACATGATATTTGACCAATAACTTTGATGGAGTCCTTTCCAACTACCATGTAGCATGCAGTTTCTTTTCAACAGTCTTTTGCTTTAACTGACAATGAGATTGTTGAAGCATTTCTGATAACAGAACTTGTCACAAGCCCCTGAAAATGTGTCACTGTTATAAAAAAGATTAGTACAAATGTTAGAGGTACAAGATTACTAAACACTTCAGTCACACAGGCCATGATTTTTAGTAGTAGGTAATATGGTTACACTATGCTCCTTACAAAAAAAAAAAAAAAAGTTCTCAGAAATGTCTAAATGATCTGAATGAAAGTTGCTTAAATATCAAGAGCTTCATATTCCTACATTGTTTTGGGAAAATCCTGCCCTTAAATAAATACCCTGATTTTTTAAAAAGATGCTAACTAGGTGTTAGCCAATTCAGAGCTGCTAGATGCTCAGCAAATTAAGAAATCACATGTCTAAGCAGCTTCTCTGCATAGACAAAGTAATTTGGATAAAAGTGAGAATTTAAAGCAGATTATTTTTGGTTAATTCTATGAGAAAGTGAATCCTTATACCTAGTACTTACTATGAAAGTAAAATTCTAGCTTTATATCTAGTTGTTAACAAAATCTTTGTGAAGATTTTAAGAAGTTTAATACATTATAATTTAAGTGGTACTTTTCTGCTGTTAGCATGTAAAATTGACAATTTCAGTAATGACACTTGCCTAATTATTTGTGTCATTAACATGGAAAGAAAAATGATGAGATAACTTATATAAAAGTTACACATTCACATATGAAGTCTTGATGCCAGAATTGGATAAACAAGTTCTAATCAATCCTGTTCGGTCCTGTTCAATATCTTTATCAACGATCTGGATGACGGGATTGAGTGCTCCCTCAGTAAGTTTGCAGACGACACCAAGTTGGCCGGAAGTGTTGATCTGCTGGAGGGTAGGAAGGTTCTGCAGAGGGACCTGGATAGGCTGGATCCATGGGCTGAGGCCAACTGTATAAGGTTCAACAAGGCCAAGTGCCGGGTCCTGCACTTTGGCCACAACAACCCCAGGCAACGCTACAGGTTTGGGCAAGAGTGGCTGGAAAGCTGCCCAGAGGAAAAGGAACCTGGTGGTGCTGGTTGACGTGAGCCGGCAGTGTGCCCAGGTGGCCAAGAAGGCCAACGGCATCCTGGCCTGTATCAGAAACAGCGTGGCCAGCAGGAGCAGGGAGGTGATCGTGCCCCTGTACTCGGCACTGGTGAGGCCGCACCTCGAATACTGTGTTCAGTTTTGGGCCCCTCACTACAAGAAAGACATTGAGGTGCTGGAGCGTGTCCAGAGAAGGGCAATGAAGCTGGTGAAGGGTCTAGAGCACAAGTCTTATGAGGAGCGGCTGAGGGAACTGAGACTGTTTCGCCTGGAGAAGAGGAGGCTGAGGGGAGACCTCATTGCGCTCTACAACTACCTGAAAGGAGGTTGTAGCGAGGTGGGTGTTGGTCTCTTCTCCCAAGGAACTAGCGATAGGACGAGAGGAAATGGCCTCAAGTTGCACCAAGGGAGATTTAGATTGGACATTGAGAAAAATTTCTTTACTGAAAGAGTGGTCAGGCCTTGGAACAGGCTGCCCAGGGAAGTGGTGGAGTCCCCATCCCTGGAGGTATTTAAAAGACGTGTAGATGAGGCGCTTAGGGACATGGTTTAGTGGGCATGGTGGTGTTGAGTTGATGGTTGGACTCGATGATCTTAGAGGTCTTTTCCAACCTTAATGATTCTATGATTCTATGATTCTATTTTTTTTTCCTTTTCCAGGAAAATGGAAAAATTAGGTCTTTCACAAGTATTTTGTAAGTGTACTATCCCCTTTGAACAACTCTTCTCTTAAACCAAAAAGTGAGATTTATGCAATGGGATAAAATGGCACTATGAAAGGATCTTTTTTTTTAAACAATTTTGAAGGTCTATTTCAGTAAAGTGCATACAACACTTCTTAGTAAATCAATTGACTACTGAGCTTCTGCATTTTTGGGTGAAAAAAATGAGAACATAATTTACTTTGAAATTTCTTGGAATACATTCAGACTTGTTAGGGAAGCCTGTTTCTGAGTCCTAGCATAGAAACTATGTTTGAGCCTGCAGCTGTGATTCATATTCTCTTCTGTTGAACTCTCTTAGTTGCTAAATATTGCTGGCAATGTTAACACATTAATTAAAAATCTCTCGTAATATATTAAGCATGATAGAAACTGACAGTCTATAGTCCTTCAAGGAGATACTGATCAACAATATAATATGATTCTGGAATGTAGAGTTTGCGGACTATTAGTGCACCGGGACCTCTACAAATGCAGATTTTAATCACTTGGGTAATTAAACATGAGACACCAACCTCTCTCATAATGAACTTATTTCTCAAGTATTGTAAATACTTAACAGAGTAACTATTCCCAGTTTCTAATTAGTTAGCCTGTTTGGCAGAGATCAGTCAGATAACATGGCTATCTAGGTATCATTTCTCCTTGGTGCATTTTGCAGCTCAGGGGCACTTTTGCTGTCATCAGCATGTCAGGTTGCATGCAATCTTGACATTCTGCACTTTGAAGCCAACTAAGCTCAAACCATGGCAAGGCAGCATGTTCATTCTTAGATCTTATAACTGTGGTTTACAGCCATGATCTGTTTTTAAAGGCCTGATCACAAGTACTACAGATTGCTACAAATCAGAAAATACTTTACTCATTAGATAAAAATGTAAGATCCGAAGTTATCACTAATACCTTGAAATTTGGGTTATCCAGATGTTTGTTGGATCCAATGCTTATAATAAGTTAACCCTTTTGGTCCAATGATGTTGGTCACATATTCAGGAAACTTCTAGACAAAAATAATGACACTAATAACTTGCTGTTTAAGATACTAATATTTAAAAACAGTTCTTGCTGCTTTCAAATATATATGGCAATATTTGACATTTCTATTTCAAACAGAGTTGTTTTCTGCATATATAATATGCGTGTTGTTTGCTACATAAAACACGAATATGATGGAGTCTAGATTTGGCTTATTTTCTGAATTACTTTATTACATTTAGTGCTGAGCAACGTCTCAGTTCTAAGGTCATCAGGATACCTTATGATATGTGGATAAAAATGTCCTATATCTGTGTGGGAGGATCAGTATTTCTAAATACTGTGATATGCAGCTGAGAAAAATAAAGAACAGAAAAAGGGGAAAAAAATTATAGCTGAAAAAACGAAAATCAAAATGTGTTAAAAGAAAGGTGTCTGTAAGAAAGGTAGGATTGATTCATCATCTAAAATATCAAAGTCAAACTCAGAGCTTTCAGTTTCTTCCAGATAGTATACCTAGTGAGGAATTCTTGTATTTTCCCTGTAGACATTTTTTCACCTGCTTTCTTTGAAAGTAGCACTTCCCATTGACGTTTTAACTGCCACTTGCCTCTTTTCCACAGAGCCCTCTATCCTTGCTGCTTGACGAGTGTACCTTCTTCTGTGTCTTGCAATCATGATAAAAATACAGGTCTTATACAGTCTGTAATTTTTGCTGCAGAAGTCCTTCAAAACTACTGCTAGTTTATCACTAAACTGTTCCTTGGAAATTATGGAGGTGATTACAAGTCCTACTTTTAATTTGATGTGAAAAGTGTCACTTTCATTTTGAGATAGACATGTGCAATCCCTAACATGTTCTGTTTATTTCCAATATGATTTGTGACTACCTGTGGTTTTGTGTCAGGGTTTATTTTCTTATTTATGAATAATTAGGTTGGTTAGCTTTTTTTATTTACTTTATAATTTTTATTTAAGTTGAACAGATAATCACTTGAATTTTTTTAAGGGTCACTTTTGCCAAAAGTTCAAAATTTTTCTCTACAAAAGTAAAATTTTGTCTAAAAGTAAGCAGTCTAAAATTAATCAGACATGTACATTTGAGTGTCCTTTTTTCTCATTCTTCCATACAGTCAGGTTCTGGCACCAAAATGCAAAGACTAGACAAAAAATAAAAATCAGGAAATTTATTTACTGGGGAGCTGTTGTCTAGTCTGGATGTCTGGCCAATAGAGACAATATATTTTAAAGCACTATCTCTCGACCCACTGCACATATTCTTCTTAATGTGAACAATTGACTGAAGATGGCTGTTTGTTTTTTTTTTTTTCTCCTCAGCAGATGATATTCTTATTCTTTGATCATTCCTAAACATGGTAAAACATCTCCCTCCAAATTACATGCAATATTATTGTTTTTTGTCTTCTTTGTCTGGTGTATGAATGCATGTATTTGTTTTTCATTGTGCACTTTTTCCGTCTTGTTTACAGAGCTTTTATTTCCAATTGATTTGACCCCAACTCAGAACAAGTGATATTGATGGTTGTCAGTTCATGTTGATCTCACAGTACAAACATCTTCAGACAAAAGAAATTTCTACATGGGTGGGTGGGTTGTCTAGCAAAAGAATGCAGGTACCAGAATATACACTGTTTGTTAGAAATAGCATACAGAAACAGAATGGGGAAGCTGACAAACTTTTTTGTGTTTGGGGCAGAGCTGCTAGAGGAAATAAAGTTGGCTGTGATGCATGTGACTTTCACACAAGAACTTAGTGCATAAAATGCTACCACCAACTCTCTGTGGAGGTAAGATACGTCCTTGCCCTTCTTTACCTCAAGAGCTCAAACCTGCACCTCTTAAGAAATCCTCAGTGCACCATGACAGATCAAATCAGAGGTGAAAGTAAATTTTGACTGGAACTGGAAAGCACTGGACAATGGCATTTTCCCTCTAAAGTGCCACAGGATTGCAGTCAAACTATGGTGATCACCTTTTTGGCAGCTGGCTCCCAGCTGGCACCCTTATCAGAGCCAAAATATCCCTTTCATTCACTAGAGGGCATGTTGATTTCCCCACGCACAGGCAGCTAACACACACTTCTGGAATCCATCTGGGAAAGGCGGCTGAAAGTTAGCTTTTGCACAATCTAAATTGTAGCTGCCCGAGTCCTTTTTTTTTGGATCTAACTCATTAATTGACAGGAAGAAGTATTTTAATCGTATTGTTAAAAAAGAAGATAAGTACTGTTCTGAAGTACAGTTTATAACTCATTGTCTCTGGGGAGCAATTTAAATTTTAACTGCAGCAAAGTGTAAAGCTCCTATTACTGACTTTCTACTCTCTGGACTTCTGTGTGATCAAATAAAAGTAGTAGCAGGCAGCTCCAGGTGGCAATAAAATTTAAATGCTCAAAATTTAGGAAATAACTTCAAGGACTAAAGACTAGTGAGTATTATAAAGATGAAGAAGTTGACTATTTTAGAGGTAGTACCGCAGTAAGAGAATGAGCTTGTAAAACTTCTAATGAAGAGAGACAGCATGGATTTGGACAAAGATGGGAATGGTGTAAGAATATGATGGGACTCTGCAAGTATTACTGCTTTGAAACATAGAGAAAGAGGAAAAGTAATGACTTTATTGTGTTCTCCAATGTTGTCTGTTCTCAATATTTTAAACATGAGTCCCTTGTCCCGAAGGTCGAAGCTCTATGAATTCAGTTCCATCTAGAAGTGCCCATAAAGCTTCATGGATATGGTAAAAATAACATATAAATATAACCAGGAGGCTAATGTCTCAACATTTAGTAAGACAGTAGAAATAAGCTAGACATTCCAGCTTCAAAAATGGTTATGCTTTAAAGATATAATGAAATGTTGGTCTTATCTCAGCACTTTCCTGCTTACATGGAACTTTAAAAAAAAAATCTTATCCATTTTGTAACACACCTTGTAATTTTTTCTGAAATCTAGTTCTTAGCCATAAATATGCTTGCTTAATTACAAGTTCAAGGAAATTTTCACACCTCCAAAATTGTATTTAAATACTCAGTAACATAGGTGCAACACATCAATAAGAGGTACAAGTTCTGTGTGATGTAAACTTGAAAGAGATGTTAAAAACTTTAAAAGGAAGCAGAAAATATAAGTCACGATTTTTATATTCATGCAATCATGATAATTCTTAAACATTAAAGACTGATATATTCTCAGTATTTTTTTAACAGGTACGTTGGTCCTTATTCTAAGAAATTAAACTAAACTCAAATGGAGTAACAATAGCTTTATTTATTTTATATCTAAAAGTATAAAATAAAATGAATGTGGGGAATGGGTGAGAAGGAATGTAAGGTCAAGGGGAGGGGGGCTGTAGATCAGTCAAAAGGAAAATTCCAGACTCTTCTGTTTCCCAGTTACGCTGAAAATCTTATCAATGGTCCTTTGTCCTTTTCTGATATCTGTTTCTGGCAGTAGGCATTAGGCCTTGGAGAAACTTTTCTTTGTTCCCCAGAATTATTTGTAGCAACTTTGGGACAATATAAATATAAATATAAAATAAATTTCATAAAACCACAAAAAATAAATATATATACTCTGGAAAATATTGAAAATTATTTTTTCATAGAGAATGCCAAATGTACCATTCGAAGTAGGCAATGAAAATGCAAATTACAAAATATTTTTGCTTTTTAATACACCAATTTTAAGTTTAAAAAGGGATTATTTTTATTTGCCTGGTTAAGTAGCTGAAATCTGACTTAAAAGTGTTCATAAAACTTCCACGGTATAATATGTCTCTGCATTTTCATATAGAGTAGAGTAATATAAAGTTACTGGTAATAATAAGAATGCTAAAAAAGTATTTTTAACACACTCCTGAATTGCCTAAATATTGAAATTTAGTTTCAGTCAGCAGAATATTTTGTTAAGTTTGGCTGGAACTTCAGCTGGACTTACAAATCTTCAGGGATTTACTTTGTCCAAAGAAGATTATTTTTCTTTCTCTCCATATCTACAATGGTTATTATGATGCTATTTGATGAATTTTCATAGACTAACACTGGCATTTTTGAGTGTGTTGGAGAGGAAGTGACAAGATGTTTTTCCTTTGTACCTGATCAACTGAAGCAATCACCTGTAATTACGATGCTCGACAAAATGCAAAACAAGCTTCAATCTCTTTCTCAGTTGGAGTATATAGCGGGCCTCGGATCCTCTGTACCCCCGACTCCAAAACCCTAAGGATCGACCTCGAGTCTCCCCTGGTGTTTTCTGCCAGAGGCTCCAGGTGAGGCCATTCTCCCCGGCTGCGGTGTAGAGCACATTTTTTACATCTTGTCACGCCCAGATGGGCCCAAGGGCTACTGTCTGAACTATCTCCTGTTTAATTTGTTCAAAGACTTGTCGTTGCTCAAGGTCCCATTTGAAGTCGTTCTTCTTCCGGGTCACTTGATAGAGAAGGCTTACAATCAAACCGTAATTTGGAATCTCCAAAAGCCCACAACATCTAAGAAGGTTTGTGTTTCCTTCTTACTGGTTGGTGAAGACATAGCTGTTATTTTGTTGACCACATCCATTGGGATCTGACGACATCCATCTTGCCATTTTATTCCTAAAAACTGTATCTCCTGTGCAGGTCCCTTGTCCTTACTTTGTTTTATGGCAAAGCCGGCCTTCAGAAGGATTTGGACTATTCTCTCCCCTTTCTCAAAACTTCTGCTGTGTTGCCCCATACAATGATGTCATCAATGTATTGCAGATGTTCCAGAACCTCACCTTGTTCCAGTGCTGTGTGGATCAATCCATGGCAAATGGTAGGGCTGTGTTTCCACCCCTGGGGCAGTCGGTTCCAGGTGTACTGGGCGCCCCTCCAAGTGAAAGCAAACTGTGGCCTGCACTATGCCACCAAAGGGATTGAGAAGAACACATTAGCGATGTCAATTGTGGCGTACCACTTGGCTGCCTTTGATTCCAGTTCATATTGAAGTTCCAGCATGTCCGGCACGGCAGCACTCAGTGGTGGCGTGACTTCGTTCAGGCCACGGTAGTCTACTGTTAGTCTCCACTCCCCATTGGACTTTTGCACTGGCCATATGGGACTGTTGAAGGGTGAGCGAGTCTTGCTGATCACTCCTTGGCTCTCCAGTCGATGAATCAGCTTATAGATGGGAAGCAGGGAGTCTCGGTTGGTGCGATATTGCCACCGGTGCACTGTTGTGATAGCGATCGGCACCTGCTGTTCCTCGACTCTCAGCAACCCCACAACAGAAGGGTCCTTAGAGAGACTGGGCAAGGTGGACAGCTGTTTAATTTCACTGCAGGGAGTGCATACAGCGAGTATGGTGTTACATAACACAACTCTGAGAGCAAGGACAACACCTTTGAGAGTGAATGAGTAAACATTGTGACCAGCGACTATTAAACTAATATAATGAATGTTTATCACAATTTTGTTTTAACATGATCGGGTCAGACCTGTCGTTATCTCAAATCTTCGTGCCTCACGTTGGGCACCAAAAAGGACTGTCGTGGTTTAACCCCACCTGGCAACTAAGCCCCACACAGCTGTTTGCTCATTCGCCCCCGGTGGGATGGGGGAGAGAATCAGAAGAGTAAAAGTGAGAAAACTCATGGGTTGAGATAAAGACAGTTTAATAGGTAAAACAAAAGCTGCACACACAAGCAATGAAACCAAAGAATTCATTCACTCCTTCCCATCGGCAGGCAGGTGTTCAGCCATCTCCAGGAAAGCAGGGCTCCATCACACGTAACGGTGACTTGGGAAGACGAACACCATCACTCTAAACGTTCGCTCCTTCCTTCTTCTTCCCCCAGCTTTATACGCTGAGCATGATGTCATATGGTATGGAATATCCCTTTGGTCAGTTGGAGTCAGCTGTCCCAGCTGTGTCCCCTCCCAACTTCTTGTGCACCCCCAGCCTCCTCGCTGGTGGGGTGGGGTGAGAAGCAGAAAAGGCCTTGGCTCTGTGTAAGCACTGCGCAGCAATAACGAAAACATCCCTGTGTTATCAACTCTGTTTCCAGCACAAATCCAAAACGTAGCCCCATACTAACTACTATGAGGAAAATTAACTTTACCCCAGCCAAAACCAGCACACTCCCCTAGGTGAGGATGTCTGCATATTCTTTATTCTTTTCCAGCCTGATAGAAAAATAATCCCACTGTGAGTATGCCTCTAAAGACACAGTAACTCAACAATTTCTAATTTTTTTCTATTTTTTTATTTTGTTGGTTTATATGATTGAATGGATCCAAGCATACAGGGAGATGAGAAAGTTCTCTCTCTCAGTTACGATTTTCTGGTCTCTGCTGGACCAGGAATGCCCTTTTGAAAGATACAAATTGGATACACAGCATTTGTTGTCCAGATGTCATGTGGGCTCACTTCTCAAAACCACAGGACATTTAGTTTCAAAGGCTTTGTGTAATCAAGTAATCAATATCCACTTTTATACAAGGGCATCAGGCTTTGCTGTATAACTGAATTCTGTCCGACTGATTAAAAGATGTTGTGCATCTAGGGGTTTTTTAGATAGCGATTTGGCCAAACATAGTGCAGCTAGTGACATATAGAGTATCCCACCACAAAGATGGATCTTATCAGTTAATTTAATGCCTCTGTTTTAGATGGGAGCAAAGAGACTACTTTTCTTGTATGGAGAGTCCTACCAGGAAGCTACAAAGCTTGTGCTACTGAGTGGGAAGATCCCAGAAGACTTCTCTGTCTAGATGAGTAGTGATCTTGGGTCTGACTTAACCTTCTGTGACTGGCATGGTGTTCAAGCCTCAGATTACAAGATGAACACTAAATATCATTTTAGAGTGGAACTGAAGCTCAGCAGGGCTTCCCAAACACTGTCGTTACCTTGTTTGCTCTGCACGCAGACTCAAATCCTGAGGAGAAATATGTTAGCCTTTTATTTCTGCACAACGTCAAAATAGCCAACAACATGTACATTTCAGATGTTTAGTCTTTATCTTTAAAAGAGCTTTAATATATATGTTTTGCATGTAATTTCACAAAGTGAAGTTTCCGAGGTTACAATGAGTTCAGTTGTGTGGAACCACAGTTTTTCCATGGTTTCTGGACTTGCAGATTTGACTCCGAGCACTCTGCTGTTTGCAGTACAGGTGTAATTAGCAGGATGAGCAGACTGCTCTCCCCTCCGCAACCTGGCCATGGGAAGCAGCTGGGGCCCAGGGTCTGCCCAGGGGCATCACCAGTATTTTCTGGTCAGATGGGGAGGGTCTGGTTTTGGGAGAGGAGATTTTAGACTGGCATGGTTTGGTTGTGCTTACAGATCTCCTCTCCTCCTCCAACAAAACTCTGTTTTCTAGGCACTACCTCTGAACCTTTGTCATGGTCTTGATGCCCTGGTACACATAGATTTTTGTAAAATAAAAGAATCATGTTTCTCCTTTTTTTGAATGAGGAGTGCCTGTGAATACCACACTGAAATTTGATGTTGTAGACGGTGAGTGACCTGACTAATACAAAGGAAGATATAACCTATAAACTGACTTGTTTGTAAAGATTGCATAACATCTGCATAAGAAATGATTGCTTATATTCTCCCTGACAATCTTAAAAGGAAATGAAATATTCCCTTAGTAGAGATGTTATGATTTTATGGATGATTTTTATTAACATGGATACTTTACTGGTGTGAATTCTAACATACAGTGTATAATTAAATATTAGGAGTACATAGTGAAGAATATTTATTGTCCCAGAGGAAAAATGTAAATTTAATGGAGCACTGGCAAATCTTCTTCTTTATTTTCTATATACTTCACACAAAGTATTTTATTCCCAATCATGATTTCTTATGATTTGTCAATACTACAAGTGTGTTTCTGTAAGCTTTTTTCAGAAATATTTGCAATGTGAAAGTAAGTTAGGGCTTGATCCATTGCCCTTAGTAGTTAATAAGAACTCTTGTTTATATAAGTAAGCATTATACTACAGCCTGAGTAGTCCCCACTGATTTGTCACACTGTCACAGTGCAAAGAAGAGACCCATATACCTTTAACGGCTCCTCAGTGATGTAGTGAGAACTGAAAGCACATGAGGCAGTGGTTAGGAAACAGTTTTAATTCTACATATGCTTGATTAGAAAAAAAAAAATCTGGGGAAATGACAAAGAAAATTAAAAACATTACCATCAAAGTTTTTGCCCAGAATATTGCAGCTTTATTATGAACTGAAAGTATTTTGATTGTTAAGCCTCTGAAATGTCGTACAGTGGAAAACATTAAAAAAATCGGGTAAAAGTAAGGTGGTATTTCAAGTATTTCTATCAAATGCCCACTTTTAATTTAAAAAATAAATATTTTAGACCAACCCAAACTGAAATATGCTTAATATATATTTAGGGTTTGAGTGAAAATGGGTAGGAGTCAATGGGAATATGCCTACCCACTCCAGCCTTTCCTGACTTCTTTGAATAATGAATATATTTGTGAAAGCTGAAATCCATTTCCTGATAAGTTACAAAAAGAAAAAAAGTTAAATTATTCATTGTTACTGTGTATATCTAGTAACTGTTTCAGCTGTTCACTAAATAAACACAATATGCACTTGCTGCATTTGCTGTTATCTTATGGTATATATTATTTTATGTTTACGTATACCTTAAGATAAATTATCAACATCACAAGAATATGCTTATTATTATATTTTATTATGATTCACATACATAATTACTTAAATAAACAAGTGATTTCTGAGATGTGATTTGAAAAGTCTTATCAGTTCAATTAAATTTATAGGCTGATAACCCAAAGTAATTAACACAGGGATTCAGAATGTTTTGGTGGGAAGGGGGGAAAAAACCCACAACACAAAACCTCCAGATCTAAATTTTTGCAATTAATGTCATTTGGAGACAAATGTTATGTAATTTTCTCTGAGCAATTCAAAGCACATTAGCAGCATTCATGATATAAAAAAGAAAAGCTTAATAAATGTTTATTACACAGAGTAGGCACAAGTGGGTAAAACTGCAAACTGATTAATAATTAAGATAGTTTGCTAAATATGCCTTCTTAATTTAGTCAAGTGGGTTTCACTTTCAAAACATTTGCTTTGAGAAAAGGAAGCTTGAAGTTTAGCATAAGTGGGAGAGTAAGTCTGCAACTAGTAAATGGTTGCTTGCATGCTGAGTAGTGCCACGGGTACCAGTTCTGCAATTAGATCAGTGCATATCTTAAGTTACTGGAACCATGCGTTACTACAAAATTATTATTAAATTTTTTTTTGTTGAATTGTAGGTTATATGAAAGCAATGGCTATTTAGCCATGTGATAAACATTATGTGGAGAGTTTCTTTCCTTTAAAAACACAGTGGTCATACACAAATCCGATCACCCACTTCCTAGGTTGTCTGAGCAGACCAGATAGACATGGAAAAGAAACAACTGGTAGGGAGTTAATGTTGACAGGCTCTGAAATCAAGAGTGATTTGTAGAAGAGTGGAAGAAAGCAATAATCCACTATTTCTTTTAAAATAAGAGACAGTGGTTACTTAATAAATTTAGAAGGACATGGTTAAAGCAAATACTTATTTTTCACAATATGTAGACTGGATTGCCAAGAGGACATTGTATAGTCTAGGTGAATGAATTAAGAGAGGACAGATTCATCATTGCTTATTAGATACAATACTGAATATGAGAACTTGGAGAGAAAAAAGGGAGGGAAGGAGAACTCCAAGGGGACAGTCCAGCTAGGCACATCTGTCATAATCTTCCCTGAGCTACCCATTGATGGTCATTGGGGGAACCTACAGTTTTCATGAAAAGAGAGACCAGAGCTGTAATGCATGAGCTGTAGACAGACACTGGTAATAGTGAATCCTGACATCTAAATGAATGAATGCTACAGCAACCATTTTGGATAAGTCTGGGTGTTACTTGGCTTCCTGTGAAGCTATGGGCCTCTGAGCAAGCAAAAACACTGGTGCCTATGCAAGTAATTGCAAGAGGAAAGGGAGAATGTCTCGGATTACAAAATATCAGAGATTTTTTACTTTGCTTATTGCAATTACAATGAATGTTGACTATTCAGGTTGTAAAAAACCCGCTCTTTAAATTATTTAGTTATGCAGAATATTTTTTAAAATCTTGCTGTGTCTTAATAGATTAGCACATGTAACCACCACTATGTTTTGTGATGAATGCACTAAAACAGAGCTCCAAACTTACTGCGGTTATCTTCCCTGATGGTAGTCAATGTGTGCCAGGCACTATTCCAGTGTTCAGAGTATATGTGTAATTTCAATCCATTATTCCTTGGCAACTGCACTACGATGCTCATGTGGGGTGTTGCTGATGAGAACCGTAACATATGCTTCATGGAAAAAGCAGGTTGTGTTCTGCCACTTAACCAGAGAGGTGCAAGTGAGCATGTTTTATGCTAGAAATATATAATACATGGTTTTGATTTATTTTAGTACTGGACCTTTAACCAAAAGAGTTAAGTATTAATGGTTTCATAAAATACATTCTGAACAGCCATACAGTTCATAATGTATACTCTGGGCTTTCAGTGCTGCCCTTTTACCCATTTTTTACAATTTTTTTTTCAATTTCTCCTTTAACTCCTTCAGCATTTCCCCATTTTCTAAGACATTAAGTTAGAGCAAGACCTTTAGAGACATTCTTTGTATGAAAATGAAGCAGAAAAGACACATGCAAAAAGTTGCTCGTTTACTTCTGTCTCCTTTTTTTCTTATGTTTCTAGTGAGCAAAGGGAAAAGAGGTGCTCACAGTTTATTGCAATTAGGGAGCTCTCACTGAGTTCATTCTTTCTTTCTTTCAAATAAGACTTCTTCTTCTTTTTTTTTTTTTTTTTTTATTCCCATGGAGGAATGACAGCAGAAGTGGAAAGAACAGCTAATAGCAGTACTTGAAGAGTGAAGGAACAAAGGAGTTAGTGAGCTATTGAGGATTTATGATTTGCTCAGCCAGGACTTCTAAAAAGCTCAGCTCTTATTTGAGCATCAAATTTAATGGTTTCAGGAGCTCAGCTTGTTGGGTGCTGAGCCTCTGTGAAAAACATGTGCTTTAGAGGCATACTGGAGCTGCTAAGTTATGAGTGCTTGTGAATGCATGGACTGTTACTTTGGTGCCCATGAAGAAGCTAAGCTGTCTTGACAGTCTCTCCTTAGTGTGCAAAGGGAGTGTGGCTTGTTGGGGTGTCAGGGGTGGGGAAGGGACAGTGGAAAGGAACAATTTCATGAGGCTTGGAAAATCGATGTATTGCTACAATCAAAACTTTTGTTTGCATTATTAATTAGTGACTTTTTATAAGGCTTAAGTTGTGTTTAGAATAAAAAACCTAAAGAATCTTTTCTACAGAAAGTTAGCAGTCTGTTCTGGTTTGGCAATCATGCAAAATAACTTTAACGTCCAGATACCCAGGGTCTGTTTTTGTCCAGCTCTTTGCAGGCAGGAGAAGATCTCTAAAATCATAGTATAACATTTTAAAGTAAGTCATAACAAAAGAAAACCGAAAGAAAAAAGAGCCCTTGAATCAACAAGAGTCTTTGGAAGGAGTGCAGAAACTGCTGACATTTACTCCAGCCTCCTAACACTTCCGCATGGTGCACCTTGTCCTATGCTTTGTGGCCAGGGCTCTTCTGTCACACCATTATGGCCGGAAGGACAAGGGAGAGGTGTTTTTTTAACATCTTAGAGGTTACATAATTTTAAATAGTACATATAAAACAGGAGACATAAGAGCCTTAGGAAAAACAGGTTCATAAAATAGATTTTGGCTCGAAAGAATATTGTGTGCAGCTGTAATGCATCTTGGTGGCAGTGCTGAAGCATCACATCCTGCCGTGGAAGAATGCCCAATATGGATCCAGCAATGAACTCCTCCCTTTACTGCCTGCATTTGCAAAGCTTAAAACAGTGCTATCAGCTGTTTGTAGAAATGGCTGCAGACTAATATAATATTCATCAGGAAGTTAAATGATTCTCCTTGCAACCTGACAATCATTCCCTTTAAAACATCTGTTTGTTTTTATTGTACTTCTGATATTTTTTGGCTGACATTTTCTTGATTTTCTGTAATTTAAATGCAATAATAGGTTAGGAAGTGAAAAGCTAACTGTAACAATTCATTTTGATTCCAAAATATGTAATATTGTTTCTGGTTTTTTACTACTTATTTCTACCAAGTGATTAGATTTCATAGATTTTTATGCAACCACACGTATAAACTCTTCTATAGTTTATAAGAAAACCTTGTTACAAAATTAAAGGATTGTGAAATAAAAGTTCCTTTTGCTTTGGATAATTAGTGTCATAATAGAAGATGTAACCATAATAGCTTAGGAAGCTAAGGTTTGGATGGAAAAGCAGCATCTTTTATTAGTCTAATTTTTATAGCTGGAAAAGTTGGAAAAGCTTTCAGGTTAATAAAATTCTTCCTGTATGACTGAATGTCCATTTATTCTAGTATATTACTTAATGTAATGAAAAAGACCAACCTCTCTGTACAGGTCCTGTCTACTAGCCTACTAAGGTACCTTAGTTATTTTCCTTTACATGTTTTTTCTCACCAAAGGAAACTGAGCTATTATGTGGCTGTTGTGGATTAATAAAAGTTTAACAGTTAGGAGAAAGAGGGTGGGAGAACATGATAATTTTTAAGATGTAAGAAAGTTACCATTGTTGATAGCTAAACTCTGCTGTTTGTCATATTTCTCAGTGAAATGAAAAGGAATGAAAATTGAATTGACAAGGGTATTAAATATTACAAAATTCTTTTGGATAATAAAATCTGAACCTGACTCTGGAGAGTTGCAGAAGAGTATAGTCAGAGTGACTGAGTGATTAAAATGAGAGGTGAAATTAAATGACAGTAAATGCAAAGTAATGCATACGAAGGAAGAAAAAAATCACATATTCAAAAATTGGTTTTCAGGAAAGCAATTTTTAGTCTCTGAAAATATCATGTCAGTACTCAACAATGATTGAACATGTACATGAGGATACTTTCAGGAAAGCAACAGTGAATAAATAGAAAACGTATGAATCGAAACCCAAATCAGGAAATCCTGAAACCTCTTACTGCTGGAAGCTAACAAGAAGTACCTCAAATTTCTGTCTAAACATGATTTTTTGTTTCCCTGAGCATCCTCCATTCACTACTGCAAGAGACAGTATTTTAGGCTAAAGAAATATTTGGCTTGTCTCATTACAGAAGTTCTTATGTTATATAAAATAGCTTATTGTTTTAAAAAGAGAATATTTAAAAAAAAAAAAAAAGTCAGATCAGATTCTCACATGATAATGGGCATGGTTCCACTCAAACCTGTGGAAGCAATATGATTTATATCAGTTGAAAATGTCCCTCATCATCTACCTTTCTAGCTTGGAGATTATTTCCAGGCATTTGCCAGTTATTATGCTTTTTTTTGCTCATTATGAATTCCTGTTTTGTGGATTTTACTAAGTTCACTCTTCTACTTCCCCTATGGTTATATTCTCAAATAGCTACAAACCTTTTTGTTAGTAAACCTTCTGGTAAAGACATCTCAAATGTATCAGAGGAGCATCTTAGACATAAATTGCTCTTGTTCATAGGCACTGAGGAGAAGATAAAGTACTTAAAAGAATTCCAAAGGACAGTTCTGTCACTGCCAGTCCTATTTATAGTTAGTCTAGTCTAAGAAGTCACACTGAAACCAGGAGATTTTCTGAAGAGTTAATTTTAAAATTGCTGTTACTCATGAGGCAGTCTAATGTTTCTTTTTTCTCCCTAAATCATAGCACACATGTCTGACTATGTGGTTGGGAAGGAGGAATGTATCTGTAACTAAAGTGGGTGTTTAACAGAGTTCCTTTGACTGCAGTTCATCATTTCCTCACTCATTCTGTCATCCCAAACACCAGTCATGCTGGCAGATCAAAGATTAAACCAAACAACTGAGTTCTGACTTATGGGATCATGAATTGGGAAGCAGACCAGAGTAAGCCTTGGAAATGCACAGATGTGCAATTATCACATATCCTCTATTTTTTACAGATCACTCAGAATTTGCTAGAGAATCTGATCTATCCTATGCATCATGTTCTTCATGCTATCTCTTCCCTTCTGACAGCAGAATTTGCCAAGATGTGAGAATTGTGCTGCCGTGGAATACCTGCTGCTCTGATTAGCGTTAAGCTTTACACAGATTTTCGTAAATTATTTCATGCATTCTCAGGAGACCAGAATTTGTATGTAACTTAATCCATAGTTCTGACTCCTACAATCTCATAGAAAGAAGGTTCTGGTGACTGAAGCAGTGACACGTACTGATGGAGAACAAGATTTTCCAGCTACAATATTGCTCTGTGTATAGATAGTATTCGATACTCCTGCAGCATATCCTGCTCTTTTCCTCCTCTCCACGTTGTGTTAACTCTTGTTCACAATTACTCTTTCTACTGTGTTAGAGCTACCCAGCTCCCTAGGTGATACAGCTGAGTAAGGCAATGGGGCAAATTCAGTGGTAGTTGAGATTTAAGTATAGTTAGATCATGTCATGTTTCCATACCTTAGCATGATCCCCTAGCTCCTTTCATCCTCTATGTCTTTGGAGCTGCAGTTACTGCATGACTCCTACTGCCTAATGGAGCACTATTTTTTTTTTTCCCTTCATGAGCTCATACAACCATTACTTAAAACCACTTGCAAATGCATGTGAAATGAAAGTGCATGATATTTCCAGGAGTATTTCAGTGAATAAACTGATGCTTGGAGAGTTTAGATGAAATTGAGGTTCACCAACAAACAGGAAATGCCAAAGCTGGTGTTTCCAAACTTGACAAATACATTGAAGAGTCATATTACTGAAATACAGTCACCAGTATATGAGATGCTGTATGCTCTGTATGTCCTTTGTAAATTGTTTGTAAATACTGGTGAAGGAGTCTTATTGCTTTTTTTTTTTCATGTCTTTTGTGCACTGCTTATCTGTTTGTCCCTTGACCTCAACATCAACAACACAAAGAACATAATTTCTATAATGCCTATACATTCCTGAGACCCAGAAATCCAGTTATAATAAATACTAATGCAAGTCAGTGACTTCAAGCAGTATCTAGCTTGAGGATAGGTGTGTGATTTAATTTTTACTTTGACTTTGAATAAACAGTGTAATGGCATAACATTGTTGGCATTGTCTTTTCCTCATCTACATCAGGCAAATGCTACCACAAGATACTATTTTGCTCATCAAGGGATAATTATTCAAATCAGAAAATCTGTCTCTTGTGCTCTTAGAATGCCCCAGAGTAGAAATTCCTGATGAGAATTGTACAGATGCTCAATGAGAGGAAAATCAGAAACATACTCCATATATTTGGAACTAGGCCAAACTATTCATATTCTTCTAAACTGGGACTGAGATTACTGGTGCTGTTGTACAAGTATTCACTCAGAGGGTGGTTTATATATAATATACAGCATAATTTCTAAGCTATTGCTGCCAAATGGGGAGTCTTCCAAAGAATCATATCTCAAATACTGAATTATATTTGAATGGGATGCATTTCTCTGTTATTTCCCAATACATTCATATTCCATCTTGCCTTTTTAATTAGTGAATATATTGACTGTATATGTATTATTATAATTGCCTCCACCAGCCTGCATGCTTTTAATTTTGGATAAATTTATTCCATTATCGCTCCCTAATTGTAGAAGACTATGTTTATTGCAATTGCTACTGACTGCTGGAAAATGATCTGCCTACTCCTGAGTCTTAGCCTCTTTCACATATGGTTGTGATATTGTTTGCTAGATCATTCCCTCCTCTTTCCACCTTGTCTTTGCCTCACATAGATTTCGATCTTTTTGGTAATGTCTGTTGTGACTGTAACACACTTCAAGAGTCCAGGTTTTTTGACTATAAAAATACAAAAGATCCATGGGTAAAATATTTTGTAATTGTCCATGTGTCTAGCTTGGCTTCTGATGCAACATAAAGCATGAAGGACATTATCAGTAATGGTGCATTTGTCACATCATCTCACATCATCAAGCATAGTCATATGTTTAATAGTAATTAACCTCACTTTACTTTCCGAAAGAAACTTAATATGATTGAGGACTCATTTAATGAATGACAGTGCTAGGAAGGTGGTAAGTATTTCTATTCATTTTGAAGATGGAAAGACTAAGGAAAACTCTTATTTGTCTAAAGCTTCATGAGTTAAATGCCATTTCAAATGACAAACCAGTGCTTGTTGGTTTCTGATCTGTACTTCTTCTACGTACTACTCCTCTACTTTTCAGGTACAGCCTAATTGTAGTTTTGAAATTGTAGGTTTCAGAATATTTTGTTCTCTGCTCCACATTTACATTGCCAGAATGGATCAAAAAGAGGCTTATTATTATTTTCATACCGAGGTGATATTGTTCAGAGCTAGAAGCTAGCTGAGTGTCTGGTTAAAATGTCCAGTTATGTTCCTATTATTTCCCATTACTTTTCTAAACATCTTTGCTATGAGTTTTCCCAATGTAAAGGGCAAGTTCTCAGTAAGAATGAATAACACTGTCTTCTGTTTTTGGCTTTTTAATACTTTAGCTCCTTTGTGCTACAAAACAAAACTAAGCATAACATAAAAACTCCTTTTCCTCTTTGTCACCATCATTCATGGCATTGAATGTGGCAATTTGAAAAAGTTATTGCCTACACACAGATCCAAATGGTAACAGGCCAATGATGTAATCAGTGCCTAATCTTTATTTCTCAACATAATGAACTCTTTATTGCCTTGGTCTGAACAATTCAAGCACAGCCATTCTATGTTTCATACTGGCTCATAATTTAGCATTTTTAACCTTGTGTTAAAAGTTTCAGCTTCAGCTGTATTATACTTACTTGTGTAGTTATGGGATTGAGTAAAAATTGGGTAACATCTCAGTCCTGTTTCACCACCTGACCTTCCTGGGGTGAGAAAGTAGGGATACCAGATGAGTAATCTGTTGTTTTATTGCACTTGGGTATATCTTTTTTATCCTTTAAAAGTTGTGAAAGATGAAGAAGCAGCCAGAGTCTGAACAAGACCCTGTACAAATATTCAGAAGGCTTTAAAAAATTGGAAAAGGTGAAGATGAAGCTGGCAGGGCTTTACTCTGATCTTGAAAATTTTGTCCTTAGTGGATAACCAATGCAAATTAAAGATTAAAATAAAAAAGATATTTGTTTTTCTGTATATCTTTTTGACTTTGAAATGGCTGGGTGTTTTTTGGAAGAAAAAAAAAAACCCTTTTAAATTGTTTTAAAAATATTTGTTTTGAAAATACAACTTTTACTGTTAATCACAAACCATCTTTTTATGTGAAATAAATATAAAAAAGAATGCATCATTGTATTATTTTGAATTACATTTTAGCATTTTAAATATTGAAATATTCTCTGAAAGTTGCGGAAATTTTATTTGAGGGCTTATGTGACTTTTTTCTGTTACTGAGGAATTTCAGTAATTAAAAATGGAAACAAATCCAATGTTTTGAATCTCTAGTTTTAATGAAGAATTGAAATATTAAATCATTTGAAAAAAAAGCATGGATAGAGCTTAACATTTAAAATAAATATTATTAACAAAGATTTTCTTTTCCAGTAGCTATTCAGTTATGTAAAGAGATTGAATTTTCTGAAAAATTTATGGCCAGCTCTTTTGAGGTTCAGAATTTGTAGGTTAATTTCTCTCAGTAATCTTTTTTCTTAGTCTTCCATAAATATAGATGGACTAGTCAGTCATATATAGTTAGAGGTAAGAAGAAACTGTATTATAATATTTTAGCTATTTCTGAACAAACTTCAGTTTTTGTTTCTGTGAGCCCAACATCTTCAGGGAGACATCACAGATTTACTGGATGCTCCTGTAATTTCCATTGTGTGTGTATATGTGTGTGGATGTCGTACAGAAAGGAGTAAACCAGATTGCTTTATTTTCTAAATTTCAAGGCAGATTTTGTCTCAGGTAAAGGTGTATTTTCTACAAGAACAGGCTTTTTGATACCAGATTTAACATAGTTTCTTCTTAAAGAAATACCATACTTCAGAGAATGAGGGAGTTGCTGCATAATGTTTTATATGACCACTTAACCTTTTGAGTAGATCCTTCTCAGTTCTTTGCAGAAGGATGGATTTGGACTTTCAGTTATTTGTATTTTTCTCTCATCTCCCTTTGTGATCTATAATGACTTCTGCCTTGCCTGGACCTCCAAATTTGGTGGAGGGTTTCTTAACTAACCCAAACCCACATTTTTTTCTTAAAATAACAATTTTGAGTTTGTCACTCAAATGGCTCACAAAATGAGTAAATAAGACAAAGCATTTCAGTGCATTTTTAAAATAAATGCCAAAGTTATTCAGAGAGAAATCTGCAGTGTCAGATCCCGGTTAGAAAGAGGAAGACTCCAGAAGAAATACTGATCCAAGTTCTACACGAAACTAAATAAGGTACTCTGTGTAGGATGTGCACCTAAAAAAAAAAAAAACTCAAACCCAAAACCCCCACTATTTTACGAGTGTCACCTCATCAGTCTCATAGAACTGATGTGTTTACATTGAGGGAAAACTACATATGAGCACAGTCTCATGGGTCATCCACTGATTTCTTTGAACATGGCAGTCAAAGTTTCAGAGAATATAGTCCACTGATTTGTTACTTTGCCCATGAAACTGTAACTATGAATGAAAGCACACTCTGCTGCCCTTCAGCGATTTTTAAATTCTTTTCAAAGTGATTGAGAAAAGGATTATGGAACTTTATGAGGGCAAACATTCCCCTGAACTCCCAAGGCTGTTTGTATATCTAAATGCATACTATGACAATATTGTTCCTTTGCTTCTCTTTGATTAGTATTATTTTTTCTATCCTGACTGGCACTTCCTTGCACTTTACAGGTGGTGTGACAAATCTGCAGCAGAGCTTAAGAGCACTTAATTTGCTAAAGATCTCCCTTGTAGGAGTTTGAATTCAGACTACCATATAGGGTCAGTTTTGGTCTCAAAAACATATTTCTTCAAGTGCAAGCAGAATTGAGCTTTTGTTTATCTCCATGGGCTGCAGTCCTTGTATTAGCAGACAAAAACCATTATTGGTGATGAAGATGAATGGAAGACCCGACCAAAGAATTTTTCTGTGTTAAGGTCACGGTGTTTTCACCATCTTAGCAATTCTGTGCATGAGGAGTCACTTCAAGAAGATTTTAACATTGCTTAGAAGTTAAGAGAACATTGTCTCAGAGAGCTTCACATTTCCTATGAGAGTTTCTCACACAGCTGTATTGTACCTTAGCTGTCATCATCCCAAAGGGCAGGTGAACCTCGTGATAAAAAATCACATACCTCTGAAGTGTCTTTCTGGGGATCTTCTCTCAATCGGCTGTTGTATCCTAGAGAGCTTCTCAGCATCCAAGTCCTGTGAGATTCTGGAGTCTCTTGAGATGCCTCTCATTAACTTTGAAAGATTTTCCTTATTTTTTTCCACTTTTAAAAGACAGGAGAATAAAGCTGGCTTTAGGCAAAGGGTAAAGGACAAAGGATTGTCCTCAGGGCAGGAAGACTTTTACTCTTATTCCTTCTAACAGCAGAGATTTGCTAATTCTTCTTGGGCTTTCTTAACGATAAAGAAAGCAAGCACCTTACTCACAGTTCACCCTATGACTTTCCCTCTGTTCTGATGCTTTGATTTCTTGCCAGAATTTCTTGTAAGTCTGGAATAATTTGCTGAAATTATATCTTCATGATATGAATATTCTGCATTACACTCAGCTATCTTTGCATGTGATTGTTAGTATCTATTTGCTTCTCAAAATTTTGTACACTTTTACAAAGTAAAGTAAATCTTAAATTTTCTGTGTATGCTTTCTTTGAAACTAGCTGCAATTAAAACTGAGAAAAGAAATTCTGAAAGAGGAAAATTGAAGTGCCCATGATCCCTATACCTCAACTCCGTTTCTTCTAGAAAAAAATGGAGCAGAAGTGTGCTTGAGGGATCCTCCTTAGTTTGAATATTCTGTCTTTACCTTCCTAGTGGGTTGTACACATTGCAAACACATTATTTTTCTCACATGTAGAAAGGGCTAAAAGCAGCTTTCTTTTTACTGCTCCAACCCACCCCAACCCATTACCACATTATAGGCCTGACCCTGTCTGATTAACAGGCATTGTTTCCCGGATTTATAGTCCAAGCTGGTTAATTCATTCTTGGTTTATCTATTATGGTACTTTATCTATCTTGGTACTTTAAGGATTTAAACTGTAACCTATCTTATAGTCTGCATTTACCCAAGGATTTGTTAATCTGAATAAAAATGGAGTTTACAGACAGATGTGGATTAACCAGATCAGAACGAATATAGTCTGGTGGTGTCCTCTTTCTTACTGGGATGAATTTAAGTAGCTGTTCTCCCTCACTGCCCTTTCTCTGTGGTAGCTGATAAGACCACAGCTGTAGCAAATGTTTTTCCCCATGTCAGACATCTCTCACAGCACAATCAATAGATTTCATGGTGTGTTTAGCTCAGACAATGTTGAGTTATTAGTGTGAAAAGGCGAAAGGATTCACGAATCTGAAATGGTTTCTATGTCTAACAGAAGAATGGCAGTGACCAAAACCTTCTGCCTGACACAGTTCCCTTCACTGTGTCTGCTGTGTCTTTCTGTTTTGGAGGTGAGGTCTCATGTTTGTTTGTTTACTTGCTGCTTTTCCTCCTGAATAGCTATTTGTCTTCTTAATGTTTTAAAAACAATTAAATTTGAGCCACTTTTTTTGTGGTTTTTGTCATTGAAGTCAACACTGTAACGTAATAGTGGTGCTTAAAGTGTATGTAAACAGCACAACAATTGGATCTGTGTTCAGCTCTATGATGGGAAAAAGCCTCTTTAAAAAAGACCATAGCTGTGTGCTGTTTAGTGAAAACAAAAGCGTAGTGAGTTCATAAATTGTCTTTCTTGGAGGGCACAATAATGACAGACAAGATTCAAGGGATCAGTCCCTTGGATCTATGCTAGCAAGGTTAATGACAATTATAAAGCATGTACCATTTGCATCAGTGGGGTGGTCCCCAGCACTGTGTTGGTAACTAAGACCTAAGGTTGAACGAGAGGCCAATATTTATCTTGTAAAGCAAATGGGAACATGATTGCTCCTTCCCAGAGCAATGGTTTAGCAGATAACCATGAAAAATAGTCCTTGTGAGGACTGTGTCTTTATGCCTAGAAAATCTGGAATACTTTAAATCTGCAAGTCAACTTAAAATGTACTACTTCAACTGTATGGAAAAGCCCTAAGTGTGCAACTGCATATATTTTAATATTTAGTCCCTTTTTTCCATTTTGGCTTTAATGTGTGTAAAAAAGCACTCAACAATTCCAACATGTAAATCCAATCATTGTCAGGTATTTTTTACTCTGTTCAGTATGTAATACATTGGTAGCAGCATGCAAGGGAAGACTGCATATGTATTTGTCCTCTCTAACACCACGAGTATATATATGTGCATTTCCTGTAACTGTGCCCTGTCAGGTAGGGTAGGTGGCTCGGTGTTATTGTGAGGGTGTAAACTGTGGAAATGGTTTCTTTCTAACCATAAAAAGGTTACAAAATAAAAAAGAAGAATGGAAGTTTAGAAGCAATTATTTCTAGAGTACAATGGTACTTGCTGTATTCCCCAAAAGCCTTCCTTACAGAGGAGAAAAAAAGAGAATGATGGAAATACAGAACACAGAAGAGTATCTGAAATGAAATGCAGAAACGAGAACATAGACCTCTGATATCTGCCTTTAAACTAGTCACCATGGAAGTCAGCATCAGTATAAAGAGAATTTGAATTCATATTAAGAGGGCAGATCTTCTGTGTCTGTGGACATAAAACTTCTGGTTGTGCTTTCTGTAGATCTATATGTTTTTTTTACTGTGAGCTGATGACAGAAATAGCCAGTCAATAAAGGATTTGATCTTACATATCATTTTAACAGTTTAAATTGACAAAAGATAAATGAAACCAATTTACTACATATTGGATTCATTCAGCTTAGTTACAATCACTGGCTAGAGTCTTGAACTAGAGTTGAACTGTTATTTCATTACATTGGAAAACAAGGTCGTAAATGAGACCTTCTTGGTCATCATCTTTACTCCCAGTTATTGCTGTCATTCACTGTCACACTTTTAAAAAATAAGCTATCAAATTATTTTATATTATTTTGGTTACTGTTTCTTCAGCTCGAGAGATATTCCTGTTCCTTACCACGCTTATGACTAGAAAACTTCTAATTTTCAGCTTGAATGCGTTTAGGTTCACTTCATAACAACATGTTCTTATCCTTCTCTTAATAACTTGCCTTTCTTGGTGTTTAGTGTACTTGTAGAAAGCCACTGCATTCTTGTCAGCCCTTGTTTAGCTAGGACATAGTGATGCAAATTCCAACTATTTTTTCCTTCTCTGCATGTTCTTCCAGCAGGTTTGGAAGGTTCAACATTTCACAGTCATCAGTGACACAGATGTGAACCCAGTGCTACTTCCTTTCTTCTTGGTGTGTCTGTCTGGAAAGCAGAAGATGTTGGCCTTCAACATGCTCCACTACAAGTGGCAAACAAAGCATATGAAACAGAAGGGTCTTGCAGGCTGGATAGCTCCTATGACCAGCAAGATGCCTAATCCTGGCCTGTACAATTCACCTTGGAGCCCACCCGGAACATGTGAGATCAGTCTTTCATGTCATGAGAGTGTCTTGTCATTCTTTTGATATTGTATTTGGACTTGTGAAATTCAGTTGAACATTTTGCAATAACAGTGAGAGTTACATACAAAAATGTATTATCAACTTAATGTGAATTTATTGTACTGATTCTTTCTATTAATAGTACTCATGAAGTACTGCCCCTTGAAGAGCATCAAAAACAATACAATAACTCTGAATGTTTTAAAGAGCAAGTGACCATTTGTTTAAATACTTAATTTATGGTCAATAGTTATGTTCTATTGCAAATGTCACTTCTTTGCTGCAGGGATTCAATTAGGTTCATTTTTTTCTGTAAGGAACTGCTGCACTTTTATTCATTATTTCATACCAAAACTGAATACCTTTACTGCATACATGCATGAAAGACCAGTGAATATATATTTTTTAATGTAAGAAAATTTGAGGTACTTGCATTTGTTCTTAAGTCTTTAATTTTCTGGACATCACAGTGGTAAGATGAAAGGGCACGAAAGGATCCACACAGTTTTATGAGCAACAAACTATATGGAGAATAAAATGTACCTTGAAATATAGTTCTCAGGAAGTTGTCGCTGTCCTTTAACCTAAGTAAAAAAGAATATCCTTATAACTATGTAATTTCTAAAATGGTATTTTTTCCTCTGACACTTTGACATGTTAGTGCTGTATTTCTTCTTTTACCCTTTAAGTGCCCTTAGCTTAATTTAACCTTGAAAGTAGTATTGGCATAGCAACTGTTTTAAAGAAAGCATCAAAGTTTCCAGTCTTTCTGCAGTTTAAAGGTTAATTATGCACACTGCCAATTTCTGCAAGCAGCCAGGCTTTGTACACTCTTCTAGTGTGAAGCTGAAAAGTGCTGTTGGAAGAGTATACACATTTTAAAATAAAACTTGTGAAGTTCCCCTTTTCATTCAAACAGTCTGAACTGTCAGTTTAGCTAACCTTTGTTTGCCTGTCACTGTGTTCCCATGATTAAATGTGAAGATTATAATCATTAACCATGCCGGGGGTTCACTGTGGGTAGAATTTTGATGGGTGGATGACATTCTGTTTATACTATGAAGTCAAAATCAGACTTCATCTCTTCCAGCTCAACACCCGGAGGTCTCTAGGTTAGCTACCAAGGCCTAGCTGCATTTGTGTCACCTGACTTTAATATTAAATACTGCATCCATGGCAGATTGGAAGGTATTTCACTATACTCTTTAAGCTCTGCCTTTCCTTTTGACTGGAATAATCTACTGGACATAAATGAACTTGATTTGACCTAGAGATGAACTGGTAAAAAAAAAAAAATAATAATAAAGGGAGAGACACAGAGAGAGAGAGAGACAAAGAAGAAGCAAATCTTGTTTAATGTATGGAAAAAACAGAATTTGTACAGATCTCTAATTTTTTAATTTTTTTAAAATTTTTTTTTCTGTAGGTTAAAAAACATGTATTAAATTTTAATTTCCCTTTTGAGATCAGTTCTTACACTCTTTTCTTTAATAATCTTATTGATGGCATAAGAAAGTAATGAGGATTTGAAAGTTCTGTTAGCATAAAAGCTAGCTCTTCAAAACATAAATGTTTCTGAAAATGATATTGTAATTTTAATTACAATTACATCTCATTACTGCTAGTCTATCTTCAAAGATGTAAAGTAGTCCTAATATTTGAATTAGCATCACATTGAAAAAAGACTGAAATCCCTTCTAGATATTGATAGAAGAAAAGAAGCTTAATAACTTGTTTGATGTACCTGTTTATTATATGATGTGACATCAATTTGGTAAAGCAACAGCATATATTATGTTCAACTTTTAGTATTTTATTTATGATGTTGTTTAGTTAGCCAGCAGAGGTTTCACAGAAAATTGTTAAAATTTAACTGCATGTAACTGATCAGCAAACTCTCTTAAGGTTTACGAGATCCACTAGTTTAATTGATTAACATTAACAGAAAAAATCTTCATATGAAAAAAAAAAAGGTTATAAGAAGGTTATTTATTGGGCAGTTTCTTGAGTTTCTTGTTATCTCACATCATCTTTTTCTCATTTCCTGTCAGGCTTCACCATCAGATAAACACATTTCTGAATAACTTTGAGGTATGCACCAAGCTCCAAAGGCTTTCACATGTATGCCACAATCTCAGTTTTGTAAGTTTCAGTAAAAAAATATTAAAGTGAATAGAATTTGGAAGGAAATTTTGGTGGGTATCACAGGTATAGCTCAAATGGCAGGTGGCTTCTTCTGTCTTTAACAAGTGATCCTTAGAGGGCTAAAGGGCTTGTTCATCAGCACTTGAACCTCTGATGAACTCTGATCTTGCCTTTAGCTATGCAGACTCTCCTTCTCATCACCCTTACACTCATGGACTCAGTCAGAAGGGGGCTGTGCAGAAATAACTTCAAAGATCCTTTGTTGCTGTTTTCCAACAAATTTATGTGAGCTAAAGATATTTCGTAATATTATTCACCTAAGTGTGTGAAAGAAGTAAATAATCTTAGGAAGCCTGAAAAACAAATTCCAGTTTGTCCTTTCATTTTCTTGAGATGAAATGTTTCTTTCTAAATGCTTTCAGACATCTGTGATTCCTTCCATGCTTTCTCACACTTGAAACACTGTCTGCATTGGTCAAGTCACTACCCTTTCCCTGCTCAAATACATTTTGAAAATGCATTTCTATCTTGATTTTTGAATAAAATTATCCAATGCATAACAAAGCACATCATCTTCCAGAGACTTTTTAGCCTTTTAGCGGGCATCTTAGAATATGTTTTAATTGCAGTCCAATAAGTGTGGAAGGTATAATTCCTTTGTGTGGCATCATATAAAATCTGAAGATGTAGTTGTACAAACTCAGTGCAGAGAAGTAAATAACTTAAATGGGACAGAGTACCTTTTTGCATGTATGTGTTGCACACATGTGTATGCATGACTTGTACCTAATAAGGAATGCGGTTGTAAGATATTATTAGCAAATGCATATGAAATTTTGTTATCTAAAAACCCAGGCTGTCCCACACTAGAGCAAGGAGAGCCTGTTTTCCTATAAGCATGTGTAATACAGGAAGAATATTGTTCAAAACCATGAATAATACAAATCCCATCTGAAGAATTCATCATGACTATTAAATATTTTTATGAGAATGCATTACAGTAAATCTGTATATTTGTGTATATCTCGAAGTAGAGCACTTCTAATGGAAATGTCATCTAAAGGAAAAATAGAAGAAACCTGGTCAACATTTTCCATTCAATTAAATGTAATGTTGTAATTATTTCTTCCGTTAATTGGACATAATTTGAAATATAGTGATTTCTAATAGATATAATGGTTGTAAAATGTTGATGGTTGGAGAATATCTCATTGACATAAAAAAGATTAAGGTAACAGTTTGGAGGCTGTTAAGCTATTAATGATAATGAGTATAAGAAATGTGTAACTAGCAAAGGTGGAATACCATTTAGCTGTCTTCACAATGGGTTTCCATAAAGCAGATTGAAGGTAAAAAGGTTGCACTGAATTTGACTGCATGCATTTAGTATCAGGGATAGATATAGCTCACTTGGTACTTAATTATTTAAAAGCTTCATATAAATAATTACTGTTGAAATTGAAAACAGCACACATGGGAACCAGGATATAAATATATTTAACATATCAGAACACAGTTTTAAGCTAGCAGTTCCAGGGTAAGTTCTTTTCCTTTTTCCTTCTCCCCCTTCTCCCTGAAGTCTTTTCAATGCATTGATGCTGAAATAAACTAAAAATGACACTATGAACTGCTTTCCACCATAGTACTTGGAGCCTGATCCTGCTCCAATAAAAGTCAGTGAAAAACATCCTACTGATCTCACTCAGCTAACATTAGATACAAACTCTTAAAGGGATTCAAGAAACCCTGTGTACTTCTGACCTGCTGAAGGACCAGATTATTGGTCAACATTATGAATCCATGTATCTGTGTGACCTTTCTTTTTTGTTTATTTTGAAATGTAGTACTTATTTTGACTCTTTGATCACCTGTATTGTTATAATATAATGAAACTGCTGCATGATACTGCAGTGTATAATGCTCCTGCAAAAAAACATGTATCCAATTACCGTCAGTTGCACATGCATGCATTGAAACTGTAGGAGCTGCAAGTGCTGCTGATGTCTAATCTGTTTTATGGATTAAAATAGATGCTTAAAAGAATGGATCCATTGAATAAAGTAAACTAAAAATATTACAGCATAACATTTTTCAGAGTAATATAACTTTTCTGCACTTGCTTGTTGTAATAAATAATTGATCATGTGATGAGAGTCCATTTCGACCCTTACTTAAACCTCAGTATAAGAGGTATACAGAAAGCTTAGTCTTACTTCATTTCTCACAGAAAGAGCCAGAGCAGTCCAGATTAAAACTGCTTCTCGGCAAATGAAGTTCAGTGTTTCTACTCAGCACAGGGGTTCATAATGCAAAAATCAATCAATCTGTTGCAGAAGAGGAAATAAAATCTCATAATCCAAATATAGGAGTAAAACCTTTTCCCTGTACATAGACTTTAGTGAGAATTTATATTGAATATATGAAATCTGGATTTGTAGACTCACTCTAGAATATTTTTAAATATGGCAATATTGGCAATATGTGAAAACTTGCGTAATTCATCTGTTATCCACAGTATTTATAGGGAGAGAACACTAGTCTGTTGTGTCACCAATCTGTACCTTTGTAAGAATAAATGCTTGAAATTAAAAAGAAAAAAAAAGTGCTTTCCATTGCAAGTAAATTACAGCAGTGAAAATCTTAAGATTGTTGGATTTGTTTTCTTAGTTGCTAATACATTCTACGATTTGATATAAACATTACTCATTAGCCTAATTCTGTGTGGCATTTCTTATCAAAGGTTATTCTGTCAGGAGGTGAACTGAGTATTTTCCTTGTGGAGGTATTCTTTGGCTGTTCTCTTGCCTCTAGAGAGAAGCAATTTATTTATTTACTGGCAAAATTCACTCCATTTGAAACTATATTAGAGTGACGAGAATAGTTTTCTTTGCTTTGAACAAATTGGCTTCAGTCTGGCTTTCAATAATACATAATTTTTGTGCTGCCAACAGGAGATCACTGCCAAGCCAAGAATCACTTGTGTGAATTGGTAAGGTAGCCCTCATAGAAAATAAATACACCAGACAAATGACAAGAGAAAATGTAAAGAGGGAAGAGAAAAACTAGCAGAGGGTATGGAACAATTGATGCCATTGAGACAGAAGAAATAAAAGCAAAGAAAAAAAAGGTTAAATAAAAAATAAAAGTTTCACAATCTAATTTGTATTTATTGAATAGCTGAACTTTATTTTATTGATCTTTCTTTCTGTTGTGCAAGTGCTGATGTCTCTATGCTTTATGGCGTTTCCATTTTTCCTATAAAACCCAAACCTTGCTTTATTCCAGATAAAAAAATTATGAGTCTATTTTCGTAGTTATAAGTATTTCAGACTGGTTAACATTTATGACCCTTCTGAACTTGAACTGTCCTAGACTCAGCAGTAGAAATGGTGCCAAGGGGCCAGCGCATAGGTGTCCACTTCACATGATGCCATTACGCTATAGAGACTGCCTCTGACAGCACAGGGTGAGGCATGCATCAAACCTGCACTTACTCTGCTTTGGAGCACCTCTCACCTTCCCTGCCTCCACCGCTATGAAGGCAGCATCTTCCATCAGACGACTGGCTTGGAAAATGAAAAACGGTACTGGAACAGTGTAGTAAGTTTTGACCTGCCTGTATGAACTGCTAACTCTGCACTGGCCCCAGTCCCATCTTTGTATTATTTTGTATTTTATAGCAGTCATTTCTAGAAATCTAAGATTTTTTTTTTCCTTTCATTGTTTTGGACCATTTTAGGATAATTTACTCAGACTTTTGAGCAACATTTAGGATTGAGGTGAACATCCTGTGAAGGTATCAGGGGAAATGAGGGGATAAACATAAATAGGTAATGAGCAGAAATAATCTTCTGTTTTACATATAGGAAAAATACCAAACCTTGGGACTGCTCACAGCTTCTTTAAAAATCTGAAGGGCCTACAAAACTGTACGCCATATATCATTATTGAGTACTCAAAATCTGAACATATTTCAGCATAGGTTCTTTTTATACCAGATATATGCATTGATAATGAAATACTGGAAGGAATTCCAATCTCTAAATGCCTATGGTTAGCTCAGTAAAAACATTACCATAATGCGTTGTGGTGAATATGGAAGTCAATAAACCTGAGGGTGTACAGAACCAAAGGAAAAAATATTTTTGAAAGTATTAAACTGAACTGTAGGTCTATGGTTATATTTACACTATAATAATGATGACTGCAGTATATCACAGATATATTCAAGCTTGTTTTAAGCTAGCTAACTTGAGTACCAGTATCAATTAGACATGGCAGCGAAGAGTAATATATTTTGTTTGTTGGACGAGTCTTGCAGTGACTCAGTGCCTGCAGCGTTGGCATGCTGTGCTCTCATCTCAGAGACTGAGCAGTCCTGGGCATCTTATCCAAAACAAAGCCTAGCAGGAATAAGAGGGTTTCAGATGGAACACAATTTACTGAAAGTGATAAAAACTAATCATATAACCAACGACTGGGATTTCTAAGGTGAATGGAGACATAGAAGGTGGGATTTGTCACTAAACCTCTTCTTGAACAGACCTATAAATGATATTCTTCTGTGGAGTCAGTTACAAACAGTAAATAGCTTGAAAAAAAGGGTTCCTAAAGCAAAGGGAAAACAGAAGTGTGTGTGGCTTGAAGCAAAGGAAAAGCTCAGGCAGGGGGACAGGACCCTGAAACAATGGAATCATCAGCACTGCTTTACACGACAGTCTAATTCAATGTGTCAGGCCATAATCAGCTCCGTTTCACAGTGCTTTGCTCCATAAAAGCAGATTTGTTTAACCACAGACTCTATTTCAGCATGACTGAGAATGAAGAATAACCAACGAAGCCAGGCATATCTCACGGGTTATATTATGGGCATAGAGTGAATCCATCATTTGCTGAAGAGGCAGAGAAAAAGTGACAGGCTCATTCATGCCTTAGAGTCATTTTTAGGCCTATTGAAAATTTTAATCTGTGCACTTTGGATGAACTTCCCCATTTCTTAATTTAGTACATGTAGCCATGTGGTGCAGTCTGCCTGCCTCAGATAGGGCAGACTTGCTTCTCCAGGACATCAGCCCCTCCAAGCAGTTTTCTCCTACAGATTCAGCCTGGCTGCCTTGAACTTTACGCAGACACATAAGCCCCGATTACAGGAGGACTTCAAAGTTAATTAAATGTAGAAATCACATATACCTTAGGGCTAACATAACACCATTCCAGTAATAATTTTAATTTAGCATTAAAGATAGTTACTTTTTTAAAGATATTTTCTTTCAAAAAATACACATCTATACTTAGCAGCATGATTCTTCTCTCCCCTCTCTCTGTATAATATAAAAGCTGTTTTAAAGAAAAAAAAAGGAAAAAAGAAAACAACAAAGACAATTTAAAAAATGTTGCAAATCAGCAAATTCAAGGAAATTGCTTGTTTAGAAAGTGTATGCAGCTGTCAAATAAATGAAATTGTTATTAAAAATGGTGGCAGCTCAGATAAATGAGGTAAAAGCATTGACTCATTTCTACTAAAAGATTTCATGTTTGCCTCTCAGTGCCATAGACTGTGCTGCAGTGTACGTTTGCTGTGCATGACAGATGTTTGAAACACTGGAAGTACTGAGGCACAATGTGTAAAGACGCTTGACCTAAACTTGACAGTCCATATTAATAATATCAAGTTTGGAAAATGGCAGCATTTACAGCACTCACAACTCCCCCCGCCATTAGATTTTACCCTCTGCAGAAAGCATAAAAAGATGTGTGAAGTTAATTATTTCCTCCCCAAAGTGTATTTTGAATGAAGAATCATTCTTCTGAAATAGATTTGTTTTCAAAATTTTTCACATAAAAACACAGAGTAAATGCAACATCTTACATTCATTCTATTGACATCTCTGGGCTACAATATTTTCAAGATGGCTGCACTTCAGCAAAATATGCAATTTGATGGGTCACAGGTTTATTGTGAACCTTGGGAAAGAGCAAATCAGTCTGATGTTGAAATTCAAGGAGAAACAAAAATACTTCTATTTTGCAGCTGGTAGAACCCTGAAAAATATGGGTGGCTTTGTTTTGTTTTGTGCTTTTATGCCCAGGCTTGAAGTGAATGGCTCTCTAAGTGTTGGGTCTACATGACTTCACTTTCTGCCTGCTTCTGCCTAACCTTTCATTTCCAGACATTTGAATTGAAGATTAACAAGGCAAAGAGACAACTAAATAAATCTCGGGGCTACAAGTATGGAGAGCAATGATAATCAGCCTTGTTCCTTTCAAACTTCAGATTTAAATGTAGAACAATGCCATTTGAACACACTGTAAGCCAGATGAGTGTTTGCCTGATTAAAAGGTAAAAAGTTCAATGGGTGAGGAAGAGCAGAGACACCAGCGGATGAAATGACTATAGTAAAACAAAACAAAAATCTGGGCAAAGCATGTCCAGTCTTATAAACCTTGGCTTTTAAAAATCAGTTGAGCAGTGGAAGAATTTGGGTATTAATTTTAAGAGTGCTTCAGTTTTTTTTTTGTTTTGTTTTAAAAAAAGCATAATAGGAATATTAAGAACCACTGTCAACTAGCTTACTATATACAATATATTAATGGCATAATGAGATTTGTTTCTTTTGCACTCATGACAT